>NW_027492333.1:0-611681 GCF_021521415.1 Bidens hawaiensis
ACTCAAGCTCCACCACCAAACCGAAGACCCTATATCGGTACCGCCCCGCTTTGCAATACTTGCCAATTTCACCACCCACCCAATATGCCATGTCGCCATTGTACTATATATAACCGACTTGGTCATCTCCACACCACTTGCCGCCCAACGAACCCAACCTAACCAACCAAATGCACCAAGAACCTTCCCCAAAATGCCCAAAACCGATATGCACCCTACCCACCAAGCCAACCTCAACAACCCCGAGCTTGCTTTAATTGTGGTGATCCTAACCATTTACGCAACAATTGCCCTCGCCTCACTTTTGCTAACCAAACCATGACCGTACCCTACTACCAAACCCAAGCTTACCAAGTTCAAACTTACCAACCCCAAATTCCCCAACTAAATGCACCACTCATCCAACCCATCCAAGCAATCCAATCACCACCTCCATCTCCACAACAAGCACCTCAAGTCAACCATGGCAATCAAGGGCGAGCTTTTATGATGAATACAAATCAAGCTCAAGTGACAAACGATGTCGTGAACGGTATGTTTTTGGTGAACTATCATTTGGCTTCTATTTTATTTGATACGGGTGCCGATAGAAGTTTTATATCTTTGAAATTTGAGTCGAAACTTGCGATGCCTCGAACTAAGCTTTCTCGACCGTTCTCTGTTGAAGTCACCAATGGCAATTCTATTACCATCAATTCCGTCGTCCGGGATTGTTCTCTGATTCTCTCCTAGCATAAACTCTCCATCGATCTCATCCCGATGCAAATGGGAAGTTCCGATGTCATAGTAGGCATGGATTGGTTATCTTCGCACCGTGCCGAAGTCGTTTGTTTCGATAAATTCATTCGCATTCCGCTAGTTAACGGTAAAATACTTAAAGTCTTCGGCAACACTACCTCTCGAAGGTTAATCCTTATGTCGTGCGCAAAAACGCAAAAGTACATACGCCAAAAGTAGGTTCCGTTTCTAGCTCTCGCGGTGATAAAAGACAATAAGGAAAGGAAAATCCAAGATATTTCCATCGTCCGTGATTTCCACGACGTCTTTCCCGATAATGTCACCGGTCTTCCGCCCGTTCGTTCGATTGAATTCCGTATCGATCTTGTGCCCGACGTGATGCCCGTGGCCAAGGCTCCTTATCGTCTAGCCCCGTCGGAAATGCAAGATTTATCAAACCAACTCGAAGAACTTTTCGATGAAGGCTTCATTCGTCCAAGCTCTTCTCCTTGTGTCACACCCGGCCCTAAACGGCGGAAACAGCCGGGTGCGCGCGAGTGGGAATTGATAATCAAGCACGGGTCATTGCAAACATTCAAATAAATTTTCCATTGCGCATGAAATGTCTAGTACAAAATACATTACATTGTTTAGAATTACATATAAAAACATCCACATATGAAAAACGTTGAAGATTTCCGCGCCATATCCCCTTACACGGCTGGGAACAACCACGCGTGTGGAAGGGATAGAACTAAAATCTTCCAAAAACCATTTTTATAGGTGTTCTGCGTGAAGTGCTCTATGTGTGACTCCTTGCGCTACTAATTATCACCTGAAAGACACGTAAAAACATTTGAATCAGTATAAACTGAGTGAGTTCACAAGTTTTGGTGACTTGATAAATCGTATTGCATCAAATCCTTGATAAAACCATATTGAAACATATTTCTGATAACATCATTAAAACATATGCTTGATAAAACCGTCCCGCGGGTTACGCGCAGACATTTCTGAAAACCGTGCTCGTCCATGCAAAGTGGCGCTGCCACTTACGAGCTAAAACAATACCGTCCCGCGGGTTACGCGCGGACGTTGTGCTCGGAAAACTAGGCGCTCGTTCCGTGCAAAGAGGTGCGACCCCTACGAGCGGGCTTTACAACCAGTAGTACTACCCCATGGACCATACTAGGCACTCGTCTATGCAAAGAGGTGCGACCCCTACGAGTGGGTTGATCAAACACAGTAGTCCCTACCCTTAGAGTTCCACTGACAAAGTGATCACTGTCTAAATCTTGCGCACTTACATTGAAAACCAAGATAAACACCATGAACAGATAATCGTTTGCATTGCTTGTAAATATACCATGATAAAACATAATTTAAACACGTGTCCCTCGCCCCGAAAACAGTTTAAAAACAGTGAAAATAGGGGCTGTGAGACTCACCTGTGATTCTTGTTAAGTGATGGTTTAGAGAGAGATTAAACGAGATTCGGGTTTCCTGATGTTAGCCTCGAAATTGGAAGTCTAGAATATGTTTAAATAACAAGAAATATGTGTATTAAGACCAAGTAATCGAAGAATATAAGGGCTGGTCAGAAAAGTAAATCTCAAGACTAAAGTTTCGGCTTACCTAGCGATGGAACTGGAAACGGATGCTTGGGAGATGGTTAGTGCAGAATTACAGGTTTAGGAGAGGAGTTTGAAGTGTGTTTGTGTGATATTTTTATTCAAGAATTGATACTTATTTATAGACAAATTCAAGGGAACACAATCCCTTGATTTAGGGGATTGAAATCTTATGTATATTGGGTGTAATGATGACAAGGTATGGGGTTTATTATTATTTATTTTAGGGATGGGGGTGATGGTCCTAGGGAGTGGTTATAAAGATTCTGATGGATTTGACAGTACATGCAGGACTGTGGTTGGTGAGAGTAGGTGCGGCTGACAGCTGACATTTCGTGTTACAGTATACTTTTCCTGGTACTGTTGTCAGTGTGCAGTCAAAAGGTAAAAATCTCTGAAACACGCAATTGGTTCTTTCTGGGCGGGGGTAATCCCCTTACATCTGAAGAAGACTAAGTGTTCTGTGCGTGTAGCCTTGCGCGTATAGCCTTCTGCGTGAAGGCCATTCCTTTGAACGTTGTGGGTCCGGCGGCTCCAGTTGGTCTTCGCGCAAGCGTCCTTGTAACGAATCCTGCGCGTATCACTGCGCAGGCGTCCTTATAAGGAATCCTGCGAGTCCATCTGGCTCTGCTGGAACCAGCGTTCTCAGAGTTTATTAACAGGGTGAACTTTTGGATTTAAGCGAAAAGGTGGTTGGTTTCTGTGCAGGCGTTCATTCGTAAAGGGTTTAGTTTTAAGGTGTCCCGCGGGGATTCTTCCCGCAGGTGTCGCTCATAACTCCTTTTTATTTGATGCGGGTAGGTGCGTAACCTTCTCGTAGTCAGGGACGTTGAGTTTCATTTGTAGATTCTCCATGAGGTCTTGGTATTTCAACATAGTGATCAGTTATGTTGAAGTCAATTCCATCTTGGAGCTTCAAACAAACTAGCTCTCAATGTTCCCGCCATGCGGGGAGGTTAGTTCCCTTTTTCCGCGCGCGCATAAATGATTTGGTCTTAATTAGGAAATTAGGATATTGTTTGAACATAGTTTTACTTATTGATCATTGAAGAGGTATGCAACCCATTAGACAGAAACGACATAAAATTAAGTTATGAAAACACAGAATCTGTGCGCGTGGCACACATAACATATGCCCACGCTTATTCTAACATGGCGCGCATTGCATCCGCGCTGGCGCATATAACATATGCATGCGCTGATCCTAACATGGCGCGCATCGCATCCACGCTGGCGCATATAACATATGCCCGCGCTGATTCTAACATGGCGCGCATCGCATCCGCGCTGGCGCATATAACATATGCCCGCGCTGATTCTAACATGGCGCGCATCATATTCACAATCACCTAATAATTAGGTGATTACTTGGTTTATGGGATTGGGAAATTACCGGGTGTCACACCTTGGGGCGCTCCCGTTCTCTTCGTGAAAAAGAAGGATGGTTCGTTTCGTATGTGCATCGATTATCGAGAGCTTAACAAACTCACAATCAAAAATCGTTATCCCTTTCCACGAATCGACGACCTATTCGACCAACTTCAAAGTGCAACTTGTTTCTCCAAAATCGGTTTTCGATCTGGTTACCATCAATTGCGTGTTCGCGAAGAAGACATTCCTAAAACCGCTTTCCGTACTCGATATGTACATTTCGAATTTTTGGTTATGCCCTTCGGGTTAACAAATGCACCCGCGGTATTTATGGAACTCATGAACCGCGTTTGCAAACCATTCCTCGATAAATTCGTTATTTGTAAGTCCCCGGTGCGATGGTGATCGATACGAGATCGCATGATGTCTAGGAGTGCGGAATCCTCCTAGACTCGTTTGTGGTGTTGGAAGACGAAGAACACGATTACACACAAACAAACACACGAATGAAAGAAACAGATATGCAGACCACTTTATATATTAATCAAAACACATTACATACTGAAAGAGAAAACATGTTACGGCCGACCCAAGGTGAGCTCTACCTCGGGTTTGCCCACGAGACTCTCCCTATCTGTTTTCTTTAGACAACTTTTTGCTCTCACTCTCTCGTTTCTGTTCAACTACATTTAACCCTAAACATAACACACACATATATAAACATCTTCGCGGGCTTGGGCTTGGGCCTATGGTGAAGTTGTTCTAACTTCACCAACAGGTGAAGTTGTCTTAACTTCACCAACATGTGTAGTTGTTCCTAACTTCACCAACACGTGAAGTTGTTCCTAACTTCACAAATAGCGAAGTTGGCTCCCTCCACAACTTCTACCCAGCTGGTCAGAATTGCATAGCGACGGTCACAAAATGCACCAACAGACTCCCCCTTGACCGTTGCTCTCAATTCTAACAAACACTAAAGATCATCTGTTACAAAACATGCACCAACAGACACCCCCTTAACTGATGATCTTCTGGGTTCTTTTCCTGGTAAGACACGATCTTCAGACATTGCATTGTGATCTTCAAGGTTGAACTTCACGTATATACGCAACATCAATCCTGTCTTCAACCAGCAGTGTCTGAATCTATCTTGTAGCTTCACAAATCTACCAATCACCCGACGTCTTCCATAAGATCTCCCCTTCAGTGTAAGCCCGTCCAAACTATATCGATCGAAATCTTTGATCTGTATCCCGGTGCCTAATCAATCATCTCAACCATTCGGTTCGTAAGATAAGGTTCAATCTTCAACTATAAAACAACAAATGATCAGTTTCATCAGAAAACCACTTTGACAGAATCTAACACACATGCCCTGTAATAAACCTACATTAATAATCAATTAAAGCCTAAATAAGCCTCCATGATCTTTATTACCCGAGCATCCATGATCTCCAAAAATATTATCATCAGATTTTTCCTCAATGATCCTCATTTCATATGAACGACATATGATAATTTTCGTTCAAGAATTTCCCGAAAATACCTTTTTTTTTGGAATACCATATCTTGAATGTAGGAGGAAAAAGGAAAACATATCGATAACTTCACCTGATAACTTCATCTAATAACTTCACCTGATAACTTCACCCCTCTTTAATTTCACCAGCTGATAACTTCACCACCTGATAACTTCACCACCAGATAACTTCACCCTTTGTTAACTTCGCCCTTCATTAACTTTGCTAAACTTTAACTTCGCCTGGCTTTAACTTCACCTGACTTTAACTTCTCCTGACTTTAACTTCGCTTGAATTTAACTTCGCCACCTAATAACTTTACCAAAACCCTAAAATTCGATCGACAACTTCGCCAAAACCCTGTAACTTCGTCGTTTCCGTCTCCCCCAACTAAAATCAGATCTGAAACGGGTCAAAAACACCAAAACGCATATCTCGAAACATAGCATAAGAGCCGTAGCCTACGGATCTGATACCACTTGTATGTCCCCGGTGCGATGGTGATCGATACGAGATCCGCATGATGTCTAGGAGTGCGTAATCCTCCTAGACTCGTTTATGGTGTTGGAAGACGAAGAACACGATTACACACAAACAAACACACGAACGAAATAAACGGATCTGCAGACCACTTTATATATTAATCAAAACACATTACATACCGAAAGAGAAAACATGTTACGGCCGACCTGAGGTGAGCTCTACCTCGGGTCTGCCCACGAGACTCACCCTATCTGTTTTCTCTAGACAACCTTTTGCTCTCACTCTCTCATTTCTGTTCAACTACATTTAACCCTAACACATAACACACACATATATAAACATCTTCGCGGGGTTGGGCTTGGACCTATGGTGAAGTTAGTTCTAACTTCACCTGTTGGTGAATTTGTCCTAACTTCACCAACACGTGAAGTTATTCCTAACTTCACCAACAACGAAGTTGGCTCCCTCCACAACTTCTCTCCAGCTGATCGGAATTGCATAGCGACGGTCACAAAATGCACCAACATTATTGTCTTTATTGATGACATCTTCATCTTTTCTAAATCCAAAGCCGAACATGAACATCATTTGCGTTCCATTCTCGAGCTCCTTAGAAACGAACGACTCTACGCCAAATTCTCCAAATGTGAATTTTGGCTCGAGGAAATTCAATTTTTAGGACACATCGTAAATGATGTGGTCTAAAATATACATATTATTATATAAATAATTCCTACACTTTTAAGTACCTTTGAGCCGGGTTCTTATATAATAGTATTCTAAATTGGTTCAAGTGGGGATTTTAAGGTTTCATGAAAGAATGAGCTTAAATAGAGTTTTGTTCACTTTTGCCCAACCAACGATTTCTTTCTCTACTAATATGAGTGTCATTTAATTTTAACGTAATTGTTATTTAATATATTGTTTGGTCAAAGTTCTAATTTAGTAACTAATATAAAAGAAAAAGAAAATAACAATATAATGTTGTCAGATTGAATGAGCAGCCTAGACTAAAACTTGATTGGCTATTTTTATTTGTGATGTGGGAAACTAATGGGCTGGGCCCTTGAAAACGTGAAGGGGAAGCAGAAGGTTCGGTTGTCTTGGAAAAAAAGTCATAGTATATATATATATATATATATATATATATATATATTATTACTATTATTTGTGGCTACCCCTTGACATCAAAGGAACCAATTGGAGGGGCTTTTGGTCGGCTGATTTTGGGGTAAAAAAATACCCAACGCACGCAAAAGAATCAACTCAGTAGGGTCTAAGTCAGCCGTAAGGTGTTTTGGAAGGAAGAAAGCGTTAGTTCGAGCCGGGATCGTTTGGGTTCAACACCTACTCAACCAAGCATCATCATAGTTCAGTTTGAATTTATTATTTTACTTATCAGCTTGGTTGTTGAACTTAGTTATTTTTGTTTCTTTGATTTTAAGATGCTAGGCTAAACTTATTAGACTGCCTAGGCTTGTGATGAACCATGTTTGAAGTTTTATTTTATTTGGAACTTGTTTTTCGTTATGGTTTTATGGTTCAGTAAATTGTTTGGTTTATTTAATTGATGCGTATGTGTACTTGGTTTTGGTTGTTCTAGTTTTATTATTCCACAAAATTCTTGGTGATTGTTTCATATGATAGGATTTTGTTAGGTCATCTACTGTGTGTTTTTGACTAGTTTATGATTGAATTCGAATAAGATCATAGGAATAATATTATCAGTCAAACGAATAAAAGTGTGTTGTTAACCTAAAAAGCTGTAAGGTGATAGGTTATTGCTAGATCTTTGTTGATTGAGATTGCTAGATTTAGTTCTTCGTAAGGAGTCCGTCTAGATTTGATTAACTAATATTGTCTAGCGAGTCAATTAAGTTCGTCAAATTACCTTTGATTTCCGCGCTATAAGGTAGGATTTCACTATAAAGGTACTCTATCATAATTATTTAGATAACCGTAAGGAAGTCTAATATTAAAATTAGTGTTTTTAAGAATTTAATAGAAATCCATAGGTGTCTTCTTGAAGGGTCAGGGGTCCTGTTCGGGTTTTCTTTTAAGTGACTATTTTGTGATCTCGGTTCCATAACAAGCATTTTCCGAATAATTGATAACTAAAACTTTGGGGATTCTAGCCTATGTGGTTTTTATCATCATAATCTTATTTAAATCAATTAAATTTATCTTTTGTTTATTTTACTTATTTTTCTTAATTAGTTTAAATTTAGTTTTAAGTAAAACCCCCCTTTTAATAATAATAATTAAATAGTCGTATCAGTTAGTCAAGTCTAATTAGTTAATTTACGTAATTTAAAGAGTCTTGTGGGTTCGCCATCCGGACTTACTTAGCTTTACTAGATTTCGGTGGGATATGCTACGAGCATGTAGTTTAAAGAGGATATGCTACGAGCATGTGTTCTTGATTTCGGTGGGAATTAGGATTCTCACATTCCGTTCATCGAGTTCTCCTTTAACAATAGCTACCATTCTAGCATTGATATGGCTCCTTTTCAAGCTCTTTACGGTCGTAAATGTCGTTCCCTGATTAGTTGGAACGAAATCAGTGAAGCTCAAATCACGGGACCCTAAATGGTCCAAGAAGCTACCGATGTTATTGATCAAATCCGTAAGAACCTCCTAGCCGCTAGAAGTTGTCAAAAAAGTTACGCCGACAAACATCGAAAACCAATTGAATTTAATGTTGACGACCTTGTCATTCTAAAAGTATCTCCTTGGAAGGGGGTAGTCCGTTTCGGAAAGAAGGGTAAGCTAGATCCTCGTTTCGTTGGTCCTTTCAAAATCCTTGAGCGTGTTGGGAAAGTAGCTTATCGACTTGAACTCCCGCAAGAACTTTCCGGTGTTCATCCGATATTTTATGTTTCGAATCTCAAAAGTGCTTAGCCGAGGGTAATCTCCATATACCTCTCGATGAAGTACATGTCGATAAGTCGATGGTCATGGTTGAATGACCCGTTGAGATCATGGATCGAAACGAGAAGAAAACCAAGCGTAGTCGTATTCGGTTAGTCAAAGTTCGATGGGAATCACGGAGTGGCGCGGAATTTACTTGGGAACGAGAAGACACAATGAAAGAGAAGCATCCACATTTGTTTGCATCATCGTCTTCGTCTTAATTTCGGGACGAAATTTCCTAAAGAAGGAGATACTGTGACATTCGTCAATTTCGGGTCACTTTTGTTATGTAAACCCGACCCGTTTGTAACCCAAACATTTCAAATATATAAAATATTGGATTTTGTCATTTAGAATATATAATATATATAAAATATTGGATTTTTATATTATGCATTGTTTGACCACTGAAACATACCCATTTTCATGCAAACCATAAAAGAATCTTTATAACCAACCCTTCACTCCTTCCCTATATACACACACCCATTTTCTTCATTTACTCTTGCTACATCTCCAAATTCTTTCTCAAACTCCATAGATTCAAGGTTGTTATTTTCTTAGTGTTCTTGAAGGTTTGACTTCCAAATGTCAAAACGAGTTTAATCTTTCATTCTAATTAGCCTATATAATCTTATTAATACTTGAATATGGTGGTACAACATATATATATAACGCACACCCTTTGTTACCTTTGGTAGTTTCTTCTCTGACTCCGGTTGGTTAAGCTTCGGACTTCGTAAGGCAAGGCTTCATGTAGGACTTTCGTGGTCCTTGATATATATACAATTATATAACTTGTTTCACATATTAATCTTGTTTAACTTATGCTTTTTTTAGTTTGTTTGTCATATTTATGAAGTTCCATGGTGGGGGTTTGTAGGACTATCCTCGGTTTAACCGTAAATAGTCCAAACCGTGAACCGAACTTGTTACTAGTTTTATTAAATAATTGTTTTAAACATGCTTTATGTTAGATTTAATTTTCTAAATTCATTTATACAAGTTATTGGTTATTTGGGCGTGTGGAGACCATCGAGGAACGTATTATGAGATGGAAACCGAACCAATTCGACTTTTACTCGCTTAAGACACATAAGTGTGTTTTTAGCTATCAAGACTTGTATATTTATTTAAAAATAGTTTACTCAATGATTTTTAATTATTGTCTTAAGTACTTGGAAATGTTGGATCCAATTTGATCTCATAACATAGTTTGGACCGACAAAACTGAACACTCGCTTAACGTGAATTGTTAGTTCTAAAACAATAGAACTACATACTTGGTTAAGTCTTATAAAGTTTTATTGAGTTATCTCATAACATTCATTATTTTGGAAAGTTGACTTTGGGTTTGACCAATTATCAAGACCCGAACCAACAACCCGAACACTCATTAAAGACCCGTTTTAGTATATTTGTCCCAAAGGAACTTGCATTTAGCATTTTTCTCACCTTATTAATTAACATATGTTAAGTAAACATTAAGGTTAGATACTTTAACCCAGTTTCGAGAAAACTTACATTTTTAAAGGGTTATTGTTATAAATTCTTAAATAGTTACATTTTAAACCTTGAACTTTAATTGTTTACTTTTTGCAACAATTATTTTATTTAAGGAGCTTCAATACAACCTTTCTAAATCCAAGACTTTCTTTTATTTAGGCTTCATACGTTAAACTCGTCATTCCGGCAAATCTTCAAATTACCAACTTTTCAAGTTTATTACTTGAACATGAGTACATTCATTCCCTGTTTTCCATCTTTTGTTTTGGGGGTGACATTTCATCTTATCTAAACTAAATGTTTTATACTTGGGTCATAAACCACAAACGTTATTTGTATAACTTACTTAAATAATTGCTCGATTTGGTGTTCTATGATTATATGCCTATGTGTCTATCGCTTTTGGTTGGTTGATCTATAAAATCCTAGACTATTTGGCAATTCCTTATAGCAAGGTGTCGTTAACGTAATCCAATTAACGATAACTATGAAATCCTAGACTATTTGGCATCCCCTTATGGTTAGGTGTCGCTAACGTAATTCTATTAGCGATTTTATCCAAATTATTGTTTTTATTTATTGTTCGTATACAAGTTTTGTGACATTTTATTACTATATACATATATGTTCAAACTTATGAATTGCTCACCAACCTTTGTGTTGATAAACTTTATTTTATGAAATGTTACAGGTTTGCATCTAGGTTGATTATGGAGTTGGAGAAGAAAACGTCACAAATACCTCTAGGATATTAGCAAAAATGAACAATATTTGATTTGCTATATTTTGTTATATTTTGTTGTATTTGACTTATGAACCTTGTTATGTGACATTTTCAATGTCGTGAAATGAAATGAGTTTGTTAAATATTGTCGCTTAAATAGTGTCATGCGCTTATGAGCAATCGTTGCACCCCGGCATGTTCCGCCGCCTTTGGTCGGGATGTGACATATTGGTATTAGAGCCTGGACAATAGGATAGGTGGTTAGACGTAACGACCTAGTATTGTTATTCTTAGGGTCCTATACGTGTGCTTATACGTGTTTACTCTATAATTGATTGTTCGTATCGCATGTTATTTATTTATAAACTTATTTAAAATTCACCAATATCCTAAATGTTCACATACACACACTTTCATAGTATTTCCAAGGTATCCTTACCTTAAATGCAAATAGTATATTTTCATTGTGTTTTATGGATTACAAGACTAACTTGGATCCCGTTGTTTCAAATCCCTTAAAGGTTGCGTTTATATCGGGTTTGTAGCCATCATAGAAAACGAGACATTATAAAATGACCATTAGACAAAATGATTCCAAGGATCAAAGGTGATTTACTTACCTGGGATGGTTGAGTTATAGTGCTCGTTTTCTAGGCCACAAATCATGTTACATATGTCAATTCTTTACGTAGTCGAATTCGAGCGTTCCGGTCGCCATCCTAATTTTCGGTGTTAAAACAATAGAACTACGGTGGTTCGTGGACTAGTGTTTTGACATGACGTTGTATCTCAATTTATTGTGTTATTATTGTTATTTAAGTCGAAAACATGAAAAAAAGTCGCGGTGGTTCGTGCACATGTTTAGACTCCAACATGGTGTTTTATAAACTTTTTAGTGTTGGAATATCAAGTCATGGTGGTTCATGTACGATTTTCCGACTCTATAAATCTCAAAATCTCAAATTTTCAAGCTTTAACCATCTCAAAATCTTTTACGTTTGTTTTCGGTTTTGTTGTTTATAAACAAAGTTTTATATTTTATCTAACACTAACATCTTCTCCTTACTAACTCTAGGATTCACAATCACAAAAAAATGAAATCTTATTTTATTTTACACACCTTTAAATTCATTTCTTTTAACCAAAATTTTTCCCATTTTCTTTATAATCTTTTAGCATGCATCCGGTTAGCTGTCATCCACGCAAGAACTCCAACCGACGTATGGCTGCTTTCGTCATCAAGCAAATGGCCGCGGTGATTCCCGAACTTATAACCCAAATCCAAGCTACCCAACCCGCACCCGTTGTTACACCCGTTGAACCTAAACCCGCAGCTTACTTGTACACGCAATTTACTAGTGCCAACCCGTCCGAGTTCCTTGGAACCAATTGTGCGACTAACTTGTTGCAATGATTCGAATCGACCGAGAGTGTGTTCTGACACAACGAATGCCCCGACGCGAAAAAAACAAATTTCGCGTCAAGCATGTTTAGAGAAACGGCTCTAACATGGTGGGGTAGTGTTATACACCTCCAAGGTTCGGATACGGCTATGGCTCTTCCATGGGCCGATATCAAGGCGCTTATGATGAAGAAATTTTGGAACCTAAAAGAAGAAAGTGGAGATAACGCCGCTTACTCACTCCACTTCCATGAGTTGAGCATCCTTTTTCCTCATTTGGTTACCCCAACCGAACGTGAAATTGATAAATACATTGGGGGTTTACCGATGCAAATCCGTGACTCCGTCATGAGTAGCAAACCCGCGAATCTTGAGGACGCCATCACTTTAGCCGGTGCACTATCGGAAAATCATGTGAAGCCGGGTACCCTAACACTCAAGAAACCGAGTGAGAAAGCTAAGCCTGAGCCCGCACCGCAATCCAAGGTTGAACCCGCACGACAAGCCATTAACTACTCAAACTCTTCCCATCACAACAACAACAACAACAAGAAACCCAAATCCAACTATCGAAACTTTGCCGTTACCCAACCTCAACAACAAACTCAAGCTCCACCACCAAACCGAAGACCCTATATCGGTACCGCCCCGCTTTGCAATACTTGCCAATTTCACCACCCACCCAATATGCCATGTCGCCATTGTACTATATATAACCGACTTGGTAATCTCCACACCACTTGCCGCCCAACGAACCCAACCTAACCAACCAAATGCACCAAGAACCTTCCCCAAAATGCCCAAAACCGATATGCACCCTACCCACCAAGCCAACCTCAACAACCCCGAGCTTGCTTTAATTGTGGTGATCCTAACCATTTACGCAACAATTGCCCTCGCCTCACTTTTGCTAACCAAACCATGACCGTACCCTACTACCAAACCCAAGCTTACCAAGTTCAAACTTACCAACCCCAAATTCCCCAACTAAATGCACCACTCATCCAACCCATCCAAGCAATCCAATCACCACCTCCATCTCCACAACAAGCACCTCAAGTCAACCATGGCAATCAAGGGCGAGCTTTTATGATGAATACAAATCAAGCTCAAGTGACAAACGATGTCGTGAACGGTATGTTTTTGGTGAACTATCATTTGGCTTCTATTTTATTTGATACGGGTGCCGATAGAAGTTTTATATCTTTGAAATTTGAGTCGAAACTTGCGATGCCTCGAACTAAGCTTTCTCGACCGTTCTCTGTTGAAGTCACCAATGGCAATTCTATTACCATCAATTCCGTCGTCCGGGATTGTTCTCTGATTCTCTCCTAGCATAAACTCTCCATCGATCTCATCCCGATGCAAATGGGAAGTTCCGATGTCATAGTAGGCATGGATTGGTTATCTTTGCACCGTGCCGAAGTCGTTTGTTTCGATAAATTCATTCGCATTCCGCTAGTTAACGGTAAAATACTTAAAGTCTTCGGCAACACTACCTCTCGAAGGTTAAACCTTATGTCGTGCGCAAAAACGCAAAAGTACATACGCCAAAAGTAGGTTCCGTTTCTAGCTCTCGCGGTGATAAAAGACAATAAGGAAAGGAAAATCCAAGATATTTCCATCGTCCGTGATTTCCACGACGTCTTTCCCGATAATGTCACCGGTCTTCCGCCCGTTCGTTCGATTGAATTCCGTATCGATCTTGTGCCCGGCGTGATGCCCGTGGCCAAGGCTCCTTATCGTCTAGCCCCGTCGGAAATGCAAGATTTATCAAACCAACTCGAAGAACTTTTCGATGAAGGCTTCATTCGTCCAAGCTCTTCTCCTTGGGGCGCTCCCGTTCTCTTCGTGAAAAAGAAGGATGGTTCGTTTCGTATGTGCATCGATTATCGAGAGCTTAACAAACTCACAATCAAAAATCGTTATCCCTTGCCACGAATCGACGACCTATTCGACCAACTTCAAGGCGCAACTTGTTTCTCCAAAATCGGTCTTCGATCGGGTTACCATCAATTGCGTGTTCGCGAAGAAGACATTCCTAAAACCGCTTTCCGTACTCGATATGTACATTTCGAATTTTTGGTTATGCCCTTCGGGTTAACAAATGCACCCGCGGTATTTATGGAACTCATGAACCGCGTTTGCAAACCATTCCTCGATAAATTCGTTATTTGTAAGTCCCCGGTGCGATGGTGATCGATACGAGATCGCATGATGTCTAGAAGTGCGGAATCCTCCTAGACTCGTTTGTGGTGTTGGAAGACGAAGAACACGATTACACACAAACAAACACACAAACGAAAGAAACAGATATGCAGACCACTTTATATATTAATCAAAACACATTACATACTGAAAGAGAAAACATGTTACGGCCGACCCAAGGTGAGCTCTACCTCGGGTTTGCCCACGAGACTCTCCCTATCTGTTTTCTTTAGACAACTTTTTGCTCTCACTCTCTCGTTTCTGTTCAACTACATTTAACCCTAAACATAACACACACATATATAAACATCTTCGCGGGCTTGGGCTTGGGCCTATGGTGAAGTTGTTCTAACTTCACCAACAGGTGAAGTTGTCTTAACTTCACCAACATGTGTAGTTGTTCCTAACTTCACCAACACGTGAAGTTGTTCCTAACTTCACAAATAGCGAAGTTGGCTCCCTCCACAACTTCTACCCAGCTGGTCAGAATTGCATAGCGACGGTCACAAAATGCACCAACAGACTCCCCCTTGACCGTTGCTCTCAATTCTAACAAACACTAAAGATCATCTGTTACAAAACATGCACCAACAGACACCCCCTTAACTGATGATCTTCTGGGTTCTTTTCCTGGTAAGACACGATCTTCAGACATTGCATTGTGATCTTCAAGGTTGAACTTCACGTATATACGCAACATCAATCCTGTCTTCAACCAGCAGTGTCTGAATCTATCTTGTAGCTTCACAAATCTACCAATCACCCGACGTCTTCCATAAGATCTCCCCTTCAGTGTAAGCCCGTCCAAACTATATCGATCGAAATCTTTGATCTGTATCCCGGTGCCTAATCAATCATCTCAACCATTCGGTTCGTAAGATAAGGTTCAATCTTCAACTATAAAACAACAAATGATCAGTTTCATCAGAAAACCACTTTGACAGAATCTAACACACATGCCCTGTAATAAACCTACATTAATAATCAATTAAAGCCTAAATAAGCCTCCATGATCTTTATTACCCGAGCATCCATGATCTCCAAAAATATTATCATCAGATTTTTCCTCAATGATCCTCATTTCATATGAACGACATATGATAATTTTCGTTCAAGAATTTCCCGAAAATACCTTTTTTTTTGGAATACCATATCTTGAATGTAGGAGGAAAAAGGAAAACATATCGATAACTTCACCTGATAACTTCATCTAATAACTTCACCTGATAACTTCACCCCTCTTTAATTTCACCAGCTGATAACTTCACCACCTGATAACTTCACCACCAGATAACTTCACCCTTTGTTAACTTCGCCCTTCATTAACTTTGCTAAACTTTAACTTCGCCTGGCTTTAACTTCACCTGACTTTAACTTCTCCTGACTTTAACTTCGCTTGAATTTAACTTCGCCACCTAATAACTTTACCAAAACCCTAAAATTCGATCGACAACTTCGCCAAAACCCTGTAACTTCGTCGTTTCCGTCTCCCCCAACTAAAATCAGATCTGAAACGGGTCAAAAACACCAAAACGCATATCTCGAAACATAGCATAAGAGCCGTAGCCTACGGATCTGATACCACTTGTATGTCCCCGGTGCGATGGTGATCGATACGAGATCCGCATGATGTCTAGGAGTGCGTAATCCTCCTAGACTCGTTTATGGTGTTGGAAGACGAAGAACACGATTACACACAAACAAACACACGAACGAAATAAACGGATCTGCAGACCACTTTATATATTAATCAAAACACATTACATACCGAAAGAGAAAACATGTTACGGCCGACCTGAGGTGAGCTCTACCTCGGGTCTGCCCACGAGACTCACCCTATCTGTTTTCTCTAGACAACCTTTTGCTCTCACTCTCTCATTTCTGTTCAACTACATTTAACCCTAACACATAACACACACATATATAAACATCTTCGCGGGGTTGGGCTTGGACCTATGGTGAAGTTAGTTCTAACTTCACCTGTTGGTGAATTTGTCCTAACTTCACCAACACGTGAAGTTATTCCTAACTTCACCAACAACGAAGTTGGCTCCCTCCACAACTTCTCTCCAGCTGATCGGAATTGCATAGCGACGGTCACAAAATGCACCAACATTATTGTCTTTATTGATGACATCTTCATCTTTTCTAAATCCAAAGCCGAACATGAACATCATTTGCGTTCCATTCTCGAGCTCCTTAGAAACGAACGACTCTACGCCAAATTCTCCAAATGTGAATTTTGGCTCGAGGAAATTCAATTTTTAGGACACATCGTAAATGATGTGGTCTAAAATATACATATTATTATATAAATAATTCCTACACTTTTAAGTACCTTTGAGCCGGGTTCTTATATAATAGTATTCTAAATTGGTTCAAATGGGGATTTTAAGGTTTCATGAAAGAATGAGCTTAAATAGAGTTTTGTTCACTTTTGCCCAACCAACGATTTCTTTCTCTACTAATATGAGTGTCATTTAATTTTAACGTAATTGTTATTTAATATATTGTTTGGTCAAAGTTCTAATTTAGTAACTAATATAAAAGAAAAAGAAAATAACAATATAATGTTGTCAGATTGAATGAGCAGCCTAGACTAAAACTTGATTGGCTATTTTTATTTGTGATGTGGGAAACTAATGGGCTGGGCCCTTGAAAACGTGAAGGGGAAGCAGAAGGTTCGGTTGTCTTGGAAAAAAAGTCATAGTATATATATAAATATATATATATATATATTATTACTATTATTTGTGGCTACCCCTTGACATCAAAGGAACCAATTGGAGGGGCTTTTGGTCGGCTGATTTTGGGGTAAAAAAATACCCAACGCACGCAAAAGAGTCAACTCAGTAGGGTCTAAGTCAGCCGTAAGGTGTTTTGGAAGGAAGAAAGCGTTAGTTCGAGCCGGGATCGTTTGGGTTCAACACCTACTCAACCAAGCATCATCATAGTTCGGTTTGAATTTATTATTTTACTTATCAGCTTGGTTGTTGAACTTAGTTATTTTTGTTTCTTTGATTTTAAGATGCTAGGCTAAACTTATTAGACTGCCTAGGCTTGTGATGAACCATGTTTGAAGTTTTATTTTATTTGGAACTTGTTTTTCGTTATGGTTTTATGGTTCAGTAAATTGTTTGGTTTATTTAATTGATGCGTATGTGTACTTGGTTTTGGTTGTTCTAGTTTTATTATTCCACAAAATTCTTGGTGATTGTTTCATATGATAGGATTTTGTTAGGTCATCTACTGTGTGTTTTTGACTAGTTTATGATTGAATTCGAATAAGATCATAGGAATAATATTATCAGTCAAACGAATAAAAGTGTGTTGTTAACCTAAAAAGCTGTAAGGTGATAGGTTATTGCTAGATCTTTGTTGATTGAGATTGCTAGATTTAGTTCTTCGTAAGGAGTCCGTCTAGATTTGATTAACTAATATTGTCTAGCGAGTCAATTAAGTTCGTCAAATTACCTTTGATTTCCGCGCTATAAGGTAGGATTTCACTATAAAGGTACTCTATCATAATTAATTAGATAACCGTAAGGAAGTCTAATATTAAAATTGGTGTTTTTAAGAATTTAATAGAAATCCATAGGTGTCTTCTTGAAGGGTCAGGGGTCCTGTTCGGGTTTTCTTTTAAGTGACTATTTTGTGATCTCGGTTCCATAACAAGCATTTTCCGAATAATTGATAACTAAAACTTTGGGGATTCTAGCCTAGGTGGTTTTTATCATCATAATCTTATTTAAATCAATTAAATTTATCTTTTGTTTATTTTACTTATTTTTCTTAATTAGTTTAAATTTAGTTTTAAGTAAAACCCCCCTTTTAATAATAATAATTAAATAGTCGTATCAGTTAGTCAAGTCTAATTAGTTAATTTACGTAATTTAAAGAGTCTCGTGGGTTCGCCATCCGGACTTACTTAGCTTTACTAGAGTCGATCGGTTCACTTGCCGGTTACTAGTTTAGTCGATTTTTAGAGAGTCTAGAGTATTACTTAGTGTCTAGATTAGCGTAATTTAGTTAATAATTATTAAACTACTATTAGCACATCAAGTTTTTGGCGCCGTTGCCGGGGACTCTTGGCGATTGCGTTATTAGCGTTACTTAGACTTATTTGCTACATACGTGCTATTTGTTTTATTTTCGTTTGAGTCGTAGGAGTCTAAGTAGTTTTCTTTTTTATTTTTGTTTTTTTTAGTTCGTTTTGTGTAAGGCCCGTCACCGGTAACCCTACTTTCGTGTTGGATTTACTCATAAACGCAGTTCTAAATATCATAGTTAGTTAAAACATTCGCGGAATTTAAAAACTTTTATAAAACATTTCATAACAAAACACGTCTTGTCTTAAAACATCATTTTGTCTTTCAAAATAAACGAAACATTAAACTTAAACGTCTTGAGTCTTTCGATGCCAGCCTCTTATTCAGTGCCACGTGTCTCCTCAAGCGAGCTGCCTCATCCTACTCACCTGAGTGCATACTAAAAGTCAGCTACGCTGAGTGAGTTCTAGTTAATCACGTAATCATACAATACATTCTTACATTTCATACTTAACCTCTTAACTTTCTTTCGTACACACCTAAGTACATATACTTTCATTCTTACCTTCGTACTTTCTTTACATACATAATCATACGTTTTAAAGAGCCTTTCGCCCTATAACCTCACAGATATTATAAGGGTCTGGTACCTAACATCACAGATATTATAAGGGTCTGGTCCCTAACATCACAGATATTATAAGGGTCTGGTCCCTAACATCACAGATATTATAAGGGTCTGGTCCCTAACATCACAGATATTATAAGGGTCTGGTCCCTAACATCACAGATATTATAAGGGTCTGGTCCCTAACATCACAGATATTATAAGGGTCTGGTCCCTAGTTCTCGAATATTAGTAGGGTTCGATTCCCTCTTCGTTACCATACAACCATACATCATACCTCGAGTATTATTAGGGCTCGGTACCCTTTTCGTAACCATACAACCAAACAACCGTCTTTTCCTTCTTTTATTAACTTTATTACATTCATACACATAAGCATACATATCATACTTACCTTATACATAGCGTTACAACCTGACGGTACGTGCAATATCTGAAGATCGTTCACGTACCATCAAGCAATCATTCATATATATCACATATATCACATATGGCATACACTTATCACTTAGGATAAATGTATTAACAAAACATCGAGTATGCACACAGCCCCGAAAACATAACAAGGAATGGGGCTAGAAACTCACCTGAACACGGTTACGTTCACCGTTAATCGTAATCCCTTTCTTCAGTTGTGCTCGGCTGACTGTATAACAAGTATACGCATCAATTAACTATCACTTCTCATATTGCATTTCTATCTTTATATGACCCACAACGAACAGGGGTCCGGGGGCAGCTCCCCTGGCAGCGGGGTCTAGGGGCGGCAGCCCCTAGCAGGGTCCAAGGGGCAGAGCCCCTGGATGGGGTCGAGCTGCCAGGTCAGCTTGGAAAAATTTTATTTCCGTTAACTGTCTTAACACATTTTTCATTAGGTTTTTAATTTATTTCCTAATCGAACTTGACTTTAAGCGAAGTTAAACCTTAGGCGAACTTAGCTTTAAGCGAAGTTAAACCTTAGGCGAACTTAGCTTTAAGCGAAGTTATCAGTTAGGCGAACTTGGCCGTAAGCGAAGTTATCAATTAGGCGAACTTGGCCTCAGGCGAAGTTACCAGTTAGGCGAACTTGGCCGTAAGCGAAGTTATCAATTAGGCGAACTTGGCCTCAGGCGAAGTTATCGCTTTGAAGGCGAAGTTATCGCTTTGAAGGCGAAGTTATCGCTTTGAAGGCGAAGTTGCCCAGTTCAGCCGCTGTTTGGTTTCTATCAAGCATTTTTGGCGATTTTAACACCCTTGTTATGGTTCGACATCACCCACTACGCTCCCCAACCGTTTTTGGTCGTATAAACACTATAAAGCTTGGATCTTTAAACTTCAAAGATCAAGAATCATACCTTTTTGTGCTTGTTTGGATCTCGTTTAACTTTTTTAATCACAACTAATCGCTCACTCTCTCTCGGATCACGCTCGTTCCTCTCCCTCGGCCGCCGGCGGTGTGAGTGGTGTGGGTGTGTTTTGGAGTGTTAGAGAATAAGATGGAATGAGTGATGTTTTAGGGTTTAGGGGATATTTATATCCCTTAAAGCCCATGGACCTAAGGCCCATTCTCATTTAACCCATCTCAATTAATCTAAGTCATGATCCGCTCCTTACTCGATATTAATTAATCAATAACGCGAAATCACTAAACATAACTTTCTTTATTCAACATTAAAATTTTAGGATGTTACATTTTGAGTCGTGGGAGTTAGGTTAATATAGTTTAGTTTAATTTCTTTTAATTAGTTTAGTTTTCTTCAATATTTTTTTTATTTTTTATTTTACTACTATTTGGTGCTCGTGATCCTTTTCTGTTTAAGTTTATCTTTGTAGTGATCTTCATGGATTGTTACTACAGGGCCAGAGTTGAAGAAAATCCTCATAAAGATCAAAGAGGTTTAAGCATATGGGAGTCAGAAATACAGGCAATTATGGACCACCTAGATAAAAACAGCTATCAGCCTAAATTCTGCATGGTGTATGATAGGATGGGGAATATTATCGGTTGTAAAGACTCATCTGGCGCAATGATGGATCACATACCACATCCAGAAGAGATATTATACGATGTTTTACGTGTCACCCATAGCATTAATGTCACACCCTCAAATTCCACTAACGGAGTTTTACCGTCAGAGGGTGTGAACTAACAGGATCGGAATCATTAGTTAAAATCAAACCATAAAAACGTTTAAATGAAATTAAGTGCGGAAGCGTAAAAACCAAAAGATAAAAGTTGCGTCACGCAGGACGACTTAAAAACCCAAGTAATAATAGTTAAAAACATGTTTAAATATCATAATGTTCAAAACCCATGCATGATCCTATACCGTGCGCCCGCCTCGGCTACCTGAGAATAACATACTAAAAGTGTCAACACAAGGTTGGTGAGTTCACAAGTTTATATAAAATAAAGCGTTAAGCGTTTGCGTTCAGCGTTTTGCGTTAAGCGTTTTGCGTTAAGCTTTTTGCGTTACCAGATAGTGTTAAATCAATTATATATCGATAGGTAGCTAGCCTATACAACAAGTATTACTAAGTGTTCGACACCGAAGCTGACTGTTTATCAAGTGCCTTGTCACCAGGTCAACCAGACCATGGTACGTGTTAGCCAAAATTACACCCACTCGACCTCCAGTCGAGTTTAGCGTTGGGTGGGGTTTGTCAAACCCAGTAGTACTACTCAACAGTGACTCGCTATTCCAAATATTAACCGGTTCGATGTGTAGGACTTCAAATGTTTCGTTTGCCACTTAGCCTTTACAAGTGATATATAATTTACTAACAAAATCTTAAATGCGTTTATCGGAGTATGTTATCTCCCCCAAGTGAAAAGCGTTTGAAAACAGTTTAAAGGGGTAAGTGAAACTCACTGTTTGCGAAGAATTCCCAAAAATAAATCACCAAAGGATGCGCGTCACAGAAAAACTCTCTCTAGCGTTCTAAAACAACAAAGAGATTTTTCTAAGTGTCGGAACTATTATCGAGTCTCTAGACTCGGCACAAAATACCTATGCACACAATATGTTTCGTTTGTGAATCGTGTGTGACTTTAACAAGTACATTTGTGATACACTACATGTGTGAGCAATTATTTACGTGTCATGTATTAATAATGTACATCACTAGCAATTACTCCCCGTGAGGGCAATTTGGTCAACACATAACAATTAACTAGCAATTATTCCCCGCAAGGGCAATTTGGTCAAAACACGACAATTAATTAGAAATCATTCCCCTCAAGGGCAATTTGGTCAAAACACGACAATTAATTAGCAAATACCATGTTTCATGCAACTTTTACAAAATTCAGCAACTAGTTTCTTAACGACAGATTTCTACTTGTAAAACTAGTCTATTCCACCGATCATAGCATCTCAATTAATTTACCAAAAATAATCACAAAATCATATATTTATTAGGTTTCCAGAACATATTTTATTTTATTTTTATTCCACATATATTTCTCACAATGATCGATTTACCACAGCAAACTCACAACAGTCAAATTTATGCGCAACAGAATGTTATTTGAAATTCCTGTTAAATGAAAAATCCAACAAGTGCAAGACCACTTGGGTTAGGTTCCTAACTCAACAAGTCAACTTCCAGAAGTGGAACCAACCCAATTGGTCTCGTAGTTCATGAGATATAACATTTACAAAACAACCTACCAGCAGGTCTAACAACTCAGCTTTGCACAACGTTTTTGTAAAATCATAAAGGTTAACTTATACACGTCCAAAAATTGAAAATTTATATTCTCTAGAAACTAGACTCAACCTAGTTTACTGTAGTATCAATAATATCAACCAATTTTCACATTTACACCCAGATACAGTTAATTGAACATCAACAACACAATCTGTCCAGAAACTGTTTGCAACACAACTCAACATATTAACCATCTATGGATCATAATCCGTTCATATAACACTCTAAACACCATAACCACTATCCATGCATATCAATTACACCAGACATACATGGTTAGGGTTTTATTTGATCTCAAAATCAAAGACACTACAATTAACATGTAACAATATCAATTCTAGTTATCAAATCATCATCAATACACCATCAAATCAAACAAAATCATATGAACACAATAACATATAGAAATCGGACCTAGGGTTTATATTTAACCCATTGAAAATCGAAAATTAAGCACAGAGGATGCATAGGATAGTTGTTTATACCTTCCTAGCACCTTAATCTTCAATCAAAAGCTTGAAAGATTGCTTGTATGTGTGTGTGTGAATGGCGATCGCAAGAGAGGGAGAGGGGGGGCTGGCCGATCGGTCTAGTGAGGGAAAGAGGGAGATTAGGGTTTTAGGTTTATTATTATTAATAATAATAACATGTTACATCTAGGTCCCTCCACTTTCAAATGTTACTTTTCTAACTTAATTAACTAGTTCTAGCACATTGAGTTAACGTTTATAACAATGTTATCACATAACACATAAGTCTAACACATAATCATCACATAATTATTGTTTTGACGTTTTTCGTTTTTTCACCAATCGTTTGCGTCAACTCGTTTGCGTTTCGGTGCAAATCCCGAAAGACTACACATGTAGTAAGTGTTAAGCGTCATTTAAACCCTAGTTTAAATGTAATGAGGTGTGCGTTATAGATTCAGTAATCTTTAAGTTTGAATTGACGGAGTTGAGTTAAAGGAGTTAACCTGAAATTGACGATTGTCACAATTAATCCAAAAGCACCACTTTCAGATATCATGGATGATTTTTGGTCGGGCTTAAAGTATCAAATACAATTTTATGATCCGACGATCAAGTTTGAGGATGTTGGGTTACAGGATAAGACAGAGGATCGTATTCCCTCTTGGGAAGACGAGTTTAGGGATGAATTTGGTGAAGATTTGGTTGGTTCAGCCGTTGTGGATGGGAGTGATTTTAACCCCGAAAGAGATCTTGAGGAACTTGAAGTGTTGTTATTCGGGGAGCCAGTTAAGAAACAAAATGTCAAAGAGGAATCACAAGAGATATCTGAAGAATTGAAGAGTAAAGAATTGCATCTTGTTATGAAAGAACATCCACGTCTGCACGGTAAAGCGGATTTGTTTTTAGAAATAGTTGTTCGTGGATCGCCACGTAAATCAAGAGCCCCAAGAAGGAAGATATTCGAGCTCGGAAATCAAAGTGTGCCGAATTGGTCGTATTTTCAGAATTTTTATAATGGGTGGATCGAGGCGAATGCGTATTTTTGGGCCTACATGAGTTTGGAAATTAGTTTCTTCCCAACTGATTTTTGTTGAGGAGCACTGATGGGAAGAGGATCAAGGAGAAGCCTCCTGATTGAGGTTTCAGGACTAAGTCTGGCTGAAGACTTTTTGTAAAATTAGCGCTTCCCGGGAGGCAACCCAGTACTATCTTTTTCTTCTATTTTTATTTCTATTTTGTTTTTACTTCTTTGCTCTGCCAGGTGTTTCTTCTCTTACTTGCAGGTTGTTCCAAGGTTGCTTATGAGATAGTTGATGGGATATGGTTTTAAACAAGTGTGGGGATGGAGCAGCTGAAACGTATACTTTATATTTATTATTTGCTGCTAATAATTCATGTTTAATATATTTTTGTGTTGATAAAGCACTTTAATTGCATAATATCTATCATTATGATAAGATACATTTTTAGATATTGTTTGTGGAATTTTTGCCGCTTACGTTCGTGAGAGAATGAGTCACCATTTGTTGAGCACGTTCGTAGTTGGAGGGCATTCATGGAAAAAAGACTTTGGCATCATATTTCATGCTCATATTATCAGCTAAGTCTTTTCCATTATCTAGCTTGTTAACTTTTTATTTTGTTTTTAATTTTGATTTTTAAATTTTTAGTTTTTTTGTAGTCCAACTTTATTTTTATTTTTATTTTTATTTTAAGTCGTCCTTATCCTTGCATTGAGGACAATGTAAAATTTAAGTATGGGGATAGGATATTTGAGCCGTAGTTTAAATTGAGTTTTTGTTTGAATAATAAAAAATAAAAAGTGAAAATTTTTTTTGAAAAAATGCTTTAAAAATGTCCCTTGAATCTAGTTTTTTTGTGTTAAAGTGGGAGATGATGATTTTATCGGAATTTGGTTTTTCAAACTATTAATAATATGAGATAAGATAAAAGAAAGTGCACTTAACTCGGGATGTGTCGGTAGGCTCAGCCTTGAGAATGAAAGGGCAATTTGATAAAATGGGTCGGAAATTTCTTGTGGGTAAAGCGTTTTGTCCGTAGAAAATAAGTAACGAAAGGTCAGCCATACTCAAGCCTCAATTCTTAATATGAAAAGTGGAAAAATCATAAAGTTTGAAAGTTTAAAAAATTTGAATACGTTATCATATGATGCTTGGGTAGGTTTAACGTTAGAGTATGCCGTGTAGCCTGTGATATAAATCTTAAACTGCTTAGTTTTAGTGTTTTACACATCATTGGCGTATGGTTTTATAACCTTAAATCTTGTATTGATGGGATGCCCCAGGTCCGGAGACCATGGGTTTGTATGCAGTCTATTCATCTGGGTATTCACAATTCCAAATGGGGTTGTAAATATTTAAATTAAGCTAAAAAGAGCAAACCCGCAATTTTCTGCCACATAAGTCTTTAAACATGATCACTATAGCACAAATGCATTACAGACTTGATCATCCACGCTGTTAGCCATGTGGGGTCCCCTTGCTCGCGTCTCATTACCATTAAGAAACGGACCACAAGGGACATGCCACATGTAAGCCCTACAGATGAAATTTTGCATACTCACCTATGGTGATGGTTCGGTGTATTGCTTGATAACGGGGGTATGTCATGTTCTGGGGAACACTAGTTATGAATTAATTGTACCTTAATAATATCTAATGGCTGCTTGGTAGACTTTGATGCTTAAGCTTAGGTGGATAAACAATACCTTTGATCGTTTTAACTATTCATAAAAAAATAGAGCAACAAAAGTTTTAAATCTGCTAATTTTGAGATTTAAGTCAAGTTGGGGTGGTCTGGTGCGGTAAAAGCTGAAAATAAGCGGGTCTTAATTATGTAAACCACTGAGTATTATAATTGTTGGATCTTATTTATCCCAGTAAAGGAAAAGGCATGGGATTAAGTGGACAACAATATCGATGATCGTGGTTTTTGCATTTTTCTAAACTTTAAATTAACATATATGTTTTTAAGACTGTATTTTCCGATTCTGATTCATTGAAAATAGCTTTTTCGGGGACAAAAATGTTCAATTGTGGGGATATTTGATGTGGTCTAAAATATACATATTATTATATAAATAATTCCTACACTTTTAAGTACCTTTGAGACGGGTTCTTATAAAATAGTATTCTAAATTGGTTCAAATGGGATTTTAAGGTTTCATGAAAGAATGAGCTTAAATAGAGTTTTGTTCACTTTTGCCCAACCAAAGATTTCTTTCTCTACTAATATGAGTGTCACTAAATTTTAACGTAATTGATATTTAATTTATTGTTTGGTCAAAGTTCTAATTTATTAACTAATATAAAAGAAAAAGAAAATAACATTATAATGTTGTCAGATTGAATGAGCAGCCTAGACTAAAACTTGATTGGCTATTTTTATTTGTGATGTAGGAAACTAATGGGTTGGGCCCTTGAAAACGTGAAGGGGAAGCAGAAGGTTCGGTTGTCTTGGAAAAAAAGTCATAGTATATATATATATATATATATATATATATATATATATTATTACTATTATTTGTGGCTACCCCTTGACATCAAAGGAATCAATTGGAGGGGCTTGACCAAAGCTTTTGATCGGCTGATTTTGGGGTAAAAAAATACCCTATGCACGCAAAAGAGTCTACTCAGTAGGGTCTAAGTCAGCCGTAAGGTGTTTTGGAAGGAAGAAAGCGTTAGTTCGAGCCGGGATCGTTTGGGTTCAACACCTACTCAACCAAGCATCATCATAGTTCGGTTTGAATTTATTATTTTACTTATCATCTTGGTTGTTGAACTTAGTTATTTTTGTTTCTTTGATTTTAAAATGTTAGGCTAACCTTATTAGACTGCCTAGGCTTGTGATGAACCATTGTTTGAAGTTTTATTTTATTTGGAACTTGTTTTTCGTTATGGTTTTATGGTTCAGTAAATTGTTTGGTTTATTTGATTGATGCGTATGTGTACTTGGTTTTGGTTGTTCTAGGTTTATTATTCCACAAAATTCTTGGTGATTGTTTCATATGATAGGATTTTGTTAGGTCATCTACTGTGTGTTTTTGACTAGTTTATGATTGAATTCGAATAAGATCATAGGAATAATATTATCAGTCAAACGAATAAAAGTGTGTTGCTAACCTAAAAAGCTGTAAGGTGATAGGTTATTGTTAGATCTTTGTTGATTGAGATTTCTAGATTTAGTTCTTCGTAAGGAGTCCGTCTAGATTTGATTAATTAATATTGTATAGCGAGTCAATTAAGTTCGTCAAATTACCTTTGATTTCCGCGCTGTAAGGTAGGATTTCACTGTAAAGGTACTCTATCATAATTAATTAGATAACCGTAAGGAAGTCTAATATTAAAATTGATGTTTTTAAGAACTTAATAGAAATCCATAGGTGTCTTCTTGAAGGGTCAGGGGTCCTGTTCGGGTTTTCTTTTAAGTGACTACTTTGTGATCCCGGTTCCATAACAAGCATTTTCCGAATAATTGATAACTAAAACTTTGGGGATTCTAGCCTAGGTGGTTTCTCATCATTATCATCTTATTTAAATCAATTAAATTTATCTTTTGTTTATTTTACTTATTTTTCTTAATTAGTTTAAATTTAGTTTTTAAGTAAAACCCCCCTTTTAATAATAATAAGTAAATAGTCGTATCAGTTAGTCAAGTCTAATTAGTTAATTTATGTAATTTAAAGAGTCTCGTGGGTTCGGTATCCGGACTTACTTAGCTTTACTAGAGTCGATCGGTTCACTTGCCGGCTAGTAGTTTAGTCGAGTTTTAGAGAGTCTAGAGTATTACTTAGTGTCTAGATTAGCGTAATTTAGTTCATAATTATTAAACTACTTTTAGCACATCAGTAAACGACATAGGTATTAATGTTGATCCCGCTAAAATTGAGGCCGTTAAGGATTGGATAACTCCAACGACTCCCACGAAAATTTGATCCTTCCTCGGTTTTGCCGGATATTATCGGCATTTCATTCAGAATTTTCCAAGATTTCTTTACCTCTTACCTCCCTCACTCACAAAGGGAAACCATTCGTTTGGGGTTCCAAGCAAGAGGAAGCCTTTTGTACTCTCAAGGACATGCTTTTTAATGCCCCCGTTCTAAACCTTCCCGATGGAAACGACGATTTTGTTGTATTTTGCGATGCATCCCATCAAGGTCTTGGTTGTGTCCTCATGCAACGAGGTCAAGTCATTGCATATGCATCAAGGCAAATAAAGGTCAACGAGAAGAATTATACGACTCACGATCTCGAACTTGGTGCCGTCATTTTCGCTCTCAAAATCTAGAGACATTACCTTTATGGTACAAAATGTGTGGTTTTTACCGATCATAAAAGCCTTCAACATATTTTTGACCAAAAATATATGAACATGAGACAATGAAGATGGGCCGAATTACTTGGTGATTACGATTGCGAAATTTTCTACCATCCCAGTAAAGCGAATGTTGTCGCCGACGCCCTAAGTCGAAAGGTTAATGTTAAATCCACTCTGCTTCTAAGCGTTGTTGTTGAAACCGAACTTCAAATTCGTATCTTCCAAGCTCAACGTACCTCTGTCGAAGAAGGTAATATGTACGACGAAATGTCATGTGAAGCTGAGCTTCAACTCGAAACCAAACCCGATGGTCTTTTGTACTATCTCAATCGTTTGTAGGTTCCCGATCGCGATGATCTTCGTACTTGTATACTCGATGAAGCTCACAATTCGCGGTATCCCGTTCATCCCAGTGTGGATAAGATGTATTTCGATCTCTGTGCTACCTTTTGGTGGCCGGAATGAAAAAGGACGTAGCGTTGTATGTATCTAAATGTCTTACTTGCTCAAAATTCCAAGCCGAACATCAAAGACCTTTTGGTCTACTCGAGCAACCACCGATTCCCGTTTGGAAATGGGAAGACATTGCTATGGAATTTATCACCAAATTACCCAACACACAAAAAGGCAACGATAGTATTTGGGTGATCATCGATCGATTAACCAAATCTGCTCATTTCATTCCGATCTGTGAAAAGTATTCTATCGAGCAGCTTGCTCGAATCTATGTTCGGGAAATCGTGTGTCGACACGGTTTGCCATTGACTATCATCTCCGATCGCGATGCCCATTTTACCTCTCATTTTTGGTGATCTTTTCAAGAAGCTTTGGGAACACGTCTCGATCTTAGCACCGCTTATTATCCTCAAACGGACGGTCAATCCGAACGTACGATTCAAACACTCGAGGATATGCTACGAGCGTGTGTTCTTAATTTCGATGGGAATTGGGATTCTCACATTCTGTTCATCGAGTTCTCCTAAAACAATAGCTACCATTCTAGCATTGATATGGCTCCTTTTCAAGCTCTTTACGGTCGTAAATGGGCTGGACCTAAGTTATGTCTCTAGGGGTAATCAAGTAAAAAAGAAAATATTTTAGCGTCAACATATTCACCAGCATTCGTTACTGACGTATTTTTCTAAACATTTTGCAGGTGACCAAAGTTAGAGCTTAGAAAGACGAAGGGCTCAAGATATCCGATGGCTCAGATGTTTTTGTATAAACTTAAATATTAAAATAGTGGTTTGTAATTAAACAAGCAATACTTTTTCTATAACTTAAAACGGGTATTTTATAATCCCGTCCTTTGTAAAGTAAATATTATATTTCAAATCCACATGTTTTCAAGACTTCTGCTTTTAACACGAAACTCTGATTTATTTACAAATGTGGTACCAACTGTTGGTCATACACCCAGGCCTTAGATGGGGGGTATGACAGGTTGGATCGGTCACATTGATGTTTTGAATTTGGGTCACTATCCTAGGGATTACAGCAGCTATCTCCTTGGCGATACAGGCGGCCATAGGGTGGTCATGAGAACCAGACGATTGATGTCGAGGATGACGATGGTTTCTTAGGTGAGACATTCTACGAGGACCAAAAATAAAGATTTATAAGATGAAGGATTAGTAGGGGAAACATTTACACATAAAACGTTAATTGCTTAGATAACATATAAAATTTTTGCTTTTAAAAGTGGGGAATTTGCATCGTACTTAAGGAATAAAAGTTAAAAATCACAAGATAAGGGGTACATTGCGTAAATAGTATGATTAATGTGTGATGACTACACGAGGAGATGAGTCAATATGATTAGATGATGTAGTCAATAAAATTAGATGATGTAGTCAATATGATTAATATGTGATGACTACATGAGGAGATGATGTCAGTTTAAAAGTTAATTTTTATTTGATTAAGTCAACTTTACAATAAACTAACGAAACATAAATTGTGTGTTAGCCTCTCATGAGCTTTCCATGGCAAATTGAATGGCCCAACGAATCTAACGAATAAAAGTACTAAGTTGGACAGCCCATGAGCGTTACATGGCTTTTTAACTGTCCCAACTAATTAACGAAATAACAATACAATAGAGTTTGTCGGCCCATGAGCGTTACATGGTGTTTTAACCGACCAAACTTAATAACGAATAAATGAGAGAAAAAAAATGAGTAGTTGGAGCATCCCGTGAACCACCACGTATGATGAACTCCAACAACAATAACATTCAAAACAAGATGAGGAATGGATAGTAGGAGTTCCCATGGATACCATGAATTTTTCACCCAACTAACCAATTAAATAACAAAACACAAGTAATTGGAAATTACCGAATTTAGCCACCAATCATCGTGAATTCAGTTTAAAATCAACCTAAGGTGTCGGTCATATGACAGTTGTGTTCCTCTTTGGGCGAGAGGAACTTGTCATACTACCTAGTTTTAAGATGATGGAGTAACAACAAAAGTAGGTAATTTTTAAGGAATTTCCCAAAAATAAAAGGCAATCTACTTTGATTTAAAATATTTAAGAAAAATTTCTTTGAAGGTTGAGGCATAGCCTCGGAGTTGTGTGTGTGTGAACGACAATATAATAATAAACAATTAATTAATTGTCTAAGAAAGCAATAAACAATTAATTTGAACACATAAGGCAAACACATAAGCACGTATGGGGCTCTTAAGCATATTACTAAGGCAGCACTAACGACCTATCTTAAACCTCCGTCTTTGATACCAATCCCACACCCAACCTAAGGCGAAAATGCCGGGGCATGAGCTGATTGCTCAAAGCTCTCAAGGTACTATCATGCAATATTTAAAATTGACAATATCTATTTTATTCGATTAAATGATTCAAATAATTCAAGTACATAGTACAAAATCCATAATCATATAACAATACAACTTATAGCACAAATGATGTTGATTAAAATTTTTCTAACTTCAATTCTTCACTAAGTCTTCACTAAATCTTGCAACTAGTTCAAATAATAACCTGCATATGCGTATAAAATAGAAAGGTTTGTCAACAACACATGTTGAGTGAGTAAAACACCAGTTTAAGACACAACAGTAATAATATATAATAAATAAAGAAAGATGCAAACTGTGTCAAATGAGATAAGCAATTTAACTAATGAGCAAGTAAATAATGTTGTCGGTAAGCTCGATGTCAGATGAAACTGAACGATGGCTAACACGAAGGGCGTATGATCATACTAGTCTGCGAATATGTTGGACCTCTCCGACATGTATTCAAGTAAAGCATATAACACGGTAGGCATAAATTGTTAAACACACAAGACTAACAGTTGACGGTTTTGAATACTAGATAATAGTTAAATACTGAAATACACATATGTCCCAAAACATTTAAAACAAGTAAAAAGGGGAGTGATTACTCACCTCGATGATTAAGCGAGTAAACCGAGAGAATGATTAAACGGGTAAAGTTCACGCGATGAGTGATCTGACGCAATTAGACCTGAGACATACATAATAAAATAGAGTTAAAACCGAGAACATAGCCGTTGGAATTAATCCAAATGGATGTATAGAACTCCGGTTATGAGATTTTCAGCAAATAAGCGAGCTGGTACTGACCAGAATCCGTCGGGTTTTGGTCAGTACACTCAAACTTTCAAAACAATGTCTTCTGGCCCGAAAGCTAATTTTAACCAGAAAATAGAGAAATCAAATCGTCAATCTTGTTGAGTATTTTGCCCTTAAACGGGTCGGAGTCCAATTAACATGGTAAATCCCCTCAATATTAGAACTTTATTGAGGGATTTTGTAAAGGATATAAAAACCTACAATATTGAAGAAGAAAACTTACCTAAACAAGGATTGGAACTAGGAGAAATTGTGGTCAACGAGGTCTTGAAGCTTGAAAGTCAACGACATTAATCTTGAACAAACCGACAATGGAAAAGGGAAATTCTTGGGATATGGGGAGGATGGATGGACTTCAGTAGTTTTTATGGTTTATAGGTGTGTTTTGATTTAATATTGAGTGTTATAATGCATTTATGAAAGAATCCACTCGATTAGGAAACAAAATAAGCTATTAATGAGAAAATTGGGTATAATAACTAACAAAATTTGGCTTGGACAACAAGAAAATGGTCTGGGCTGATTTGAAACATTAATTTAGATATCTTGTAGCTTAAGTTTCGTTAATTTAGTCGAATATATGAAAAACTAGTCCCTGTATTTCTATAAATGCGATTTTTAGCCGTTTTAAGCGATTTTAAAGGTTTTTAAGCATAGTTTAACGAGTTTGAAAATTATATGAATATAAAATAAGTCTAACAATGTTAAATACTAATAAACATAAGATTTTAATAATTTGAAAGATCCAAAATATATTCCCGAGTCGGATAAACGAATACGAATTCAAATACAAAAACCCAAGTTGTTACATAATGGTTATCTGAGTTTGGTGAGACTCTTACGCATGAATTCGAGTCAAATGCATGAGAAACCTCCATTTACAGATAAAACAATCTGATGACTTGAGAGAAGAAAAGAAGCAATCAGAAGCTTTTAAAGGTTTCGTTTATATATATTTAAGATTTAAGATTTGTATAATTTTAAATACTTTGAGGGTTAATAAAAAAAAATTTTTGGTCCGATTTCAATTTTCATGAGGGTCATTTAAAATTTATTAGGGTAGCCCGGGTTCAAAATCATATGCATACTATAATAACAAACATTTTATGGGGTGGTGCCCCCCATACGTAGTATTTCTAAAAAAATCTAAAATTTTATTTTAATCTTTTTAACGAACATGCAATATAGTCCATTGTGTCTATATAAATAGCTTCTCCTTGTAACCCTAACCGTGTTGCTTTGGTTCTATGTCGCTTTCTTTATCCACATTATTGTGGGATCTAAACAAAACTAGAGCCAGTAGTCTAAATTTCATTGTCATGCTCCTCACTATCGGTTTATTCTTTATGTGCACCACAAAATGTCAACGCAGTAATCATTATATTAACACCATGTAACGGATCTAGAAAAAAAAGTTAAGGGATAACGCGTGCTAATTTATTTTTCAAGTGTAATTGATTTATGAAATGAAAAAAAAAATTACATTAAAAATATATTTCGGCAAGAAAGTTGAGACGTAGTGGGCGCTACCCCTCAACTCATGCTAGATCCGCCTCATTGAAAAACACAATAATAATAATAATAATAATAATAATATATTTATTTATATTTTTTTTGTAAAAAGGCATAACGTTTTGGTAGAATATGACCCAATTAAAACTTTGGGAAAATGACCAAAATTTCAACTTCGACCAATATTATTTAAAAAATGTTCATACAAAATCCACCGGTTCAATAATGTCCATTTCAAAACCCATCTTTTTACCCACTTATTCTACACTTATTTAAAAAATGCTGCATGTACAAAAACTGGCAACAATGTTTCCTGGTGGCTGCCCGATTTTCCGACAAATATTCCCGACGGCCAGTTGTTTTTTCAAATCTCGGCGGCCACCTTGTTTGTGGTCAAAATATCTACGCCGCTTGATTTTTTGAAATGATCCCAGCGCTTGTTCTATAGTTTTGTTTTGTAAAAAGCCATAACAGCCTTTTTCCACTTGGACTAAACCACTTGCACTTAATAGTGTTGGGGGAATTACATATACATGGGATTAAAAAATACCACCAATATTCGTTTAAAACCTCTCTAGCATGTGCGGTTACTTATGATGGTTGCTTCTGGGAAATTTTTGTTCCAGAGCAAAAGTTCAACCCCCTTTCAATTCGACGACGTTTCAGCACTTGGATGTGTGACATCCAAATGCTTAATTTTAATTATCTTTGTTCTTGTTATTGTGTCTTGTCTTGAGTTTAATTAGCCCAATAATTGTTCTTGTTCTTTTCATGTACAAGAATTGTTGATGTATATGCTAAACAACTCATAATTAATAAAGCCTTAATCTTCTTTACCTTTATGTATATATCACATTTATTAGCAAGTGTAGTTTTAAGAAAAACAAAATATATTTGTGAAAGTAGTAAGTTTTTCCATCGTAAAACTAGTGTAATCAGTCCTATGATCACCTTGGATTTACATCTTAGAAATAATCCACTCGTCGGGAAGATTTCAATAAATAAAACTGCAAAACAAACACCGGGACCGTTTCAAAAAATCAAGTGGTGGTGAGATTTGAAAAAACAACCGGTCGCTGGGAATCTTTGTCAGAAAATCGGGCGGCCGCCGGGAAACATTGTTGTCACTTTTTGACGTGGCTTTTGGTTATGTGTGTAAAATAAGTGGGTAGGACGGTGAGTTTTGGAGTGAACATTATTGAACCGGTTAGATTTCTATAAACATTTTTGAAATAATATTGCTCAAAATTGGCAATTTAATCATTTTCCCTTAAAACCCCAAAAGTCCCTCGATCAAAATCACACTAGAAAGGAAAAGAAATATATGGTTTTAAAGAACTAATAAAACTTTTATTTATTCTTAAAGTTGTAGCCAAAGTAAAGTAGTGTACGTAATAAGTAATACCAAACCTTAGCGTTAATGTTGGCTTGCTGCCCACAAAAGACATCCAAATCCAAAATACATATATATAGAAGTTAACACAAAACAAATATATGATCGAGAATCAAAACGCCCTTTGTGATACACCCTTGAGCTTATAAACTCAATTGTCACAGGTTTCTTCCTCCTCCTCCTCCACCACCACCCCCCCTCCCCTTTCTGTCATGCTTAGGATTTGCTCCTGCATAATCATAGTCTAACACCGCATCAAGCATTGAAAGCTTCCTTGAGTGTATACTAAACCCATCCTACATGAAAGGAAACCGCGTGTTACATTAGTTACATGTATACAAACATATTTGTTAACTGGGCTATATATACTACATATATAGAAACACAATGCGGTTATATAGATAATTTTAATTTGACGCTATAACATATTCAAAAAAAAAAAAAAAGTTTTAGATATGCACGTGCATACCCTAAACCCAGTGTCCTAGTGGATTTCACGTGTCTACCCTTCTTTCAAGTTTCAACCCCTAGTGAATATATCAGTAGTGGATACAATATTTTCAACCATGATACGCTACTGGTGTTGAATGAAGTGCAATATTCTTGAATAGTTTTCATAGGTTGACTTTTACATTTACATTAAATACAAAAGAAATAGTATCTAGTTTAACCCAGAGGATTTAAGGTTTAAGATTTAAAGTTTAGGTCCCTTAATGAAGCTGCTTGTGTTTGTTTATATCTGTTTTTTAATACGCTAAACGAACAAACATTCATGAACTATGTGTTTATGTTCTTTCATTTGATTAAATGTAAATAAATAAATAAATAAAATACCCGAGCGTGTTTTTTTATTAGATAAACAAACATCCCCTCATACATTTTAGTAAAAGTCCGGTTCCTTTACAGAACGACATGCAGGTTTACTTATAATTAAGATCAAGATTGACGCTACTAGAAAACTAAGTTTTAGCAACTACCTTTCGGTAGCAAATCAGTCAAATGGGGCCTTTTGCGACCTCTGTTGGTAATCTTGTTTTGAGACCAGAATTTTACGGCAGTTTTTTATTTAGTCGCAATTTTGGTAGCCTTTATGTAGTTTTCTAGTAATGAGGGTCCTTTTAAACATAGGCATGTTGGATTACAAGTGAAACTCTAGCTTATTACTTATGTCGCTTTTAATTACACAATGTTTACTTATACCTTAAAACAGTTATGATATATGATCTTAAATTGCAATATACTTTTATCTATAACGAAGATATACTTTTACATTACCTTTTGGATAGAGAAAACATGGTCTGCACTGCTACTGTTTCCAGTCACTATTCACAAAGAAGAAACAGGATTAGTGAACTGAAGGAGTTTCAAATTAACAAGCATAAACTAATACTAGCTAGCAAATAAAAAAAATGCAATTACCTGGAAATATGTAAACAAGCAATATAAATGAAATGAGAAGAGTGGTTTTGGTAGAAAGAGCCATGGATGTTGGTTTTTGGTCCAAGATGGAACGAAAAGGGGAGAAGGGGAACTGCTTATATTGAGGAAGGGATTAGGGATAGTGGCTTTCATGAGAATATACCAACCCAATAGCTATACAAGGATATGCTGATGATGAGTGCATGTAGCAATATACAAAACAAGAGGCCACAATTGTGAAGTCAACTTTATTCATTTATGTTACATCAATGTATAAGCAACAATACACTATAGATAATGCATGCAGACTACTAGAAAATAAGCAATTGTTACCAAAATTTGCCACCCGAAAAGACGGTAGTAATTTTAGCGACCGATTTTGTAAATTTGCTACCGAAAATGATAATCAAGCTTAGTTACTTGATACGGTAGCTAAGTGGTCGGAGTTTTTGCAACGTTTATTTTTTGGTGGCTAAGCGGTCGGATTTTTTGCAACCGGTGGCTAAGCGGTCGAAATTTTTGCAACCGTTTATTTTTTGTGGATAAGTGGTCGGACTTTTTGCAACCGGTGGCTAAGCGGTCGATATTTTTGCAACCGTTTATTTTTTGTGGCTAAGTGGTCGGAGTTTTTGCAACCGGTGGCTAGGTGGTCGGAGTTTTTGCAACCGTTTATTTTTAGTTGCTAAGCGGTCGGAGTTTTTGCAACCGGTGGCTAGGTGGTCGGAGTTTTTGCAACCGTTTATTTTTGGTGACTAAGCGGTCGGAGTTTTTGCAACCGGTGGCTAGGTGGTCGGAGTTTTTGCAACCGTTTATTTTTGATGACTAAGCGGTCGAAGTTTTTGCAACCGATGACTAGGCGGTTAGAGATTTTGCAACCGTCTTTTCAACTATTGGAGTTTTTGCAACTTTTAGACCGTATGAGTTTTGCAAAATAAAAGAGAAGCTGAGACCATCTTAGAGGTGACAAATGGTACTTTTGATGATTTACAACGTCTTACAGGTGGCAAATGGAATTAATTAAACACTTGACTTGTATCGAAGCAAATTCAATTAACCATGTTGCAAATATTACGATTCAGACTCCACACACTCACAATTAAATAGCCATTTTTAACCTTTTTTTTAGGAAAATTGGTTTTAAATAATCCCAACTATGGCCTATTGGTAAATATCCATCCCAACTTTACACTTGCCTGCTGGGAGTACCAACTACTTGTGCATTTGTTTTTAACGGGCGCGACTAACGGATGTTAACTCAGTTAGTCTTTGTCTGACGTGGCCATCCTAGTTGGCAAAAACTTGATTACGTGGAACGCGACGTGGCGGCTGACTGTGTATTATTATTATTATTATTATTATTATTATTATTATTATTATTATTATTATTATTATTATTATTATTATTATTATTATTATTATTACTCCCCCATCTCCCTTTTATTCTTAGTCCAGTACAACCACCGCCACCCCTCATTTCCCGGCGAGCCACCACCACCACCCCTCGCTGGAACACACGGCCACCACCATGTCTATCCCCTGTAACCAACACCGGAACCCATTACCACCACCATGTCCATCCTTACAACCACTACCGGACCCCATGATCCCCACCATTATCTTAATCGTCGGCCACCGGCGATGGAGATCTAAACACAAACTGTCGGAGACCACCATGTTCTCCGGCCCAACAACTACTGCTCTCTGTACCGCCACCACGTTGGCACTCCGCCGCCACCGCCTCGTCTGCAACGTCTCCGGAAACACCACCATCTCAACTGAATCTGTACCGGAAACACCACCACGTTGGCACTCCGCCGCCACCATCTCAACTTCCACTCGTCTGCAACCACTCTGTACCGGAAACACGATTTAGACCTTGAATTAGGGTTAAAAGAGGGGAAATGAGTGTTGATCTTCAAGGAGACACAATGTACCCTGAATTAATGTTGGATTTATGATTTGGGGGTTGATTTGGTGATTATTGCTTTTGAAATGTCTAATGAAGATGATGACGGTGGTTGGGTTGTGGTGGGAATGAAATGGGTGGGGAATTAGGGTTTTATTATTATTATTATTATTATTATTATTATTATTATTATTATTATTATTATTATTAATTTATTATTATTATTATACACAGTTAGCCGCCACGTCGCGTTCCACGTAATCAAGTTTTTGCCAACTGGGATGGCCACGTCAGACAAAGACTAACGGAGTTAACATCCGTTAGTCGCGGCCCGTTAAAAACAAATGCACAAGTAGTTGGTACTGCCAGCAGGCAATTATAAAGTTGAGATGGATATTTACCAATAGGCCATAGTTGGGATTATTTAAAACCAATTTTTCTTTTTTTTAATTCAAATCCAAAATTACCCTTTGAATAAAAACTTAATTAAGCATAAATAGAAAGATAAACAGACTTCAAGGTTGTTCAATATCTTTCCTTGTTATTGTAAATGCAAATATAATATTTTTCAACTAAGTTTAAGACGGAAGTGATTCAATAATTTATATAATTATATTTAAAGTTATGAAATTCACCAGTAATATCTGATAATTTGTGTATACTTTTATTTATTTAATTAAGTGTTCTGAAAACTTGGTTCAAATGGTAAGAGGCCTACCTTCTCTAAGTGGAGGCGTAGGTTTGATTCTCGCTCAGGCTCGTTCGACGGACATCTGGGTGAAAGGACGAATCAAGGCTTTATTCCCGGGTTCGAACTCGATAGGAGGCGAGGGTTTACGGAATCCATCTAGTTCCCGCGCATCAGGGGTTACGTTCTCACAACAGTCGAGGAGTAACCTTGGACATAGCCTCGAACAAGGTAGGTTTACACGTGAGATCCTCTGCCGTTCAATAAAAAATGTATTTAATTAATCTTACTTAGACTAGTCAAAACTCTTTTTTTTTTTTCCGAAATATGAACTTTTATAAACAACCAACACCCACAAGTCGGAAAGCAAAATGCACCACCCAAAAAAAAGGTGAAAAACGAAAATTTCATGGATACATACTTTCTTATAATTTTTGACAATATATTAATCGAATGTATATAAGTGCATGCATAAAATACAAAGTTATAGGGGTACATTTAAACTATTCAAAGCTAGAGGGTGTAACTTTGTCTTTAACGTCTAAGAAGCAAATTACAAGCGATCAGATGTGTTCCTCCGACGTAAAGCTCCTCCGATGATTACCGCCATTGCTGCCCATCGTGAAGCTCCCCCGGTTAATTCGTATGGTACGTCTAACTTCTCAGTCAATCACAAGCCTTCGGTTGTCTTACTATTCGATTTCACAATTAGTTGCCACGGATTTTGAATGATTGTTAGTATTAGTGTTTATCACGAATTTAACATTTGTTGAAACTACTTATCTGTAATTACGCCCTAAGGTACTTCACGATGATGAATTGTTCGTTTGTTCATCGATCACTCTGTTGATAGATGAAATTAGGCTCAATTGATAGATCATAGATGATAATGAAATTAGGTTATCTAATTGATAGATGATAATGGAATTAGGTTATCTCATGGATGCAATTAGGTTATGATTGTATGAAGTGTAACCACATTAATTGATTACATTGATAGATGATGATGAAATTAGGTTATAATTATATGAAAAGCAATTAAGCAACTACTCTAATGGATTCAATTGTGCCATAACCTTAATTGAGAATTAGGTTATGATTGTTGGTACAGGCTCTTGTAAAGAGGATTTCGTTGAATGTCACATGCTTACCGGTTCACAGTAATTGAATGTCGCTTTCTGATGCTAAAACAATAGTTATAATTTGTAAATAAGCGATGCTATTATTAGTATTCAGTTTATTGATATCTTGTCTAGTCATCAATCTTCAACAATAGGTATGCAAACTATTATATTCTTTCTGTTCCATTTAAAATTATAAAAAAAAATATCTACATTTTACCTTTTTAAATGATGCAGTAGTAATCACATTCCATTGTCTCTTCAAGCTGGTCTAAGTGGCAGTGGGAAAAGCATGTTAGATCATCTCTTACATGATTTGTATAAGCCAACACAGGGATAGGTACATTAAAAATTTTAGTAAAAGTGTTAGATTAATGAAGTTTCATTTTGATTCTTGAGCCAAAGAATGCTTGATCTTATTAGGTGTGAGGCACGAGTAAACCGCTTAGTTTGGCATAAAAAAAAACTCAACAACACGGTTTGGGGCTTATTTTGTGCTATAAACATTAATGAATTTGATATCTTGAATAACTGAAATTGGATTCAAATTGAGTTGATGATTTCTTTGGTTAATTAACAAGCTAGATTATACAAACTGCAATTTGGTTCGTGGGCTTGCTGGTGGATCTTGTGCCAAGTCTGTTTGTCATCCCCTTGATGTGGTGAAGAAGCCATATCATGTAAAGCTTTTATAGTCTTAATGCTAACATCTTTATATAGCAACCTGCAGTTTTCGAGCACACTAATTGTCTTTTTTATGTCATTATTTCTAGCCATTTATGTTTTTATTATGTCATTATTTCAGTAGCATTAATGATTTAAAGGTATACATAAAGCTCACCTAGATCCCATAAGTATAAAATTATCTTATTAAGCTCACCTAGATCCCATAAGTATAAAATTATCTTATTACCCTTCTCATATCAACAGACTAAACTTCCAAATAATTGTAATTATGTATTTTAGGTGCCAACATCTTTGCATTCACATGAATGCTTCGTTGTGCATGTCACGTCCCACCTACACATCTGGCAAGGAACCCAATGTCTTATGAACAGCAGCAGTGGGCACTCAAAGTCGCTGATCTTTAAGAAGTATGCATTTCATATTCCTATTTAGTTTTCAACTTTATGATTAATGTTCTGTATATATTTATATTTATGTTTCATCCTGAGCCCAGGGTAACAAGAAAATATCAGGAAGAGGGAACCGAAAATGCATTTTCACTTTCCAAATGTTAGTAAGTAATTTTACATTCTTGTTATGAAGTTTGTCACACATTTGGATGATATGAAGTATGTTTTTGATCTCGTAAGCCTGTTATTTTTTTCTATTAATGAAATAGAAACAAAAAATGTTCAAATTTCAAAATTTTCCAAAAAACTAGCAATATGATAATAGTTATATTTTTCTTACTACAGAATTATTTAGTTGGCACTTGACTTATTAATTGTCATGCATGGGAGTTCATGAAGCTTTGTTTGCAATTATGTATGCAAAACCTCACTAATGCCACAATGTATGGTTTAGTAACTCGTGATATAATATAGGAAAAACCATGAATTTAATTTTGGTTATTTTGGCATTTAGGATCCTACCACCGTAAAACTGCTTTTTGATGTTGCTCAGTCTCTGCACAATAATACTGACTTTTCAAATACAAGACATGATGATAATCAAAATGCAGAACATTTGGTTGGCTCTTTTGTCGATAAGGTAATTATGTTCCGGTCTAATCAATGGTTTTTATTACATGATTGTGTGTAATTTGTAATGTTGATTTTCCATTATTGTTAGGTACGCATTGATATGGAGTTGGATCGCCATTTGGCTTTTTTGATTGAATGTCTTGGAAGCATAAATGATTTGAAGGTATACATTGTGAACACATCGTGAAACCTTGATGACTCCTTGGGTTTCTCATGTTAATAGTGGCGGTTGATGAAACCCTAGATTGCACACTTTATATCTTTTTATTTGTTTTGTTAGTTTCGTTAATATTAAGCATATTTGATTTATATATGTATGGAAAATTTTTAGTTTGATTTGTGTTTGCATCTATATGATTTTGTAAATTTTTGTATATATATGATAAAATTTTTAAAGAAGCTTTTTTTCAAAGAAATTGCGACCAGAAAATAGTAAAAAAAAAAAAAAGCGGTCGCATAATTTGCGACTGCAGCAGTGGTCTCAATATCAGAATTTGCGACCGCAGCAGTGGTCTCAATATTTGCGATCTAAGCAGTGGTATAGAATTTGCGACCGCAGCAGTGGTCTCAGAATTTGCGACCGAAGATTTGGTTTCAAAATTTGCGATTGCAGATTTGGTCTCAAAATTTGTGATTGCAGATTTGGTCTCAAAATTTGCGACCGCAGAATTGGTATCAAATATTGCGACCGCAAAATTGGTATCAAATATTGCGACCACAGAATTGGTTTCAAAATTTGCGATTGCAGAATTGGTCTCAAAATTTGGTCGCAAATAAAATGGCGGTTGCAAAATGGTCACAACAGGGCAATTGTGACTCTCCCTGCGTATTTGGTCGCAAAGTCGTCGCAACTAGGCTATTGCGACCGTTTTGCGACCAAATATGTGGTCGCAAAATGCCAAGTTTTCTAGTAGTGAAAAGTTGTGTGTAGCATCCCTAACCACCAACTTTGGTTTAATTGTTGGTCCAGAAAGATAACCCAGTTTAACTCTTTGTGTTATATATTGCACGGTAGGGGCACACCATGGGTAGTTTTAAATATTAGGTTTTGTGTAGTGGAGGAGCTACAAAATGGTGTGATTTGTGTCATTTGACGCTCAGTCAGCAAATAGAGAGTTTTAGTTTTAGGGGTGTAATGGTGTTGTAACCTACACACACACACACATATATATATATATACACACACTAGTAGGAGCCTGCGCGATGCGGCGACGACGAAAATTTACAAGACAGTTTTTCTACCACCTTCTCGGGATAAAAAATCGGGCTAAAGATTAGATAACGCTTGACTCAATTTTTAAACAAGCTGAAAATCTAAGCTCGAGCTTGGGTTAATTTTAAACCGAGCTGGTTCCAAATTAAAAAACGAAATTTTATAAACACAAAAACATACAAAATAAGTCCATAACAACTTTAACCTACCATAAGATAACATAATAAATAACACGTTCAAGTCAGGTTTAAACTATTACATAACATGTAAAACCGATTACAAAATAAGTTCTTAGCATTACAAAAATTTGTTCATAAGTGTTACCAAATAAGTTCAATTATAAGAACCTTCAAGATGCAACGGCGGCCGCAATTTCTCGTTGTAGCGGGTTTCATGGGTTTTTAAGATTCAAACATAAAATATGATTAGACTTGTGTAAATCGGAAGCATATGTTACATCCAAATGTCTTTGAACAGTATTATGTGCATAAAATAACATCTAGTCATCCATTCACTGTCAAGAACAATATAACTCTGAAACAAAATATGATAAATTAATTTAAGAGCCACAACCTTTTAATATGGGTTTGTAGCTTAACCTTCTAAAATCGTCTTGGACTTTAAATTGGACCACGACTTGGAGTGTCCCAGTCAAGACCTAATTGCATATTAGAAACAGTCGCTTCAAAGAGATAGTGGTAGCATTCAGCTTGAAAGGTTTACAACATATATTTGAGATGAGACCATGAACACATCCAATGTCAGCTATAAAAAGAATTGTATATAATCATTATATCTGATCTTTTGGTAAATTATGCAATAGAGTTCTACAAAGACATAATAGATGAGACATGAATGGCCATTTAACAAGTAACACTACTAATAAACTATAGTTGAGAGTTTGAGTGCAAGGACAAAGAAAAGGGTATAGCTGTTCATTTATATAAAATTAAGGGTGTAAACGAGCTGAGCTGCTCACGATCTCCTCGAGCTTGAATAGATAAAAAGCTTGAAACGAGCTGAGCTTTTTCAAGCTCAAGCCTAGCTCGATCTCTCAGAAGTTAAAACGAACCGAGCTTGTGGTCAAGCTCGGGCTCGACTTAGCTCATTTACACCACTATATAAAATCTCAAATTCTTATAAAGCTTAGAATCGAGGGCCACATCACACGTAATCACTTTTAGTATCATTGGGTAAAAACCCACCATATAAATAAGATCATAAAACGGTACTTGAAACGCACACACAAAATGATTGTTAGTTCACTATTGACTTAGTTCAAGTTTGACCGAATATTAAGGATATGCACGTGGGGTGTATTTCAGTTAATTTACAACATGGAGTATGTGGAGAACATGGGATCATGTCACTTGGAGGCACGTTTGTTTTCCTATATAAATAGTTTAGGATTTCATTTGTTTTAAAAGCACTTTTTCATTCAGCAATTTCCATTCTAGTGTAATCGTTCATTTCGGTTTAATATAAACCAGAAAATTGCCCCAGTTTATCTTTGTCAATTAGTTCTTAAACTCTGATTTTTACCAACATTTGGTATCAGAGCAAAGATCCGTTCAAAATTCCTGCATGCCAAAATACCTTCGATTCAAACCCATGTCGATTGTTACAAACACTTCAGCACCGAAAGACACCGGTACCGTATCCCTCCAAATCCCGACCCTAAACCCGACGAACTATACGACTTGGGTGATCAAGATGGAAGCTGTAATGGATGCCCAAGGTCTGTGGGAATCCATAGAACCATCAGAAGGAGCGATGGAAGATGTGAAAACGAATAAGACGGCTCGTGCATTTATCTTTCAAACGATCCCAAAAGACGTTTTAATGCAAGTGGCAAAGAAGAAAACGGCGAAGGAGATATGGGAATCGTTGAAAACAAGGTATGTCGGTGCTGATCATGTGCAAAAGGCACGTCTGCACACACTCAAGGGTGAGTTTGAAGCCTTGAGGATGAAAGATGGCGAGTCAATCGACGAGTTCACGGGAAAATTAAGTCGGATGTGTTCGAAGTACAGTAGCTTGGGAGAAACTCTTGAAGATGGAACGATGCTGAGAAAACCGTTTGACTCGGTTCCTGACAGATTCATACAACTGGTAGCATCTGTTGAACAAACATTCGATGTGGATGCGATGTCGTTCGAGGAGGCCATCGGTAGGCTTAAGGCTTACGAAGATCAATTGAAGCTAAGACAGGGAAACACGAGCAGTGAGAACACACTATTGCTCTCTAAATCCCATGGCCATACAGGCTAAAAGAATGCAGGAAGTTGGTATTTAGTTGGGGTTCGTGGTAGAGGAAACCATAATGAACGAGGAGGAAGAAGGGGGTCACGAGGTTGTGGGTATGTTCGTGGGAGAGGTGGTCGCTGCGGTGGTGGTACACAGCAAGAAACGAGTAATAATGCTCGTAAACCCAAGGATAAGAAGCATGTCAAGTGTTTCAAATGTGAACAACTTGGTCATTATGCCTCCGAGTGTGAAGAAGCAAGGAAACCCAACGAGGCAGCCAATCTGATACAGGCACATGAAGAAGAACCAACTCTTCTTTTGACTGTTCATGGAGAAGAAATGCCAAACATGGTACTGTTGAACGAGAAGAACGTAATCCCGTGTCAAGACAATGAAGACAACAAGGGAAGAAGAGATGTTTGGCTCAAGGATTCGTTCTCGGAAGATGAAAGAGTAACGGGTCAGGTGCGTTTCGGTGACAGGTCAAAGGTTCAGATTGATCGGAAAGGCATATGTAACACCCCGTAACCGCAGCGGAAACGTAAACGGGATGCAACAGACACATCTGATATCAACAGCATTGCTTATAAAGAAAATACCACTACATTAATTTATATCATATTACATTGTTGCGAGTTTCGTTACTGTCTAGGTGTTACACACATGTTTTACCGATAAGACATTAATATATTCATTACAAAATATAGATCAGCAAGCTTCCAACAAGTAGCACAGATCATTAAGCACATATCAATCATTCCAACTTGGGCATACCTAGAAAACATGTAAAGAAAACGGGTCAACTACGAATAGTTTGTGAGTTTCACTAATTTAAATAAACACTGACAGATCATTTTAATAATCATTTATTAGTAATGTAATTATGCTGGGAACTATGTTACCCCAGAACATTTCCATTAATCTTCTGGGAACTACGTTACCCCAGAACAATAATAACCTCTGGGAACTAAGTTACCCCAGAACAATAATAACCTCCGTGAACTATGTTACCCCAGAACAATAATAACCTCCGGGAACTATTTACCCCAGAACAATAATAACCTCCGGGAACTATGTTACCCCAGAACAATAATAACCTCCGGGAACTATGTTACCCCAGAACAATAATAACCTCCGGGAACTATGTTACCCCAGAACAATAATAACCTCTGGGAACTATGTTACCCCAGAACAATCCCACACGATGAACAATTTATATATTCTGTGCATCAAACCATATATATAAAAATATACAGGTGTTTCCATACGATCGGTATGTACTTAAATACTTTAATAAAGACATGCTTTCCGCCCAGGGAAAATACTTAAAACAGTTCAGTAAAAGGGGCTCGTGAAAACTCACCTTTCTGTGAGTCAGGACGTGATACAATGACCTGCTATAAGCCTGGATCTGTAATATGATATCTAGTCGTTACTATATAATTCCCATAAATTAAATCCGTGTCAATCGGTACATCTGGGGACATTGTTAACCCAGTACTGTACTCGATCCGGGGATAATGTTAACCCCGTGACACTTCTAAGGACTCAGATTGTGACATTACTTAGAGTCTGACGGTCAAAATTATCATTTTTATGTTTTCCTTGATTTGCGTGCCTAGCACGGTCATCCGTTTTTAGTTTCAAAAAATGAGTTTATTAACACCCGACCCAAAAATGGTGTTTGACTGTTATTTTAGTTAAAGTGATGAAATTAGAGCTCGGTTTGGACACCCCGTTTGGCCGCGGGGCCCATTTCCGTCATTTAGGTGCCGGAAACAGTAAAATCGGGTAAAATTACCCAAATCAACCGAATTATTTTCGGATGATTTACTTTTACTTAATTTACTTAGTTTTATGAAATAGTCCATTTTTAGGGTTTTTATGCACCAGTCAGCTCGCTTATGCGAACTTTGCCGGTTTACACATTTTAAGCTTTAGAAATTTGTTTTTATGTTCTTTTTAGCACAAATAATTACCCGTTTAGTTTTGGGTCTTGAAATTTTACACAACACTTATTTTGACAGTAAGAAATTTTACAAAAATTTTCCAGATTTAATTTTTATATTTACATTTATTTATCTTTTTTTAATCATCATTAAAACACTAAATATGTCAAAAATATCAAAAGACTTTAGAAAAATCCCAAATTTTTCCGGGATGATCCATCCCATCCTCATAACTCCCTGGAATTTTTCCAGAACCCAAAACTCATTTTTCAAGCCATTTTTACCAAAACCGAGCTAGAAATCCCTAGAACTCGTTTTACCGAAAAGCCTACTTAGACTTCTCCAATGAACCTGAAATTTTGTGTGTGACTTTTATATATTATAAAAAGATTATCTTAAATTTTCCAGAATTTTTCATGATGTTTAGCTATTTTTCACCATTTTTGGCCAAAACCGAGCATTAAATTCACCAAATATTCATCCTTTATCCAAATATTACCAAAAATTCACAGATCTCATATTTTCATGTGTAGATCATCTCTGTGAAATTTCATGACCCGACTCTAAGCACACTACAATCTGTCCAAAATCAAAGATCCACACGAAAACCGAACTCTCTTGTGTTTTCTAGCGTTAGATCGTAAAGATCTTGGTTTCTAGCCTTTTCTAGCCACTAGATACAACACTTACAAGCACAATAACACCATACCAAGCAAGTTACACCAGCAATCAAACCATTTCTTTCATAGTGTCGGTTTTGATATAAAAACAAAGGTTTTAACCGTAAAAATCCGTTCTCGACTCTTTTTACTCATTTCTTGGACCAAGATCCCTTGTATAACTTGTATACATCTCTTGATCATGCAAGAGTCGGTTTCATCTCGGTTTTCACCCGTCTTTCACATGGAAACTCATTTTACAAGATTTCAACCGTAAAATTTCGTTCTAAACTCTTTTAACTCATTACTTGGATCAAGATCCTTTGTATAACTTGTATACATCACTTGATCATGCGAGAATCGGTTTCAACTCGGGTTTTCACCCATTTTTACATTTGAAACCTCCTTTTCTCAAGATCATGAAGTTGGAAACAAGATTCAAGCATTAAAACATGTGTTATACCTTGAGTTCTTGCCTAAAAAGCTTGGGTTTTGGATGGATGATGAAGAGGTTGAGAGGATTTGGAGTTGGAGAGTTAGAAAAAAAGAAAATGAAATGTGTAAATGTGTGTGCATAGGGCCGGTTCTAGTGGTGGAGTTGGGGGGGCCCACATCTCAAACCATGGCCACACATTTGGATTACGCAATCCGGATAATGTTGTGGATAATCTGGTTCAGTTCGTTTCTCGTTTAAACTCGTAATTCGGCTTAAAACGAGACTAAAATGGTCGTTTTTCGGGTTAAAATAAAATTTACATAAAACTGATTTAAAAACTTTAAAAACTTAACCCATGACATTAAATGACTTAACACATCGTATTGTCGGTATTTGTGCATCTTTTTCGGTTTGATCGATCGTCTCTTGCTTGGTTTGATGTTAAAGGTTTCGTTTATCGTACCGACGTACTAATAAATCGAAATCCTTTTTCTGTGCTATAATTCACTTATCCCGAAGCATTAATACTTCGTAAACATCACTAAACATTATATACTTCGTCTATAATGTAATTCCCGATTCGTTCGGGTTTCAATAATCGTTCATTGGTTAATTGTAATTCCAATACGATTCACTATATAATCGAGTATGATTCGTACTATGAATCATATATACTCGTATAAACGTACTATAACTCATATAATCAATATAAAATGACACGTAAATAGTATATACCGGCTAGGGTATACCTGGATTTGCCGGAATCGTTACATTCTCCCCCCGTTATAAAAATTTCGTCCTCGAAATTTTACACGTCAACTACTTCCTTTTGAGGAAATAGGTGGGGGTATTTCTTCCGAAATACATCCTTTCGTTCCCAAGTAAATTCTGGGCCTCGTTGCGAATTCCATCTAACTTTGACCAACGAGATCTTATTGTGTCTAAGTTGCTTGATCTTACCGTCCACTATTTCAATGGGCTCCTCTACGAAGTTGAGCTTATCATTTATTTGAACACCCTCTAAGGGTAACACCGATGTCTCGTCCGCCAAACATCTTTTCAAATTTGACACATGAAACACGTTATGAACTGCACTTAGTTCCTCAGGCAGTTCTAATCGGTAAGCTACCGGACCGATTTTTGCAGTGATGCTGAATGGTCCAATGTATCTAGGGGCCAACTTCCCCGCCTTTCCAAATCTGACCACTCCTTTCCAGGGTGATACTTTCAAATATACCTTTTCCCCCTTCTCAAATGACAACGGTTTTCGACGGGTATCGGCATAACTCTTCTGCCGATCCCGCGCAGCTTTCAGGTTGTTCTTAATTTCAAGAATCTTGCTGGTCGTCTCCTGGACCAGATCCGATCTAATGACCTGCGAGTCACCCACTTCAGACCAGCAAAGTGGTGATCGGCACTTCCGTCCATACAATGCTTCATAAGGTGCTGCCTTTATACTGCTATGGTAACTGTTATTATAGGAAAATTCAACGAGTGGGAGATGTTGATCCCAGTTTCCCTTAAAGTCCAGTACGCAGGCACGAAGCAAATCCTCCAAAGTTTGAATGGTCCTCTCAGACTGACCATCGGTCTGAGGGTGGTAAGCTGTGCTTAGGTCAATACGTGTTCCCAATGCTTATTGGACAGCTTGCCAAAGTTTGGAGGTGAAATGGCTATCCCTATCGGAGATGATCGAGATGGGGATGCCATGACGAGACACTATTTCATTTATATAAATTTGCGCAAGTCTCTCGGTGTTATAATTATTTCTAATCGGAATAAAATGTGCCGATTTGGTTAATCGATCCACGATTACCCAAATTGCATCATGTCCCCGGGATGTCTTAGGGAGGTGTGTCACGAAATCCATCGTGATTTGCTCCCATTTCCATTCGGGAATTTCCGGTTGTTGTAACATTCCCGAGGGTTTCTGGTGCTCCGCCTTAACTCTCGCACACGTCGTACACTTGCCGACGTATGTGGCTATATCCTTTTTCATACCTGGCCACCAGTAAAATTCTTTCACATCCTTGTACATTTTATCTGATCCCGGATGTATGGAATATTTTGATTTATGTGCTTCGTCCTTGATCAATTTACGAAGGTCGTGGAGGGTCGGAATCCAAATCCGATTTTTGAAATAGAGAATTTCGTCCACACGCTGTTCGAAATTCTTCTCGTTACAGAAAAGTCCCTCTTTTTCCAATTGGTCCCCTTCCAACGCCTCGCGTTGAGCGACTCGAATCAAATCCGAAAGGTTCGACTGGACTATCATTCCCAACGCTCGCACGCGTAGTGGCTTAACTCGATCTTTCCTACTCAAGGCATCGGCTACAACGTTAGCCTTGCCGGGGTGATATCGGATGTCACAGTCATAGTCACTCAGTAACTCGACCCACCTTCGTTGTCTCATATTTAGTTCTTTCTGATCGAATATGTGTTGCAAACTTTTATGATCAGTGAAGATGGTGCACTTTGTACCGTAGAGATAGTGCCTCCAGATTTTAAGTGCGAAGATGACTGCTCCCAGTTCTAGGTCATGAGTAGTGTAATTTTTCTCGTGAACTTTTAATTGTCGAGAAGCATAGGCTATAACCTTACTGTTTTGCATCAATACGCATCCTAACCCTCTCCGGGATGCGTCACAATACACGACAAAACCATCGTCTCCGTCGGGGAGACTTAAGATTGGCGCTTGGCACAATCTTTGTTTTAGCGTTTGAAACGCCGTTTCCTGCTCTTCACCCCATTCATACTTCCGATACTTTTGAGTCAGGAGGGTTAAAGGTTGGGCGATGCTGGAAAAGTTCTCTATAAATCGACGATAGTATCCAGCTAAGCCTAAGAATTGGCGGATTTCCTTTGGAGATTTAGGCGCTTGCCAATTCTTAATTGCTTCAACCTTACTCGGATCAACGTGTATTCCTTGGTGGTTTATAACGTGACCGAGGAATTGCACCTCTTGTAACCAGAAGTTACACTTGGAGAATTTTGCATATAACTTCTCCTGATCCAGGAGCTCTAAAACTAACTTTAAGTGTTGCTCGTGCTCTTCTTTACTCTTCGAGTATATCAAAATATCGTCAATAAATACAATGACGAATTTGTCGAGATAGGGTTTACAGACTCGATTCATGAGATCCATGAATACTGCTGGCGCATTTGTTAGCCCAAAAGGCATAACTAAGAACTCGTAATGGCCGTAGCGAGTCCGGAATGCGGTTTTTGGGATATCCTCCTCCTGAATTCTAACCTGATGGTATCCCGATCTAAGATCTATTTTTGAAAAGTAGCTCGCACCTTGTAGTTGGTCGAACAGATCATCGATTCGGGGGAGAGGATACCTATTTTTGATTGTCAACTTGTTCAATTCCCTGTAATCAATGCACATACTAAGGCTCCCGTCCTTCTTTTTCACGAATAGTACAGGTGCACCCCACGGGGAATAACTGGGACGTATAAATCCTTTATCCAACAATTCCTGCAACTGGTTGGATAATTCTTGCATCTCGGATGGTGCAAGTCGGTAGGGCGCCTTAGCAACAGGGCCAGCTTGAGGTAACAGATCGATTCTGAATTCGACCTGTCGGGTTGGCGGTAATCCAGGAAGTTCCTCTGGGAAAACTTGTGGAAATTCACGTACCACGGGAATATCGTCCACCCCGTTTTTCCTCAGAGTCAGTGGCCGTCAGGCTCGCTAGATACGCCACACATCCCTGACGTATATATTTTAACACCTTGAGATGGGATATAAATGGTATCATGGTGCCGGATTTTTCTCCTTGCACTAATACCTCCTCGTCATCCGACACTCGGATCTTGACGATTTTCTTTTCACAGTTTATTTCTACCCTGTTACGTGCTAGCCAATCCATTCCCACTATCACGTCAAAACTACCCAATTCTACAGGTAACAAGTCAATCAGAAAGGATTGTTCGTTCAGAATAAAAGGGCAATTACGAACTATCTGATTAACTATCATGGTTTTACCGTTAGCGAACGGTGTAAGGTTCTATGGTTTCACCAATAGGAAGGTTTGCTATCGAAAGGAATCTAACGGAGACAAAACTTATATCGGCGCCTGTATCAAATAATACAGAAGCGTAATGATCAGAGACGAGGAATGTACCTGTCACTACGCTGGGGTCCTAGCGTGCCTCGTTCGCCCCCATCACGAATGCTCGGCCTCGCTCCGGATTGGACGACAATGCCTGACCCGCGGGTTGCCGCCCATTTCCTCCCTGGTTCAGCTTCAGACAGTTTCTTTTAAAGTGATCCGTGCTGCCGCATTCATAACAAGCACGGCTGGTGGTCACCATTTGGTTTCCTTGCGGGTTCTGCTGTCGGGCTGGTTGAGTCCTAAATGGTTGCGCACGGATAGGTTGTGGTTGTCGGTTCAGGTTGTTCAGATTTGTCTTACAATTTGGTGCGTAGTGTCCAATACTGCCACACCGGTGGCACACCACCTCTTTGCACACGCCACCATGGTGGTAACCACATTTCCCGCACTTAGGAAACGTTCCCTTCTGCGGTTCTTGCCTTCCGCCCGAACTAGTCATGGCATAGCTCTGGGCAGCGGGCCTAGCTCGTTTGCTTTGCTGCTTTTCCTGGATTCTATGGTCATGTGTACCCCGTTTTCCCCCAACGGATTCTCCTGTCACCTTTAGTGATCCGCTCCGTAAGAAATCATACGTGACAATGCCAGCCTGTGTCACTGCACTTTCATACGTCTGGTGTCCCCCCCGCGTTAACTATACTCCTCACTACTGGAGTAAGTCCCCAAATATAACGTTCCACCCTCTTCGTCTCTGGGGTGACCAACCACGGTACTAATCGTGACAGTTCATTAAACCGGTTGGTATAACCCAAGTGGTCCGCCCCCTTCATCTCCAGATTCCACAACTCATTTTCCAGTTTCTGCAATTCATTCTTTGGGCAGAAATGTTCCAACACAAGAGCCTTAAGCTCTGTCCAGGTCATGTGGTTTGTCGCCGCCTGACCTCGAGTCTGTACTATGGTGTTCCACCATGTCAAGGCATGGTCTGTGAATGTACAGGTGGCGTACTTAACGACACAATCCTCGGGACAGTTGCTGATATTCACCACTGATTCTATTTTCTCTATCCATTTAACTAACCCATTCGGTCCTTCAGACCCGCTAAACTCTAATGGCTTGCACAACATAAAGTCCTTGATCGAACATCCCCTGGATGCACGAATCGGTTCAGTACGGTTCGTCTCTACCGTAGGTATAGGGCCATTACTATCTGTAACGACCACCCTAGGCGGTGCGTCATTACTCGGAATCGTGTTATCATTCCTTGGAGGATTAGCATTTTGTTCCCCGTCATTATTTATGGGCGTTTGATTGCTCGGAGGGGTTGGATTGGTCGAGTTGTTAATACTGGCGGCGATGCGCGATACTATATCCTGTATCGTCGCCTCCAACTGTTGAGCAATCAAACGGCTCACATCTACTTCCGATATTTTTGTTGATCGTTTCGGTGCCATTCTACACAACATCAAGAAAATACATATAATCAATACCATCTCAAATCATAAAACACAATGCATATTTCATTTATTAGTAAACATTGATACATATTACACAAACATCAGTTTACATACTTTCCAGTCAACATTACATAACTAAGTTTTAATACAAGGGCCCTATGTCGGCATCATCTCGACATAACCCGTAAAGGGGTCAGTGCTTGAATGATACCCAAAAGTATCTATAATGATATGCCCCCAAAAGAGACCCACCCTAGGGGCCAGTGGTTGTAATATAACTAAACAAGATTCACTCCATGTTAGCATCACCACTAACTACTTACACAGAGTATCAAAAAAAATGGTCCCTGTCTAACCCCAACCCAAAACCAACTAAACACGGTGGTAAACCAACCACACCAACACCGCCGCCATCCCCACAACCACTGCTATTAAACCCCGGATCCGTGTTTCCATCCGGTCAATCAACCCCAGGGAGTAGGCGTCCTCCCTCCTCAGCTGCGCGATCGCATGCTGGCTGTCCAGTATGCAATCCACCAAGAGGTTCCTCCTCTGAATACCCACCGTCAAGGCGGTGGTGTGCTCATTCATCCGTTCGGTGAGCACCCGGAGCCACGCCGCCTCGGTGGAGGGACGCTCATCCCTCACTGGCCTGGGGGTACCCCACACAGGTGGCGGCACAGGCCCGGGCTGGGGGCGGGAGGACTCGCCTCTGTGGTAAGTGGATCTGGGTGGGGTAGAGGTAGGTGAAACATACGGGACACTGATCCGCGCCGTGAGGCGGGGACCGGGTCTGGGGGGGGTGAGGGTGACCTGAGGTGCGGGTGGGGTGGGAGACCTGGTAACCCTAGCAGGGGAGGACAAGCTAGCACTCCTAAGGCTAGTCTCAGAAGGCTCGGTGCTAGATGCTACAAGTGGGCTCCCGGAGTCCCCGGAGCTGACCTCCTCCGGGTCCTCCTCGATCGACACACTGGGGGTTCTTGACATTTTACCTGCACACAAGTTAACAAACATATAGTTCTTTCCATAGTGTAAATCATAATCAAATTAATATGCACTTACTTATACAACTTGATCACATAACAATATTATCACATATATGCACGTATGTTGCCAATTTTACCTATTAAAATCCCTCGTGACTTTCCCTGAATTCCCTCGTGCAGACAAGTCTGTTATTATGTTCCGGACCATAATAACCCACTTGTCCATCCAAGTTCATCCCGATCTCATCACAATATATATTTAGTTGATATTCAGATCCTATAATACTTGAGCTACTGGTTATATTTTAGGTATCTTCTAAAGACATCCTAATTCTTTATAACCAATGGCTCTGATACCAAGTTCTGTAACACCCCGTAACCGCAGCGGAAACGTAAACGGGATGCAACAGACACATCTGATATCAACAGCATTGCTTATAAAGAAAATACCACTACATTAATTTATATCATATTACATTGTTGCGAGTTTCGTTACTGTCTAGGTGTTACACACATGTTTTACCGATAAGACATTAATATATTCATTACAAAATATAGATCAGCAAGCTTCCAACAAGTAGCACAGATCATTAAGCACATATCAATCATTCCAACTTGGGCATACCTAGAAAACATGTAAAGAAAACGGGTCAACTACGAATAGTTGGTGAGTTTCACTAATTTAAATAAACACTGACAGATCATTTTAATAATCATTTATTAGTAATGTAATTATGCTGGGAACTATGTTACCCCAGAACATTTCCATTAATCTTCTGGGAACTACGTTACCCCAGAACAATAATAACCTCTGGGAACTAAGTTACCCCAGAACAATAATAACCTCCGGGAACTATGATACCCCAGAACAATAATAACCTCCGGGAACTATGTTACCCCAGAACAATAATAACCTCCGGGAACTATGTTACCCCAGAACAATAATAACCTCTGGGAACTATGTTACCCCAGAACAATAATAACCTCTCGGAACTATGTTACCCCAGAACAATAATAACCTCTGGGAACTATGTTACCCCAGAACAATCCCACACGATGAACAATTTATATATTCTGTGCATCAAACCATATATATAAAAATATACAAGTGTTTCCATACGATCGGTATGTACTTAAATACTTTAATAAAGACATGCTTTCCGCCCCGGGAAAATACTTAAAACAGTTCAGTAAAAGGGGCTCGTGAAAACTCACCTTTCTGTGAGTCGGGACGTGATACAATGAACTGCTATAAGCCTGGATCTGTAATATGATATCTAGTCGTTACTATATAATTCCCATAAATTAAATCCGTGTCAATCGGTACATCTGGGGACATTGTTAACCCAGTACTGTACTAGATCCGGGGACAATGTTAACCCCGTGACACTTCTAAGGACTCAGATTGTGACATTACTTAGAGTCTGACGGTCAAAATTATCATTTTTATGTTTTCCTTGATTTGCGTGCCTAGCACGGTCATCCGTTTTTAGTTTCAAAAAATGAGTTTATTCACACCCGACTCAAAAATGGTGTTTGACTGTTATTTTAGTTAAAGTGATGAAATTAGAGCTCGGTTTGGACACCCCGTTTGGCCGCGGGGCCCGTTTCCGTCATTTAGGTGCCGGAAACAGTAAAATCGGGTAAAATTACCCAAATCATCCGAATTATTTTCGGATGATTTACTTTTACTTAATTTACTTAGTTTTATGAAATAGTCCATTTTTAGGGTTTTTATGCACCAGTCAGCTCGCTTATGCGAACTTTGCCGGTTTACACGTTTTAAGCTTTAGAAATTTGTTTTTATGTTCTTTTTAGCACAAATAATTACCCGTTTAGTTTCGGGTCTTGAAATTTTACACAACACTTATTTTGACAGTAAGAAATTTTACAAAAATTTTCCAGATTTAATTTTTATATTTACATTTATTTATCTATTTTTAATCATCATTAAAACACTAAATATGTCAAAAATATCAAAAGACTTTAGAAAAATCCCAAATTTTTCCGGGATGATCCATGCCATCCTCATAACTCCCTGGAATTTTTCCAGAACCCAAAACTCATTTTTCAAGCCATTTTTACCAAAACCGAGCTAGAAATCCCTAGAACTCGTTTTACCGAAAAGCCTACTTAGACTTCTCCAATGAACCTGAAATTTTTTGTGTGACTTTTATATGTTATAAAAAGCTTATCTTAAATTTTCCAGAATTTTTCATGATGTTTAGCTATTTTTCACCATTTTTGGCCAAAACCGAGCATTAAATTCACCAAATATTCATCCTTTATCCAAAAATTACCAAAAATTCACAGATCTCATATTTTCATGTGTAGATCATCTCTGTGAAATTTCATGACCCGACTCTAAGCACACTACAATCTGTCCAAAATCATAGATCCACACGAAAACCGAACTATCTTGTGTTTTCTAGCGTTAGATCGCAAAGATCTTGGTTTCTAGCCTTTGCTAGCCACTAGATACAACACTTACAAGCACAATAACACCATACCAAGCAAGTTACACCAGCAATCAAACCATTTCTTTCATAGTGTCGGTTTTGATATAAAAACAAAGGTTTTAACCGTAAAAATCCGTTCTCGACTCTTTTTACTCATTTCTTGGACCAAGATCCCTTGTATAACTTGTATACATCTCTTGATCATGCAAGAGTCGGTTTCATCTCGGGTTTTCACCCGTCTTTCACATGGAAACTCATTTTACAAGATTTCAACCGTAAAATTTCGTTCTAAACTCTTTTAACTCATTACTTGGATCAAGATCCTTTGTATAACTTGTATACATCACTTGATCATGCGAGAATCGGTTTCAACTCGGGTTTTCACCCATTTTTACATTTGAAACCTCCTTTTCTCAAGATCATGAAGTTGGAAACAAGATTCAAGCATTAAAACATGTGTTATACCTTGAGTTCTAGCCTAAAAAGCTTGGGTTTTGGATGGATGATGAAGAGGTTGAGAGGATTTGGAGTTGGAGAGTTAGAAAAAAAGAAAATGAAATGTGTAAATGTGTGTGCATAGGGCCGGTTCTAGTGGTGGAGTTGGGGGGGCCCACATCTCAAACCATGGCCACACATTTGGATTACGCAATCCGGATAATGTTGTGGATAATCTGGTTCAGTTCGTTTCTCGTTTAAACTCGTAATTCGGCTTAAAACGAGCCTAAAATGGTCGTTTTTCGGGTTAAAATAAAATTTACATAAAACTGATTTAAAAACTTTAAAAACTTAACCCATGACATTAAATGACTTAACACATCGTATTGTCGGTATTTGTGCATCTTTTTCGGTTTGATCGATCGTCTCTTGCTTGGTTTGATGTTAAAGGTTTCGTTTATCGTACCGACGTACTAATAAATCGAAATCCTTTTTCTGTGCTATAATTCACTTATCCCGAAGCATTAATATTTCGTAAACATCACTAAACATTATATACTTCGTCTATAATGTAATTCCCGATTCGTTCGGGTTTCAATAATCGTTCATTGGTTAATTGTAATTCCAATACGATTCACTATATAATCGAGTATGATTCGTACTATGAATCATATATACTCGTATAAACGTACTATAACTCATATAATCAATATTAAATGACACGTAAATAGTATATACCGGCTAGGGTATACCTGGATTTGCCGGAATCGTTACAGCATACTCCTCGTTGACTGCAAGAATGGTGACCAACTGTTGATACCTAACGTGTATTTTGTTCCTGCCTTGAACAGCAACATCTTGAGTTTGGGTCAAATGACCGAAGACGGGTATGTTGTGAGGATGCACCGAGACTATTTGAAGATGTATGATGAGCAGGGGAGACTTGTCATGAAGGTACACCGCTCAATCAACAGGTTATACAAAATCACTCTTTCCGTTTCAAAACCGGTTTTTTTGTCGGCAAAGTTGGATGAAGAGGCATGGTTATGGCATGCGCGTATGGGTCATGCCAATTTTTCGGTGCTTGAATCAATGGTGAATAAGGGTCTAGTAGATGGAATGGCTTGTATATCGCACCCAACACAAGTGTGCGAAGCGTGTTTGGTAGCAAAACAAACGAGACAACCATTTCCTTATGAAGCATAGTGGAGAGCCAGTAGACCACTTGAGCTTGTTCATGCCGACCTTTGTGGTTGAATCTCACCACAAACCATGGGGGGTAATAGGTACTTTATGCTAATTGTTGATGACTATTTCCAGTACATGTGGCTCTACCTGATTAAGACCAAGGATGAGGCATTTGAAATGTTCAAGAAGTTCAAAGTACAGGCTGAGAAAGAGAGCTCTTATGTGGTGAAGATACTCAGAACTGACCGTGGGGTGAGTTTAACTCTAATCAGTTTAATGAGTTTTGTCAACAGGTCGGAATTAAACGTCAATTAACGGCACCATACACTCCGCAACAAAACGGGGTTGTGGAGCGACGCAACAAAACTATTCTTGGGATGACAAGATCTCTGTTGAAGGCGATGAAGATACCCGAAGTGTTTTGGGGTGAAGCGGTTCGACACTCGGTGTATCTCCTCAACCGAATCACGACGAAGACAGTGGCCAATAAAACTCCGTACGAGGGGTGGAAAGGCAGTAAGCCAACACTTCATCACTTGAGAGTGTTTGGTTGTGTTGCTCATGTGAAGAGGTTGTCAAACCAGGTTACAAAGTTAAGTGACAGAAGCTGTGCAATGGTGTTTTTGGGTGTTGAAGATGGTAGCCAAGCTTATAGGATGTACAATCCTAATCAAAAGAGGGTTGTGGTGGCACGTGATGTTGCTTCTGATGAAAAAAAGACATTGGGCTTGGAAAGAGATACAAGATAAGGAGCCCAATAAAAGACCAGAGTGGGTTAATGTCCAGTTTAATAATTCGACTAGGCCTGAGCCACAACTATTGACCAGCGATGATGAAAATGGTCAAAGTCCGAAAACGCCGCCATCATCTAACCACAATATATTTCCTGCTTTGGTCGATTCTGCAGGTAACCATGGTGTACAAGAGAATTCGATTAGTACTCAATCGAGTTCAACAGGAGATTCAAGAACCCAACGATTGTCCACTAGCTTCGATCACACACCCATACAAGGATTTCGATCAATCAAAGGGCTTTATGAAAAGACAACGGCGATGAATGATGAACAGGTGCGAGACCTGTATGAGCAAGAATTGTTGTTGGTTGACGGGGAACCAACATCGTACAAAGAAGCTAGTCATGACAGAGAATGGAAGAAAGCGATGGAAAGCGAGCTTGATTCCATAGAGAAGAATAAGACCTGGTGTTTAGTCAAATTGCCATCAAATCACAAGGCAATTGGACTGAAATGGGTCTTCAAGTTGAAGAGGGATGAAAATGGCATGATTACGAAGCACAAAGCTCGTTTTGTAGCAAAGGGATATGTTCACAAAAAAGGACATAGACTTTGATGAAGCTTTCGCGCCAGTTGCAAGGTTAGAGACGGTTCGGTTATTATTAGCAATAGCAGCATAAGAGGTATGGCTTGTGCATCACCTCGATGTCAAGTCGACCTTCTTAAATGGAGACTTTAAGAGGAGGTCTATGTATCGCAACCTGATGGTTTTAAATTTAAAGGGAAAGAAGATATGGTTTATAGACTCAATAAGGCCCTTTACGGGCTGAGACAAGCGCCACGAGCATGGAATGCTCGACTTGACAGAGCACTTAAAGAAACCGGGTTCACTAAATGCTCACAAGAACAGGCCGTTTACAAGTCACATAAATCAGGTTTGATTCTCATAATCGGTGTGTATGTTGATAACCTTATTGCCACAGGGTCAAATGAGAAAGAAGTAAGCGAGTTTAAACAGAGAGTTAAAAAGGTATTTGACATGAGTGATTTGGGGCTGTTGTCGTTTTATCTGGGCATTGAGGTGAAACAAAATGGAGGTATGATCACTATGAAGCACGAAGCATACGCCAAGAAAATACTCAATTTAGTTGGGATGTTGGATTGCAATTCCTCAAAATATCCAATGGAACCCAAACTAAATCTGACAAAAGACGAAGAAGGTGAATCGGTGGACCTAACTGAGTGAAGGCGACTCATCGGGAGCCTTCGGTATTTAGTTCACACAAGACCTGATCTCGGTTACTCTGTGGGAGCCGTGAGCAGGTATATGGAGAAGCCGAAGATGAGTCACTTCAAGGCAGTAAATCAAATCTTGAGGTATGTCAAGGGAACAATGAGTTTTGGGTTAAGGTACACACGGGGTGGAAATGGTAGACTATCGGGTATAGCGATAGTAGTCACGGGACTGATTTGGATGATCGAAGTGGAACAACCGGAATGGCATTTTATTACTCCGGCAGCCTAGTTACCTGGTCTTCCCAAAAGCTGCACACGGTAGCACTCTCTTCATGCGAGGCTGAGTTTATGGCAGCAACAACAGCTGCGTGCCAAGCTTTATGACTGCGGGAACTAATAAGCGAGCTAACAGGTGTGGAAGGTCAAAGTGTGAAGCTGCTAGTAGACAACGAGTCAGCCATTGCTCTCATGAAAAACCCTGTCTTTCACGGTCGTAGCAAACATATCGACACTAAATATCACTTCATACGGGAGTGTGTGGAACGTGATCAAATTCATGTGGAACATGTCAGTGGTGATCTTCAAAAGGCGGATATAATGACCAAAGCATTACCTCGAATCAAGTTTGCAGAAGTTAGAAACATGATGGGAGTTGAAGATATTGGAGATAGAAGTCAACAGTAAGGGGGAGAATGTTAGTTCACTGTTGACTTAGTTCAAGTTTGATCGAATATTAAGGATATGCACGTGGGGTGTATTTCAGTTAATTTACAACATGGAGTATGTGGAGAACATGGGATCATGTCACTTGGAGGCTACGTTTGTTTTCCTTGATAAATAGTTTAGGATTTCATTTGTTTTTAAAGCACCTTTTCATTTAGCAATTTCCATTCTAGTGTAATCGTTCATTTCAGTTTAATATAAGCCAGAAAATTGCCCCAGTTTATCTTTTTCAATTAGTTCTTAAACTCTGATTTTAACCAACAATGATAACATTAGTACGTGAATAAAACACAAACATTATACATCAGATTATACCATAAACATTACCTGGGTGTTGAATTGAATTTTGAACAGAAAAACACGTAATTCAACATGGGGGGCCTTCATGAGCTCCCAAAAGAATAAGTGGTAACTATATATTGTAGGCGATTAACAGCTTCATCAAAAAAAAAAAAAAAGAAAAGAAAAGAAAGAAAATCACTTTTGTAGTAATGTAAGACTTTATGACAGCCTAAACTTCAATTAAAGAATATGATTTCTAAAGTTGATATATGGGTTGATATATGCCAAAATGCCATCTCAACATCCTGAATTATACTACATGAAAAGATATGTATAAAATACACACTCCATGCTCTAAAACATATTAACAAATGCAATAAAACCAGGGCCGGCCCTAATGTATTACAAGGCCAAGCTTGGGCTTTAGGCCCCAAAAATCTTGAGGCCTCCATTTTTCAAAAAATATTATATAAGTTATAAAACCATTATATGATTTATTTGACAATATGGGTATTTTACTCCGCTGGTAAAGTGACATGCATGTAACTCTATGGTCCAAGGATCGAACCACACTTATAATAAGCTTCAGCATATTTGTTTTTTTTAAATGTGTTACGGGGGGAAACAACTAGCCAATTACCCAATATTTATTATGTTTAAAAAATAGTTTTATCTTTCTCATTAACTTTTTTTTATCTTTCTCATTAATTCAATATTTTATTCCTAGTATTTCAATTACTTTTTATTTTGTTAATTAAAGATTAATTCAATAACTTGAGTATATATTGTAGTTTCCAATTAGTTACAGTCAAAATTACTTGAGTTTAAAACTTAAAAGATTAAAATTCAACATTATATTAGTTATAACACACATTTTTCTCAATTGTTTCGGTTTGGTTGATTCGGTGTTTTTGTTTAGTTTTGGTTAGCTTTTCGGTTGCATTCACTTTTTTTGTTTCGTTTTGGTCAGTTTTCGGTTTCATTCCCGTTTTTTTTGTTTCGTTTTGGTCGTTTTTCTATTTCGGTTCAGTTTCGTTTTTGTTTCGTTTTAGTCAGTTTAGGGTTTTTGTTTCGTTTTGATCGTTTTTTGGGTTTCGGATGAGTTTTGTTTCGCACGTGATAGTTTTGGTATTTTGAATAAGATAAATTTTGGATAACTTGGATATTTTGTTTTGACCCATTTTAACCTATAAATGAAAGTCACTTGTATATTTTCAACCCATCCTGACCCACTTGAAGAATTTTTATGATCCATCCTAACACATCTTACTTTTAAAATTTATCCATCTTGACCCAAAACAATCCATTTGGGTTGGGTTTGCCACCCTTAGTCTATAGACACAATTGTCAGCAAAACTGAACATAGTATGCAACTAAATACACAAAATTCAGCATGTATTGTTTTTCTAAACATAATATAAGTTGATAATTGGCATGAATAGTAATAATAATATTAGGATCATAAATTGACAATCAATAATATTTGAAAAGGCATACCCTGCTAACGATGATGACACCGGTAACAATAGCCAAGCTTCCTTCTTCAACATAATCATCTACGTAAACATCACAACGAAAAGCGGCTTAGTCACGTCAATAGCCTGTTTAAAAGAACACACAAACACCTAAGCGAGATATTATTGTTTATAACAGACGCATAGAAGATGAAAGTCAAACCGTAGATCTTAAGAAAAGAAACTGAACACGAGATCAAGTTGTCTGGCAGTGGAGGCTTGGGAGAGAACCCACCACAGAAGGAGGAGTGGTTATCTAACTGTCAATTAGCAAAAGAAACCGTCTAGTATACGTGGGAAGGTTATTAATCTAGGTAGTAGGATTTTAATATTACATAATTACATTGCATAAATTTCATAGAAGTATTTATTCTCAAATAACTTATACATTATGCATTAATAAGTTGTACATTACAATCCACACGTCGATATTAAGTGAAGTTTACGTCAAAACGACGATAAAAATACGTACGTCATAGTGGTAAACTCGAAATTGTTTAAAACAAAATATGTTAAAAAATATAGAAGGAATAAGAATTTTAAATAAACTTGTCAAATATAAGCAAAGATGAAGGGGCACATTGTATTTTTTTTTAAATTTACAAATGATGAATAAAGTTAAGGGGGATATCTTGTAACTATATTTTGAAATAAATGTAAGTTACGCCGACCTTGTAATGAAAATACATAATTGCCCTTAAATCTTATCCAAAATATGCATTGTGTGTTGTAATTTATGGATCATAATTTGTACCTCTTAAAATTTAAGAGGTTTTTAAATAATGCTTTATATATAGTAGAGATATCGATTTAGGAGGTTATATGCACTAAAAATTACACTTTGGTGATCAGTATCCTGATTTGGCACATTTGACTATTTTCCATTTAACTGACGTGTTATACAACCAAAATAAGCTTGTTATTAACGGTGATGGTATGGTATAATTTGGAAACAGTTATTTGACTTTTGAAAATCAAACTTTGTGCAGACTTGTCATAGTGTCCCTGCATGGATATGACCAAAATGTCCCTGCGCAGTTCTCATTGGTGAGGCCTCGTTATCAGCGACAATTATTTCATAGCCTTTAGCAAGATGGTATTAAACCAAAATAATTAAGATCGCCATCATTTACCTAAGGTATGTAAAAAAATAATGACTTGTTTAAAAAATAGTAAGAAGTCTATGCGTGTTGACCCAAAAGTACGGGTGTAAACAAACCGAGCCGCTAGAAGCTACTCATAATTGGTTTGATAAAAACTCGAATCAAGCCAAGCTTTTAAAAAGCTCGAGCAAAGCTTATATTATATTTTACTATATATAAAAAATAAAAATCCATGAAAAAATATTCTTAATGTGCAAATACACGTCAACTGAAGATCCTACAATTTGTAACCAATTTAGTTTATCCATTTGACCAAGCCAATGTTGTGGATAAAGATTTTGTTCCAAATTAATGCTTAAAACAAAAATTTTTATATTTATTAACTTTGAGCTCCAAGATGCATGTAAGAAAACCATGGTATTATTTTAAAAGTATTATCATTTTTGTTTAGTTAAAGATTTTGACGTGTCAAACACCAAAGCCAAAAAAATTTGAAAGTTATCGAGATAACCTACAAACTTATCCCGTATAAAAAAACACTTTTACAAAAATCAAAAATCCTAAATTCAGTTTTCAAAACATGACCGGTAAATCCATAACCAATTTTATTCAAAATAAACATTTCAGCCCCTTTTTTGATTTAAAATTCCATAATTGTCCATAAACCAAATCTGTGGATTTATACCTAGTATACTATCATTGATAGAAACCTAAAAATCAAGTTCATTGTGTCATGCATACATGAAGGCTGAATTATACCTAGTAGCAGGCAGGTTAACACATTAAATAGATTGTTAATAAAACTATATGTGTTCTGAAAATCAGGCCCGGTCCATTAGCATGATCTCTGAGAAATCTTAGCCACTAAATAAACCTCTTTGTGTACAAATTCATCATAGCTAGAATATTTCAAGTCTATGACAACAATAATACAAATTAGAAAATAGTCTAAACTCGCTCATAAAAAAATAATTTATAATATGAACCTGGGATGAAAACAAGGAGCAACATAACCACACACACATACATACATACATATATACATATATATGTATATATATATATATATATCCTAGCTCTTCCTCAATCTGACAATAAGTTACAAATAGCATTGGTTACGCAAATTTCTCATGCTGTAAGAATAAGAACAACTTAATTCCTTCAAATATATAAGCTTCTAACAGCATAGAGAGTTATACCATTTAAACGAACATACAACAGCAGACAACCTCGCTATAGTCCATTAACCAATGCTCAAACCCTCAAAATGGGGCATGCGGTGAGTTAACCAGCGGAATCTGAAAGTTTCTCCACTTACACTGAACACTCAAATTGAGAAACATCAGGCGTATGAGTTAATAAAAGACAGAATTAAAATATTAGGTTCTCAAGTTGCAACCTTAGTTTGAGAAACAAACCTATTTATTCAGTTAGGGTTTTCCAAATCAGAGTTCATTTGGTCGTTTTCGATTACATCAATGTTGCTTCTTCATCATCGGTTCTTTCTCGTCTGGATTCATCTTTGTACGCATAGAGGAGAAAATCTGAGATGATGATATGAAAGAGGAGACTAGGGTTCCAGATTCAGAGATAGAGAGAAATCAAAGACACCGCGTAAATTTGAATTTTGAAACTGCTTTGGGTTAATATATGCATCTCTATGGGCTTCGTGCGCTTTAAATAATGGTACATTATGCTACAAGACTTGTAAACTCTTAATTTTAAAAGTTTTTGTTAAATGACTATTTTGCCCTTCATATATGTATTATTATAATATAGTGTGTGTGTGTATGTGTATATATATAAAAAATAAAACACATGTAATATAAGGATTATTGGATTTTAATAACACCTGTTAACTAGTATTGACCGATAATAAGCCCTATTCATTTTATTGTCACTGGTGGTCCCAAATTTCAAAAGGTTGCCCCCCTGGCCCCCGTTAAAAATGTCATAACGATGTTATACTTTTTCTCGAATTTCAAACTAATTTGTTAGGGCTTTTGATAGGAAAGAGAATACGAATCGATTGATGTAAAACTTAACTCGAAATGGTTGATTTTTGCTTCAATTCGTGTGTTTAAACTTCCAGTTAACAAAAATCAAGTCGTTTGGATCACCATTTCGAGTTAAGTTTTACATCAATCGATATGTATCCTGTAACACCCCGACCAAAGGCGGATTATACATCGGGGCGCCACATATTGCTTCATTACTCGCGACACTATTGGTGTCAATATTTATTTATACACATTTTATCGCGCACGCACAGCGGGGAAAATAAAGAACATAAATCAAACATAAATCAATATATTATAAATTATAACATTCAAACAACATTAACTTGTCTTGATACATTTTAATTCTAGGTCCAAAAGTAAAAGCGTCCTACGTGTCCACAAGCTCCAAAACAGCTACTGCAAACCTGAACATGTGTTAAAATAAACGTCAAACACTTGCGTGTTGGTGAGAAATCAAGTTTAATAGATAATCATAGATAATCACAGTAAATCTGCGCGCAACACGTGTATGTCTAGAGTTTAACAAGGGTGTAATCAGATTGTGATCAAGCCTAAGATAGTTCATAGATCATAGTTCAATCCATGCTCCCAATTGAGCATAAAAACGAGAAAACATCTGTGCAAGTGTAAACAAAGAAAACCGTAAACGATAGGTCTCCCGTGTTCAACTAATGGTACCAACGGAACTGCGGAATAGGCCGAACAAAGCGGTTAATGATACACACATACAAATAAACAGCCAAGTAAACGTCCTCAACACATGGGATACTGCGCGACTAAAGTTCAAAAACAAGTTTAAGACTCAAGTTTTGTATGAACACATGAACATCCCAAAGCATTTAAAATAAAAAGGGATTAGATACGAGATAACTCACATGATAAACGATGCGGTGATAGATAAAGCAAGAACCAACTTTAAACAAGCACAATTTAACCTATAAATAAGATTATTGTTTTAATGATTTGTTTTAAGTCTTGATTATAAGTTAGCATAATTAATAAGTAAATTATAATATATATTACCGGAAAAGCAGGAAGAACAAGGAGGAAGACGGAGGCAGAGAGGAAGACGGCAGAGAGAGCAAGGAGCAAGAGAACAGGAGAGATTAAGTGTTTTGTGTGTGATGTGTTATGAAATATTATTATTATTTATAGAAAAACCCTAGGAGACACAATCCCTAGAAAAAAGGGAAAAGATCTCAAAAAGTAAAAGATTCCAAAAGCAAAAGATATCAAAAGATATGGCAGCTGCAGGGAGCAAGATAAAGCTGTCAGGGAAACAGTAACAGGCATGGGCGGGTCAGATAAAGGTACTGGATAAAGCTTGGCAAAAGCAGATCTCAAAAGATTATGTCAGTCACTTTTTCTACCAACCAATGGGGGTTGGTACGCATGCTGCGCCGAAAGTAACTATTCAGACATTAGATAGGTTAGGTCAACAGCACAGAAGATAAGACAACACAAAAGCAAACGGCTAGATTTAAACAGAAGATACAAGGGTTAAGCGCGGGAAGGCTGAGTGCGCGAGCGCGAAGGCTGGCACAACAATCCTTAGCGCACTGCGGGAAGAATCACAAATCCTTAGCGTGCTGCGTGAAGAACAAGAATTCTAAGCGCATCGCGGGAAGAACATACATTCTTAGCGCATTGCGGGAAGAACATGTATTCTTAGCGCGCTGCGAGAAGAGTTCTCTTCACGCATCGCAGGAACAAGATGTCTTCACGCAGGCTTCCATGTAAGGAGTCTGGCGCGTGGAGCTGCAGACATCCTTAGGCGGGAAGAACCAAAGGACAAGCAAAGAGGAGGGAAACAAGGCGTAAGGGCGGGACGGCGACAAGAGGGAAAAGAAGGCGGAAAGAGAAGAAAGAGGGACGGGACGGCGGAAAGAAAGAGAGAGAAAGAGGCGGGAAGGAAAATATATATTATTATTATTAAAAGTAAAATATAAGTATAAATATTAAATAATAAAAGAGAGATCGGGTCAGAGAAACGGGTACCTGGGTCGGGTCGGATCGGGGCAGATGTCACAGTCTCCCCTACTTTAAGAAATTTCGTCCCGAAATTTATCTCGAAGTAGGTTGCGCAGAGAACAGGTGCGGGTACTTGATCTTCATTTGATCTTCCCTTTCCCATGTAAACTCGGCTCCGCGCTTGGACTCCCAACGAACTTTCACGATAGGGATACGACTGCGCTTGGTTTGCTTAACCTCGCGATCCATAATCTCAACAGGCTTCTCAATGAAATGCATGGATTCATCAACTTGAACTTCATCAAGTGGAATGTGAAGGTTCTCGTCAGCTAAACACTTCTTGAGATTGGAAACATGGAACGTTGGATGCACATTACTGAGCGCGAGCGGCAGGTCAAGTCTGTAGGCAACTTTTCCCACACGCGCGAGAATCTTGAATGGACCAACATAACGAGGAGCAAGCTTACCCTTCTTCCCAAAGCGGACAACACCTTTCCAAGGCGACACTTTGAGGAGAACAAGATCACCAACTTGAAATTCGAGAGGCTTCCGTCTACGATCTGCGTAACTCTTCTGTCGGCTTCTGGCAGTCAGCAAATGATCACGGATCTTGGCGATTTTATCGGTTGTCTCTTGAACAAGTTCGGGTCCTGTGATTTGAGTTTCACCCACTTCGCTCCAACAAATCGGGGAGCGGCATTTACGACCGTAAAGTGCTTCAAATGGGGCCATACCGATACTGGAATGATAGCTGTTGTTATAAGAAAACTCGATCAAAGGCAGGTGTGAATCCCAATTACCTCCAAAATCAAGAACACAAGATCGGAGCATATCCTCAAGAGTTTGAATAGTTCGCTCAGACTGACCGTCAGTCTGAGGATGATATGCCGTACTCATGTCCAAGCGAGTTCCTAGCGCAGATTGGAGAGATTTCCAAAAGCGAGATATAAAACGGCCATCGCGATCGGATATGATGCTCAAAGGAGTACCATGGCGGCAGACAATTTCCTTGACATAAAGCTGCGCGAGTTGCTCAACACGGTAGTTTTCACGAATGGGCAGGAAGTGAGCAGACTTAGTCAATCGATCCACTATTACCCAAATGCTATCATGCTTGCTTGCTGTCAAAGGTAACTTGGTAATAAAGTCCATCGCTACACATTCCCATTTCCACGTAGGAATTTCTGGTTGTTCGAGCAAACCAGATGGGCGTTGGTGTTCAGCTTTCACTTTAGAACAAGTCAGGCATTTAGCTACGAACACAGCAATATCCTTTTTCATACCGGGCCACCAATAAGTTATGCGCAAATCCTTGTACATCTTATCAGCGCCAGGATGAATAGAATACCGAGATTTGTGCGCTTCACTCAGGATATCAGCGCGAAGATTCTCATCAAAGGGAATCCAGATGCGATTAAGATAGCAGAGAATTCCACTCAGATTAGGGACAAAGTGCGCTTCCGCGCCACACGCTAACTCGGCGCGAAGGTTACCGTTACTGATGGATGCGCGCTGCGCGTCACGAATACGCGATTCAAGGTTGCTTTGAATCGGCGCGAAGTGAAGCTGGGTGCGCGGCAAGATACAGTTAAGTTGGCAGGGTTTTCGGCTGAGCGCATCGGCTACCACATTAGCCTTACCAGGATGATACCGGATCTCACAATCGTAATCGCTGATGAGTTCGTTCCATCGGCGTTGCCTCATGTTAAGTTCCTTCTGATCAAAGATGTGCTGAAGGCTTTTATGGTCAGTGTAGAGGATACACTTAGTACCATAAAGGTAGTGTCTCCAGATCTTCAAGGCAAAAACAACTGCACCAAGTTCGAGGTCGTGAGTTGTATAATTCTTTTCATGAACCTTAAGTTGCCTCGATGCGTAAGCGATAACCTTGCCTCGTTGCATAAGAACACAACCGAGACCTTGGTTGGATGCATCGCAATACACGATAAAATCATCATTACCCTCAGGTAGCGCAAGAACAGGAGCTTCACACAACAAACGCTTGAGCGTTAGAAAGGCTTCTTCTTGCTTCGAGCCCCAAATATACGGTTTACCTTTGTGCGTCAGAGCTGTTAAAGGCAAAGCGATCTTCGAGAAGTTCGAAATGAAGCGCCGGTAATAACCAGCTAAGCCCAGAAAGGAACGGATCTCGGAAGGAGAGGATGGCGTAATCCAGTTCTTGATTGCTTCAATCTTGGATGGGTCGACATGGATACCCATCTTGTTTACAACATGACCAAGAAACTGTACTTCATCAGACCAAAATTCACACTTGGAAAGCTTAGCATAGAGTTGTTCAGCTCTAAGCTTTTGCAATACCAATCGGAGATGTTGCTCATGCTCGGCCTTGGTCTTAGAATACACCAGAACATCATCGATAAACACGATCACGAATTTATCCAAGAAAGGCCTACACACCCGATTCATAAGATCCATGAAAACGGCGGGTGCGTTGGTCAAACCGAAGGACATGACCAAGAATTCAAAATGGCCATAACGAGTTCGAAAGGCAGTCTTCGGAACATCTTCATCGCGGATGCGCAACTGGTGATAACCAGAGCGGAGATCAATCTTCGAGAAACAAGAGGCACCTTGGAGTTGATCAAAGAGGTCGTCAATACGCGGTAAGGGATACCGGTTTTTAATGGTGAGTTTGTTCAATTCGCGGTAATCAATACACATGCGAAACGATCCATCTTTCTTTTTAACGAACAACACCGGAGCACCCCAGGGCGAAGAGCTAGGGCGAATGAATCCTTTAGCAGTCAACTCTTGAAGTTGGCTGGCCAATTCTTGCATCTCAGCGGGTGCAAGACGATAAGGAGATTTAGCTTCGGGGGAAGCACCAGGGACAATATCAATACGGAACTCGACTTCACGAGCGGGAGGGATACCAGGAAGATCATCAGGAAAAACTTCAGGAAAATCACGCACAACAGGGATATCGCGAAGCTTCTCCTCTTCAGCAGGTTTAACCACATGGGATAGAAATGCAATACACTTCTTCCGCATGAGTCTTTGGGCTTCGGCGCAAGACATAAGTTTAAGACCACTGGAGGGTTTTTCGCCGTAAATGTAAAGATCACCATTTTCTCGAGGTATGCGAATCAATTTCTTGGCGCAAATAACTTCGGCGCGATTATGCGAGAGCCAGTCCATACCAATGATAACATCAAAGCTTCCAAGAGGCATAGGGATGAGGTCGATCAGAAAATCGTTTTCGTTAAGATTAAGCGTACAATCTTTAATTACCGAGTTTATTAAAACAGTTTCGCCATTAGCCAATTCAACTGAAAAATCTTCTTTTAAGTTATCGCGCGGTCGCGCAAGCTTCCGCTCAAAGGCGCGAGAGATAAAACTTCTATCGGCGCCAGTATCAAAAAGCATAGATGCATAAAATCCGTTAAGCAAAAATGTACCATTAACTACGTCGTTATTCGCTTGCGCTTGGTGCGCGGTTATGTTAAAAGCTCGGCCACGCGTCACTTGGTTCGAAATTTGGTTCACCGGATTCGCTTGAGTAATCTGAACTTGTAGCCTTGGGCACGCGTTCCGGAAATGACTTGGATCACCGCAGTTAAAGCACGATCTGGGTCGTGGGTTTTGGTAAGTTGGCTGTGGGTTCTGCGGGTAGGCTGGTGGTGTTGGCGCAATCGGATTGGAGGGAGGGGTTCTACAGTACTCAACGGAGTGACCTACGCGGCCACATCGGTTACATTGTCGACACGGGACTTGAGGTGGGTGATGAAGTCTACAGGTTGGGCAAAAGGGTTGGTTTCCTGTGTAAGGTTTCTTAGTTGGCGGGGCAGTAAGTGCTGGATTGGTTAAGGCATAGTTGTGGACTACAGGAGGTGCTGGGTAGGTTGACAGTGGGTTAGGCGCGTAAACTGGTTGATAAATTGGTTGCTGGACAATGGGCGGGTTGGTAAGCGCATAGGCTTGTCTGCGCCTACGTTTCTGGTTATGGTTTGAGGGTTCTGGTTTGGTTTCTGTTGGTTCAGGGACAGTCTTGGGTTTGGTCTTCTCAGTTCCCCGCAGGAACAGGGTTCCTGCTCTGACATGGTTGTCGCTGAGCACAGCGGCCAATTCGATGGCGTCAGAGAGGGTTACTGGGTTTCTGGCCCATACAGAATCTTGAATTTCCATGGGGAGACCCCCAAGGAATTTCTCGATGGCTCGGCGGGAAGGGGTAACAAGGTGAGGGACCAGTAAGCTTAGCTCGTGGAAGCGCGTCGCGTACTCGCGCGCTTCACCGCTGTACTGCTTAAGATTCCAAAATTCTTCCTCCAGGCGCTTAACTTCATTGGGAGGGCAGAATTCTCGCGTAAGAATTTCCTTAAATTCCTCCCAGAGTATGCTGGAAGCAGCTTCTGCGCCACGCGCATGGGCTACTCCATTCCACCATGTAAGCGCTCTGGATTCCAGGACACTGGAGGCATATAGGGTTCGTCTGTCATGAGGGCATTGGGTATGGAGGAAAGTGTTTTCAATCTTTTCGAGCCATTGGAGCATCACGGTGGCTCCTTCAAGACCTGTGAACTTTGGAGGGTTACCCGCGTTGAAGGACTTAATGTTATAACTCGAGGTGTTGGTATTGTTTTGGTTTAAGGCTTGGGCTATTGCGGTGGCCATTTCCTGGGAACGTTGCTGTCTACGCATGCGCGAGGCTTCTCTTCTCTGAAATCGGCGAGATAGCGGAGGCATTCTATAAAAATTTTAATTTTAGTTAATATCTTGGTTTTAGCGCAAAGTTTTAATCTTATAAAGCTTGGTTTCGCAGAGTTAGATACTATCAAAAGTTAAAGTAAAATAAATGACTTTAAATGCAGACTTAATAAAGGTAACAAATTCGAATCAAGAATCGACAATTCATGTATCACCATGACTTTCCGAATTCCCAATTTAAAATATACGGGCAAACGAGTATTGGAGATTGACGATTCATGTATCACCATGACTTTTCAATCTTCAATATAAAACATACAAGAAAATGAGTATTGGAGGTTGACAATTCATGTATCACCATGACTTTTCAAGTCTCCAACCTCAGAACATAATCGTAAATGGAAATTGAAAATCAACTATTCATGTATCACCATGACTTTTCGGATTTTCAAATTCAACAAACGAACATGTAAGTAAAATCAATAAAAATCGAAATTCAACAAAAATCGAAATATCGCGAAATAAAACATAAAATCATATACTGCGCAAGCGCGAGCATATTCATAAATAACGAGTAATTAACAATAAGCGCGCAAACATGAGATTTCTCTCATGCGCGAGAAGGGACTCTTAGGTATTCTAGGCCGTTACGTCTAACCACCTATCCTAAAGTCAACGAGCTCTGATACCAATCTGTAACACCCCGACCAAAGGCGGATTATACATCGGGGCGCCACATATTGCTTCATTACTCGCGACACTATTGGTGTCAATATTTATTTATACACATTTTATCGCGCACGCGCAGCGGGGAAAATAAAGAACATAAATCAAACATAAATCAATATATTATAAATTATAACATTCAAACAACATTAACTTGTCTTGATACATTTTAATTCTAGGTCCAAAAGTAAAAGCGTCCTACGTGTCCACAAGCTCCAAAACAGCTACTGCAAACCTGAACATGTGTTAAAATAAACGTCAAACACTTGCGTGTTGGTGAGAAATCAAGTTTAATAGATAATCATAGATAATCACAGTAAATCTGCGCGCAACACGTGTATGTCTAGAGTTTAACAAGGGTGTAATCAGATTGTGATCAAGCCTAAGATAGTTCATAGATCATAGTTCAATCCATGCTCCCAATTGAGCATAAAAACGAGAAAACATCTGTGCAAGTGTAAACAAAGAAAACCGTAAACGATAGGTCTCCCGTGTTCAACTAATGGTACCAACGGAACTGCGGAATAGGCCGAACAAAGCGGTTAATGATACACACATACAAATAAACAGCCAAGTAAACGTCCTCAACACATGGGATACTGCGCGACTAAAGTTCAAAAACAAGTTTAAGACTCAAGTTTTGTATGAACACATGAACATCCCAAAGCATTTAAAATAAAAAGGGATTAGATACGAGATAACTCACATGATAAACGATGCGGTGATAGATAAAGCAAGAACCAACTTTAAACAAGCACAAGTTAACCTATAAATAAGATTATTGTTTTAATGATTTGTTTTAAGTCTTGATTATAAGTTAGCATAATTAATAAGTAAATTATAATATATATTACCGGAAAAGCAGGAAGAACAAGGAGGAAGACGGAGGCAGAGAGGAAGACGGCAGAGAGAGCAAGGAGCAAGAGAACAGGAGAGATTAAGTGTTTTGTGTGTGATGTGTTATGAAATATTATTATTATTTATAGAAAAACCCTAGGAGACACAATCCCTAGAAAAAAGGGAAAAGATCTCAAAAAGTAAAAGATTCCAAAAGCAAAAGATATCAAAAGATATGGCAGCTGCAGGGAGCAAGATAAAGCTGTCAGGGAAACAGTAACAGGCATGGGCGGGTCAGATAAAGGTACTGGATAAAGCTTGGCAAAAGCAGATCTCAAAAGATTATGTCAGTCACTTTTTCTACCAACCAATGGGGGTTGGTACGCATGCTGCGCCGAAAGTAACTATTCAGACATTAGATAGGTTAGGTCAACAGCACAGAAGATAAGACAACACAAAAGCAAACGGCTAGATTCAAACAGAAGATACAAGGGTTAAGCGCGGGAAGGCTGAGTGCGCGAGCGCGAAGGCTGGCACAACAATCCTTAGCGCACTGCGGGAAGAATCACAAATCCTTAGCGTGCTGCGTGAAGAACAAGAATTCTAAGCGCATCGCGGGAAGAACATACATTCTTAGCGCATTGCGGGAAGAACATGTATTCTTAGCGCGCTGCGAGAAGAGTTCTCTTCACGCATCGCAGGAACAAGATGTCTTCACGCAGGCTTCCATGTAAGGAGTCTGGCGCGTGGAGCTGCAGACATCCTTAGGCGGGAAGAACCAAAGGACAAGCAAAGAGGAGGGAAACAAGGCGTAAGGGCGGGACGGCGACAAGAGGGAAAAGAAGGCGGAAAGAGAAGAAAGAGGGACGGGACGGCGGAAAGAAAGAGAGAGAAAGAGGCGGGAAGGAAAATATATATTATTATTATTAAAAGTAAAATATAAGTATAAATATTAAATAATAAAAGAGAGATCGGGTCAGAGAAACGGGTACCTGGGTCGGGTCGGATCGGGGCAGATGTCACATATCCTACTTCCGATCAAAAGCCCTAAAAAATAGTTTGAAATTCAGAAAAAATATAACGTCGTTAAGTATTTTTTAATGAGGGACCATTGGGGGCCAATTTTTTGAAATTTGTGACCGCTGGTGGGATAAAATGAATATGGATTATTATCGGACAATATCGGTTTATAGGGATTATTAAAATCCAATACACTTTAATATAATAATAATAAACACACAACAGACATCGACGACAAATACTCGTCGCCCTCCCCCTTGTCGCCCCACATATCGCCGGGGGGGGGGGGGGAGGTGTTGGGTCTGAATATCGCCCACTTTTTGGGCATTTGTCGCCCCAATACGCACGACTTTAGAGAGGTATCTTTAAACATTAAAGAGCTACCCATAATGTGCCCATCATGTGCAGCATTTAACACCAAAAGTTAAATGAGTTATCTTTTTGAACCAACAATAAAATCAAAAGTTGATGATTAAGAACAATGTATAAAACTTTTAAACATTAGAGGCGATATATAAAACTTGGCTCAACCCACAAAAACCATTTGTGGATTTTCATTAAAACAAAATTATATATAAAGTAAAATAGATATTTATAGAGATATTTACTTATTGATTTTCAAAATTGAACATTCATCAATTTGGTTGTATACCAATGAGCTTTAGCTCGTTCGCATTGAAGAGGAAGTGAAGATTTAGGCCGGAGACGATAAGGTCTCAAGTTCCAATCCGATTTCAACCGGGTTTAATTGCAGTGGGTTTCGAGCGACGGGTTTTCCTCGGAACATGAGAGAGTGAGCTTGGGCTATCCAGCAGTGTCTGCGATCGCAGGCACATGAGGTCACTCTTTTTCCACTGGGTTACCCCATATAGTTGAACTTTATTCGGTAGCCCTTAAAAAAACCAAATTGGTTTTATACTTGCTATTATGGAAAATTGGATTTAGATAATCACAACTATGAACTATTTGCAAATAACAGTTCCAACTAACGAGTTAGCTACTAACGGTTCCATCTTATAACATATTTGTTCCCAACGAGCCGCGACTAATAGAATCGCAACTCCTTTAGTATCCGTTCGCCGACAAAAAAGTTTTCGGCGGGAAAACTCATTTTTTACCGGAAAACTCATTTTTTAGTAAAAGCCTAGATCGAACCTTAGAAACCATTCTTTAGTAAAAGCCTCAATTATTGAGGTCACCGGAACCCTAAAACTATCAACGGTGATGGTTTAAGGCCTTGTTGGTCAACAGTAAGTGTTAAGGTAGTTGTGGTCAGAAGTGATGCTCAAGTGGTGATGGTGGTGTTCAAGTGGTGGTTGTCGATTATTGGCGGCGGTGGTGGTTAGGGGTGGTATTCAAGTAGTGTGGTTAGCGGTGATGTTCAAGTGAAGGTGGTGATGGTGATGGTGTTCAGGTTGAATTTTCCAGCAAATGTGGAGTTTTTCGGTCAAAAACATTTTTCGGGCGACCGAAGACTAATTACGAAGTTATGCTTTCATTAGTCGCGGCTTGTTGGAAAGAAATATATTAAAAGATAGACCCGTCAACACATAACTCGTTAGTTAAAATCAATATGTGCTAATAATTCATAGTTTGAATTAATTAAATGAAATTTCCCTATTATTATTAAAAGTAAACTTTTTATGATTGATAGAAAACACACATAGTGGTGGAAGAATTAGCACTACGAAAAGGATGGCAACAAAACACACTTTTATTTGATATATTTTGAATTAAACATTAGTTTCAGATACACATTTATAAGTCAATATTAAATAATATTTTTCTTTTTTTGAACAACAAATATTTTTTTTTTTTATCTATTTTACCCTCATGAGTCATGTCTCAAGTAAGAATTTAACCTAACAACTATTTAATTGAAGATTATACATTTTTGTTACCAGACTATTGTATGCTAGATGAATTTTTACAATTGTATTATAAGAAATGAATTATTAATTTGTTCTCTCCTTTGTTTTTGGTATTCTGATTAACATTCCGTCTTTCTTGCTTTCGCCCTTACTCCAATCAGCCGCAAGGTCCGAGCAAGAGGACGCAAGTGCCGGAATCAAACAAGAGGTCCGAACCGTCCTAGAAAGTCATGGGCATTCACATTTTCAATAGACAAAGTAAAATCTAAACGCATATGACACGGAAATGAAATCCAATTTAAATTCGAAACTACCAATGTATTTTTCTTGATATCAATTAGTATATATGATTTTTCTTTTGATATCGATTAATTATTTTCTTAAATTGAGGATGACATCTGTAGATTTCAAAAAACTTATAATTAACAATACATATTGATACAGAGGATACATGAAATTTGTTTATATATTTATCTAATTACGTACATAAAATAGAGGATGATAGAAAATGTCAACTCGTAAATATTGGATGCGTAAGAAAGAAGAATAAAATGTACAAATTTTATAAATATATGTTTTACTTGAAGATGGTGAAAGGCAAATTATGCAACTCGTAGCCTCGTAGGTATTTAATAAAAATATTACTATACATAGATACCATATAAGCAGTTTCGTATTTTATCATATCCTCTTCTAAATACAACATGAGACATGGACCCGTTTAGTTATAACCCGTGACCGGGTATCTCCTCAAAGTCTCAAACACATCCATTTTAATATGACAGTAAGGCTTTGTAAAATTTTTAAAAATAAATTATTGTGTGATACAAGTCTCGACCACAAGACCACATATTTCACACTAAAAATACTTACCAACTCCCCTTAAGCGATAATTGTGTTAACGTTCATGACTTATAAATGAGATTTTAAATATTTTCCACTCATGTATAGCACGGGTCACCATTCAATGTTGTATTCAAAGAGGATTTTAGAGATTTATGAATTGTAAAATTTTGTTTATCATAATTTATATCTTATGAATTCATAAGGTTTGTGATTGTGTATATTATTAAATTTAATTTTTTTGTTGTTTTTTAACAACGTGTGTATCACACGAGCTCTATACTAGTAAATGAGTATTACGAGTCATGCGAAAAAGAAAATGAAGATGAAAAATCAACTTTAACTTTTTAACTTGAAAACTGGTGAATTATTTTTAAACATTCAACTTTTTTAATTTTTGTTTTTCATTTTTTTCATATGTTATTAATATTTATCAAAATTAAAAAAAATGCGGATTGAGGAAGTACATACGTGTATCTTTCGAAGTTAAGTATACGAGGATTCAAGAAATTTGTTTATATATTTACTAGGTTACGTACCCGTGTGCAACACGGGTTCAAATAAATAAATTTATTCAAACGACGACATTATAAGAAATACAAAAAAATGTGTTAAATTGTTTATATAAATATGTATTATACGGTATATTAAATTACATATTAAACAATATGAAAAAATATATATACATGTCGGAAATTCATAAATATCCAAATATTTCTTTATGATTTTTGTTACAAATAAAATTCAACTCATTTAATATTTTAACCCATTTGAGGTAAAAGTAGTGTTTAGAAACCGGACCATATTGGCCGTCCAACCAACAAATAAATATAAAACAACAAAAAAAATGGTTGGTTGTTAACCAACTTTCAAACCGAAAACAACACTTGGGATAACATTAAATATTTTTAAAACTGAGTAGATGTACACAATAGTTCATGCACCGTCTAGTGATAATAATAAGTCGGATGCAGTACCTTGTCTTTTATAAATGTTGGTTTTCTTCTTGATTTTTCATTGAAGCAATATGAGATGGGATATAGTTTTATTTGGAACATTGAAGTGCCAAGTGACACAAAGATGGTCCATTTAGGTATCAAGTGACATAACTATATTTTTGTTTATTATATTAAGGATGATTTTTCATTGTTTTCTTTTTTCAGCGGCACTGGAATAAGCGTTGTTCATATTAAAGACTGTAAGAAAGACAACTATTAAGATGAAATTAAAACAAATGTGTTTAGTAAATTTAAATTTTTATTTGTCAAATTAAATTCAAGTTAAATTAAATAATAATGGAATACCATTTGAAATGTATCACAACAAACCTGTAGATGCATCAACTGAAACATTAAAACAAATAGATACAATCTTATATGTTAGTTGTAATAATATAAAATAAATATGTATCCCCTATAATTTAATTATAAGCAGGTAAACGAATGATAATTTGTTGTATAACTCATGTTAGAAACATCGTTCTCCGAATTTATAAGATTAGCTTTGGATCTTTTAGACATCGCCTTATCATTTGACAAAATAAATACATTTATAAAAGGAATCACATGAATGGTAGAAGAAGTATAAAATAGCATTAACGATGAATTTAAAGCGTAAACAACATGAAGAAAATTAAAATTGACCAACCACCTCTTATAGTCCGGTTATGTTTAAACGACCTATAATTATAAAAATCGTAAACCAAACCGTTGGTCATGATTTTACACAACTTTTAGTGGGGTATACCACCTTTATGTTTATTGTATCGGTGACGAACTGTCGTTTTTTTATAAAACAACTTCATTTTAATATTCTAGTTTAACGCCTAATTAAATATTATTTTATATATTTATTTAGTTATGGAACGTCACACCCCAACCAACGGCGGAAATGTCGGGGCGCGAATTGATTGATCACAACTTTTCAAAGGTTACTATTATGCAACATTATTTAAATGCCAATATCTACTAATTAAATTAAGTTTTTAAATAAATCAAATACAAACAAATACACATACAACAATACAACTTATATCACAAATGATCTTGATTAATTATTTTCTAACTTAAATTCTTTACTGAGTCTTCACCAATTTGCATTAAATTTCTACGATATCCTGCATATGCGTATAAAATAGAATTTTGTCAACAACACATGTTGAGTGAGGAACACACCAGTTTAAATGTACATATAGTATATATAAAAATAAATAATTGCAACAAGTCATATGAGAATACAAAATAACCAAATGAGCAAGTATAACTGAGATGTCGAGAAGCACAAATGCAATAACGACTGGTGTATGACACACTATTCTGCGATTATGTTTGACCTCTCTGAATGCGAAAGCATATAAAGCAAGTAAGCACATAAACAAGTAAGGTATAAGTTGTTAACACATAAGACAATAGTTGTAGTTTTGAGTATAAGTATATATGAGAAATATATTTATGCATATGGCCCCAAAACGTGGAAAAGAAGTAAAATGGGGGAATGTGGTACTCACCTGATAAAGTAGAACAAGTGATAATGAAACGGTGATATAAACTAAGTTAAATGAGTCAGAGCTTCTCGGGATGCGATGACAAGAGTTCCTCATATTATTTTGATTTGACGAAGAACATCGAGCCAAGGCTGACGGCTAGAAACGGGATTTGAACAGAGGCTTTAGACGATGATAATCAAATTAGTTTAGGGGCTACTGATGGTGAGGTTATATGGATGGTTACTGCAGGTTTAATTGGATTTTCATTAAGTCTACATCGTATTTTGATATAATGGTGAAGGCGGGTCGTTTAATTATCAACTCGTATCTTGCAGATTGTATAACCATAATTAGTTGCGTCGGTGAAGCCAGTAATGGTAAGATATATAAAGATCACAAATCAATTCCAAAAAAAACGCGAAGATTGTGGTCCAAGGCTATTAATCGGATCACGGGTCACAATATGGGTAAACGGGTTTGGGTCTTGGATCCTGATTATACTAATGTTTTAATAAATTTGCAATCCAGTCCACGAAGGTATGGTGTGGAAACAAAGTTGGGTAAAGCTTTTAGTTTGGGTAATTTTTGCCAAAACAAGAAAGTGGTATATATATTTTATATAAGATATTAAATAATAATATAATAATAACCCCAACATCGAACCGACTGGGGTGATTAATATAAAATATATATATATATATATATATATATACACATAAATAAATAAATAATAGAATTTTGAAACCCCGAGTAGTTACATGGAAGAATGAAATGGTTCCTGGATGTTTTTTAGGGGAGCTATGAAAAAGTTATCATCTAATAAGTATATGTAATTTTTATATGAAAATATGATGTTTGTAACCCAAGTATATAACATATGTAAAACACTGTATAGACATAAACAACTGATTTAAAAGCAAACTTTATTTCAAGATGGTAAGTTTGGCCGGTTTAATGGTTTTAGAAGCAACCAAGAAGACACCTAGTTGATATACATGTAATTCACATATTGTCACACCCCGACTTAGGGCCAAGGCGTGTGACCACAAGTTGGTACATGCTTTGTAAATAAATCAGAGTTGCGGGTTTTATTTCAGCGGAAGTCTTTGATAAAATTATATTGAAAACTTATTAAACTCTCGGGTTATAATACATGTTCAATGTTTCAAATACATTTAGAAAACATAACTCTTTGTAATATTTTAAAATAAAATATCTGAGCCATCAGATAGCATTTAATGACTATAACTCCAATCTTCTATTCCTTCTTGCTTGTATGTTCTAACCTTTCTTGTTTCCCTATAACATGGGCGGGAAAATACGTAAGCACAAAGCTGGTGAATAACGCTGACTCTAAAATCTCTTTTCAATACCTTTGTGAAACCAACAATAATACCTCTTTGACTACTCATTAGGCACCCAACTAAATTGGGATCAAATTACCCTAAGTACCATGTACAATTAATTATATACACAATATCATTTCTCTGAACAGTCCCGTAGACCTTCAGAGGCATGTTGATGATACGCATGGCGTCGGGGAAATGCCGAGTCACCATGTATGTTTGGATCTAGGCACATGTGAGAGTGTCCGTTTCTTATTATTGTACACAAAGTTTTAAGGATTCGTAAATCCTATGCAAACATTCAGACTTATTATAAAAGGTTTGGGGCGTATTCACCTTTTCTGTTTATAATCAGTTTCTGTTACTGATTCCTGTTTTTGTTTCCTTCTTCTTGTTTTGTTACCTCGGACCCATAGTACCAGAATAACTTTTGTATAAATAACTAGATCATCGATCTAGCTTCAGAACTTTAGTCCGTTTTGTATAGCTTTAACCTTGATAAAAATATTTGTTTATTCAAAACATTTGGACCTTTAGTCCCTTTGTTTGTTTATCATTTTCATACTATGTTTCTTCTTCAAGAAGAAACATTAACTTTATATTCTTTCTATATGAATATTATATTTCTTAATCATAAAGAAATACTATTTGAACTATAACCTTTGCTTAAAAAAGTTATATAACTCTTAATCATAATCAAGGTTCGGCTATACTTCCGACTATGGTCAAAGCCATTTATAATAATAAAATAATAACTTAGGCAGAACCCCTACCTTACACGGGTATTCGGAGTTAGATATTCCTAAGTTTATACGGGCATCACTTCTACTCTATGCACGTTTATCGAGGCATTCTTGATCAACCTTCCTTGTCATGCAAATCTAGTCAATGTTCGATCGACGGGTAGTGCACGTAATTCAAAACGGAATGTCGGGTTTCTTGAGTGGCACGCACAACGAGGAAACACCGGGTATTTGGCACGGATTACGATGTGATATTTGTCAGGTCGGTGGCACATAAAACGATGTTCGGCACTCAAGCAGAGGTAGAGAGAGAGTAATTCTTAGAGAGAGAGTGGCTGTGGGTGTGAGGGAATGAGCCGTGAGGCTCCCCTATTTATAGCAAATTTTGGATCCCATCGCGGTACGCGATGGGTCCAACTTCTCCCGCCGTCGCGTGCCGTGACGGCTCCTATCCTGAGGTCACGCCACGTGTCGCCACGCCATGTGGTCTGACACATTCTGCCACGTGTCCTGGTACGCTACCACGTGTCACCGGAGTGCGACACGTGTTGATGACTCATCACGGCCCATCGCGGTACGCGATGGCCGTCTTCTTGGACCCTGGATATTTATAAGTGCAAAGTGCGCCATCAAAGCGCCACATTGCGCCCAACGCCCTTCGCCGTCGCCTTCGCCATCGCCATTGTCCTCGTCCTCGCCCGAGCGCTAGCGCGTGCGCGTGCGCGGAGGGTGCGTAGGACTACTTGGTGCATGATATTCATAAAAGAATATTACTATGGAAAATCTCTTCCTTATAAAGAGCTTTCATTTCTTTACCACTTTCCATGTGGGATGGATTCCATCTTCCTTATTTATATCTTAGTGGAATGCTTCTACTTTCTTACATCTTCCAATGCGGGATGGAGTTTTCTTTCATATAAGTAAACTTAACTTAGGAAATATTTTTATTTCATTATTTTTCTTATATTTCCTTATTTAATATTTTCTCATGACTTGTTTTATTTTTGATCCCTCAACTTTCCTAAATTGTCAAATTTGGATCAAAATTTTTGGGATGTTACACATATGATTAAAAGTGCGAAGAATAGAATATTAATATATGATGATGCACAACATAAAATACGTAATTGGATGTAAGACTTGTTGTATATAAGGTAAATTGATTGAAGAGAAGAAGAGCTATGAAAGTCTCATCAGGTGTGTTTGTGAGTACGAACACTATCAAATAAAGGTGTTTAGTGCCAAGGAATGAAGGAGACCAAAGAAATTTAGTTTTCGTTGTTGTTGCTAACGGAAATCACTAATGAAAATAAAAAATTTTACGGTAACTAATAGCTATTGTATATTAGATTATTAGTTGTCTACGTAATTAGTGATACGTAACTTAAAGGAAATCACTAATTATTAATTGATAATTAAATTTTGTTTCCATAGAAGAAATAATTCAAAAATCAAGGAATACATTTAGTTGTGTATATGGAAGTTTTTAATTTCTTTATTTTAATTTAATTATAAGTATTTATGACTTAAACCTTTAAAGATAGGATGTCAATTGGCAAAATATTAAACTAACTAGAGGTAATATAGTTCAACCATCATTTTTGTTTATTATAATAGTAGATTTTTACGTACATACAATGAAGGATGTTAGCAATGCCAAATCTGAATATATTGGATGTGTAAGAAAAGATGATAAAAAAATAAAATAAAAAACAATATCAGAAAAAAATCTATAATACATATAAACGAAACTTTTAAAATTCTATGTGTCGTTCTCTGGTCGCTCCCCATCCCCTATGAAGCCACCAGTTTGTTTCATTTGTGAATGGTTAGCTCTCATTTATTTACCCAGTTTTGACCCGTTTACCTGTATACCTTTACACGAGTTATAACATCTCCATCTTTCTTCTCAAACCCCACACTTTCATTCGTTTGCTAAACTCTTACTCCAAACTCATGTACCAACCCTAAAAATTCATCACTTCCATCTCCGCCCTCCACCATGTCCTAAACACGCCACCAACTACCAGTGGTGGATCCCGGACTTTTTATGAGCAGGGGAAAAATAGGTTTGGTCAAAATAAGTAGGTGTAAAACGGACCGGGTCAATATATTTTGTACTTGTGAATTTGTTTAATGATCTTTATTTACTTATTAAGTATTTATTAAATGATAATATAGTTAATATCTTTGATCAACTCAAACATATATGGACAACGCTTATGAAATTTTAGAGTTATATAAATATAAATGACGTATAAACACAATATCTAACAAAATTAGAAACAAAAGGTTATCGTTAAAAATAAATAAACAAATAACAAACAAAACACTTATAGAAAAATCGATTAATTATACAACATAATGTATTGTTTGTCAATTAAGTTTAGTTAGATTTTGTTAATGTGTAATATGAAATACTAAAATCTAGGGTTTTTTAAAATCAAATCAAACTAAAAGGTATATTTTGTAACTTCATTGAACATAAAGATGTTAGTATCAAACTTAGTCTTTAATTTACTATTTTTTTAACCCACCTTACGGCTGCCACTATCCTCCTTCACTTTTCTCTCTCTCTCTCTCTCTCTCTCTCTCACTCTTAACATGTCCCCTGAACTCCATAAATTTCGATAAGAGTTGCAGGGTTCTTAAATTTTGCTAATTTGTTGATCTTAAATGGGATTTCAAAGGTTCATGGGGGACATCAAAAAATTGCAAGGGGGTTTGCATATTTTCTTATGCTAATTTGTATCTTTTTACCCTAATGACCTTCAACTCAGTGGGAATCTTTACCCCCCCCCCCCCACCCAGGTGTTAATGAATCCATCACTGCCAAAACCTATCACCACCACCAGTTAAAGGCTGCAATCAAACCATCACGGTTGAAGAATTGCTATTGTCTCTAGAGTTAGGGCATATCTGTTTCCAGAGCATCCTCATCACGCTTCTACTTCCCCTAACCCACCGTTTACTTCCCCTCCCCTCACCCTCTTGTACCATACGTGTTGGGTCCGAAGAATGATTGAAATGTTTCCAACCTCCTCAAAAATGGCTAAGTATGAATTCCGAGCAACCCAGTGTACTCCGAGCAAGATATTTACTTCCTCGAGAAAAATATCCTACACCGAGCAAGATAGTATTAAGAAATCTTCTAAGTGTTGAAAGCGAGCAAGGAATGTTCTTGAGTAAGCAAGGTTTTCTACCGAGCAAACTTGTTGAAGAGGCATTGCTTAAACTAAGTTCCCGAGCAATTTAGTGGGTCGAGCAAGTGAAATTTGAATAAAGAAGATCACAAGCATGTCGGTAGGGATATTATGAAATTATCTAAGTGTTACTCCCAACAAGTTTCAGTCTCGAGCAAACCTGAAGTACCCGAGCATACTTGGTGAGTTCAAATAAATACTAAGTTAATACTGAAGTGATCCGAGCAAGAACTTTCTTGATCGTGGTAGCATATTCGAGCAAAGTTTGGATGTGCTTTAGTAGATGAAGCTTGCTTGAGAGGAATATTTGCTCGTTGCAAATATTTTAAGTAATTTCTCTCTTGAAGTAAAATCAAGAGCATTCTTGAATATTACAAGGTCAAATGAGTCATGCGCGTCAATGAAATAGCTTGCTCGAAGACCTTTTACACTTGTATATCTTTATGTTTTGCTAATGATTAGGGATTCTATAAGAAATATCGAGTTCCCAATATTTAGAATGATTGATAGCGTTAATGGTACACCTCTAAACACCTTAGAAACCTGAGCATACTAAGTACCTAAGTATTTGTGTAGGCATTCCTTCAAAGCCTTAAACATTCCATGGTACCTATTTGAATCTTACTATACTATTAATGCAATACAAGATATCCACATGGCCTTCAACTAGCATGTCCACATATACTTCCAAGTAATCCGGATTCCATCTATAGAATTGCCACATAATTCACAAATTAATGTTTTCTAGAATCATAACCTCATTAATTAATGTTTTCTATATTCATAACCAACTATTTCCTTTCAAATGATTTATAAACTGATTTTGACCACAATTAATTATCTATAACTGATTTTGTGTTTCCTTTTTCTAGCATGACTATTATTTTTATTTTAGCAATTCAATGATTTGTATAATAGTTTCTCATTCCACCATTTATACGTATTTTTCCTGCATCTTATTCTTTTGCAAAGAACAAGGTAAAGAATTCTTATGATATCTACATATATCTAACGTTTGAAATATTTTCCACACGGACCTGTGTGTAACACAGGCCAGTATACTTGTGACATAACATAATGGAAATATTTTGAATTAATTCGATCTATGTTATTTTCGGCTAAGAACTTGATTCATACAGGTGTCATTCAAGAAGACCTTGTATTGATTGTGATGACATAAGGGGTGTTTTTTTTTCACAAAAGATCTTCTTGCCCTGTTTTGTCTGCTCCATGTAGACAACGTACAAACATTTAAGTCTGCAGTGTGTTTGTTTTTCTGAAGACATTTCATTAAAAACGGTCTGCGCGACCACCATCTGATGCAGACATGGACCATGGTCTTCCCACATCTTCTAAACTTATTATTTTCATCAGATATCAAATACCCTAGCCAACAACTCTCCTTTCAAGAAGACCTTCAACCTCCCTGTCGTCGCCGACCACCCAACCCGCCGCCTTCCCACCCTACCGCCGATGCCTTCCATGCTGCTGCCTACTTCGCCGCCTCTGCTCTGACGCTCTGCTCCACCGCTAGATGCTCTGACTCCCTATCCAGGTACGCTAATTGTTAATTAATTGAGTTAATTTGTTGTTCAGTTGAGTTGTTAATTGATTAGTTTTTTAGGTTTTTGTTAATTGATTGTTCAATTGAGTTGTTAATTGATTAGTTTTTTTTAGGTTTTTGTTAATTAATTTGTTCAATTAGTTTATTAGGTTTTTGTTAACTGAATTCTTGTTAATTTATTGTTCAATTGAGTTGTTAATTGATTAGTTTTTTTAGGTGTTTGTTAATTGAATTCTTGTTAATTAATTTGTTCAATTGAGTTGTTAGTTTTTAGTTGAAAAATGTTTGTAGAAAGTTTAGGTTTATGTCATCGGCTTGTGAGTTGTTTTTAAGCTTGAGTTTTTGGCTCGTTTCATTCATTATATATGAATTATCTACTTTTGAAAATAATTGAAGATAACTTTTTTTTTGGGGGGGGGGGGGGGGGCATTCACGTGGAAAACCCGTTAATGTAAGTTTTATAATTGCTAGTTCATTAGTTATAAAATACCCGACCTTATAAGTAGTTTATATATTTATATGCTCTGTTTAGTACATTATATATTTGAACTATCCAGTTGGGTATGGAGTTCGGGTTTTGGTCTGGATGTATGATTTCTGGGTTTAGTTATAATGAAAAAAAAAGCGTTTAATTTGTTCGGTTTCTGCGTTCAAATATAATTAAAAAAAGGTGTTCGGGTCATACGGTTTTGGGCTTACATGAATTAATAAAAAGATGTTCAGTTTTTTTGGTGTTCAAAAGTAAGACAATAAATGTTTGGGTTACTTTTATTTTTGGGTTTGGGTTAGCTTAGGGTGTGTTTAGATTAGTTTACGTCATGTTGTTTGGTTTTTTGTTTGCGTTAGTTAAGGTTATTTAGGGTTGTTTGGGTTATTCTAACTTGTATTTATTTGTTTATTTATTTAGGGTATGTTTGGGATTGAGTTTAAAAAATGCTTATTGGCTTTTTGAAAAAGTCAGGATTTGGGGCTTTTGAAAAGCTATTTTTTAACCCCCCAGAAAAAGCTAAAATTACAAAAACATTTTGTGATTACCAATCACATTTTAACTTATTGACTTTTTGAAAACACCAAAAAGCCATTAAGCATTTTTCAAACTCAATCCCAAACATGCTCTTAGATTTGGCAAGACTTGACAATGGCTACATTGATGGAACTTGACGATTTGATTTTGAGAATAATGCTGAAATTTTTTTTATGGATTGTTTGTAAGGGCCTAATGATTCTCATAAATATTAATCTTGGATTATGTATTTTGATATTGTGAGTGTTTTTAACTATGGATAATTTGTATTTTTTGGTATAAAATTTGGATTTATGTATATTTAGTTGATGCTGGATTATTCGTATTTATGGTATAAAGTTATACATTAAATGTTTTAACAGTTCACAGACGTTAAAAACAAACAGTCTTCTTCTTACAGACTGCAGAGGTTTGGTCCACTTCTTCTGCTACAGATGTCTGCAGATGTGGTCTGCAGACTGTAGACATGTTACCTCAAAAAAAAAAAAAAACAAACAACACCTTAGAATACATGGACACCAAGTGGCAGGCAACCATGCTTGCACTAAGAACAAAGAGGTTCTACAATAGAACATGAAGGTCAAGCTTTGCAGCCCTGGTGATAGAATTGGATTTGATAAATCCAAAGCTGTTTGTTACAACTGTCAACAACCTGGACATTTTGCTAGAGAATGCAATCTTCCAAATCAATTCACTAACCAAAGTTAGATGAATCAAAGCCAGTTTTACAACCAAAACTAGAACTACTTCAATGTTCAAAAAAACTAAAACCATCAACAGAATTAGAACCCATATCCTCAAGAAACATAAAACCGAAACAACTTCTAACCATAACAAAACCAACAAAACAACAATCAACAGCAACCAAAAAATAGCTTTCCTCTACATAAAACCAATCTCTTCTAAACCAATAATGAAACAATCAGGATTCAACTCAATGCAAATCAACAACCAAGAAACCAAGGCAATGTGGTTGTTACTCCTAAACAACTAGATGGTGATTTTGATTGGAAAAATCATGCAAAAGCATTGCAAGAGCAAATGCTTCCTTAATGGTTGATATCAAAAGTAAACCAGAATCTTCATATAAGGTACTCTCTGAAACTTTTGTTTCTAATTTAAACATTTTGATTGATGACTTGAGAAAGAAAAATGGAAGTTTAGAGGTAGAAATCAGTAGGAAGAATAAGATTATTGGTGTATATGTTAGTACACGTTTTGTGATTCTTGGTCTTTGTTTAACGTTTGGTCTTTGTATAAAGTATAAGTGTATTTTCGTAATTGTATAAAATCACATTAGCTATTGTACGATACATTCATTAAAGTAGTTAATAACAAATGTGTCAGCGCATGTTTATTTCGGTCCATTCGTTAGGCTTGTTAATGAATAAGGACTACAAAATTGCTTGTTAGTCTAATGTATTAGTGATAACGTATGATAAGATATGAAGCTCATTCGTTAGGGATTTTATGATGAATGAGTTCATCGTCTATATATAGATATGATATATTGAGTAAATTAAGGGAGTTCATATTATTATCATTACATCTCGTTACTCTACTTAATTTTTTTCTCAACATACTATTAACGTAAATCAGTCAGTACTAATCGCAATCATATCCGAACGACTAGATCCATAAATGTATTGAGATCGTATACTGGTTTCACAAGTGGTATCATATCTTGTGTTGGATTAATTTGCGATTAGGAAGAGTTTATGAATCAATTGACGTAGTAATTGATTGTTAAGTGCATTAAAGTTGAATTCAGAAGTGTACATACTGTAAATTGATCAATTATTCACTGGAAACATAATAATTGATATGAATTTTTTGTTCGGATTGTTCGTAATTATATCCTGATCATTTGTGGTAGTTTAATTGTATTAGTTTGTTTTAATTCAAGAGAATTAATGGTTTAAGTGTATTGGCGGGAACATAGTGTTGGTTTGGCTGGTTTTGGTCAAAATTGAGTGTGTTTGGAAGTGAATTTGAGTTCAGATTCATTAGGTTGTGTTCAGATTGAGTGGAAGAGTGTTTAGAGTGGTCATTTGTGGATTTTGGTTGTGTTTTGGATGAGTTATACGTGTTTAAATGTGGTCTGGATTTAATTTGGTATTGGTTTGAATATGAAAATCTGATGAAGATTTGAATGCACATTCGTTATACAAGGAATGCCCATTCGTCATTCGTAATTGCTCACTCGTGAAATGGTTATAATTGTTTATGCCATCTGTTATTCAGATCTAACTACCTATTTGTCAGAATAGTTCCACATTCATTCATTTTAAACCTCATTCGTGATTCACTTCATACGCTATTGTTCGTTCGTGTGATCATTCGTTATTGATCATTCGCTTGAATAGTAACATTCTTATATCATAATTCATTACACATTCGTTACCAAGACATATTCATTTGTTAACCAACACAGTCTCATTCGTTTTTAAAGTATTTCCCCATTCGTTACCTTAACTTTCACATTTTGACAGTTTTCACCTATAATTTTCAGATTTGACAGTTTTTCACCGCAATATTTCAAAGATGGCTCATTTCTACACTTTAGCTTCTCAAAATGCCCTTATGCACAGATGTTACACTTGGATGCTGAGATCGGATCTTATTCCAAATGCCCAAGACTAATGAAATTAAGTCTTATTCAAATGATCGGGTCTCTTCTCCAATGCTTAGTGATCTTACAACAAACTATACTGAGAAACCATTTGAATCTTATTCAAATGATGAAAAGAAACCTTTGGATGAGACAAGAGCATACTCAACCTTGACGATGGCTTTAACCGAGAACACTTTTCATCAAGTGGCGAGTATCAAGATCTTTGCTTTATTATTTCAGCATTTGAGAGTGACGAGTATGGGAAATACTCAAGAGAGCAAGAAGGTTATGCCTAAGTTTCAATTTCGAAACTTTAGCTTATTGAAAGGTGAAATTTTTGAGGAGATGTTGACGAGGTTTTGCCATCTAATTGTTGAGATGACAAATCAAAAGATGGAACCAAGTCAATGTGATTAAACTGACACTGTCAAGAATGCTTTACCAAGTTCATATTCTACTTTCTTGTTGGTATTAAAAGAGAATAATTTATTCAAGAATGATGATCTTATTGCTATGGAGTTCATGTAAAAAAGATTGAAGAAAGGGGATATGACTTGAGATGTCAAAACTCTTCAAAGGATAATCAAGACATTACCTTGTATGGTGGTTTTCTTCCCATGAGTAGAAGTTTAGTTCCTATCATGACTTTCTATTCACAAAACAGCCAAGAGATTCCACTAGCTGGGATTCCATGCCTAGTGTATGTTTCATGGCATCTGGTTCAAGTAATCCATTGATGGTCGGGCAGAAGTCGTGTATATTATTATAGTTTTTGTTTACTTTTAGTTTAAATATTATGTGAACTTTGGTACTTCAAGCATGTTTATCTATTTCAGGATACTTGACGTTAAGGACGCTTATTGAGATTAATTACGGGCTTGGAACGAAGATATAGAAGACTCATGATGATTGGCACGCTTTCCTATGCAAAATAAATGAAGAAAATAAAGAAAATTATGTCAGATGCCCTTAGCGCGGCGCTAAGGGGTCCTGATGGTGATGTCAGCATATGTTTAAGATCATCAGAATTTTGAGTTTTTAGCACGGCGCTAAAGTCTCATCCCTGGGATGTTAGCGTCGCGCTAACATCCTCCTGACGAGAAAAATTACCCTAACTTTGATATAATAAGTTTTTCAACCCCCATTCGAGATATCCTTTATTCCTTCAACCAAGTACAAGCCCTAGGACGATTTTGCATCATCCCGAAGCCTCCGGTTCGTTCGTTCATCGTAAGCTTTCATCCTCTCATCAGATAAGCGAATCCTTCGTGATGCCGATGTCAAGCTAAAACCATTGTATTCACTTTAGGCTAGGGTTTTGTGTAAACTAACTTTGATCAGATTCTATGTTTTGAATGAGTATGAACTTGATTGATTGTTTTTAATCTTCTTTTACATTACGAATTGATGGTTTAAACAGTTTATTATTTTGATTGTCAAACTTTGCATCACTTTTTTGTTGTGTTTATCACATGTAGGGTTAGCTCTTATGTCATTGAACCAATAATCGTTAGTAATTACTTATAACTGATTTTCATATTTTAAACTGGTAATTGGGTAAACCGGAGTTCAGTTGTGTCAACAATTCGGTTAGGGTATCGTTTGTCCTCACAACCCAACTGTTAGGTTTAGTAATTACTGTGCAATTAATCTTATGAATCTGTGATTAGTCGGTCATCACATTACCTGATCCTGAAGTGAATCGTTTTCTCATAATTGTTTACAGCTTGTTTAAAGTAATCGTGTGTTATTATAATCATCTTTATAAACCGCTTGACATTGTCTGTCCACTTTAGTTAATTAAATAATAATCATGAACTTTACTTGCACTTTCCATTGATTCCTTGTGGAGACGACCTTACTTACCCGTACTAGTTATAGATATTTAAGCATCATAAATACTTGTTTTTGATTAGAGAACGACATCTACTTCAAAAGTGGCGCCGTTGCCGGGGAATCAATGCGAAAAGTGCCAGTTTAGTGTTTTGTTTACTTTTAGTTTTACTTTTTTTTTGTCAGTTTTATGCTTGGTATTTGTGTGTCTTATGTGTGTAGGTAACTTAGGATGAATGGAGTTGGGTCTATGACCCGCATGAAGGATATAGGGTCGTCGAGGACGATGACTCATACCGTACACATTCATATCATGGCCCACTTTCACCAAACTCTCAAGGCTTCTACAAGTCAGATAACCAAAAGAGCTTCAACCAGCAAGGTCGCAACATGCGTTCTCAATCTCAAAAGAGAATTAATTGTTACCAGTTTGAGGATGATTCGAGGATGATAGTGAAGGTTCCGATACGCCAACTTTTGTAAGTTATCAAGAGGAGGGTGACTACCACTACCATGAACATCCTCAACCAATATACGAGGAAGTCCCTCAACATTATAATCATGGTGGTACACATCAAAGAATTTATCAGCAAGATTAAGAAGATTGTTCAGGTAACAAAAGAGTAAGGTAGAGTATGTGATATAAGCATAACATTGCCAAATTGAAAGAGATGTTTGTCTCTAACAAAGTCTTGGTGATGAAGGTAGAAATGTAACAATTGTGTCATACACAAGCCTTAAATCTGTTTGATCAATAAAAATCAAATTTAAATAATCATCTAGTTAACGGTTAACACTGCAATGGTGATCGGTCGTCGTCGGTCTGGTTAAAGATAGAGAAAATGTGTGTCCTAAATACCTTAAACTAGTTAGGGTAAGAAGGGTGTCGAACCACGAAGAGTTTGTGGTCGGTGGTCTAATTTTAGTTATTATGATGCATGTGTAAAGTCGTATTGACCAAATATGACTGTGATTGCAAAATGATGAACCAACAAGTTGGTTCAATTGATTTATAAAAATAAAGTGATTTGACAATAATGTGAAAACGAGTAGTAAATGGTAACCAAGTGACTTAAGTTGATTGATGTGACAAGAATTAGGAAAAATGACCACCCCGGGCTTCAAGCTATGTCGCGATTTATACCTTAATTCGGGTTGTTAATTGGAAATCACATAAACATAATTTGGTAACTAAGTGCAAAAAAAGGATTATTACAAAACAAGGGATTCTGGACGTATTGACCTTTCGATTTGTGACTGGGCAAGGAACACGCACTAGGAATTTTCTTAGTAAAAATCAAATTATATAATATGAAATCTGTAAACTAATTGCTAGTATATGATTATGTAAACACCAACAATGGACAATTAACAATACATTCAACAAAAATAACTTTGTTATTCAAACACACAAATACCACATAAACCCTAAGTGTTCAAACAAGATGATGAAACATATAAAGTTTAAAGTCAACAAACACAAATCAAAGCATAAGATGCAAACATAAACCCTAGACTTGGGTTGATCAAAAGAAAGTTTAGCCTAACATGTTAACCATACTTCTTACAATTTCAAATGATGAAATCTTCAATTGATGATGAACCTTGATGATGAAAGACCTTGCTTCTTGTTTTCCTCTTGATTCTTGATGAAGATGATAATTTTTGATTGATGAATGATTATTCAAAAAGATGATTCTCAAACCTCCAAGTCGGCCACTCATATCCCTCAAATCATGTGGTCAAATATTTCCATCAATAGCATATTAATCCTCATTAAAACTTGGTAAAAAAACTGATTTTCACGTTTTTGAATCTGCAGGGGCCATATAGTACGGCTGGTCAGCCGTATGGTACGGCGGGCAACATTTTGCTTAATTTCTTGGCCTTCAAACAAGCTTAAATCCGCTCCTTTGTGTCCTGTATCTGCAACACCTACAAACCACAAACACACCATCAAAGTACATATATATTTTCTAGATTGCTAACGGGTGAAAGGAACTCGAAGTATTGCTTCATAACGGGGGTATATCTTGTAGTGGGCATTATTTGCTAGATTGCTAAAAACTAAAAATCATTTATTTTGATCAACTAGTTTCAAGGTTTAAGTCAAGTTAGGGTGACATGATAAAAATTAAATTAAGCCTGGATCGAGATTAGAGGCTGATAGTTTCTGTTATCTTATGCCCTAATTGAACTATAAACATATCACAAAAATTCCAGAAACATTTGTTATGATATAAGTGGATAACAATACCAATGAATGACTTAACCCTACTCATAATAAAGCCGAAATATAAAACAGTTATGGAAGAATTTCTTGATCAATGTGATTTCCTGCTTAACTCAAAAAATATGTACTGCTTTCGTAGTTTACATTTCAATATGTCATTCATGTTTAGATTTTATTTTTGTTTAGTTTGAAAATACTTGAAAAATCAAAAAGACTTTATTTCTGGATTATTTCCGATTGCCGAGCTAGGTGGATAAAAAGTTCGAAAAGAGAACGATTTTCCCACAATTTTAAGTTAAGTTTGTGATCAAAAACCATGTCCTGGTCTATCTGAATCTGGTGGTATTGGTGTTGAAGATTTGGCAAAGCTTAGTGGTATATTGTGATACTACTAATGTGCAACCGATTGATTCGATGAAGGCGAACATGATCCTATTTACGGATTATGATAAGGGTATTGTAATGAGTATGGTGAATGCAGACAAGATTGAAAAATGTGAATTTGTTGACCATTTGTTAACAAAATAACAAATCGCCTTGCTTCTAGGATCGAATGAGGATGATGTGGATGAGTTGGAGAAAGAGGACATTGTGGATGATGAGGATGTGAGGCTTGAAGCCAGTATTCCAATTGGGAGCACGTCGTTTAATTATGAAGATGTGGAGGTTGTAGACGTGATGACTGAGGAATATCCTGATTTGTATACTTGAACGGATACAGATGAAGGAATTCCATTCTTTACTACAGAGCATTATCAAGCAGCCGAAGAACATTTGGAGAAAGAAAAGAAGAAAAAGAAAGATAAAGCTAAATTAAATGAGGAAAAGACAAGAGATTCAGATGATGATGTGTTTGCGGGTTTGTTTACGCTTAATAATTCGAGAATGAATAAACTTATTGGTGTGTTAAATATGAGGAACAGGAGGATGATAAACAGTTGAAGGCTCGTGCTACTTCTTATATAATGAAGAAATTTGTCGCCTCGAAGATGGTGAAGGGTGACATAATCTCGTGGTTATACGACTCAGAGTTGAAGGATTTTAATGTTAAATAGGAACACGACATACATTACTTTCAGCGTATTGCCGATGTTCTTACTCTTCCGAGGTGGGATATGCATACACTGGCCAATAGACCATTCGTTAATCGGGGTGGAAACCAGATGGCGGATTGGTTCTATAGGTATCTTTTACAAAAGGTAAAGTATGGGTTTAAGTACTTCAAGACGCAAGTTCTGACACTCAAATACATTGACGAGATCGATCCGAGAACCCGCTGGAGGAAGTTGGTGCTTAAGGTAAAATCACCTCGCACATTGAAGAATGTTCCTGTGATGACTTTTCCCCAAAGTCTTTACAAGAAATTTTATAGGCGCTATTATGATAATCGAACGGGTGAAAACTGAGTTTGTTCAAGTAATCGACCCTATGTGGTTGGTTAATTTATCGGAATCAGATAATGAACTCCTATGCAAGAATTGGATTCGTTGGGCTAACTTTAAAGATAATGAAGCTGCTATGCACTTTCCTGATATTGGTGTGTTAATATGAGGAACAGGAGGATGATAAACAGTTGAAGGCTCGTGCTACTTCTTATTTAATGAAGAAATTTGTCGCCTCGAAGATGGTGAAGGGTGACATAATCTCGTGGTTATACGACTCTGAGTTGAAGGATTTTAATGTTAAATAGGAACACGACATACATTACTTTCAGCGTATTGCTGATGTTCTTACTCTTCCGAGGTGGGATGTGCATAAACTGGCCAATAGACCATTCGTTAATCGGGGTGGAAACCAGATGGCGGATTGGTTATATAGGTATCTTTTACAAAAGGTAAAGTATGGGTTTAAGTACTTCAAGCCGCAAGTTCTGACACTCAAATACATTGACGAGATCGATCCGAGAACCCACTGGAGGAAGTTGGTGCTTAAGGTAAAATCACCTCGCACATTGAAGAATGTTCCTGTGATGACTTTTCCCCAAAGTCTTTACAAGAAATTTTATAGGCGCTATTATGATAATCGAACGGGTGAAAACTGAGTTTGTTCAAGTAATCGACCCTATGTGGTTGGTTAATTTATCGGAATCAGATAATGAACTCCTATACAAGAATTGGATTCATTGGGCTAACTTTAAAGATAATGAAGCTGCTATGCACTTTCAACGCGTGGTTCATGTTTGCCGTGCACTCAGGATTCACAGTTGTGCGAATTGGAACACCAAGAGATTCAAGTGATGAAGACAAAGAGCACGAGACGAAGGGGAGTTTGCTAGTACACGTTTTGTGCGTCTGAGTCTTTGTTTAAAGTAATTGGTCTTTGTATAAAGCGTAAGGGTATTTCGGTAGTTTTATAAAAGCACATTCTCTATTGTATGGCACATTCATTAAAGTAATTAATAACAAATGTGTCAGCGCGTGTTTATTCGGGTCCATTCGTTAGACTTGTTAATGAATGAGGACTACGAATGTGCTTATTCATTTGTCTAATGTATTAGTGATAACGTATGATAACATATGAATCTCATTCTTTAGGACTTTTATAATGAATGAGTTGATGGTATATATATATATATCTATATATATATATAGGTGTAATGTATTGAGTAAATTAAGGGAGTTCATATTATTATCATTACATCTCGTGACTCTGCCGAATTGTTATCTTAACTTACCGCTAACGTAAATCAATCAGTACTAATCGTAATCATATCTAAACGACTACATCCGTTGATGTATTGAGATCATAATAAATCGTATACCGGTTTCATAGTATATGAAGAGAGCGAGGTGACTTATGAGCAACAAATTAAGAATGTTTGAAAATGATTTTGTTTAAGGTTTTAGACTTCAATCAAGATATAGGGTATAAACAGAAGGGTTGAAGAAAATGTTTACTGAACAAAAGCAAAAGTGTATTGAATTGGAAATTCAAGTCAATTTTCTGAAAAATATTGTTTCCACTAGTAAAATCACTAGAAAAGTGAAGGAAGTGGAACTAGACGATAAGTATAAATTAATTCCTTCTCCATTCAATGATAATTACTCATTGAAAAAAGACAAAGAATAAAAAGAAGCTTACTTGAAACAGTTCGAGACAGTGTTTTAATACAAGGAAGAGTTTGTGAAGAGGTGTAATAATGTAGTTATGGATAAAGATGGTGAGTTTGTTCTTTCTAAAATAGATTCAAGTGAAACAAAATCTGATTTCTCTAATGATAAAGAATCAAACAATTCAAATGAGAAAATAAGCATTGAAATGTGAAGTGAAGATGGAAAGATGTTTCAAGTGAAGATGGTGATCACTCTTAAAGCCGTTGTAGCTGCAAATGTTCACAAAATAGAAACTCAAGTCCTAAACAGAAGTCATCAAACTCAAGAAAGAAGATATCATCAAATAAGAAGAATTAGTACTATCCATAGATTATCTAGTGTATTCCAACCGTGAGGCATTTGACATCTGTGGTGATCCTAAACTTTTTCCCAAAAAGGACATACCTGGTCATGAATGGTATGCTAAGAGCAGTGGAAAATACAAACCACCATAGAATATAAACTTTAGAAAAGGAAGCAAGCCACAACTTGAAGAGAAAATTAACTTCTCAGCTCCCTTTCAAGCGGATTACAAGAAAATGTTTGGTCATCAGAAGACAATAGGTGTGAAAATGCCTAGACCAAGGGAGAGATTTAAGAAAAGCCCAAGTTCAAGTTCAAGTAACAAAGACTTAGGTTACTATGGAAATGTATGGTGCAAACATTGTGATGTAAATGGACATCATACTGATTATTATTGGTACAAGAATGATTCAAAATATTTGGACTTTCCTGATTCAAAGAAATTTTGTCAACATTTTGGATTATACAATAAAAAAATACACTCCTTATCTTGACAAGGGCAAGGAAGTGATGAAAACGATTGAAGGACAAAATGACAAGAAGTCTAATGTTTCTAATTCAAAGACAGGACAATTCAAATATGTGAAGAAGGAAGAGGTTGTTAAGCCTAAGGAGATCAATAAAGTTGTTAAGAATAAAACTGTTGAGAAAAATTGTCTAATGAAGTCAAGTCTGTCAAAACCATCAAGAAGTTAAAGGCAAACAATGATAAAAAACATGGTAACTAACTTATGAGTTTTGGATAGGATACGAAAGGTTTTAGTTGGGTGAAAAAGAAAACCTTAAAGAAAGAGTGAATGAGGTTGTGAATGATGCTAAGAAGCCTGAGTCAGCTTCTGAGGTTGTCAAAAGGATGGAAGAGAATGAGAGAAAATTTGAAATTTTGAATCCATAAGATTTAGTAAGTTTGGCTAATGAAAGGAAACAAGCCTCGTCGGCTTGTATCTCTCATCATCACTAATCTATTTTTTTTTGTGTAGGTTCAATCCATTGATGTCAAGGATGTATGGTACATGGATATTGGAAGTTCCAGACACATGACTTGTGACAATGGGTCACTTGTCAACTATGAAGAAAATATGAGGGTCCAGTTACATTCGGAAGTGATGAAAATGGTGGAAAGATTGTGGGAAAATGAGTGTTGACTAATGGCAGATTTTCTTTTGATTATGTGTATCATGTTGAAGGCCGGCAATACAACCTATTGAGCATATCTCAAGGGGTGGTGCATGCTTTGTTTCAAAGGCTTATGAAAATTAATCAAGATTGTGGCATAGAAAAATGTGTCATATGAATCTAAAGAAACGATAGATTGGTAAAAGGTGAACAGGTTATTGGATTACCTACAAAAGAATTCTTCTTTATGAAAAGTGTTCATGTCTTAAATAAAGTAGTATAAATAATCACATAAGACTAAGCTTGTTAACACAATTGATCAAGTGCTTGAAATGCTTCACATGGATCTCTTTGGTCCTGTAAGTGTTCCCAACTTTGGAAAAAACCTTTTAGTCTTTTGATCATTGATGATTACTCAATGTTTACATGGGTGTAATTTCTAGCCACAAAAGGATGAAACTTCTGAGCTTATCAAGACTTGTGTGTTTATAGGATTGAAAACCAGCTAGATAAGAGAGTGAAGGTTATAGAAGTGATAATGGGACAAAGTTCAGGAATGGAGTTATGTATGACTTTTGTAATGAGAAGCGGATATTGCAACAATTTATTTCCCCTAAAACCCCGAATAGAATGGTGTTGTTGAAAGAGACACATAACTCTCATTGAAGCAGCCATGTCCATGATTGTAGATTCTAATCTTCCAGTTTCATTCTGGGCTGAGGCTATTAATACAATTTCTTATGTTCAAAATAGGGTACTTCTTAACAAGCATCATAACAAAACTCCCTATGTGATTTTTTTCAAAAGGAAGCCCTATATTAAGTTCTTAAAGCCTTTTGGTTGTAAATGTTCACTCTTGAACACTAAGGACTATTTGAACAAGCTTCAAACAAAGTCATCGGAATGCTTCTTTGTTGGATATTCATCACACTAAAAGGCTTACAAAGTCTATGTAAAAGATCATCTCAGTGTGATTGAATCTTCTGACATAGTGTTCAATCAAAATAAGTTTAACAAATTTGATGGCCTAAACTGGTAATTTGATCTTGAAAGGCTCACTGAATCATTCAAGATTTACCCTGAAAACATTAAGGCAAATACCTATCAAACTTCATTTCCTGAAGCTACATAAGAGAAATAACTGGATTTTGATAAGATTTGGTCAAAAGTAGCATACTTGGAGTTTAAATTTGTGAAGCGGAAGCAAAGTGATCAAGATGAAGATGTTAATGTTACAAATTCTGAGTATCCTCAACAAGTTCATATGAAGATCATGATATGGTTGTGGATCATACTGTTAACAATGGTGCATCAACTTCAACACATGATCCACCATAATTAAATGAATCAAATTTAAATGAAACCATTCCAACAGGATATGTTACTGAATCAAGAGTTCACAAAGATCATCATATTGAAAACATCCATGGAGAAATGAATGAGAGAGTTACAAAAACTAGATCGGAAAATGTACATATATGCATGTTTTCTTGGTTTATATAACAAGTTGAACTAAAGAACATTGAACAAGCTCATAAAAACAATACCTGGGTAGAAGCTATGCAAGAAGAACTTTCACAATTTTGAGATCTGAAAGTTTGGGAATTGGTTGATAGACCAAGAGGAAAGTATGCTATTGGCACCAAGTGGGTGTTAAGAAACAAAAGAGGAGAAAGAGGAATTTTGATAAAGAATAATGCAAGACTTGTTGCTTAAGGTTGCTTACAAGAAGAGGGAATTGACTTTGAAGAAGTATTTGCATCAAGAAATATTAAAGTGTAGCATTTGGATGTGAAGTCAGCATTTCTGAATGGAGGAATAGATGAGGAAGTGTATGTTAATCAGCCTCTAGGTTTTGAAGATCTTGATTATCCAGAGAAGGTGCACAAGCTAAGAAAAGCACTTTATTGCTTACACCAAGCTCCCAAGGCCTGGGATGATGAGTTATTAAATCAATTAGTTGCTAATGGATTATGTAGAAGAGACATCGACAATACCTTATTCTACAAAAGAAGGGGAAAAATCTGCTGATTTTGCAAGTCTATGTTGATGACATAATTTTTGGAGCAACTGAAGAGAGGATGTGTAAAGAATTTGAATCTATTATGAAGTCAAGGTATAGCATAAGCTCTATGAGTCAATGAATTTTTTCCTTGGACTACAAGTAAAACAAAAGGATGATGGAATCTTCATCAACGAATCAAAATATGTGCAGGAGATTTTGTTAAAGTTCAAATATAATGATGTGAAAATTGTGTCTACCCCAATGGATACCCATGAAAAGACGATTGCAAATGAAAAGTGGGAGCAAGTTGATCAACATGTGTACAGAGCAAGGATTAGATCCTTGATGCAATTAACAACATCCAGACCAGACATCATATTTGCAGTTTTTGTATGTGCAAGATTGCAAGCTAATCCTAAATCATCTCATAAGTTGGTTTGTAAAGAGAATTTTCAAATATCTTAAACGGAAGCCAGAGTTGGGGATTTGGTATATGAAGAATTCTTATTTTGATTCCATTGCCTTCACAAACAGTGATTATGATGGGTGAAACTTGATTAGAAAGTCTGCATCAGGTGGATGTCAATTTCTTGGGAACATGCTAGTCTCATGGCAGTGTAAGAAGCAGACTACAATATCAATTTCTATTGCCGAAGTTGAGTATATTTTTGCATTTGCTTGCCGTGCCTAGGTTCTTTGGATTCAGAACCAACTGCTGGACTATGGTAAGAATTTCCTACACACTCCTAACCTTGCCGATAACACTACAACAATATTTATTGTGAAAAATCCTTTGCAACACTCAAAGACAAAACACATTGAAATTAGACAACATTTCATCAGAGACTGTTTAGAAAAGGGCTTAATGGAAATGAAAAGGATTGACACTAGTGAGAATCTTGCTGAATTAACTAAACCTCTTGATAACTCAAGATTCAATTTTCAATTAAAAGTCTTAGGCATGATCAATGTCGATGAAGTCTAACTAATGATGTGTGGTGTGTCTTTCTTCAAAATTATATTGTTTCTTGAGTGCAATCCATGTGTTTTATCTATATAGCTTATCTGTATATTACAAAATGATTTTCATTTTCTTGAGTCAAAACTTGAAAAAACCAAAAAGATTTTAACTTTTATATGAGTCTATTTTCAAGTTCTTGCTTAAAATTTAAGGGAAAAAAAACAACACAAAAATTTGAAAATGTTAAAATCTTTGATGAATAGCAAAATCTTTTGGTGAATGCAAAATGAAAAATGATATTGATCATTTAGTTCAATGCTTTAAATAAGCAAAAATATTTTTAATGGAAATTGATCCAACATGTTTGGGAAAAGATAGTAGATTGACTATCTGATCCGAGCACATGAAAATTATTCTCAAAAGGCTATAAGTATTAGTCATTGATGCATTTGGTAGCTTTCCATGATGTGTAAAATCTAATGTAATATAAACATAAAGGTTATGCATGTTTCTATATAATTCTCTCTAAATGATAAGCAGAAAGGTAAATATCCAGTCATACACAAGCCTGTTAGTATTTGGTCACTTAAAATGAATATTCAAAAGTTTATGACAAATAAAAAGTACTTCAAAGTTTTAAATTAAACAAAAATGTTGATGAAAACCAAACTTAAGGGGTTAAAGTTAGAACAACTCAGGGTGGGGCTATAAGTCTTAAATAGTAAGTCCTAGATACCTTGTATGATGGCATGTAAGACCGAACTACGTGGCTAGTAAGTCCATTGCTGAGAATGCATGTCTGATTCACTCTGATAGATATAGTCTTCGATATTATTGTGTTATGGATCAATTACATTAACTGTGTGTAGTGTGTGTTGACAGAGAGTTTGGATAGAGTTACGAGGCAATTCGATATAAAATAAGAACTCTGTTAATCTAGAATAGATTACAAAGTATGTTTAGGAGATGACTCATTCATTAGACACGCCTAAAGAATGAGTGTTCCATTCTCTATGTCATTCGTTATACAACTCATAATGAATAGCCTTCATAAGTTAACTCATTCGTTAAACAACCTTAACGAATGAGAAAAAAACACGCAGACTCATTTGTTATTATAACACTAACGAATGAATCTTACATTATTTACCAAAATACTCCTTATACATTAATGTATTCTCCAAAATACGTTAACCAAAGACCGAGACGCCAAATAATGTATCAACAAACTCCCCCTTGTATCGAGTTTTGTTTTCTTCATACTTTAAATTTCCTTGTCTTCCAATAAGTAGAACTATGAATTCCAAATGCATGACATATTCGAACGACTCACTGTAATTGGATAGCTAGCTCATTATCTTTTCTGCGCGCCCATCTGATCCATTTATGATATAACACGCCGTTATCGGATGCAGACAAGTTAACCAACCACATCGGATCAATTACGTGAATAAACTCCGTCTTTAATCCTGAACCCAATACGATTACTGCTTCACCAGTCTTGTCATCACCACCGATTGAATTTCTTATAAAGACTTTGAGGAAAAGTCTTTATATGGACTTTCTTCAACGGTCCCGGTGGCTTTACGTTAAGCACCAATTTCCTTCAACCGGCGTGCGGATCAATATCATCAATATATTTCCCGATCGGCACCTGTGACTTGAAGAACTTAAAACCATACCTTACCTCGTGAAAAAGATGACGATTAAACCAATCAGCCAACTATTTATCACCCATGTTCATGAATAGTCTATTCGCCAACTTACGAACATCCCATCGTGGCATGGTAAGAACATCAGTAATACGCTGAAAGTACTGTATACCATTCTCCCACTTCACGATAGATACTTTAAGCTCTAGTTCGTACATCCACGAGACGATATTACCTTTAACTGTCTTCACTGCTACAAACTTCGTCATCTGATATGCAGTCTTGCGGGCATTTGATTCCAAATAATGTTCTTTTTTCGTATATCGCAATGACTCGGTCATCTTGTTCATCTTTTTAGCAATATAATCAAACATATCATCAGAAGTTTGTCGTGTCTCGGGTTCAATATCCATCTCTTTACCCTTTTTCATCTCAACCTCCTTTCTCAAATGCTCTTCAGCTGCGTCATAATGTTCGGTAGTAAAAAAATGGAATCCCATCAATAGAGTTAAACCGAGTATACATATATGGGTATTCCTCAGCCTTCATGTCTTCAATCCCAACCTCATCATAATCAATAATCCCGGAAGGAACACTTTTATCAAATATAACCTCCTCGATGTATTCAATCTCCACATCTTCTTGTCTCTCTAACGAACCCGCCTTCTTCTATCTCATCCGCATTCACCATACTAATTACAGCCTCGTCTTCATCAACAAATAAAACCATCTTCACTCTCAGAGTATTACGGGTTGTACCTCTTTTGAATCATGATAAACAACCATCTATTTTCCCGACGAATCCACATCGGCGGGAAATTTAACAGATGATGAACCACCTGGTTGCTTATCAAAACCGTCTGCCTCAGGATCTTTGTCATGATCATGATCCTTAAATTTCTTCAACATATCTTCTTTGCAGGTCAGTTGAAGGATCATATCATCCCGCTTGGCAATCTTCTCCCCCTGAGGAGTAACCAGGACCTTCAGATTCTCATTCTCTTTCTTTAAATACTGCAACGACTTCATCATCTGCCTCTGATCAGCACACATACTTTCTTGAAATTGTCTATCAACGGATATTTGATTCTCATGCAAGTGCACCAGATTCATCAATTGAAATGATGTGCGAAAATATATATAAATAGTAAACAGGAATCTCAACTAAGCTTTAAAAACCAAACAATCTATCCTAGTTCACACGAACGGCAAGTGTACCAGTCGTGTATAGCAAAGATAAGGAAAGTCTGGATATCGAACTCGAAGACACGTGAGAACGACTCAGATTATAAACCCTAATCCAAGTCCTACCTAATAGTTAATTGATTTTATATTAATTTATTTTAAACTAATTTAATTAACTAGATTACTAAGAAATAACTCAACTTAACGGAACTGACTAGAACACTTAAGGGAACATAATGAGGTTTTAACAATTATGGAGAAACAACTACCTAGGCACGAATCCTATTGACAGTTCAACGGCTAAAGGAATTTACTAATCACACGACACCGGGATCTTAAAATAATCAACTAAGGCTCATTAAAGTTCGCTAGATTACCTCTCGATCTCACCAACTAACCCTAACAAATGTAAGAAGATTGAATAAATGTACCGGGATAAATTACTAAGGTACCCTAATGACGCATCTCCTCTCGGACTCAACGACACAAAAACCCGCTTAAATTGGTACTAGCAATTCTAGGGATAAAGAGGTAACAAAATCTAACCCAATCTAAGACACTTATTTGCAAACAAAATTAAACCGGACTAGACCAAAACTCGCTTTTACGCAATTCTAACCTAACCAAGTAATGATACGAGACACACCGACTTCCTATTACCTCTCGGTCACAAAGAAGGTGAACCTACTGAAATTTAATAATTAATCACTCAAGATTCCTCTGGTAGTACTAACCATAACAAGATCAAAAACACCAAGTCTATGACCTAAACGTAGAACCCTAACGGAACGACACACAATATCAATGCCATACGTGGAATCACAAGCAATAATTACATAAAAACAATATTTTACCACATCAAAGATTAAATTAAATAAAGCTTTTCAATAATAATAACACGTCATGCGATCAATCAAAACCAAATAAACCGTCAAACAACGTCAATATTCAGCTCAACCTAGGTAGTATATATAGTTTAGCTAAGAACCATGTCTAGAATAATAATCCAATTAATAATTAAAACAAACATAATCCAAATAAAAATTCAGTACGAAAAATTTAATACATAATAACCAAGAGACCAAACCAAATGAGCAAAACACCTTCAAATAATTCTCTGGATGTCACAGTCACCAACTCCTCTATTCAATTTATGGTGTACACCAAAACCCCAAAGTAATAATAATAATTATTATATGGTGGTGAACTCCCGTGCGTTTATCAAGTCATGTAGCTTACAATAAAAGTATTTCAGCCGCTAACTCTTTCTGCCGTCCCTACCCAAGTAACCTCCAAAATATTCTGAACAAATAAAAATAATAATTATTTTTGCTCCCCCTCGTCTGCTTTCGTAACCTCCTGAATATGCAAAACCCCTAGTAACCAACCTCCTCTAGGGCTGGGCTTGTATCTCATTCAATAATCAACCCATAATTCTTACTATAAAACCCATGTGTTAAACTTCCAGTTTATGTAGTCAACGTAATGCTCAAATTCATAAAGTCCAACATGCTTCTTTTTTCTTCCTTTTCTTTTCTTTCTATCCACACAAATATAAAACATTGATAATTATATGTATAACTGATATATAAACTCAAGTGATTTCATTGAGACTAACTTGACGTACCATTTCTAAGTGATAACAATAATTATAATAATATGACTATTTACTCGTTTGTCTCAAGTTTAGTAAAAGTATTATATTTAGCTCGGTCTCTCTTAAAACCTTTAACAACCAAATATGAACCCATTGATGATAATATGATATAAAAACTAACTTAAAAGTCTTAAAAATGTAGGGAATATTATCATAGAAATATAATATAATTTTAACCACATCATGAAACATCTGATGTTGCACAGGTAAGTGATAAAAAGTTGGATGAATCATCTGCATCGGGCCTTGAGGTCTATTAAATGATATAAACGAATAATTCAGCCTCGACATCTACATAGGTCTAACAGATGGACTAGTAGTAGTAATAATCTATTGTGGAGAAGTTGTCGGCATCGGAGATTGAACAGTTTGGAGCATCGATCTTGGAATAGATATAAATCATGGATCGGTAAATGCCATAGTTGTTAAAGTTACCACCAAAGATGAAGTAACTACCGGTGTTGTTGGAGTAGACACACTGTTGGAGAACAAGCAGTAGTGGAAGATGTAGAAACCACCACTCGTGGTTCTTGTTGTGGCTCCTGGATACATACTTCTGAACCCCTTCTGGTTCGTTTTGGCTTTGGCTTGTCAACTGCAATTCCCTTTCCTTTAGCCTTACGTTTACATGACTCTGCACCACAATCACCACAACCAGGTCCACAAGTATTGCCACAATTTCCATCATCGTCACCACCTTCACGTTCATAATCAGAATCATCATGGATCCAGCGATCATTAAGTGGAGCTTGATAATCTACACTAGCCAAATGCCCAATCAAACGTTTACACTTTGGCATAGTGTGTTCAGTCTGACCCACGTATGTTTAAATCCTTCTCATAGTATTCTCATCCATATGATCCAATTCAATTCGATTATTGATATTCTCCGGGTCTTTGATAAGATTAGGTTCCAAATGATTTATGATCATTTGTAGGAAACGATGATACATAAGGAACTTGTTCGTCCTCGTGGTGCAATTCTCCTTTAAATGATAAAAGACCATCTCTGAAAAATTATGTGACAATCGTCAATTTCAGGTTAACTCCGTTAACGCAACTCCGTCAATTCAAACTTTAGATTATTGAATCTAAACGCAAACCTCATTACATTTAAACTAGGGTTTGAATGACGCTTAACACTTACTACATGTGTAGTAGTCTTTCGGGATTTGCACCGAAACGCAAACGATTGATGAATAAACGAAAAACACTAAAACACTAATTATGTGATAATTATGTGTTAGGATTATGTGTTATGTGATAATATTATTGTCATGTTAATTTAATGTGCAAGTTATGATAGAATGTTCTAGAAAAAGTAATACTTAATGTTAACTTAATGTGCAAGTTATGATAGAATGTTCTAGAAAAAGTAATACTTAGGAGTTGAGGGGCCAAAGTGTAACATATTCCTTTATAAATACATGGTAAACCTAAACCCTAACCTCCTACCTATTCCCCTACAAAAATCGGCAGCCATCCCCTCCCTTTATTTCCTTGAGATCGATTAATATACACACACACACAATCAAGATCTTTCAAGTTTGATTGAAGATTAAGGTGCTAGGAAGGTATACACAACTATTCTATGTATCCTCTATGTTTAATTGTTAGTTTTATTGGGTTAATTGTAAACCTTTATGGCTGATTTCTTGGTATTATGATATTCATGTGATTCTTGATTTAATTGATGATGATTGATAACTAGATTGATATTGATACATGATTGATTGTTGTTCTTGATTTGAATTAAAACACAAACCCTAATCTTGTATGTATGGTGTGATTGATATGCATGGATAGTAGTTATAGTGTCTAGAGGGTTATATGGATGCATGATAGTTCATAGATTGTTATTATGATGAGTTTTGATGTGAACAGATTCTGGACAGAACGTATATACGATGTTTAACTGACTGTAACGAAGTGTAAACGTGAAAATTGATTGAGATTGTGGGTACTGCAGTAAACTAGGTTGAGTCTAGTTTCTGTGAAGTATAAATTCGTAATTTTTGTATAAGTGGAAGTATACTTTTATGATTTTACAAAAACGTGATGCAAAGCTGAGCTGTTAGACCTGCTGTTAGGTTATGTTGTAAATGTTATATCTCATGAACTACGAGACCAATTGGGTTGGTTCCACTTCTGGAGGTTGACTCACTGAGTTAGGAACCAAACCCAAGTGGTCTTGCATTTATTGGATTTTTTGTTTAACGGGAATTGTAAATAACATTAGTTGCGCATGAATCTGACTGATATGAGTTTGCTGTAATGTTTTGGTCATTATAAGAAAAATATGTGGAATAAAAATAAGATGAAATATGTTCTGGAAACCTAAGATATGTATGCTTCTGTGGTGATTTTTGGTGAATTAATTGAGACGTTATGATCGGTGAGCTAGTGCAATCTTTCAAGTAGAAATTCTGTCATAACGAAACTAGCTGCTGAGTTGTATAGGAATGCATGAAATATGATAGTTTTTATAAAATTGTTGTATTTTGACCAAAATACCCTTGCGGGGAATAGTTGTTAGTTGATTGCCATGAATTGACCAAATTGCCCTTATGGGGAATAATGGTTAGTTAGTCTTTGTTTGTTGACCAAAATGCCCTTACGGGAATAATTGCTAGTGATATACATTATTAGTACGTGACACGAAAGTAATTGCTCACTCATGTATCGTATCACAATTTTACTTGTTTAAGTCACACACGATTCACAAACGAAACACGAAACATGTTACGTGCATAGGTATTATGTGCCGAGTCTAGAGACTCGTTAAACATTCCGATACTTAGAAAATCTCTTTGTTATTTTAGAACGCTAGAGAGTTTTCTACGACGCGCATCACTCGGTGATCTAGATCGGATATTCTTCGCAAACAGTGAGTTCACTTACCCCACTCTTAAACTGTTTTCAAACGTTTTTCACTTGGGGGAGATAACATACTCCGATAAACATATTTTCTGAGATAAACGCATATGAAAGATTTTGTTATAAATTATATATCACTTGTAAAGGCTAAGCGGCATACATAACATTTGAAGTCCCACACATCGGACCGGTTAATATTTGGAATAGCGAGTCACTTTTGGGTAGTACTACTGGGTTTGACAAACCCCACCCGACGCTAAGCTCAACTGGAGGTTGAGTGGGTGTAAATTTTGGCTAACACTTACCATGGTCTGGAGGACCTGGTGACGGGCACTTGATAAACAGTCAGCTTCGGTCGCGAACCACTTAGCGATACTTGTTGTATAGATTAGCTACCTATCGATATATAATTTGACATAACACTATCTGGTAATGCAAAACACTTAAACGCTGTAACGTGGTTACACACTTAAACGCTGTAACGTGGTTACACACTTAAACGATGTAACGTAGTTACACACTCAAACGCTGTAACGTGGTTACACACTTAAACGCTGTAACGTGGTTACACACTTAAACGCTGTAACGTAGTTACACACTCAAACGCTGTAACGTGGTAACACACTCAAACGTCGTAACGGGGTTACGCAACATTTAAACGTCGTAACGAGGTTACGCAAAACGCTAAACGATTTATCTTATTTGTGAACTCACCAACCTTGTGTTGACACTTTTAGTATGTTATTCTCAGGTAGCCGAGGCGGGCGCGCGGTTTAGGAGCATGCATTAATGAAAACACTTTTATTCTGCAAACTTAATTTTAACAGTTACATTTGGTTTTAAGTCGTCCTGCGTGACGCAACTTTTGAATTAAGGTTTTACGCTTCCGCACTTACTTTCATTTAAACGTTTTTCCTTGGTTTGATTATAACTAATGATTCCGATCCTGCCAGTTCACACCCTCTGACGGTAAAACTCCGTTAGTGGATTTTGAGGGTGTGACAGATTGGTATCAGAGCCATTGGTTATAGCGAACTAGAAACTGCATGCATACTAGACTATAACCGCGACGACCCATTAGTTATAATGATACGCACTGCATAGGTTTGTGTAGTCTTTGTTGTCTTATCTCTTTACCTCTTTCACTCATACGCGCGCATACACGGCATACCTGTAGAGATGTCGACGCCATCCTCATCATCGTCCGATCTGATGACTCATGCTCACGGGAAGGAACCGCAATTACCTACCGCATTGCCACCCCGAGTAGTCCCGGAACTCGAAACACCCGCACCAAAGAGGTACCGCCTATCCGGAGGCATTTACGAAAACGACGTTAGTTGGGATTGGTACCCTAACATGATCAGACGTATGGTCTATCGCGAACAAGTTCCCCCGTTACCTCACCCGAACCACCCTGCTTATCCCAACACCCTACCACCCATAACCGAACCTGTGGAGCGAGTTCTCGCAGCTGTCGTTTCTTGTTGGGAGCGTGATGTGGGTTACATGCGCTACACGAGAGAAAATGTTTCCAGACTGTTTAAAGACGGAACCGAGACTCAGGAGGAGATTGCCCGCATGGCAGCGGCAATGAAAGAAATGCAAGAGACTAGTGAGCAACAAACGAAGGTTATGATGAAGATGCAAGCCGAGATGATAGACTTGCAAGAGCAACTCCAAGAAGCAAGGACCCGAACCGAGATAGCACTCGAGCGTTGCGATGACCTACAAATGCAACTTGCTCAGAACGCAGCCGAACCCGAGGCAGAGTCTGAGGCCGAGCCTGAGGCAGATCCTGAAGAAGATCCTGAAGAGGAACCTGAGGAGGACCCCGAGGAAGATCCCGAGGATGAGCCTGAAGAAGAACCGGCTGAGGAGGAGGCACACTCAGAGGTGTCCTCAGACGATGTGCAAATGTGCAAATTCTTGGATTGGAACTAGCTAACGCTATGAACTGAGAGGAGTTCAAAGACTTGATGCGAGAAGAGTATTGTCCGAGGGAGGAGATTTCAAAGTTGGAGTCGGAATTTTGGTCATTGAAGATGGTGGGTTCGGAAATCGAAGCCTACACTACCCGTTCTCACGAGTTAGCGGTGATGTGTCCACGGATGGTAGATCCGCCGAGTAAGAGGATTGAAATGTACATTGATGGGTTAGCACCGCAGATTCAGGGCATGGTGACGTCTTCCAGACCAGCCGCGATACAACAAGCGATCCGGTTAGCTCACAAACTGACGGATCAAGCAGTGGCCCAAGGTGCGTTACCACCTAGGGGTTCAACCACTAAGGCCCGTGACAACCCGAGTAATGACAACAACAGCAACAGCAACCCGAGCAGCGGAAAGAGGAAGTTTGACAACACCAGATCCTCATCCTCGAACCTCCCACCGCAACAACACTACCGTAAGCCCGAATTCACTCGGAGCTTTAACAATCAAAGTCACAACAACAATAACAACGGTAGCGGGCAGGGTTCGAGCGGATATGCTGGGAGATATCCAAAGTGCAATAGGTGCAACTATCATCATGTTGGTCAGTGTGACCGTGTCAAGTGTCAAAGATGCGGAAAGATAGGTCACCAAGCGAAGGAATGTAGAGTTGACCTTGCGGCGAAGGGTGCTCCTAAGCCACCGATGACGACTAAGGGATGTTTTGAATGTGGACAGGAAGGTCATTTCCGGAAAGATTGCCCCAAGCTGAAACAGAATGACAATAATAGGGGTAATGGAAGTGGCAGTAACGGTGGAGGAAATGGCAAAGGAAGAGCGTTTGTGATTGGATCAGGTCAAGCCCGCAGAGATCCGCATGTGGTGTCTGGTAAGTTCCCTGTAAACGATTGTTTTGCTTCTGTTTTGTTTGACACTGGAGCTGATAGGAGTTTTGTGTCAAAGGCCTTTAGCCAACTTTTAAACCTTACTCCAACCCCGTTAGACGCTAAGTTTCCTGTTGAATTAGCTAACGGTAAAACTGTAGTAACAACTCATATACTTGCGGGATGTAAGTTGAAACTGTCAGGTCATGTCTTTGACATCGACCTTATTCCTTTTACGCTTAGTAGTTTCGATGTCGTTGTCGGCATGGACTGGTTATCCGAGAACCGAGCGGAGATTATATACCATGATAAGATAGTCCATATTACCACCCCTTCTGGCGAGATCATTCCGGTCCGAGGCGAGAGAAGCGGCATGACCACCAGCGTCATTACCCTTTTGAAGGCACAGAAGTATCTACGAAAGGGTCATCCGGCAATTTTGGCACAGATTGTTGAGAACCCGCGGAGGAGAAACGAATTGAAGACATACCGGTTGTGCGAGACTTCCCGGAAGTTTTCCCGGAGGATTTGCCCGGACTCCCTCCTATTCGTCAAGTCGAATTCCAAATCGAGTTGACACCCGGTGCAGCACCCATAGCACGAGCCCCGTATCGGCTCGCACCGGCGGAACTTCAGGAGTTGTCCACTCAGTTGCAAGATTTGTTGGATAAGGGTTTTATCCGACCTAGCTCATCGCCATGGGGAGCCCCTGTCTTGTTTGTCCGAAAGAAAGACGGGACTTTCCGAATGTGCATCGACTACCGGGAGTTGAACAAGGTGACGGTCAAGAACCGTTATCCTTTACCCCGAATTGATGATTTGTTTGACCAGCTTCAAGGATCGAGTTACTACTCGAAGATTGATCTACGATCCGGTTACCACCAGCTGAGAGTGCGCGAAGAAGATATCTCAAAGACGGCTTTCAGAACACGGTATGGTCAGTACGAGTTTTCGGTTATGCCTTTTGGCCTAACCAACGCGCCAGCCGTATTTATGGATCTCATGAATCGAGTATGCAAGGCGTACCTCGAAAAGTTCGTGATTGTTTTCATCGATGATATTCTCGTCTACTCCAAGAACGAGACTGACCACGAAGATCACTTAAGGGTAATTTTGGAACTATTGAAGAAGGAACAACTGTATGCTAAACTCTCGAAATGTGAATTTTGGCTTCGCGAGGTTCACTTTTTAGGACATGTGATCAACGAGAATGGTATCCATGTCGATCCCGGTAAGGTAGAGGCCATCAAAAACTGGGAAGCACCTAAGACTCCGACTGAGGTGCGGCAATTCCTAGGACTGGCCGGCTACTACCGGCGTTTCATCGAGGGATTTTCAAAGATTGCTCAACCCCTCACTGCTTTGACTCACAAAAGGCACTAAGTACAACTGGGGTGACGCGCAATAATCCGCTTTTCAACTGTTGAAAACCAAGCTTTGTAGCGCCCCTATTTTAGCCCTCCCCGAGGGAACGGAAAACTTTGAGGTACACTGTGACGCATCTATACAAGGTCTCGGTTGTGTGCTGATGCAACTCGAGAAGGTTATAGCCTACGCCTCTAGACAACTACGGGTTCACGAGAAGAACTACACGACCCACGATTTGGAACTCGGAGCTGTAGTGTTTGCTCTTAAGATATGGAGGCATTACTTGTACGGTACCAAGTTTACCATTTACACCGACCACAAGAGTCTCCAACATATCTACGATCAGAAGGAGCTGAACATGCGACAGCGTCGTTGGGTCGAGCTGCTTAAAGATTACGATTGTGCCATCAAGTACCACCCTGGCAAGGCCAATGTGGTGGCCGACGCCCTCAGCAGAAAAGAAACAGATAAACCCAGACGGGTGAGAGCATTGCAACTTACGATTCATGCCAGCTTACCCGATCAGATTCGCGATGCGCAACTGGAAGCGTTGAAAGATGATAATCTTCCATCGGAACTCATGCGGGGCATGAGCAAGCAACTTGAAACCAGATCGGACGGGGTCCGATATTTTGAGAACCGGATTTGGGTTCCACGATACGGAGAATTGAGAACTCTAGTGATGGACGAAGCTCACAAGTCCCGATATTCTATCCACCCTGGCTCAGATAAAATGTATCATGATTTAAAGGAACTTTACTGGTGGCCGAACATGAAAGCCGACATTGCCACCTACGTGAGCAAATGCTTGACTTGTGCCAGAGTCAAGATAGAATACCAGAAACCATCTGGTCTACTGCAACAACCGGAACTCCCAATGTGGAAATGGGAACAAATCTCAATGGACTTTATTACGGGTTTGCCTAAGACACCGACGGGATGCGATACCATCTGGGTGATCGTTGACCGGTTGACTAAATCGGCACACTTCCTAACAATTAAGGAAACGGACAAAATGGAAAGACTGACTCATGTATACATGAAAGAAGTGGTGTCTAGACACGGAGTGCCTGTCTCGATCATTTCCGATCGAGATTCTCGTTTCACCTCGCACTTTTGGAAGTCGCTGCAAAGCGCACTGGGCACCCGTCTCGATATGAGTACAGCATACCATCCTCAGACGGATGGGCAAAGTGAACGGACTATTCAGACCCAGGAGGACATGTTGCGTGCATGCGTGTTGGATTTCGGAAAAAGTTGGGAACCCCACTTACCTTTGGTAGAGTTTTCGTATAATAACAGCTACCACGCAAGTATTAACGCAGCACCGTTTGAAGCACTAGACGGACGGAAGTGTCGATCACCGCTCTGCTGGGCAGAGGTGGGTGACAGCCAAATCACTGGTCCAGAACTGGTACTCGAAACTTCGGAAAAGATTGTTCAAATCCGAAACCGCATGGCAGCAGCACGTGATCGCCAAATGAGTTACGCTGACAAGCGCTGAAAACCTCTCGAATTTCAAGTAAACGATCGAGTGTTATTCAAAGTCTCACCTTGGAAAGGTGTGGTTCGCTTTGGAAAGCGAAACAAACTCAACCCACGATATGTTGGTCCTTATCGGATAACGGAACGCGTTGGTCCAGTGGCGTACCGACTGGACTTACCAGCAGAACTCAGTAGTGTACACAATGTTTTTCACATGCCTATCCGATGAAACTTAAGTAGTCCCTTTGGAGGAACTACAAGTTGATGAACAGTTACGCTTCGTTGAAGAACCAGTTGAGGTTTTGGATTGGGAAACCAAAACGCTCAAGCACAGCAAAATTCCAATTGTTAAAGTTCATTGGAACTCGAGACGTGGACCGGAGTTCACGTGGGAACGCGAGAATCAAATGATGAAAAAGTATCCTCACCTTTTTGAAGGGCTGACCAAACATAGAAAACCGCGAAACCCGGCAAACCGTCAGAAATCACCGGAGGTATGAATTAAATTTCGGGACGAAATTTCTTTCTACTAGGGGATGATATGACAAACTGAAAATTTTTCTTACTTTTTCAGACACTCATCACGACCTGACTCAAATTTTCGGGACGAAAATTCTTTAACATGAGAATGATGTGACAATCGTCAATTTCAGGTTAACTCCGTTAACGCAACTCCGTCAATTCAAACTTTAGATTATTGAATCTAAACGCAAACCTCATTACATTTAAACTAGGGTTTGAATGACGCTTAACACTTACTACATGTGTAGTAGTCTTTCGGGATTTGCACCGAAACGCAAACGATTGATGAATAAACGAAAAACACTAAAACACTAATTATGTGATAATTATGTGTTAGGATTATGTGTTATGTGATAATATTATTGTCATGTTAATTTAATGTGCAAGTTATGATAGAATGTTCTAGAAAAAGTAATACTTAATGTTAACTTAATGTGCAAGTTATGATAGAATGTTCTAGAAAAAGTAATACTTAGGAGTTGAGGGGCCAAAGTGTAACATATTCCTTTATAAATACATGGTAAACCTAAACCCTAACCTCCTACCTATTCCCCTACAAAAATCGGCAGCCATCCCCTCCCTTTATTTCCTTGAGATCGATTAATATACACACACACACAATCAAGATCTTTCAAGTTTGATTGAAGATTAAGGTGCTAGGAAGGTATACACAACTATTCTATGTATCCTCTATGTTTAATTGTTAGTTTTATTGGGTTAATTGTAAACCTTTATGGCTGATTTCTTGGTATTATGATATTCATGTGATTCTTGATTTAATTGATGATGATTGATAACTAGATTGATATTGATACATGATTGATTGTTGTTCTTGATTTGAATTAAAACACAAACCCTAATCTTGTATGTATGGTGTGATTGATATGCATGGATAGTAGTTATAGTGTCTAGAGGGTTATATGGATGCATGATAGTTCATAGATTGTTATTATGATGAGTTTTGATGTGAACAGATTCTGGACAGAACGTATATACGATGTTTAACTGACTGTAACGAAGTGTAAACGTGAAAATTGATTGAGATTGTGGGTACTGCAGTAAACTAGGTTGAGTCTAGTTTCTGTGAAGTATAAATTCGTAATTTTTGTATAAGTGGAAGTATACTTTTATGATTTTACAAAAACGTGATGCAAAGCTGAGCTGTTAGACCTGCTGTTAGGTTATGTTGTAAATGTTATATCTCATGAACTACGAGACCAATTGGGTTGGTTCCACTTCTGGAGGTTGACTCACTGAGTTAGGAACCAAACCCAAGTGGTCTTGCATTTATTGGATTTTTTGTTTAACGGGAATTGTAAATAACATTCTGTTGCGCATGAATCTGACTGATATGAGTTTGCTGTAATGTTTTGGTCATTATAAGAAAAATATGTGGAATAAAAATAAGATGAAATATGTTCTGGAAACCTAAGATATGTATGCTTCTGTGGTGATTTTTGGTGAATTAATTGAGACGTTATGATCGGTGAGCTAGTGCAATCTTTCAAGTAGAAATTCTGTCATAACGAAACTAGCTGCTGAGTTGTATAGGAATGCATGAAATATGATAGTTTTTATAAAATTGTTGTATTTTGACCAAAATACCCTTGCGGGGAATAGTTGTTAGTTGATTGCCATGAATTGACCAAATTGCCCTTATGGGGAATAATGGTTAGTTAGTCTTTGTTTGTTGACCAAAATGCCCTTACGGGAATAATTGCTAGTGATATACATTATTAGTACGTGACACGAAAGTAATTGCTCACTCATGTATCGTATCACAATTTTACTTGTTTAAGTCACACACGATTCACAAACGAAACACGAAACATGTTACGTGCATAGGTATTATGTGCCGAGTCTAGAGACTCGTTAAACATTCCGATACTTAGAAAATCTCTTTGTTATTTTAGAACGCTAGAGAGTTTTCTACGACGCGCATCACTCGGTGATCTAGATCGGATATTCTTCGCAAACAGTGAGTTCACTTACCCCACTCTTAAACTGTTTTCAAACGTTTTTCACTTGGGGGAGATAACATACTCCGATAAACATATTTTCTGAGATAAACGCATATGAAAGATTTTGTTATAAATTATATATCACTTGTAAAGGCTAAGCGGCATACATAACATTTGAAGTCCCACACATCGGACCGGTTAATATTTGGAATAGCGAGTCACTTTTGGGTAGTACTACTGGGTTTGACAAACCCCACCCGACGCTAAGCTCAACTGGAGGTTGAGTGGGTGTAAATTTTGGCTAACACTTACCATGGTCTGGAGGACCTGGTGACGGGCACTTGATAAACAGTCAGCTTCGGTCGCGAACCACTTAGCGATACTTGTTGTATAGATTAGCTACCTATCGATATATAATTTGACATAACACTATCTGGTAATGCAAAACACTTAAACGCTGTAACGTGGTTACACACTTAAACGCTGTAACGTGGTTACACACTTAAACGATGTAACGTAGTTACACACTCAAACGCTGTAACGTGGTTACACACTTAAACGCTGTAACGTGGTTACACACTTAAACGCTGTAACGTAGTTACACACTCAAACGCTGTAACGTGGTAACACACTCAAACGTCGTAACGGGGTTACGCAACATTTAAACGTCGTAACGAGGTTACGCAAAACGCTAAACGATTTATCTTATTTGTGAACTCACCAACCTTGTGTTGACACTTTTAGTATGTTATTCTCAGGTAGCCGAGGCGGGCGCGCGGTTTAGGAGCATGCATTAATGAAAACACTTTTATTCTGCAAACTTAATTTTAACAGTTACATTTGGTTTTAAGTCGTCCTGCGTGACGCAACTTTTGAATTAAGGTTTTACGCTTCCGCACTTACTTTCATTTAAACGTTTTTCCTTGGTTTGATTATAACTAATGATTCCGATCCTGCCAGTTCACACCCTCTGACGGTAAAACTCCGTTAGTGGATTTTGAGGGTGTGACAAATTAAATGGCTTGTTTAGCACTAGAACAATTAACGCCGATTGCAACATTATCCTGCAGTCGTCAAAACCACCTTTACGACCTCCCAGAAATGAATCAGTACATGCAAAAGGTACTTGTACTGTTTTCAAAGGTTCGCCTTGTTGTACATGGACGTTTTCAAACTCCTTTATACTTTAACCTCCTGAATAACCCCTTTATCAAATCCTTATCAAACACATAAACACAATCAACATTATCACCAAAACTCAACACCTTTCGAATAATGTCCACATCAATCACAATATTTTTCTCTTGAATCTCGGAAACAATTCGATTTCTCCCCGCAATATATCGACCGTCTCCCAAATTTATAATACTATAATGCACAGGGAGATTTGTAGAAATCGCTCGATATATTCTTGAACGTATCAAGAACATAATAACGTCTCCAAAAATTGCTCGTCCAAGGAAGTTCTGACCCAAGAAAGCACAAATATTATGCTTCTTGTCAGCTACCCACCAATGTCCAGCCGGTTCATGTTTTTGTTGTTGTTGTGGTTGTGGTTGTTGTTGTTGTTGTTGTTGTAGATGTTGTTTTTGTTTTTGTTGTGGCTTAGGATTAACAACTGATTGCTCAACTTGTTGTACTTGAACCACCTGAGCCTCTTGAACAACTTGCTAATCTGGTTGACCCTCGTGAATATTCACCTGCTGATTATATGCTATTTCTACACGAATAACAAAGTCAATATTTATAATATTACTGAAATTGACGTTTTTGCCTCATTTGTTATACATTATGATTGTAATGAATGAATACTTGTCAAATTCGTTAATAAAAGTAACGAATAGATATTTTTGCTAAAACATTTAACGAATAGACACATTCGTTAAAGAAATCGTTCTCATAGCCCATACATTACCCTCATTCGTTAGAAAATCAATGAATGAGTCCCATTCTTCACTTGAGAATGCATGTCTGATTCACTATGATAGATCTAATCTTCGATATGATTGCATTATGGACCAATTACGTTTAGTGTGTGTAGTGTACGCGTTGAGAGAGAATTTGGACAGAGTAACGAGGCAATTCAATATAAAATAAGAACCCTGTTAATTTAGAATAGATTACAAGGTATATATAAGAGACTAATCATTCGTTAGACATGCCTAACGAATGAGTGTTCCATTCGCTATGTCATTCGTTATACAACCCATAACGAATACCCTTCATACGTTAACTCCTTCGTTAAATAACCTTAACGAATGAGAGCAAAACAAGCGGACTCATTTGTTATTATAACACTAACAAATAAGTCTTATATTGTTTACCAAAATACCCCTATACATTAATCTATTCTCCAAAATACGTTAACCAAAGACCGAGACACCAAATGATGTATCAACAATTGTTCAACCTTAATGTTTGAAAAAAAATTAATATGTCTTCAAAAATGTTTTTAAAAAATCTATCATTAAAAGTTTTGACCAAGCATTAGGGGGTTGAAGTCAAGTTCGGGTGATATGAGAAAGCTAAATACACTTTAAGAAGAGATAAAATTCATCATATGTCATAAAAGTGGGGCCCATATAAATATTATGCATAAGTATAACATAATCATGTCATTAAGGTAATGAAATTCATGCTAAGTAATATACAACTCATCAACCTGACTTGTATATCATAATAAAGCTGAAATTAGATGATTGGGATGGACTCTTAGTCAATATGATCCAAGTTGTGATCTTTCTTTAATAAGCTAAACTGTTTTACACTAAAAGACGATCACATTTCACCAAAATATTTAAGTTTCACCAAAGTGTCTTTTTTTTTAATCTTATTTGAGTCAATAATAATTCTCCTCATTATCTCTATAAGTTTATGTGCTTAAACTGTTAGTGATTTGCGTATTTTGTTTTTCGAACATTATTTTCTAACCTCAATAAACATTGGAGAACATGCTAAGATCATGTGTAATAGATTTTGGTGGAAACTAGGATGACCATTTACCAGTAATAGAATTTTCCTATAATAACAGTCATCATACCAGTATTAATGCTACCCAATTTGAAGCAATTCATGGACGAAAGTGCAGAACTCCAGTGTGTTGGGTGAAATAGGAGAAAAACAATTATCAGGTCCTGAATTGTACAAGAAACTACTGACAAGATAACACAAGTCAAGGAAAGATTGAAAACTGCACGAGATCATTAGAAGAGTTATGCAGATCATCGACGCAAACCATTGGAATTTCAAGTTGGAGATTAATTACTACTGAAAGTGTCTTCATGGACAGGAGTATATCGATTCGGCAAGAAAGAAAAGTTGAGTCCAAGGTTTGTTAGACCATTCCAGTTCATTAAATGAGTTGTACTAGTAGCTTTTCAGCTAAAGTTACCAGAAAAAATGGTTGGTATAGATGATGTATTTCATGTAAGCAACTTAACGAAGTGCTTAGCTAATATCATTAAAGGTACCTCTTCAAGATACAAAGGTAAACAAAAAGTTGAAATTTGTTGAGAAACATTTACAAATTGAAGATTAAAAAATCAAGAATCTCAAGCATAAGAGACTCGCATTGGTCAAACTGAAGTGGAATTCAAAATGTGAACCTGGATATACTTGGGAGTTGGAATCAGATATGAAATGGAAATATCCTCACTTATTACAATAAATCTCAAGGATGAGATTTATAATAAGGAGGGAGAATATAAAAATCCAACATGTAAACAAAGGGGAAAGTGGGTTTCTCCCACATTGGAGAATTGGAAAAATGACTTGTCCCACATTTCTAGAATAGAAAACTTGTAAGCTCCTTAAAAGGAGGAGGGTTCACAAGATAATAATCATGTACGACAAGACACACTTGGTAGCCTTAGCAAGGGTGTGAAGCACCCGACGCGCACACACACGGGCATGGGTGAAGTGTGATGGGCGAAATGTGGCGCTTTGATGGTGCACTTTGCACTCACACACTCGCATCACCGTGAGCCGCTTGAAAGCCTCGTCGCGATACGCAAATACCTATAGTTACTAGGAAAATTTTGGTGACCATTGCGCTACGTGTGGGCTACTAAATTGACCGATCGCAATACACGATGTGCTGGCTACATACATGTGACACGTTGCCTACCATGTGGCATCACTAGGGCTGACTCGACAAGACTATAAATCCATCGTGCTATACGATGACCTTATGTTAAGGCAGTCGTGATATGCGACTGACCTAAAAGTCAGTTATAAAGGGGCTGAACAAGACCAACATTCCTCGTCCAAAATTCACTCGATCTCTCTTTGAAATTTCCATACTCATATTGGTATAATACCGAATCTCCGCAACAATACCCTAATCCAATCGAAAGAAACTTTAATATATGAATTCCAGTCTCTGCCTAAATAAGGTGAGACTTTGTGTTATCGTATAAAGTTTCTAGTCTTGTGATTATTGTTTCGATTATTGGTTTATACTAATATATACTACATTGGGTTAATCTAGGTGCTTAATTACCCGGACGCTCATAAACAACAAACCTAAAAGGTGAGATATTCAAGTTTTTGTACAAATCACATTTGTGTGAGACAATTGGTTTTCCAAACCTGTCATTGAGATTTTTTTAACCTGTATAACTCATGACAAAGTATAACATATCAAATATTATCAAAATATTTTCAAAGGGTTTCATTACATTACGGTGATTAAATCTTTGTAGACTTACAAGGTGATTACAACTAGTATATGGGGTTTTGTGTACAAGGCTTACCTTATTACACGTTAATTGTTGGACAAGTGTTAGCCAATAAGTAATACGATCACAATCACATATACGATCCTAATGAAATTTCCTTTCCAAAGTAGCTTAAAAAACACATATACCACTACTAGCGTTCATGGCTCCCCTCCATGGTAGGGTCGGGGCTTGTAACAGGAAGTGGTATCAGATCCACTAGTTTAAGAAAAATAGGTATTTAAATGATACCTAGTCTTAAACATAAGAATTAGGAAATAAGTATATCCGTTAGTAACTTTTGTGTACAGATACAAGTTTCGTAACTATATAATTTTCTTATTGTATTCGTTGTTTTTATTATGTTTGCTAACGGTATGAGTAAGTTGGTGGAATCCTTCCAAAACATATTTGTTACCAACACAGATATGGAAATAAATAGTCAAACAGGTGATGAAAGAAAAATAAAGGAAACAATGCTATTTAAAGCATAGTCCTTTGCAACACCAATAAGAAAGAAAAGAAGATACTTGGATTGGAAAAATGGAAACAGGAATAAGAGATGAAAGAAAGCTATTATCAAAAAAACACCACCAAAACTAGAACCATAAACCCAACTCCCTCAATCATAGAAAACTGCTTCAATACTCCCATGGGAAAGACTAGACCAATGCTTAAGATCATGTGAAATGTTACAACCCATAATAAATTATATTAATGTAGGAACCTCTATTAACCACTACAATACCAACCCAAAACCAATAGAATACTCTTCCCCCTAATGAACTAATAAATCATGCTTAGTTGGAAGTGTAACATCCTAAAATATTATAACGTTAAATAAAGAAAGTTACGTTTAGTGATTTCGCGTTATTAATTAATTAATATCGAGTAAAGAACGGATCATGGACTTAGATTAATTAAGGTGGATTAAGTGGTAATGGGCTTTAGGTCCATGGGCTTCAAGAGGTATAAATACCCTCTTAAACCAACCTAAAACCTAAACCCTCATTTCTTTCCATCCTAATCTCTACACACTCAAAAACACACACATCCTTCACCATATTACGGCCGAGAGAGAGACGAGAGGGATTTGAGACCAAACGGACGCTAGCTTGTAGTAGATCTTTACCACATGAGCTATATACAAGATCTAGAGTTCATAACCAAGCTTAACTAAATCCAAACGAGCACTAAAGGTACGTCTTTTACCTTAAAGATTACGTTTTTATTAACATTTAACCTTGAAACTTAGAACGATAATGGATCGAGTGTAAATGAAACGTAAAGTTGTAAACTTGAGGCTAAAACGAACTTACAGGACCTGCGATAGGTGCGGCTCGTTTAAAGATAAACCTTAGACCTAATATTAAACGTTTTAATCATAAAGGTCCAAAATTTATATGTTTTCGAGTCAAATTTTATCCGGGAATGAACACGAGAACGTTTACGGGTTTGATCCATGTCATATTCAAGGATTTCACGACAAAACGATTATGATTAAAGGGTTTTAGAGCGAATAGTAACTATTGCTGAGCAACTTCGCCTGCAAAGCTAAGTTCGCTCAAGGTTTAAGTTCGCTAAAGACTAAGTTCGCCGAATATTAATTTCGCTCAAGTTAACTTCGCATCTATACAGGTTCTCCTACTATGAACTTCGCCTAATACAAGTTCACTGATGATAAGTTCGCATGACGTTAAGTTCGCTTACAGTAAGTTCGCTTAATGTTAAGTTCGCTTATTGTTAAGTTCACTTAATGATAAGTTCGCTGGAGTTAGCAAATTAGAAAATAAATTAAAAACCTAATGAAAAATGTGTTAAGACAGCTCGACCCCAGCCAGGGGCTCTGCCCATTGGACCCTGCTAGGGGCGGCACCCCGCTGCCAGGGGCGCTGCCCCCGACCCCCGTTCGTTGTGGGTTATAATTGAACTAGAAACACAATATAGATAGTGATAGATGATTGATACGTGTATTGTTATACAGTTAGTCGTGCACAGCTGAAGAAGGGAATAACAATTAACGGTGAACGTAACCGTGTTCAGGTGAGTTTTTAGCCCTATTTATGTGTTATGTTTTCGGTGTTGTGTGCATACTCAATATGTTTGTTAATAAACTTATCCTAAGAGATAAGTGTATGCCAGATGTGAATAATGTGAAATGTATGAATGATTGCTTGATGGTACGTGAACGATCTTCGGATATTGCACGTACTGTCAGCTTGTAACGCCATGTATAAGGTAAGTATGATATGTATGCTTATGTGTATGAACGTGATAAAGTTAATAAAAGAAGGAAAGGATGGTTGTATGGTTACGAAAAGGGTACCGAGCCCTAATAATACTCGAGGTATGATGTATGGTTGTATGGTAACGAAGAGGGAATTGAACCCTACTAATATTCGAGAACTAAGGAACCGGACCCTACTAATATTCGAGGAAAGAGGGTACCGAGCCCTAATAATACTCGAGGAAGGAGGGTACCGAGCACTAATAATACTCGATGAAGGAGGGTACCGAGCCCTAATAATACTCGAGGAATGTAGGGAGTAATGCTCTTTATAACGTAAGATATGAAAGCAAGTTAGTACAAAAGAAAGTATGAAAGTATGAATGATAGAATATAAGTTGTGTGTATTGTATAATGTATGATTAACTAGAACTCACTCAGCGTAGATGACTTTTAGTATGAACGCAGGTCAGTAGGATGAGGCAGCTTGCTTGAGGAGACACGTGGCATTGAATAAGAGGCTGGCATCAGAAGGCTCAATACGTGATATGTTTTAATTACCTTGTTTTTGAAAGACAAGTTGTTTGTTTAAGACAAGTTTTGGATTGTTACGAAATGTTTTATGAAAGTTTTTAATGTTCCGCGAATGTTTTAATTAACTCTGATATTTAGAACTGCGTTTATGAGTAAATCCAACACGAAAGTAGGGCTACTGGTAACGGGGCCTTATAGGAAGATTGGTGGAAAAACGACTAGCAAAACCAAACCTTGATGAATAACCCTTATGCACCATTTCATGCTGAAACATCCAACTAACCGAGCATGGTACTAGAAAATATGATAGAACAACGTCAGGATAGAGCTGAACTAGTGAAGATCGGCAACCGGCTAAGGGACATTGGGGAAGGCCTTAGCTGTAAATACTATGATCGGGAGCCATACATATGAAGAACTACTAACATATTATAATATATATATGTGTGTGTGTGTGTTTGTTGCTATAATTTCTTTTGTTAAAAAAGAAAAACAAAATAAAAAATACTCTTTGATTGCCAAATATATATATATATATATATATATATATATATATATATATATATATATATATATATATTGAGAAAGGCAATAAATCAACAAGCTGCATTCAAACTCAATTCCGAAATTACCCTAAGATTAGAGATATTTAGGATACATAATATATTTAAAAATGTTATTAATTACACACCAAAATCAACAGAAAAATGTAAACTGCCCTAGTGCTGGCAACAAAATTCAAACTTGAGCTTCCAAATTCTACTTGCGGTGGCCAACGAACAGGGGGCGCTAGCAACCAACACGGATCTCGTACACACCAATGTTAACAAGCGAACTGGGGAACGTGTAACATTCGCTATTTTTCAAACCCAAAAACTCAACCCGTTTAAAATTTTTTATTTTCATGAAAGACTATTTTTTATTATGATATTTATCATTGATTTGTATTTGTTAAGTTACAACCTCAATTTCAATGCTATATTATTATTATCATTATTATTGTTATTATTATTATTATTTTTATTACTATTGAATCATAAATAATTTATTTCAGGTTATTAATATTATTTACATATATGCAAATACTTTACTCTATGCTCATTTCATTGTTTACATGTGTAATTGTTAATTTGACACGTTAAACCGGGTTTGTGTAGATTAATATTTTAATATGTAACATAAATAATTATAGTCATCTTAAATTAATCTTTATCATAAGTATTTTATGTGACATCTTTTATTAAAAGAAAAACATCTTTCTAGCATATTCCAAATACAACTTTCTTTTCAATACTTACCAACTTAACCCCCTTCTAATCACAACTATAAATACCCCCTCATTGTCATAATTTTGCTTTGCTCATTCTTCTTCGCCTTCTCTCTACATTATAATTCCTCCAATGGAGTTTTTAATTTATATCTTCTTGTGTTTATTCATCTCAAGATTACAAGGTATGGATAAAGTTTTTTTCATATTTTCTTGTGTTTATTCTCTGTTTCTTTTTATTTTCTTATTGTTATAATGGTTGTAAGACCATCACCTAATTATGTTTATGATCCCACCTAATCTATACACTATGGTGTATAGGGTTGAGGAGACATAGAACATAAGGTTTCAACATGATCCTTAATGGCACACCTTAACAAGTTCTTACATTTTTGAAGTTTTTGTTTATTTTATTTATTTTGATTCCAGAAGCGTTAGAATTTTGATGATACATGACCAAATATATTGTATTTATGATACCACAAGTGGTTCAAATTTTTTTTATCAAAGTTCATTCCAATGCATCAAAAACATTGTTGTTTACAATGTTCCAGATTTGATAGCAGAATTATTTGACAAAGGTTGAGCAATAACTTAGTCATAACAAACTAGAAAGATGAACGGAAAAAGTCTATCATTAGATTTACTGAATTACGGTTTTAATGACTATTTATTTGTATTTTTATTCTTTCATATGACTTCAATCATTACAAACTCAATTACTATATCCTCAGTCAACACAATATTATTTTCATTTTCAGCTTTATTCACTACATTCTCAACTTCCTTTTCAACCTCATCTTCAACATTCTCATTTACATCTTATGCCTATGCAACTAAAGAGAAGATGATTCGTAATGAAAAATGGGAGACACTTATTGTGAGGGGGAGAATGTGACATCCGTGGCAAAACCGAGTACACCTTAGTACTTACAAACTCGAATAAGCGTTTAACTGCTTATTGTGTAACGAACAAACGAATAACCAAACGGGTCTGGTTATGGTCCGGATATCCCAGGGTGCTATCTATAAGCGATATATGTGACATTCGTGACAAAACGAGGTATACTATATTCATTACGTAACAAGTAAACGATAAATCGGTTAATTCGTAGTGCTTAAATGAGTAACTGACCGATACTAATTATGACCCGTATGTATACTGAGGGGTCATATACGAGTTATATATATATATTATAGAGGCTAACATATTGATATTTAGGCCCTAGTACGTTTAAAACTCTTTAAACGAAAAATGTTTCGTTTATCGATACGCTATAAGCTTAAACGCAATCGTTAATATCAAAACGAGCATTGTAGCATCCGTTAAGCCAAAAAAGATTTATAAAACACTTATATGACATGTTCTAAGCAATCCGGGAAAATATTTTGGAATTTTACAACGAGTCAGTACGTTTTTCTTATTTTACAAAAAGAAGCTGAAAAACACTCGTTTTTGCGCTGGTTTTCGCACTCGAACTAGTTTTCTTGCGAAAAACCGAACCCGAATTAAATTTTGGACCGAAGTTTACATGTGGCATGAAAACCGAGGCACCATTGGGCCAAAAAGAGGCCCAATGGGCCCCTTATACTTGCGGCCGCAAGGGGTAAAATACCCCACTTTATTCTAGTACATAGTATATAGTATAATACATAAGATATTTTGGCAAAAAATTCCAGAAAACTCATTTTCAGATGTTCTTCTTCTTCCTCCAGCCCAAACCCTAAGGTAAATATTGATTTTTACATTGATTTTAACCATGATTAACATAGTTTAACCATGAAAAATTAATCCTTGATTAGTTTTAAACATGTTTAACCATTCAAAAATCATAATAATCAAGTAAAATCATGTTTTGGTGTTAAACATGTTTACAAATCAGGAACATATACTTTTTTGGTAAAAAACGCGGATTAGAACATGAATACAACGTTTTTACGGTTTGAAAGTTCGGTTTGAACCCAAAACTTAACCCTAATTATCAAGGCTGTCACATGGATGATTTATACTTGGTTTGATGTTATATGATAATTAGATACACTGAGTTTGCAACCCGAGACCCGGAAAGTCGTTTAAGCTAGCAAAACTCATCGAAAACCGACAAGGTAAAACCGTAACACTCGTTTAAGGGCTGTTTAGTTTTTAGCTTGTGAAAATTTTCAGGGATATTAGGGATCATTTAAATGAGTCCCTGTTCAAATTTGGTAATTGTTCGATAAACGGATAATATTTGGTGAATTTATTTCCGTTTATGAGCGTTTTTTTGGGAAAAATAGTTAAACATATTGAAAAATTATGAAACTTGGTTTGGGAGATTAATATGTGATGGTATGATCACTGGTAAAGTTTTGGGATCATTGGAAATGCCTAAGTATGATTTGTGCAATTATGATTTAACCGAATTTTAACAGCCGAAAAACACATAAACAGGCATTTTGTCAAAAGAGTTAGGTTCTGGAGACTTTGCAGGGGCTATGTAATAACATTGAAGCCATTTTTAAAAATTATCGGATTTTTCGGAGGTCGTTTGATATAAACGGGCCATTTATTATACGGTTATAACCTATTAAATGAATTTTTATAAATAAATAATTAATCATAAAATTTCTGAAAATATTTTTATAAAATTCTACATATTTTAATGTATTTTTAATAAAATTTACAAAATTTATATATAAGCACATATTTAGTTATGATTAATCGAAGATTTAAATTATAATTGTTTTAACGAAACCGGCAGTTTTGTGTTTAAAGAACTGACTGGTATGTCAAAATGTCAAAAGTGGTCAAATATCGTATTTTTGAATGAAATTGATAAAAACGAACTTTTTACGAGAATCCCGGACAATTCGGGTGGATTGTACGCGTTTTGTTTAATCAAACCCGTGTGAAAACGCAAACGAACCCTGCGATCAAACCATATATCGAAACCTTAAAATTCTTCCATAAATCAAATCATTTTATCAATCAATATATTTACTTAAGTTTATGTGATCTTACCTAATCCCGAAACGCATAAACGATCAACTTGTCTAGGCTCGGGAAACGGTGAAACTGAGTCAAGTCTGATTTTAATCATTTCATAGTATACAACGTTACAATCTAAGACTATGGTCATGTTCTGGGCCTAAAAGCTATACCCAGATTAGTTATTCAGCCCGATTTGGTTTAAACACTGTACTAGTATTAAAAGTACGATACCGTTTATAGGAATCAGGCTATAAGCGAGGCACCTGACCTATTGATACATAATTTCTGTGCGAACTACGATAAGGTGAGTTTCATGACCCCACTCTTTAAACTATTTTACGAACTTTTGGGGTGGAAAGCATGTTTATACACGTTATTTATCTAAACACGGATCAGGATATAAAATATCTGAACATTTATATATGAAAAGTCCCTACAGACATAATGATTGACTACGTGCTGATGAAAGATGATTATTATCGTTGACTGATATATTGAGTGGAGATAATACGAATTGCAAAACATAATGAAATTACACGTGACAGCATGTTTATACAAACACGTTATGTAATGTTAAACATAACTAATTTGGGAGACAACATGGTCTGTAATGGCCATGAGGATAACGCTGTCTGTGATGATTATGGGGTTGTTGTGGGCAGAAGGGGGGCCACAATAGTAATAAACTAAAGTTGAGTATGGCCTATGAGCCAAGTTCTGCTGCAACTTATAAACTAAAGTTGAGTATGGCCTATGAGCCAAGTTCTGCTGCAACTTATAAACTAAAGTTGAGTATGGCCTATGAGCCAAGTTCTGCTGCAACTTACTAAACTAAAGTTGAGTATGGCCTATGAGCCAAGTTCTGCTGCAACTTATAAACTAAAGTTGAGTATGGCCTATGAGCCAAGTTCTGCTGCAACTTATTAAACGAACTAACTTGATTATAACATGAATGTTAAGAAAATAATGTGATTATGCGTATTGTGGGCGGATGGGGAGCCACAGTATTTGGTGATACGTGATAAATACTATATGTGTATATGTGTCTATATACATGCTATGTGATTAGCCGTAGGAAGTACTATGTGTAGAATATACTAATTTTGCGTGTACACTATATAATGTTTGAGTTTACATGGAATCATTGTGGGTGGAAGGGGGACCACAGTGGTTGATGTTAACGCGGAACCGTTGTGGGCGGAAGGGGGGCCACAGTGGTTGAGTTTATGTGGAACCGTTGTGGGAGAAAGGGGGTCCACAACAACGGTTCCACAGTGGTTGGTTAAACACGGAAATTGGAAACAGGTAGTACGAACAAACAATCACGATTTTACCGAAATTTCGAATTTATATTATAAACTTACATGTGTGCATATGCGCACACAAGGATATGGTTGTACACATTTATACAACCGTAAATACATATTTTTACATACGCGCGTACATACAAACTATGACTGTATGGTGCGCAGAGCTGATTTCGTTAAAACTTATGAAACTCACCAACTATTCGTAGTTGACATTTTTTAACATGCTTTTCAGGTAATCAGATATGAGAAGTAATTTCCTGTGCGTTACGTGTCTGATTGGTGATTGATGTCGTGGGCATTTGAGTTAGAAGTAAGGTGATTGAAGAACAGGTTAAATTGTATCACATAGTTTGTAAAAGATGTTAGAACGATGTAATAAATTGTAAATTAGTTAGTAATGTTTCTTTATGAACAATGTATTTGATACCAAATGTATCTGTTGCATTTCCGTTTTACGCTTCCGCATTTCGCTTAACGGGGTGTGACAGAGAATTTCTATGAAAAGCATCGGGTTATGAGGTGATCGTGAAAGTGATTCGATGGCATCGGTCTAAGGGGGAGGTTGTTGGGAATTATATTTTAGACCGACACATTGAATCATCACTCGTTTATAATAAGAAATTAAATAAATACAACAAGATATTATAACGAGTAATTGAAGCATTTGACGGGTGAAATATTATATTATATTTTATTCTTGTGGTCTTATTCAAGTGGCGGTGGAGTGAAGACCAAGGCACAAGACTAGTATAAATAGATGATTTAGGTCATTTATTTAGGTCATGTGTGCATTGTGAGATTTATTATTGTATTAGGAGAGTTTTCCCTGGTGGCCGTTCCTTTGTATGTATGTATGAATGTATGTATGAGTGTTCTTCATGACAATCATTCGGTTAATGAAATCATACTACTACATCTATTGATTGTGTTTCAGTTACATACAATTGTTCATTCTACTTTATTGATTATTGTTAATCGAATCAAACTCTCTACATCCGTCCATTATTATCATTCAAGAGTGAATACGTGTTATGATTCGATCCAAGATCCGAGATCGTTAATCACCGATTATTCACGCTTCCGCACCGGGGCTCGGTTCTGTCAAATAGCATATTCATACATATTCAAGGTTAAAGTGCAACTCGTTTTGACTTAAACTACATTTCAAACAATTGTTATCATTAAATTTCAAAATTTAAGAGCAAATGGTAAATAATGAGATCAAATTTTAGTTATTTCCTTCCAACTCTTTTTCTTTTATGAAAAGATCTCAACATGGGATCATATTGACTAAGTCACCTTTCAATACTTCATTCTTAGCATTATTATTATAGATCAGGCAGATTAATAGCAAGTCTAGACTTAGCATGAATTTGATTACTTTGGTGATATGATTAAGGTTCAATTTAGTGCATAATACAAAAATGGATAACACTTATTTTACTATAACGTCCCATTACTCTTCTCAAAGCTTATTTGGCTTTCCCCAGATCACCCCAATTTGACTTCAACTCCCTGATATTTGGTCAAAATATTTAATGAGAGAACATTTAAACTTTCTTTGAGAATTTTTCTTTTCAAAATTTTCAAACATATTGAGGTTGAACGTTGGACTTACATACCACGCAATACAGACTTACTAGCCATCCATTCAAGGTGTTTAGGACTTATAATGATGTCCCACCTATGTAGTTCTATAATTAACCTTCATGTTTGTATTTCTTTCAAATTTTGTGAACATATTTCAACTTTTGGTTGATAATAAAAATTTTGCTCACATGTGTTCTTTGTCATATACATAAGATGTTTCATTTTTGGTGACTAAATACCAACAGGCTCGTGTATGACTAGGTAATAAATTTTCAGCCTATCATTCGGAAAGATTTATCTTGAAACATGCATATTCAACAATGTATCTCCACATTAAGCTTAGCATTTTCATTCTGTTTATATCACCTCAGCTTTTATACATCATGGAAAGCGACCATACATATTAATGACGGCACTAATAGTCTTTTAGCCTATTAAATCCATATGATTGGCATAAATAATCAATGTACTATCATTTCCCAAAAGTTTGGATCAAATTTTCATTTGAAATCCTTTTAAACTTCTATAAAGCTTTGAACTGAATAATCTTATCATATCTCTACACCATTAACTTGCTCAGGTTATAAAAAATGTTTTGTTAACATAATCTTGAAAAATTTTCATTTGAGCATGCAATTTTAACACGAAAACATATTTTGACATAAGCAATTTGTAACATACTCAAGAATAATCATAACATAAATGACACAGTGAACACAAATAGACTTTAACATAATGTACATCCAAGAAAGATTATGCAAGGTCTATCCTATCCTCATCACATCATTAGTTCAGATTATCCACATATTCAAACACATTAGATAAGCATGCAGATTTATCTCTTCAAAACAATTTCTAGCACTCTTATCAAGATATCACACACATTTACTGAATTCAAACCTAAGCATCATAGATACCTAAGTCACACAAATTTTCATTTAAAGCACATATCAGTTAAACAGAATCACAGATTCATAGATTAACACTACTCACTCATCAAGACCTTCCTAAAGATAGTCAGTTAGCACAATGAGCACACATCATGTTGCAGCCACATAGTCACTATCAGTGTAAGCAAGCAGATCAAAGGTATGGTTCTTTGGATACCATATCCCTAAATCAGGTTTCCCTTTCAAATATCTAAAAATCCTATTGACAACAGTCATGTGAGACACCTTTAGACTTGCTTGGAATCTTGCACACACACAAAAAACAAACATGATGTCAGGTCTTGAAGCAGTCAGATACATCAATGATCCAATCTTTGCTCTGTATTCATGTTCATCAACAGGCTCCCCCTTTTCATCAGCTATCATCTTCTCATGGGTGTCCATTGGAGTAGAAGCAGTCTTCAAGTTTTGACATTTGAACTTGTTCAAAATGTCTTGCACATACTGGCACATCCTTCTTTTGCTGAACTTGCAAACCAAGAAAGAAATTCATTTCAGCTATTGAGCTCATGCAATATTTGACTTCATAACTTCCTCAAACTCCAAACACATCTGTTCATATGTAGACCCAAAGATGATATCATCAACATACACTTGTAAAAGGAGAAAATCTCTTCCCTTTTTCTTGTAGAAGAGGGTTTTGTCAATTGTTCCTCGTTGAAAGCCATTAATAATCAGGTGGTTTGACAACTCACCATACCAAGATCTTGGAGCTTGAAGTAATCCCTATAGAGCTTTATTCAATTTATAGACTCTATTTGGAAACACAGAGTCCTCAAAACTTGGAGGTTGAGTCAAATACACCTCCTCTTCAATTTTTCCATTCAAAAAAGCAGACTTGACATCCAGTTGAAACACTCTTTTATTCTTGGAAGCAGCATAGGCTAAGAAGATTCCGTTTGCTTCTAGCCTTGCCACTAGTTCAAAAACTTCCTCAAAGTCAATCCCTTCTTCTTGTAAGCATCCTAGTGTAACTAGTCTTTCTTTGTTTTTCATTACAATCCCTCTCTTATCCATTTTGTTTATGAAAACCCATTTGGTTCCTATAGCATACTTACCTCTTGGCTTATCTACAAGTTCCCACACTTGTAAATTTCTGAATTGAGCCAACTCCTATTGCATTGCTTCTACCCAACTATTGTCCTTTAAAGCTTGAACTTTTTGGTTCAATTTGTGATAGGAAGCAAGAGTACAAACAGATGTTTGCAGATTCAGATGCACATCTGGTAACTCTTTCATGAATGTCCCCAATGATGTTTTCAGGTGGATGATTTCTTTCAATATAGGAAGTTTGCACAATTTGATCTGAAGAAATATGTGAATCTAGATTTGTATCATTGATGTAAGATTCCTCAATGACCAAATCAGATGCTTCATTGTTCATTTCTGCATCTTCTTCACCATTCTGATTAGATGTTGAAGAAACATCACTTCTAATGTTCAAACTTTGAAACAAAGTTACAAAATTTGATGGTCTTTCAGCCTGCTCTTGATCATTCAAGTCATCAGTCTACTCTTCATTATTGACAACTTGCTCTTAATCATTTTGATTGTCAATTTGCTCATCATCCATGATAGGACTTTCTTGAACTGGTGGTTTCTCAAGATTGTCATTTTGCTTATTTTCTAATTCAATGTCAGAAGCATTCTTGTTAGATGAGTATTCAACATTTCTGTAGCAACCTTGGACCACAATTTGTCTAAATAAATCATTTTTTCTGATTTTTCTTCATGGACACTTGTTCTATATAAAGTTTCATCAAAGTCTTCAGGATAAATCTTAAAAGACTTAATTAGCTTCTCAAGATCAAACAGCCATGTTGATCCATCCACTGTGTTGAATTGGTTTTCAATGAATATCACATCAGAAGATTCAATCACACTCAAATGATCTTTTACATATACTCTATAGGCTTTTGAGTGTGTGGAGTATCCAACAAAGAAACAATCCAAAGATTTTGATTGAAACTTGTTTAGATAGTCTTTAGTATTCAATAATGAGCACTTGCATCCAAATTGTTTGAGAAACTTGATGTAGGGTTTTCTTTTGAACAAAATCTCATAGGGAGTTTTCTCTTTTCTTTTGTTGAGAAGAACTCTGTTCTGAACATAACAAGCAGTATTGATAGCTTCTGCCCAAAAGGTAACAGGCATATAAGCATCTGCTAACATGGTTCTTGCAGCCTCAATGAGTGTTATGTTTCTTCTTTTTGCAACCCCATTTTGTTCAAGAGTTCTAGGTGCACTGAATTGTTGAAGAATTCCTTTTGCAAAACAGAATTCAGTCATGACCCCATTCTTGAACTCAGTACCATTGTCACTTCTCATAACCTTCACTCTTACATCTATTTGTTTCTCAATCCTTGTCACACATCCTTTAATCACGTCAGCAGCTTCATTATTGGAATTCAGAGAGTAAACCCAAGTATATATTGAAAAATCATCAATGATCACCAAGCAATATATTTTCTTCTCTATACTAGGAACACTCACAGGACAATAAAGATCCATATGAAACATTTCCAGTACTTGTTCAATTGAGTTTACAAGTTTTTCTTTAAGTTATGATTTATGTTGCTTTCCATTCTGACATGAAATGCATTTGTCATCAAGTTTGAACTCCCTTGTTGGTAAACAAATTACATGTTCACCCGCAACAAGTTTGTTCATGTTCTTTAGTTTAACATAACAAAGCTTTCTGTGCCACAATTTTGTTTCATTTTCAGCGGCCTTTGATACAAAACAAGTTCCACCCCTAGAGATTTCATCTTTTATTCTCAATTCATACAGGTTCCCATTTCTAGGAGCCATAATCATAAACATATCAGGAGGAATTTTAAATTCAGGTTTGAGGATGAAACAATGAGAATCATCAAATCCAACCTTATGCCCTTTATCACACATCTGGGATATGCTCAAAAGGTTATATTGCAATCCTTCCACATAAAAACACATTATCAAATGATACTTTGTCATTGGTTAGAATGCATTTCCCCACAATTTTCCCTCCATTCTCATCACTCCCAAATGCCACAGGTCCTTTAAACTTTTCTCCATAATTCAACAGTGACCTTTTGTCATATGTCATGTGCCTGGAATATCCACTATCCATATACCATACATCATTGATTGGTGTGGACTGTTCCTGCATAAATCGATGAAAAATAATCAGTTTAGTGATGAAATACAAGCTGGATCAGCTTGCAAATCATCAGCAACATGAACAATTATTGCATTGGGTTTGGAGTCCTCATAAACAATTTCACATGATTAATCAAAATCACCTGCATCATAGTCTGGCATTCCTATGGTATTCCCACATATGGAACTATGCTCTGGCATTCCTCAATGACAAACTCTCTCTTTACACTTGTTACTAGTGATTTATATGTTACTTGTGTTTTTTTTGTCACTTGAGTTTCACTTTCGGGTTTCCACAGAATTCCTTGTGGCTCAAAGCCATTCTTCAACAGAAATTTCTCATCACCATTCAATTCTTTTAATTTCTTTCTCTTGAAAACTCCCCTTTTAACTTTCTCTTCACATTTTGTTGACTTTCCATGGTCAACTGATTTCACATATTTAACAACCTTATCAGGTTTAAATCTGACAGGTTGTTTGATCATTGGAGCCTTCTTCTTCTCTTTCTCTTGAATAGTTTCAATTTCTATCTTACTTCCCTATGTGCCACTGGATTCTGGATCATCATCCATCTTCTTACGTACCCTTGTTCAGATAATCATTGTACCTTTTCTTATAAAAAAACAAAGTCTTGTCCATACTTGGTTGTGTCAGGAACATGAAAAGGTTCAGGAATGAACCTCTCCTGCATGAATCAGTGTGATGACCATAGACATCACAGATCTTACACCACACTTGACCTTTGAATCTGTCACTTAAGTTTCTCATCTTTTATCTTTCACTGGGTCTGGGTACATCAACACCAATGGTTTTCTGATGTTCAATTAAACCATTGAAGTTTACGTTAAATGGCACAAATTGTTCAATTCTTGTTTCTTCTCTTCACATAGTGCTTTTCACAAACTTGTTTGTCATATTTATGTCTTAACTGTCTTCTGAGATAATCATCCATGCTTTCCACTTCCCCTATCAAATAACTCTTGGTTTTAGAAAATAGGGTAAACAGGTATGAAAAGATCATCACTCTTCTTGGTTTCTTCTGGTTTCTTGTTTTCTTTTACATGTTCCCTTCCTTGGGGCACTTAATAGGCTGATCTTTCATTGTTTTTCTTTTCTTTTGAACCACCACAAATATCAAAATATTGGTGTTCCCTTCTCATTTGCTCATGATACTTTATCATCTTGGGAGTTATTTTTGGCAGCAAAGAATTCTTGTTCTTTGGTTCCTTCTTGCCAATCTTTTCTTTCTTTAAGCTTCCATTGCTTGAACTTTTATCACTTGAATCACTCAACTCATCTCTATTCAAACATTTATCATCAATATCATCTTCAGACACTTGCACACCAACTGAACTCTCAGCACACTTCTCATCTTTCACTTCTTCGTTCATCACAAACTCACCCTTGTCGTTCACTTTAACCAACTTATAATTTTCAATAAAATCTTCCTTCTTTTTAAACACTTATCTAAATTGATCAAGGTAGGCATTTCTCTTTTCCTTATTAACTTTCAATGAATAATTGTCATTGAAAGTTGAGGAACAACGTTGTATTTGTTTAACTTCCCACAAATATCTCCAGTTGAAACTGAATTCTTAAAAAATCATTTTCAACTTCAAGTTGAGTATTCTTCAACTTTTCATTCAGATACATCTTTTTCAATTCTTCTATCTCAGTGACATATCTAGACTGAATCATATAGCTATCCATACAATCTTGTTCCAGACTTTTAATCCTTTCCTCATAAGTCAAGTAACTTATCTCATAGACATTAATCATACTTTGTTTATTGAAACATTCACTTTATAGCTTTCCAACATCATTCTCAATGATTCATTCATTTCAAGTACTTCAGGTTTTAGGAGATTTGAATGTACCTGAGATGAAGAGGACTCTGCTTCATTTTCTATCTTGGTCATGAATGCTACATTGGCTTTTTGAATATCATCCGCATGATTGCCCCAATCAAATACACCTTCTTCTTGTTGTGGAGCTAATGCCACATTCCCTGGGTTTCTTGGTGGATTTGCATTGTTTCCGTTTTGATTAGCAGGAGCCTGTGAAGGGACTTGATGTTGATTTCTCTGGTATGGCGGCTGTTATGGGATTACTTGTGGAGATTTTGCTGTTGGAAATTATTGTTTTTGTTAAAATGTATTGGTTGACCTTGATTCTGGTTTTAGTATTGATACTGATTTCTTTGGTTCTTGTTCTGGCATGGCCTTGGTTGATTACAGTCTCTAGCAGTGTCCTGGAAATTGACAGTTGTAACAAATAGCCTTGGATTTATCAAATCCAATTCTATCATTGGGTCCCGACACCAATGATCTCCCTGTTAAGTTAAAGAGTCTCTTGCTTCTTACAGCTAAGATAGCAGCCTGCCGCTTCAAATCCATGTCTTCTAAGTCATCTGCATCGATTTGCTCATGGTCTTCTTGAACCACACTGGTATGAATCAGATTCTTAGCCACAAAGGCATTATATGACTCAGTAAACATTGAGAATAGAGCTTTTACTCAATCCCATGATTCACATTGCCACCACCATAAGGAGCATGTCCACTGGCCATGGAAGATGTATCATTATCATCAATCAGCTGGACACTAAATCTTGGTTGTCCACCCTGATTGCTTGTCTGACCAGCCATAAAAACTCTTGGTGTTTCATCACCATATTCACTTGGTTCTTCTATAATGGGAATTTGTTGTTGGTTTATGGTGGACATATTCCCCATGGGTGCAATAAGAGCATTGGCCACTTGAAAACTTGGTATGTCTTCTTTGATCATATTGTTCTCTCTCATTTCACGCTCTGCTTCTTGCAAAAAGCATATCACATCATCAATCTTGAGGGTTGAAAATTTTGGTTTCTGCTTGATGAACTTGATGTGAGTGTACCATTCTCCAGATAAGGATGACAACAATTTCTTGTTTAGATAGAAATCTGTTATTTCAAGGTTAGTTGTTCTGATCTCATTAACAATAGCCAAGAACCTCTCCAAAACTGACTCCAATCTTTCACCCTCCCTAAACTTGAAACGGTCAAGTTGTTGCTTTAGCCTGTCCTTATTTATATCCTTCAATTCGGTGTTTCCTTCAAATATCTCTACTATGGCATCATACATTGCTTTTGTTGTTGTATGATGAGCCACACTAGTTAAGATTTCCCATTACAAACCCAGCTTTAACATAGTTAAGGCTATGTCATCTTTTTTTTTCATTGTTCTTTCAACTGTTTGATTGTTTTTTGTGCCATCAGGAACATAAGGCCCATTCATGATCGAATTCCACATCTTAACATCATTGTAACAAATGGCAAGCTCAAATAGCACCTTCTATTTATATAATTTTCCTGTCCATACAGCCTAGGAATCTTGTTAGTAGAAACCTCTTGCTCATCCATTCAATCCAGACATATTTTTGGTATTTTAGAATTTTTTTGGAAGTAAAACTTAAAAAACCTAACGCGAAAACTTAGCAAATTTGAAAAACAACCAAATATGTGGACTAAATCCTCAGATCTGATAGATCTGGATGGATTAGAGCAAGATCTATAACAATGGAAAGAACTTTAATGTAAATATGGGTAAGAACACACTTTTAAATCTCAACAATATTATAGATCTGTGAAAAATGAAGAACAAGGCAGCTGACGTCACAAACCAATGTAATAGTTGTCAGTTGGCGTCACTCTTCATCTTCAAAATCGGCAATATTCAGCAACAGTTCTTCACAAAAGTAGCAGAAACAAGCTCTGATACCACTTGTCAGTCTCGAATAGCTCACTAAATAGCTTAATAACTCACAATCATAACCCACACTCACGTGTTGACAAGAAGGCTACGACATGCTATTTTTGTGGAAAGAACAAAAGAATATTAAAGGCGGAATCAATAATACTCATAACGTTGCTCAACGGACTGGAAAGTAACAAACACACAAAGTAACTCAAAAGATTTCCATATATATTGTGGAGGATACAATGAAAATCAATTAGGGTTTCAAGTTGGAATGTTTTGATTCTTGGCAGCTTTACCATACAAGATAAAGACAGCCGTCACATTCACAATATTCGCTCAGTGTCCGTTGTTGTCTTAGGCGTGCCCTAAAGTTTCCTTTTAATGGCCTGCCCTGACACCTGACATTCCTTTTTGAAACCCTAATGATGGATACTAAACATATTCAAACGTATTACAAAAGATTCTAAGTGTAAACAAATATTCGAGCAAGCTTTGCAGCTTTTTTCTTTAGCGAGCAGACCTGGAAACCATTAAGTATGTTGGGATAAAGTTCTCCGAGTAAGCTTTACTTAGAATATTTTCCTTAGAAAATATTCATCAAGAAGGCTTTAATCTTCGTGATAATACATGTTAGTACACGGTTTTGCGTCTCGAGTCTTTGTATCTATGTTAATGTAGTCGTCGTTTTATTTATGTAATAAATATTAAGTTATTTCTGTAGTTCGTTATGTTTATCATCTAGTTCGTTAAGGATGTTTAACGAACTAGGCTTAAGTTAAGTTCCCTCCTGATTTGTTAAGGATGTTTAACGAATCAGGGGGTGATTCGTTAAGTTTATTTCATTTATTGTAATGTAACGAAGTGGGTGGCTAGTTCGTTATGGAATGTGTAGCGAACTAGACCCATCTTCTATATATAGTGGTTTCGTCCACTGTTAATTTAAGTTTTGAGTTTATATGAACAAACCTCTGCCGAATTACTCTCTCAAGATTCAATACTAATATTATACACATACATACAATTAATATAACGTATAACATACAATCAAGTGTAATCATGAACTAGATCCGTATTCTGGTTAATTATATATATCAGATTTGAGATCTGAGTGTTAGATTAACGTCTTCAAACAAGTGGTATCAGAGATTTCGGTGATTTGTTTTCTCAAGATTTGAGTGTCAATTGGTTAGTAATAGACTATTAATTGTTATTTTGGTTTAAGTTTATATCCGAGTTATATTTGGATCGAATTGAGTGTAATTTGGGATTGGATATGAATTGAGTGGTTTGGATTTGAGATTGGTAATGTATTTGTAAGGTTTGATAGTAAGAAATTGGAATTTGGATTGGTTTGGATTGAATTGATTTCGTTTTTGGATTTAGCCGAAAACAGAGTGTGTTTTTGGTTAGATTGGGTTCGAGTTAAGGTAGTCTAATGTCCGAGATGGTGCGAGTTGGATTCGCAGTGTGTTTTCGAGTGTTTTGGTAGGTTAATTGGGTGATTTGGTAGTGTATCGAGTGAGTATTATAGATTTGGTATTTGTTTGAGTGTTCATACGTTTCCAGAAATATGGAAATATGCGTTTGAAGATTTAAAGATTTGGAGATTCAAGCAATTTGTTAACATTTTTAGTTATTTCGTTAACATTTCTGGCTAATTCGTTAAAGTCTTTAGCTAATTCGTTATGGTTATTAGCAGATTTGTGAACCAATTCGTTACGTATTCTAATTCGTGTCAACTAATTCGTGTTACATGTGTATCACCTCGTTAATTGTTATTATAACAACTTTTGCCACGTGGCAATTGTTGTCAGAAGGTTTTTACAACCGTTGTAACTACCTGCTTCGGTATAAGTTGATTTATTATCAACTGTAGCTACTTCGCTACTTAAGTCGCTAAGATTACACTTAGTGATTCCTTAGAGGAAACCATCTATTTCATTGACCAATTCGTTATAATCTATTTTGTGTGAGTTTATTCCTTAGTCGTCAAATTTATTGTTTCAGATTCGTTAAAATCATTCCTAATTAGTTACCTGAACAATCTTAACTTCGTTAAATTGTGATTCGTTAACCACTGTTCACAGTTCGTTACTTTTACTGTTCACAGTTCATTAATATAATTTTCAATTTTAACCTTTGGAGTTTGAGAAAATTGTCATTTAGCAATCATGGCTGGTATGTATGCATTAGCTTCCCAAAATATGTTAATGCAACAAATGTTGCAACTGGATACCAAGATCGGTTGACATTCAAAGTGTCCACGCTTAATGAAATTTAGCGATTTTTCTAAATGGGAACCTCGTTTCCGTGCTCATCTAGGGTCAGTTCATCCTGATTGTCCGTATCGCTTAGATGAGGTTTACACCGTTCCAATGATTGGAGATGAAACCATTGGTTTTACACCTAAAGTTATCTCGCAATATTCGGTTGAAGAGAAGAAAGCGTTAGAAATTGAGACAAAAGCTTATTCTACTCTCACTATGGCTTTACCTGAAAACATATTTCACCAAGTAGGGAGCATAAAGATTTGTGCTTCATTATTCCAACACATTCGTATGAAAAGTATGGGTAACACTGATAAAAGCAAAAAGGTTATGCTCAAGTTTAAATTTAGAAACTTTAACATACTTAGATGGATAGCTGAGATGGATAAGATGAGGTTGAAAACTTCTGAGTTTGACAAGATTGACGCCATTAAAAGTGCATTACCGAGTTCTTACTCGACTTTCTTGATGGTTCTAGAAGAGAATGATTATTTCAACAATGAAGATTTGACAGCATCAGAATTTATGCAAAAAATCGAAGCACGGGAATATGATCTTAAATGTTAAAAGTCTTCAAAATATAATCAAGATCTTGCATTGTATGGTGGAAGTATTCCATTAAGTTCAACCATTCCTCCTATCACTGCATTTCTAACACAAAATGCAAGCAATAATGCAACAACCATCTATAGTGATCCACGTGCTTGTTTCTACAAAACTGGAAATACTAGATTATCTGGTATTTCTGGTTCATCTGGAGGATCTGAAAATTCATCACCTTCAAATAAATTCTCATCACAACCGAATGTAAACATGAGGGAGGCCGAACAAAATTTTTCTTTTTTATCTGCCTTTATGACTTCATATGAGAATCTGGTTAGTAGTAAAATTGCAATGAGCGATTTGACTGATGAAGACTATGATCAAATTGATCATGATGATTTGGAACTGATGGACTTGAAGTGGAATATGGCTATGATAGTCCGGAAAGTGAAAAAGTTAAAATGACTATCAATGATCAAAAGTTTCAAGAAATTTTGAAACATAGATCAAAGATAACCGAGCTTGAAAATGAGGTTCTTGAGTTAAAGAACAAATTAGACAAATTCAGAAACTCTTCCTTTTTGCTAAACGAAATAATTGAAGTATCTGGTAAGCAAAAAGATTCAAAGAAAGGAATAGGTTGTTGAAATTCCACCACCTTTTCAAAATGATTACAAACCAAATACTTTTGCTAGAAAAGAAGAGGATGTGATTGTAAAAGAATCTGTGATTTCTGAAAAAGCAAAACCAGTTAAACCTGAAACTATTAAAGCTCAAACTACAACTCAGAAACCTCATGTTCAAAGCGACAAAGTCTTTGTTGAAAATGTTGACAAGGTCATCATTGAGGATGTGTTCGAACCTGAAATCATACACAAGAACAAGAACATTCCAAGTTCTAATCACATATTGTGTGAACCTCATGAATTTAAGGAGGCTATGTATGGTTCGCACACAACTCATGTGAAACAAGATAATCATGTTAAGATCAAACCAGCGAGAGCTATGAAACCAGAAAAACCAAAAATTTCTGATGAGGATTTGTTGCGTTTCATCAATCCAAATGTTTCCAAGCCATCTACTGGTCGTGTGTTTAAATTAAAGGGGATAGACACGATGTTCACTGAGAAAGACATTCCAATAAGTATAATTAAACCGGAACTAATTGAGAGTGTTTTTCAAAATGAAGCCTCCAAGATTCAAGATCTTGAACGTCAGTATGCTCAAGCTAAAACATCAGTTTCATCTGATCATTTGACTAAATCTAAGCAAGTTTTAAAACATGCTAAGAAAGTTCAATTTGTAAATTCAACTGGAACCGATACTTTGAAAAGTTTCTCAAATTGTTCTAACTTAGATTTTTATTTGAAAAAGAAATATGAGTCATCAGATGATTTAGCTATGAGTTTTACCAAGAACGTGAGTCAGCGTCAACCTTCTATGTCATATGTTACTGCTAAATCTCAACACAATCATGTGGACATGCGAAGCTATTTCCTTTGCTGTCAACAAGGTCATGTGGTGAGAAACTGTGGTCAGAAGAGTTCTCAGAATCTTCACCCATTTGTCAAAGATCAATCAAAATCAGTTCCTTTGATAATAGAGATTCTGAAATGACCTGTGTCGTATGATGATGATACTAATATCATGTTCTCAAACGTGAATCCTCGAAAATTTGTTCATGTGAATGAAACTCATGGTCATGTTAAACCAAAGTTTGTTCCAACTGAACCGTTATGCAAATATGTGAACTTAAATGTAGTTCAAGCTGCTTATCTAAGACGAAAGTCTAAGAAGCCTGTAACTTATTCTCAAGTTGCTGAACAACAGTTAAATTTGGCTAAGTTTAATGTTTCTCAAGAAAACCAAAAGGTGCCCAAGACTGAGGCCTGGGCTGCCTTTTTAAACTAATCATTTTCTTCTGTGTGTAGGGTACATCCAAGACCATTTCTGGTGAAAACTGGATTATGGATAGCAGATGTTCTCGTCATATTACTGGAAACCTCGACCTCTTAACAAATGTGAGAAATATTCAAGGGGGTTGTGTGGCGTTTGCTGGGAATTCTGGGGGTACGATCAAACAAGAAGGTGATGTTTCAAATCGGCATATTACTTTTGAAAAAGTCAATTATTGTGACAAAGTAGACCATAATTTATTGAGTGTGTCGCAAATCTGTGACAAGCAATACACTACTATATTTACCGATAAAGAATGTCTAATTTTGAAACCGGGGTATGTGATTCCCGAGGACATGGTCATCATGAGATCACCTCGATAAAATGATATTTAAGTTTTAAATAAGAGCTCTAAAGCATCAACATCTATCAAAACATGTTTTGTCTCAAAAGCAACCGAGAAAGACTCAATTCTTTGGCATCGTAGAATGAGTCGCATTCATGTTCATAAGATGAATTATTTAATGGCAAATGACCTATTTGAAGGTGTGCATTTGAAGAATTTTAAGTTATCTGATCACTGTATTGCTTGAAAAAAGGGCAAACATAGGAAAAAGTCGCATCCTTCTAAGTTATTGAATTCCATTGATACTCCTCTTAAGTGACTTCATATGGATCTTTTTGGTCCAGTGAATCGTGCGAGTATTTCTAGAGATTGGTATTGCCTGGTAGTTACTGATGATTATTCAAGATACTCATGAGTCTTATTTATGAGTTCGAAAGATCAAACACCGGTTCTTGTTCAAAATTTAATCACTAAGATTGAATCACTATACAAACAGAAAGTGAGGAGAATTCGAAGTGACAATGGTGCTGAATTTAAAAATATTATATTGGATTTCTTCTGTTTACAAAATGGAATTCATCGAGAATACAGTTCCCCATACGTACCACAACAAAATGGTGTAGCTAAACGAAAGAATAGAACGTTGATTGAAGCTTCTAGAACTATGCTTGCTGATTCAAAGCTTCCTGTCCAATTTTGAAATGAGGTGGTGAATACTGCTTGTTGAGTTCTAACTTCTAAGAGACTCAAGAAGACAAGTTATGAGCTGTTGAATAATCGAAAACCTAACTTAAAGTACTTGGAACCGTTTGGGTGTCCTTGTACGATGTTGAAAAAGGATGTGGGAAAGTTTAATGAAAAAGAAATTGAAGGGTATTTCTTGGGTTATGCTTCTCCAAATAAACGAGTATTTAACTTCACATCTGGTTGTGTTGAGGAATGGTATCATGTGGACTGTCAAAAGTACACTACTCCTTCTCAAGGGAAAGGTCCCGACTTGATGTTTGATTATGATGGCTTATTTAATTCATTTAATCTAACAACTGATCAACCAGATGAAGAATTAGTTCGTGCTTACTTTGAAGAACAACTGGTAATTCCAAGATTTTCAAGTTCTAATGATGTTGAAGTTCCAACAGATGCTCCAATTGAAGATCCTGAAAATGATTCTCCAGTTCTCTTTGATAATGCATCTACTTCGTCTGTTGACACTCCATTTGTTGATCAAGTTATTGAACTTGATAGTGATGTTTCATCTCACGAGTTGGGTGAACATTACACTAATTTATTTGAAAATATTGATGTTCCTGAGAATCCCACTCAAAGGATTCATAATTATCATCTGAAATAAAACATTATTGGAGAACTTGATGTGGGAGTTCAAACACGTCGTCAAGTTGCTTCGTTAAATGAAAATAATGTATTGTGTACTTATGCAGATTTACATTCGTATGGAATTGTAAATCTTGCTAAATTCACTTGATTTCTATCCCAAGTTGAGCCAACGACTCCTTGTATGGCACTTTAAGATCCTTCTTGGGTAGAAGCCATGCAAGAAGAAATACAGCAATTTGCACGTTTGGGGGTTTGGGATCTTATCGACAAAGCTGCTAGAGTCAAGATGGTGATTCTGTGAAGACCCAAGCCCTGGTGCGGAAGCGTGAATAATTGGTATTAACGGTGGAGCTCGGATCCGGGTTAGGATCGTAACACGTATTCACTCTTGAACGATAATAATGGACGGATGTGGAGAGTTCGTTTCGATTAACAATCAATAATAGGATGAACAATTGTAATCAAAACACAAAAGATAGATGTAGAAGTATGATTTCATTAACCGAATGATTCTCATCAAGAACACTCATACATACATTCATACATACATAATCATAATAGAACGACCACCCAGGGGGAGCTCTTCCCCGGGGGAAAACTCTCAATACAAAATAATCTCACAAAGCACAAATGATCTAAACAAATGACATAAGTCATCTATTTATACTAGTCTTGTGCCTTGGTCTTCACTCCACCACCACTTGGATAAGGCCAAAGGAATAAAATATAATATAATATGTTGGGTCAAGAGTTTGACCCAAATGAAGAGATTTGACCTAAACGAAGAATATGTAAGATTGGAATCTTCTCAAGCTCCTCAGAAACTGCTAAGTATTGAATCCGAGCACACCTTGGACCTTCGACTAAGCTTTTACTTAACCGAGTACGAGATTTTGCCTCCCGGGCAAGGTTTAATTCAAATAGTCTTCTTAAGTGGATATCCGAGCAAGGTATGCTTTTTAGTGATTTCCGAGTAAGGTTCATTAATTTGGCATATCCGAGTAAGGTTCACTTTGTAAAGCAGGGTTGTTCTTCAAGACCAAGTAATTTACTCTTCCGAGTAAGGTTTGGTCAACCAAGTCCAAGAAGCCAAGTAATTGGAAGACCGGGCAAGGTATTCTTTAATAATTATGGTCCGAGTATACTTGATGAGTTAATAGAATATCTTTAAGTTATCTCGAGTAAGGTTCTGCTCAAGTAAGGTATGTACTCCCGAGTACGCCTTATCAATAAGTTGTTCAACTGACAATGAGCCGAACAGGATCATAGAAGAACAAGGTTGCTCGTAAGGATTTGTCGAGCAAAGTTTGATAGATTTAAGAAGATTGAAGTCTACTCGGTGAATATTTTACTTAGTAAAATATTCTTTAAGTAAAGTCTACCCGGAACTAATTCTGAGTACACTTCTATGTTTACCAAGTCTGAAGGAAGGCCGAGTACACTGCGTACTCGGAGACTGAAGTTTAATGAAAAGCCTACCCAGAAGACTTGTTTTACACTTAGTATATTTTTGAAAATGTAAATTGAATATGTACTATCGGATAGGGTTTCTAGAAGGAATGACAGCCTGTCCTAGGTTGGCAGGCCTATAAATAGAATATTTAGGGCACGAGAGACAGACACGAGAGACAGAAAAGGATAAGACCGACACATTAATTGAGAGAATATTTTGTGTGTGACGGCTGTCCTAGGATTCCTCCTAAACCCTAATCGATTATCCTTTTGTATGATTAACGTTATATAAATGGAAATCTTTTGAGTGAATCCTTCGTGTGTCTTGGTATTTTGAATATTCATTGCAACCGTATGTTTGTTATTGATTCCGCCTTTAACAAACGGTCATCTTTCTAAACATAGTAACCCGTCATTAACTCGCTTGTCAACACGATTAATTTTGTGTGAGTTATGACATGATTGATTAAGATCCGATCCGAATCGACCGGACATTCAAGAATTCGGGACCTTACAAGTGGTATCAGAGCTTGTTGCTGCTATTTTTAGAAAGATTGTTGCTGATTAAGTTTTGAAGAAGAATGACGTAAGCAGAGCACTGTTCGATTGATTTGTGACGTCAGAAGCTCTGTTCTTCATTTTACTTCCAGATCTACTAGTTTTAGGTGTTTTCTTTTTCTTATTTCACTTAAAACTTTGATTTTTATTGTTGAATCTTGTTCTATTCATATCAGACACCTCAGATATAAGAATTTATTCTTAGATCTGATTATTTTAATCTATTTTGATAAGAACTTAACTTCTATTTTAAGAAAATGTCTGGATATGAGGAACAAGAGGTGTCTACTAATAAGATACCTAGATTGTATGGTCAGGAGAACTTTACCAAGTGGAAAGTGCTTATTGAGGCTGCTGTTTGTTATAATGATGTAGATATGTGGAATTCTATCAAGAACGGTCACCAAGCTACTGTTGAAGAAGGTGCTAATGCAAATGCTATTGCTGCTGTCAGAGAGAGAATGAGAAAAGTTGATGACAGAGCATTGGCTATGCTCAAACTTGGTCTGTCTTGGGAAATCCTCACAAAGGTTGCACATCATCAAAGTGCTAAGGCAATGTATGATGCAATCCTTGAGATGTATGAAAGGAACACTGAATTGAAGAACATTAAGAAGCAAAGACTGAAGCAACAGTTAGAAAGATTCAAGTATAGAGATGGTGAAAGGTTGAAGTCAATACTAGAACGTTTTCTGAGTATTGTGAATGAGTTGAGAACAACTGATTATGTAATGACTGACTTTGATTTGAATACAAAGTTGCTCAACTCAATGCCAAAAAAATGGTATACTGCTTGCAAATTCATCCTTCAAAAGCAAAATTTCAATGAATTGAAATTGGATGATGTAGTATGTTTTCTTCAAGCTGCTGAACTTGAAATGATTGAGAATGAAATGATCAAGGAAGATAAACCAAGTTTCAATGTGTCAAATGCTTTAATTGCTCCAATGGGGAATCTTACAACAAAGAATCAACAACAAATTCCTATCATTGAAGAACCAAGTGATCACAACAATGAGACTCCTAGGTCATTCATTGGAGGTGGTTCAAGCAGTCAAGGTGGTCAACAGAGGTTTAATGTTCAATTGATGGATGATGATTCAGTCTCTATGGGAAATGGAAATGCTCAAAGTGCTGGTGCAGGGCATGTTCAAGGGGGTGATGCACAAGCCCTAATGTCTATGTTCACTGAATCCTACAATGGATTTGTGGCCAAAAACTTGATTCACACAAGTGTAGTGCAGGATGATTTGGAACAAATAGATGCTGATGACCTTGAAGACATGGATCTCAAATGGCAAGCTGCAATGTTGGCATTAAGAAGCAAGAGACTGTCCAATAGAACTGGTAGATCACTAGTTTCTGGTCCAAATGAGAGAATAGGATTTGACAAGTCCAAGGCTATCTGTTACAACTGTCAACAGCCTGGACACTTTGCAAGAGAGTGCAATATGCCAAGGAATTTTCAAGTCAATCAGTTCCAAAAGCCTAGAAACCAACAACAATACCAGCAGAATGTGCATAGAAACAACAACCAGTAGAACTTCAACAATAACCAAGGCTTCAATCCCAACAACAACAACTTCCATCCAAACAACAACTTCAATCCCAATTTTAACAACCACTATCAGCCTCAGATGAACAACCAGCAGGGTATGAATCAGAATCAAGTATATCATATGAACAACAATCAGAATCAAGTTGTTCAAAACCCTGCAACAAACAACATTCCAGTAAACCAAAATCAACAAAGAAATCAAGGCAATGTGGCAGTAACTACTCAGCATGAGGGAAGCTTTGACTGGAGTAACCATGAGGAAGATATAGCAGATGATATCAGAAGAGCTAATGTGGCATTCATGGCCATAGACTCTGCATCTTCATCTAAGGTACATTCTGATCCTAATGCTGATTTACCTAAACTTGTCAATGAATTAAAAGAAAAGGTTGGTAAGCTGGAAAGTGAGTGTTTTAAGAAGCAAAGCATTATCAATGCTTATGAGGCAAGTGAGATTTTTAGTGAGGAAAGAATGAAAAGTTTGGAAGAGGATTGTATGAATAGCTATAGAGCTCAGACAAGATTCACAACAGAAATTAGTGGGTTGAAAAAGATGGTGATTGATGAAAAGGTGCTGAATACAAAGCTGCAAACTGAAAATGAATTCTTAAAGAACTTAGTTTCAACTGGAAACATTTGTGGAATTCTAAATAAAGTAAAAGAAGATGAAAAGTACAAGGCTGTTCCACCACCATTCAACAACAACTTTATGCCTAAAGTTGACAAAGAGAAGAGAAGTGCTTATCTACAACAATTCAAAGATGTGTTTCAAGACAAAGAAGATGTTGCAGATTTGTACAAGAATGTTGAGGTGAGTGAAGATGGTGAATTTGTTATGAAGAAAGAACTAAAGCAAGAAAAGTCAATTGGAGTTCAAGTCTCTGAAGATGACTTTGATTCAGATGAGTTGGATCAAGATGATCTGAGTGATTTGAGTGATCAAATTACCGAAAAGGAAATTCAAGCTGCTGAAAAAGGAAGAAAATATAGAAAGCCTGAATCTGTTGATCAACTTTCAAAGTATCCTCCAGTTACACATAAAATGAAAAGAATGAATGAGCAAATGAAAAGAGAACATGTTTCTTTTGATATTGGTGAAAAGAAGAATGTGTGTTACAATGCTGTCAGACCTCCAAGCAAAAAGTTTTTGGAAAAATTAGAAAAGAACAAGAAAAAGAAGGTAAATAAGGAAGAAATGGATATAGAATATATTACTTATATTTATCCTATCTTTTCAAGTGTTGAAGACTTTGATACGGCTGAGGTAGAAACTGTTGAGGAATATGAAAGAAGGAAGTCAAGATATAGAGAGAATGTGGAAAGAAGTGACATCAGAATGGCTGAGTTTGTTCCATTCTCAATTGATTTTAACAATCTGAAAAACAAAAAGACAATTGGTATGAGAGAGCCCAAACCAAGTGAAAGATTCAGGAGACCAAAAGAACATGAAATGTTCAAAAGAAAGGTGTGGTGTAGAAAGTGTGATGAATATGGACACCATACTGATTCATGTAATGAGAGACTTAAGTTTCAGCCATTTCATGTCCCAAATGGAACAAAGTTTGGTTAAGACTTTGTTTTGTACAAAGAGAAGTATGCCATGTATTTGGGAAAGGGAAATGTGAATAGCATAGAGACAAGAGTTGAAGTAAAGGCTGAGACAAAGAAGAAGAAGCAAATGACTGAGACTGTGAGAAGAAGTAAATCACCTCAGAAGCAAAAGCAGGTGATAATGGAGAACCAGTCATTGAAATTTACCAAAAATACTCATTCAGTCAAGTCTGATGGGTCATAAGAATCATCAGGCAGTGAGAAATCAAGAAGAAAAACTGTATATCAAAGAAAGAAACAAGCTGTACTCACTGGTGATGAAAAGTTCTTGTTAAAACATGGATATGAACCACAAGGTTTCACATGGAAACCTAGACCTGAAGCTAAAGTAGAAGCTGTGACTGATGTAATAGACTTCTCAGAAACTAAGGACTATGTCTTACAAGAAAAGATAACTGCCTCAGTTGAGCTTGACAATTCAGCTTCACTTGTCAAGACACCAAGAGAGTGTGGATATGAAACAGACAAGTCTGATAATCTGGAGATCACTCATGAAGATCCTGAACCTACTACACTCACTTCCCAAGCTACCACTGAAATTAACACTGATAAGTTGCAAGTTGATGAAGCTTGCATCTCATCACTGAACTAATCAAATCTCTCATTGTGCAGGAACAGGCCACTCCATTTAATGATATATGGTATATGGAAAGTGGTTGTTCTAGGCACATGACTTGTGACAAGAGGTCACTTGTGAATTATGTTGAGAAATATGAGGGTCCAGTTGCCTTTGGGAGTGATGAAAATGGTGGAAAGATTGAGGGTAAAGGGATATTGACAAATGGGAAGGTGTCTTTTGACAATGTCTTTCATGTTGAGGGACTACAATACAATTTGTTGAGTATATCTCAAATGTGTGATAAGGATTACAAAGTCAGTTTTGATGATTCTCATTGTTTCATCTTAAAACCTGAGTTTGTGATCTCACCTGAAATAATTATGATGATGGCACCAAGAAATGGCAACTTGTATGAGTTGAATATGAAAGATGCTATTTCAAGAGGTGGTGCATGTTTTGTTTCCAAAGCCACTGAAAATGAATCTAAATTGTGGCATAGGAAGTTGTGTCATGTGAACTTGAAGAATACGAATAGACTGGTCAAGGGTGAACATGTGATTGGTTTACCTACAAGAGAATTTAAGTTAGATGATCATTGTGACTCATGTCAGAAGGGAAAACAACACAAGTCTACTCATAAGACAAAGCTCATCAATTCAATTGATCAACCCCTTGAGTTACTTCACATGGATCTTTTTGGTCCTGTGAGTGTACCAAGTATTGGAAAGAAGAGATACTGTTTGGTGATCATTGATGACTATTCAAGATATACTTGGGTTTATTTCTTAAGTACCAAAGATGAGACTGCTGAGTTGATTAAGGGTTGTGTTATAATGATTGAAAACAAACTGAATAAGAAAGTGAAGATGATAAGAAGTGACAATGGTACTGAGTTCAAGAATGGAGTTATGGAAGAATTTTGTGCTCTGAAAGGAATAATGCAACAATTTTCAGCTCCAAGAACTCCTGAACAAAATGGTGTTGCAGAAAGGAGAAACAGAACACTAATAAAAGCTGCAAGAACCATGTTGGCTGATGCTAACTTACCTGTCACATTCTGGGCTGAAGCAATCAACACTGCTTGTTCTGTTAAGAACAGAGTGCTTGTGAACAAAAGGCTTGATAAAACTCCTTATGAGATTTTCAACAATAGAAAGCCTTACATCAAGTTCTTAAAGCCCTTTGGCTGCAAATGCTTTTTATTGAACACTAGAGACTATTTGAACAAGTTTCAAACTAAGTCACTAGATTGTTTCTTTGTTAGATATTCTACTCACTCAAAGGCATACAGAGTTTATGTGAAAGATCACATGAGTGTGATAGAGTCATCTGACATTATTTTTAATGAGAATCAATTCAACACAGTCAGTGATGCAACATGGCTGTTTGATCATGAAAAGTTAATAAAGTCATTCAAGATTTATTCTGAAGACTTTGATGATACATTCTTCAAGACCAGTGTACTTGAAGAAAATAAGAAGAAAGAACTGGACTTGGAAGAATTGTGGAAAAAGGTTGCTAGGAAAGAACAGGAATACACTTTTGTGAAAAGCTCCTCAAACAATGACATTGAACAAGATCAGGAAATGACAAGTCAAGATAGTCCTTATGTACAAAATGATCATGTTCAGAATGGGAGTGACACAGGCAACAAATCAAATGATAAAGAAGCTGCAACAACAGCAAGATTTCAAGACTTATTTCAAAGCTTGAATCTGGGAAACAATGGTGCATCTACTTCAGGACAAACCAATGATGAAGCACCAGAGTTTCATGATGCAGAAGCTGATTTGATCATTGAAGAACCTGAAATCAATGAAACAAATCTTGACACAAATTTACAAATATGATAATACAAACTCCTACTGTTGAAAAGAATCATCCTGCTGAAAATACCATTGGTGACTTGCATGAAAGAGTAACAAGAAGTCATTCTGAGATAGCAAACATCTGTCTGTACTCTTGCTATCTATCCCAATTAGAACCAAAGAATATTGCTCAAGCTTTAAAAGACAATAGTTGGGTAGAGGCAATGCAAGAGGAATTGGCCCAGTTTAGAGATTTACATGTATGGGATCTTGTAGACAAGCCACATGACATATATGCAATAGGAACCAAATGGGTGTTCAGAAACAAAAGGGATGAAAGGGGTTTGGTGATTAAGAACAAAGCTAGACTTGTAGCACTGGGATGTCTTCAAAAGGAAGGGATAGACTTTGAGGAAGTGTTTGCACCAGTTGCAAAATTGGAAGCTATAAGAATTTTTCTTGCATATGCTGCCTCAAAGAACATTAAAGTATTCCAGCTTGATGTCAAATCTGCATTCCTTAATGGAAAGATTGATGAAGAAGTGTATGTGGCTCAACCACCAAGTTTTGAGGATCCCATGTATCCAAACAGGGTGTATAAGTTAAACAAAGCCCTTTATGGATTGCATTAGGCTCCTAGAGCATGGTATGATGAGTTATCAACTCATTTACTTGAAAATGGCTTCACAAGGGGAGCCATTGACAAGACACTCTCCTACAAAAGACAAGGGTCAGATTTGCTGCTTTTACAAGTCTATGTTGATGATATCATCTTTGGATCTACAAATGAAAATATGTGTTTGGAGTTTGAAGAGGTGATGAAGTCCAAGTACAGCATGAGTTCCATGGGTGAAATGAACTTCTTTCTGGGACTGCAGGATAAACAAAAGAATGAAGGAATCTTCATTCACCAAGATAAGTATGTGCAGGAAATTTTGAACAAGTTCAAATGTCATGATTACAAGGCTGCCTCAACTCCAATTGACACCAAAGAAAAGATGATAGCTGATGAAAAGGGGGAGTCAGTTGATGAACATGAATACAGAGCCAAGATTGGATCTCTGATGTATCTGACTGCAACAAGACCAAATATCATGTTTGCTGTTTGTGTATGTGCTAGGTTCCAATCAAATCCAAAAGTCTCTCACATGAATGCTGTGAAAAGAATACTCAGATATTTGAAGGGAAGACCAGACTTAGGGATTTGGTATCCAAAGAACCAATCCTTTGATCTGATTGCATATACAGACAGTAATTATGATGGATGCAATATGAGTAGAAAGTCAACATCAGGGGGATGCCAGTTTTTGGGTGAAAGGCTAGTGTCATGGCAATGCAAGAAACAGACCACAGTGTCAATCTCCACTGCAGAAGCTGAATATGTTGCTGCATCTGCCTGCTGTGCACAAGTTCTCTGGATTCAGAATTAGATGCTGGACTATGGTTTGAACTTTCTAAACACCCCTATTCTGATTGATAATACTGCTGCATATTTTACTTTTAAGAATCCTGTGCAACATTCTAAGACTAAGCAAATTGAAATCAGACATCACTTCATCAGAGATTGCAGTAAAAAAGGTTTGATTGAAATGCAAAGAGTTGATACAAGTGATTATCTGGCTGACCTATTCACCAAACCACTTGATAGAACCAGGTTCAACTTTTTTTTGAAAGCCCTGGGGATGATCAACTCTGATGAAATCTGATTAAGGATGTGTGCTTGGTTGTGTACCTCTATGTGCTACTTGAATATTTTAGAAGAGGTCACACATGTTGAATATGTTGCTGAATATGTTGCTAAATAAGTTACTGAGTATGTTCTATGCTATGTGAATTAACTGTTTCTATGTGTGTCTCTCTGTGATAACGGATTATTTTCTTAGAGATTACACATATTGAATATGTTTTGATTATGTCACTGTTTTGAAGTTAACTGATAGGTGGTTAAGTAACTATCTGTGCAATTTGTTTGTAATTGATGATAATTGTTGACTATCATGTTAACTGATCAGATGTTATGATAAGTGGTTTGATCTGTTTAGGTGAGATTAATTGCTTATATAATGTCATGAGTAATCACATGATTATGGTTACTTGAATATGTTCTTAATCTGATCTTCTGAAGTTGTTAAGATATAATAGACATTGAATATGAGTACAGTCTTTCTTTCTTGATGATGAAAGAATGATTAAGATTTGAGTATGTGAAGCAACTATTTATGTCAAAATGTGTTTTATGTCAAAATTAGGTGATTCAATGAAATTTATAATGAATTTTGCATAACTACAATATTTTGGTCAAAACATGAGCAAATTGATTAATGGTGTTGAGATATGATAAGATTATTCAGTTCAAGCTTTTAAGAAGCTTAAAAGAAGGAATTTCAAAGGGAAAGATCTCAAAAAGTTGTTTTTGCTGAAAATTATGTCATTTGCCCAGTTGGAAGGACATGCACCTGTGTATGTTTGGTCCTTAAGTCTCATTTGACTCAAAGGATAGCCATTTACCTGAAAAACTGAATGCATTTGGGGAAATTATGACTTGTTTCTTATTCATTCACTTAAAACTATGTCAATACCTCTGACTTTGAAAGGACATATATTCACATGTATGTTTGGTCCTGTTTGACCACTTTTAGTCAAAACAGGATAGCCATTAACCTGACAATTAAGAGAAATTGGGGTGATTGAATATTAAACTGTGTTTATTGGGAAATGATAGTACATTGACTACTTAGCTGATCATATGGAATTAATAGGCTAAAAAGGCCTTAGTATAGTCATTAACATGTATTGTTACTTTCTCATGATGATGTAAAATCTAAGGTGATATAAACATAATGAATATGCTAATCTTTATGTGGAGATGCATAGTTGTTTTGCATGTCTCAAGATAGATCTCTCCGAATGATATGGCAGAAAAGTGATTACCCAGTCATACACGAGCCTGTTGTTATTTGGTCAACCAAAATGAAACATTTTTTATATATGACAAAGAACATGCTTTAAGAAAATTTGAGAAAATATCAAAAACAAGGGGAAGAATGAATAAATCAACCAAAAGTTGATAAATGTTTTAAATATTTTATCAAACAAGAGGGTTACAACAAGAACTACAAAGATGTTGACAAAATCTGTCTCATCTTGAATGAAAGGCATGTTGCTAACTGTAAGTCCAACGTTCAACCTCTATATGTTTGAATAACAAAAGTCCAAAAATACAATAAGTTCTGTCATAAGAAACTATTTTTGACCAAATACAGGAGGTTGGAGTCAAATTGGGGTGATCTAGGGAAAGCCAAATATGCTTTGAGAAGAGATATGAGGCATCAGAGCACAGTGTTGACCATTATTGTATTATGCTCAAATTGAACCTTAATCATATCACCAAAGAGATGAAAATCATGCTAAGTTTATACCTGCTGTTAACCTATCTAAGTTGCATAATAATGCTGAGAGTGAAGTATTGAGAAAGCTACTTAGTCAATATGATCCCATTCCTGAGATCTTTTCAGTTTATAAAGGAAATTGTTTTGAAGTGAAGTATAACTGAAATTTGATCTCTAAATGCACCATTTGATCTTAAACTATATTCTGAAATGATACATAACTTAGAAATGTCTTTGAAAAGTGGTTTAAGTCAAAAAGTGTTGCATTTTGCCAAAAATAGGCTGAATATGTAAGTTCGAGTATGGTTTGATGATTTATAACCTTCTCGAGCACAAACTGTTTGAATATGTATTTTCGGGTAAGGTTAATAAGATTTAACCTTTCCGAGTACAAAACAGTTGATTATGTCTGAATATGTAAGTTCGAGTAAGGTTTGATGATTTATAACCTTCTCGAGCACAAACTGTTTGAATATGTATTTTCGGGTAAGGTTAATAAGGTTTAACCTTTCCGAGTACAAAACAGTTGATTATGTCTGAATATGTAAGTTCGAGTAAGGTTTGATGAGTTATAACCTTCTCGAGCACAAACTGTTTGAATATGTAGTTTCGGGTAAGGTTAACCTTTCCGAGTACAAAACAGTTTTCTATGTCTGAATATGTTGTTTCGGCTAAGGTTTGATAGTTTTCAAACTTTCCGAGTAAGCTTAGTCATTTCTGACTAACTTTATGATTTTCGAGCATACTTTGAAGTGTTTACACTTTTCGGATAGAGTACACTATTGTACTCATTTTCCCAAGTAAGCTTGAAGTCTTGAGATGATTATGTGTTGAAATAGCTAACTGTTAACAAGAAATTCTTGTTTCGAGTAATCTATGCATGTTATATGTTAGCTTCGAGTAAGCTATGCATGTTATATATTGATTGTGTTTTCAAGCAAACTTTGTGAACTTGAGTAAGTACACCGAGTAAGCTTTGTGTGAATATGTTGTTAGGAAAGGCTTGTTAATCTTTTCGGGCACGCTTAGATGTTACTGTTTAAGTTTGTCATGTTTCGGGTATGGTTTGATATGATAAGTTCTCTCGAACAAAGGCATAACTGATAATTGAATGTGTTTATCCTAGAAAGCTAAGTGCTAACATAGGATTTTTGAGCAAGCTCTATGAAATTTTAGACTATAGCAAACTTAAATGTTTATGTGTTTAATTTCATTCCGAGCATGCTCTGTGATATGTGTGTTTATGATTTCTTTGAAATTACAAGTGTTTTCAGGCAAACTTTGTTTACCGAGCACACTTTATATTTCGGGTACACTTGTGTTCCTTCAATATACTTGGTAATTTCAAACTTTAACTTTCCGAGTACACTGTCTGCTAGAATTTCTTTTCGAGCACACTTTGTACTATATGAAAGTTATTCGGGTATACTTTACATAAGATTGTTGTCCGAACACACTTTACATTTGAAAGAGTGCTCGAACACACTACGTATACAAGCATACTTGAATGAATGCGTAGATTGAATATGTTAGTTAGTATGATAAAATTGATTATGATTCTTTTTAGAGTTTGTGATAGATAAGTTTTAATTTTGAAATTGAGAAATTCTTGAGTAACTTTATCTTTGCATACTTTACCATTTCTGGACACACTTTTAAATGGATAAGGAAACCATTCTTGGAATAGATAAGAAAGTTAGGTGATAAAAGACAAAACACTTTTAAAGATTCTCACTTTATCTGAACTGCTGTAGAAAAGCAAAATATGCAGACCTTTATTCATAACTCTTTTCTGATAAAGCTACAGATATGTACCTTACATCCGTCTTAACTCTCTTTAAAAGAAGACCTGTATATGCTATTTAAAATTTCAAAATTCGCATTTTAAGAGTAACTCACATTTGTGTTTTTGTGCAGATTTCAATATTATTCAAGACAACGGTTTGAATTGAAATATTATTTTTACCTTAATTTCTTTTTACTTTCAGATCTAACTGATAATTGTGTGTTTATTGATGTAACAGAAAATCAGCAATGGATCCAACTCCAAGTAATTCCAATTCCTACAAACATCATCTTTCTGAAGAACTGAAGAACGCATTGCAACGAGTTCAAACCCTAATGTCTGAGGTTGAGAAGATCTCAGCTGCCCCAAAACAGGGGGAGAAAGTACTGAATCAGGGGGAGAATTCGCTGAAGCTTCTCTCAATTTATGAAAAGGACAGCTCAGATGATGAAGCTAACAATGTTCCAGAAAATGAAAGGAAGGATCGTGAGGAAAGAAGGAAATTAAAAGGAAAAGAAATTGCACAAGAGGATGTTGAAATTAAGAAAATGGACTTTGATATGAATACAATGGACTCTGAACTGAACGAATCTGAATCAGAAGCCAAAAGAGTCTATGAGCAAAGAATGACAGAAATTCATGACAGAGAATTTCTGAGTCAAATGTTGTCTGACAAAGACTTTAAAGAACAAGAAAATTTGTTGAAAATGTTTGAAGATGTGAAAAGGCTAAGAGATGAAGTGATAAATAAACAGAGAGAAGTCCCACAAGAAGTAATTGACAACTGCTTAAATGATAAAGAAATTCCAAATGGTGTGCTAGTATCTCTACTCAAGTTGATTAAACAAGAAGAACCCGAGACAGAAGTGAAAGAGAAACTGGACACTGTCATTGACATGATTTCAAAGGCTTTAAGCAAAGAAAATAATACTCAAGACAATGAACTAAAAGGTTTGAAATTGAAAGATGATTTGGAACAAGAAGTGGAAATTCAAAAATTCTTAAGCAAATATGGTGGTAAACCAAAATTTTTGATTAAGAATGGAATTCCTTTTGAATATGTAAAATTAATGACAAGAAAAGAGATTTTGAGCAACTTCAAGAAAATGAAAGGACAACAGCTGAACTTGAAGAAGGGAGCCGCTCAGTCTCTGGTTGGTAAGAACAATGGAATGTCCAAAAAGATGGATGATCTATCAAGGATGACAGTGAAAGGGAAATTAAATGTAGAGGAATTCTACAAACAGACAACATCCTTGCTTCCAAAACAAAACAAAACAAAGAAAAGGAAGATATCTGTGGATACTCAGGAAAAACTAATGCAGATGCACTTGAAGATGGATAAAACCCCTGACAAGGCTGTTGCAAAAGGCAAAAATCCTTCTGTCAACCACAATGTTATGCCAAGTGGAATATTCTGTGATTCCAGGACTGAACATCTGAATGTTATGATGGAAAATGGAGATATTGTGAAGATCTTCTCTAAGATTGACTTCAGAAAATTCAATCTATGGCAATTGAATGTGCTTGCAGCACTACATCTCTCTGATTCCAAGGAAAGCCAAAGGCCTACAAGTGGTATGCAATTAGAGTTGCTGGGATTCTTGAGAGAGCAGCAAAAATTGGACTTTCCATGCCTAAACAAGCATCTTTGGCTAAATTGAAGAATGTTTAGGATTTGCTTATGAAACTTTTGCTTATGTAATTTGATTATGAAATTTGACTTTTAATTTGATGTGTATTTTGCTAAGTGTATGTAACCACAGAGTGTTTTGGGTCAGCTGAGGTGTTCCAATATAGGGGGAGATTGTTGGGTCAAGAGTTTGACCCAAATGAGGAGATTTGACCTAAACGAAGAATATGGAAGATTGGAATCTTCTCAACCTCCTCAGAAACTGCTAAGTATTGAATCCGAGCACACCTTGGACCTTCGAGTAAGCTTTTACTTAGCCGAGTATGAGATTTTGCCTCCCGGGCAAGGTTTAATTCAAATAGTCTTCTTAAGTGGATATCCGAGCAAGGTATGCTTTTTAGTGATTTCCGAGTAAGATTCATTAATTTGGCATATCCGGGTAAGGTTCACTTTGTCAATCAGGGTTGTTCTTCAAGACCAAGTAATTTACTCTTCCGAGTAAGGTTTGGTCAACCAAGTCCAAGAAGCCAAGTAATTGGAAGACCGGCAAGGTATTCTTTAATAATTATGGTCCGAGTATACTTGATGAGTTAATAGAATATCTTTAAGTTATCTCGAGTAAGGTTTGTAGGTTCCCAGCCGGATCTACACGAGATATCGCGTACTACGTAGGTGTGGAATCCCTACGTAAGACGTTACGAGTATAGAAAACAATACGAGCTAACACACAATACGATAACCAAACACAAGTTGTACTCCAACCGTAAACACGTGATACAATGACCACTGAATTCAAAACTCTCTAACTCGAATACACGAATAAACTCTTTTTCTCAATTATAAGCCGTAAACAAATAGCTTATATAGACACGACAACTTCGCCTGGTATGTTCAGGCGAAGTTGTCCCTAACTTCGCTTGTCTAACAAGTTCGCCCATATAAGAAAACTTGTTAGTAACTTCGCTTACATACAAAATTCAAATCTAACTAACACGATTACAGACACTCGACACTGAACTACTGACATCATGCACCAACAGACTCCCCCTTGGCAGTAGCTTCATCTCTTTAGCTTCAAACACGTGTCTTGTAATCTTCAATCTTCTATCTTCAAGCATGCACTCCTTCTCGAACACAAACCGAGACAACTTTTTGATATTTCCTCGCTTCGTCTTTCCAAGCAGGAATATAAAATATCTTCTTGTCATTCAACACCTGCAAATCAGCTTGCGATAAGTTTACCAAGTGCATCGGATCGTACACTCTAAGCAGCTCTTGTTCATCTTCGTCTTCCATCACTACCTCAGCTGTCTCACAATCTACAAACCACCACTTCAAGTCTTTAAGCACATCCTTGGGTATTAGCTTCATCGGTACTTCTTACAAACACCGGATCGGTTTATACTTCATAATCATCCAAGGCTTTCCATCAGCTCTCAAACCTCTATCCTTGTCTTCAACAAGTTTTCCCTTTTGTGGCTTCAACAGCTCAAATTTCTTCTCTTTTATACTCTCTTTCCACACAATTTTCCCAATGACTCTAGCCATATTATCGTCACTTCTGTTTATCAATCCCAATCTGGCTAAGTCTTTCACTTCACATTCTGGCAGTGTATTCAACGATCTTAACATCCTTCTAAAGTACTGAACACCGTCATACCTTTTAATCACGAAGAGCCTCAACTGCTCATCATATACCAGCAAATAATCCCTTTCTTCGCTTCAGCATAGCCTTTAATGTTGTAACTCTTCTTAAACATTGTAGGGACCGCCGGTTTCTTCGTTTTGACAAACCACTGAGCATAGCCTTCCTTCCATCTAGGCTGCTCTTCTCATTCAGACTCATCATTTCCAATCTGTTGACTCATATCTACATTCTCGACTTGCGGTATCTCATGCTCCACATTCTCCTATACTATCTCTCCCTCTTCAATCTCTGTATCAATCACAATATCTTCACCAATCTTCTCTATCACATCACTCGGTAGTACATCATCATCACCAACCAAAACATCATCCATCACCTCTACATCCACCACCACCACATAATCCATCTCCTCTACATCCACCACCACCACATCATCACCACCAGCTGCAGTTGTCGACTCCCCCTGAGTTGTGGAAGTTCCAAGAGCTTGATCAGTTATTGGTAACTCACCACCTGCATCTTTCGATGCATTGGGATCATCGTCTCTATCATTTCGTCTCTTGGTCCTCAACTCGTCGCCTTTACAGCTCGTCTCCCCCTTAGATGCCAAGAACTCCTTGAAAGCATCTATGATTTTTCCATGTTGTACCAGCAGGGACGACTGCATCTGATTCTCTGAAACTAGGCGCTGAATAGCCTGGGTTTGGATAAGATTAATCCTTGACTGCTCTGCCACGACCCATTCCAGTGCTGCTATTCGTTCAGAGTCTGATAGGGTTGCATCGAAATCGAACCTCATATGCGATATATCTTGAGTGTACTGAGGAGGGATTTCCGATGTCACCGGGACCTCAGAAGTAGAAATAGACGTAACCGCAGGTGGTATCGTGTGACAATCGTCAATTTCAGGTTAACTCCGTTAACGCAACTCCGTCAATTCAAACTTTAGATTTATTGAATCTATAACGCAAACTTCATTACATTTAAACTAGGGTTTAAATGACGCTTAACACTTACTACATGTGTAGTAGTCTTTCGGGATTTGCACCGAAACGCAAACGATTGATGAATAAATGAAACACACTAAAACACTAATGATGTGATAATTATGTGTTAGGATTATGTGTTATGTGATAATATTATTGTCATGTTAATTTATTGTGCAAGTTATGATAGAATGTTCTAGAAAAAGGAAATACTTAATGTTAACTTAATGTGCAAGTTATGATAGAATGTTCTAGAAAAAGGAAATACTTAATGTTAACTTAATGTGCAAGTTATGATAGAATGTTCTAGAAAAAGGAAATACTTAATGTTAACTTAAGGTGCAAGTTATGATAGAATGTTCTAGAAAAAGTAATACTTAGGAGTTGAGGGGCCAAGGTGTAACATATTAGTCTATAAATACATGATAAACCTAAACCCTAACTCCCATCCCTTTTCCCTAACCCCAAATCGGCCAGCCATCCCCTCTCCCCTCTCCTTGTGATCGATCAATATACACACACACACTCAAGATCTTTCAAGTTTGATTGAAGATTAAGGTGCTAGGAAGGTATAAACAACTATTCTATGCATCCTCTATGTTTAATTGTTAGTTTTATTGGGTGTAATTGATATGCATGGATATTGTTTATGGAGTCTAGAGTGTTATGTGAATGCATGATAGTTCATAGATTGTTAAATTGTTGAGTTTGGATGCAAAAAGTTTCTGGACAGATTGTGTTGTTGATGTTTGAATGACTGTAACGGGATGTTAAAGTGGAATTTTATTGAGATAATTGATATTACAGTAAACTAGGTTGAGTCTAGTTTCTAAAGAATATAAATTTGTAATTTTTGGACGTGTGAAAGTTAACTTTTATTATTTTACAAAAACATGGTGCAAAGCTGAATTTTTAGACCTGCTGTTAGGTTGTTTTGTAAATGTTATATCTCATAATCTACGGGGCCAATTGGGTTGGTTCCACTTCTGGAAGTTGACTTATTGAGTTAGGAACCTAACCCAAGTGGTCTTGCATTTATTGAATTTTTCTTTTAACGGGAATTGCAAATAAAATTCTGTTGCGCATGAATCTGACTGATATGAGTTTGCTGTAGTGTTTTGATCATTATGAGAAATCTATGTGGAATAAAAAAAAAAAATATATGTTCTGGAAACCTAAGACATGTATGCTTCAGTGATGATTTTTGGTGAATTAATTGAGATGTTATGATCGGTGAAATAGTACAATCTTTCAAGTTGAAATTCTGTCTCGATGAAATTAGCTGCTGATTGTTGTGAAATTGCATGAAATATGATAGTTGTTAATTGATTGTCATAAATTGACCAAGATGCCCTTGTGGGGAGTAATTGCTAATTAATTGTCGTATTTTGACTAAATTGCCCTTACGGGGAGTATTTGCTAGTGATGTACATTGTTTATACATGACACGAAAGTAATTGCTCACACACGTATTGTATCACAAGTGTACTTGTTTAAGTCACACACGATCCACAAAACAAAACACGACACATGTTATGTGCATAGGTATTATGTGCCGAGTCTAGAGACTCGTTAAACGTTCCGACACTTAGAAAATCTCTTTGTTAATTTAGAACGCTAGAGAGAGTTCTACGACGCGCATCACCTGGTGATCTAATTTGGGAAATTCTTCGCAAACAGTGAGTTCACTTACCCCGCTCTTTGAACTGTTTTCAAACGCTTTTCACTTGGGGGAGATAACATACTCCGATAAACGCATTTTTGAGATAAACGCATTTTTGAGATTTTGTTAATAAATTATATATCACTTGTAAAGGCTAAGGGCAAACGTAACACTTGAAGTCCCACACATCGAACCGGTTAATATTGGATAATAGCGAGTCACTGTTGAGTAGTACTACTGGGTTTGACAAACCCCACCCGACGCTAAGCTCAACTGGAGGTTGATTGGGTGTAATTTTGGCTAACACTTACCATGGTCTGGATTGACCTGGTGACGGGCACTTGATAAACAGTCAGCTTCGGTTTCGAACCACTTAGTAATACTTGTTGTATAGATTAGCTACCTATCGATATATAATTTGACATAACACTATCTGGTAACGCAAAACGCTTAAACGCCGTAACGTGGTTACGCAAAACGCTTAAACGCCGTAACGTGGTTACGCAAAACGCTTAAACGCCGTAACGTGGTTACGCAAAACGCTTAAACGCCGTAACGTGGTTACGCAAGACACTTAACGTAAAACGCTGAACGCAAACGCTAAACGATTTATTTTTATATAACTTGTGAACTCACCAACCTCGTGTTGACCCTTTTAATATGTTATTCTCAGGTAGCCGAGGCGGACGCGCGGTCTAGGAACATGCATTGTTTGAATCATCTTTATTTATATGGTTTACGCTTCCGCACTTATTTGCATTTAAACGTTTTTATGGTTTGATTATAACTAATGATTCCGATCCTGTTAGTTCACACCCTCTGACGGTAAAACTCCGTTAGTGGATTTTGAGGGTGTGACATATCGTCACCGATAGACCTGCAGTGGCCACAACAGTCGACTCTATAAATTGTGCCACGACCTCCGATGGAGTAACAGTCGGAGGCGGCAATGAAACGATCTCAGGAGTCGAAAGTTGGAAGGTAGTGGGTGGGAGGCCAAAAGTAGACGAGGTAGCCACCACGGAAACACCCGTAGCGCTTGGCCTTGTAACCTGTAGGGATGAGGGAACCATTGTCATACCAGATAGTGCTGGTGGAGTGAAACGTACCACCCTAGAGCTCTCACCGGCTCCTGATCCTGCACCTATCCGTTCCCTTCTTGACTTCCGGATCAACTATTGTACCTCTTCCTCATAATCAGACTCACTATCATCAACAGTTCTCTTTCTCTTCCCATGTAGTCTTTCTCGAGTTACCATAATCCTTCTTGCCTCTGCCACTTCATCATCAGAATCTGAGCCCGCCAACGTTGTAGCTGCCCTAGTAACATTCACAGTCGAAGCACGTTCAACCGGGACCTGTACGATTTCCTCTGGATCCACCCGATCCATATCAAAGAAGCCTTGACCACCAAATTCTGCATCAATGTCTACGTTCTCCTCCGGTGACACAACAGTAGCAGCAGGTATTGCTTGAGGTGCTCCTGCCTGTTGTGGTGCCGGGTCCATAAACTCGTCCCCTTGAGCAGGCACATACCCCGGGTTGATCAAGTACCCAAAGAGTGGAGTATGTCGAGGACGGAGCTCAGGTTTTATCCTCGCACTGGAGGATCTACATTGGGCGAAGATCCGTTTGTTCACACTCTCAACGTATCGGATCGGACGGCGCTGAGGAAGCGTTGGAGCAACATGATTCAAGATCATTTGTAGGAATCTTGGATACATGATGAATCGCTCACGCGCCATCGCTCTTCGTTGACGATCAATCTCATAAAAGTCCATCTGACTAATGCTGAATCGCTTGTTGTAAGTCAGAGCAGTCATTGCTGACTGCAAGGTCGCGCCCATGCCATCAGTGCCCGCCTTTCTCCCTGACATGCAAACGATCATAACATGTATGAGAAAGCGCCACTGGTCAAGTAAAAAGCCTTTCCTCCTCTGCGTATCCCCCAAGGGACCAGAGTATCCCATTCTCAAAAACGCTCCATCACAGAAAGGAGCTACAAACTCTGTTGGATCATCCCTTGACTCATTCCCAAATCATAAAGCCGCCCGGATTTGTTCAGAAGAGAACTGAACAATCTTATTGTTGACTGTTGCGCGCATCACCAGGGGCTCGACTCTACAGTCGTATTTCACTGTCTGCCAGAAATCCTCAATATTGGGCAAGGATATTGGCAGAGTTGTTGTAATCGCGTGGAATATCCTCGAGCGTAAAAGAAATGTGATGATTTCGCGGAAATCATCAACTCCGCTCGCCTCCGGGTCTAATGTTATGTACATGTTGTGACCCGGGAAGAATTGTCTCTGGTGATCACCTCCGTCATCACCGCCTGCACCACCTGCTCCAGCAACAGCAGCCATATCTGCAACAAACAGGTTAAGTTAGATAAACGTCAAAGCGAATCACAAGTTCGCCTGTTACCATGAGCGAAGTTGTGATCAATTCTGTATAGGCGAAGTTAAAGGTGGGGCGAAGTTGGGAAACAACTTCGCTTCAACTTGAACTTCGTCTGATAATAGTTAAGTAAAATGGTCCAGGCGAAGTTACTGATAACTTCGCCTAATCACAACATCGCCTCATAAACTGTTTCAAAATCAATAATCAGGCGAAGTTAAACCTCAGGCGAAGTTACGGATAACTTCGCCTAAACTGTAACTTCGCCGAATTTGAATCGGCAACAGTTAGGGATTTTGAACGACGTGTAGATGATGATTTCGGAGATCGGGGACTCCGAAATACATGATTTTATGAAGTTTTAGACGTTCAAGTAGTTTACTATCACGTAAAAACAAGTTTGAAATCGGGTGTTTAAGGTTTCGAAAGACGAGGTCGAGAATCGAGTCGAAACGACCGATGATTAACCTCAATAGACAATGATAATATGATAATCGAACCCTACACACCTTTAATTTGATTTGAATTGAAGTAAGGTTAAACACAGAAGATCGAGAAAAACTGATCGATAAGTTTGCTTAGGTTGACAGAGAGTAAGTTCGCTGGTATTTTGGAAAATAATAAATCGTTTGACCCTAAAACTTCTTTATATAGGGTCAAAGTTAGTACAGGCGAAGTTATCGATAACTTCGCCTATTCCAGGCGAAGTTATCAACAAGTTCGCCTGTATTTACAAAACAAACCCCTACACTTTTAACAATTTTCAATAAAGTTTTAAAAACATCCTTTAAAGCGTTAAATGATACGATCAAGACCAAGTAACCAGGTATAAAATCAAACAATTACAAAAGTAACAAAAATTTGAAAAATTAAAGTACACGGGATCAAATTTCAGTCTCAATAGGGACTACCATGTTTTAGAAAAGATCCGAACAGGAATCATACTAATTTCGTGACTGTCACACAGATCCATGTTCAGCTGTATTATGACATAAAGAAACAGGTTGTAAGCAGGTAATCTACTTAAAATGGTTTTCATCGTTTCTGTGATACGAGTTAGGTTCAATTAAGCTCAAAACTTAAGTGGGCAACAACTCAGAGATTATGATGCTTCCTATCTATTCTCAAGGCGTATTTGGCTTTCCCCAAGTCACCCCGATTTGACCTCGACCCGTAGTGTTTGATTAAGTAGTAATTACTCTTCGATCTTAGACTCTGCTTCCTGTTCATCTTCTTGCGTCTTGATTGACAATCATTAACATTATGAACTCTAGAAGTGTTTTTTTTTTTTTTTTTAAATATATACACAACTTCAAGTAGAAAATAACTGCAAGTCCCGAATCTGGATCACTGCAGCGTCTTGACACTCTATCTTCACGGGAATCAGAACACTCACGGGCTCATGTATGACTGGGTAATCGCTTTTCTGCCTATCATTCGGAAAGATATGTATAAAGACTTGCACAACTCTTAAGTAGTTTCCACATAAAATCGAGTAGATTTAGTTAGTATCACTTCTACTTTTACACACCATAAAAAGCTACCATGACATACAATGACTGTTCTAAAGAATTTTAGGCCTAATAACTTCACTAGTTAAGCACACAGAATCAGTATATCTATCATTTTCCAAGGTTGGATCAATTTTCTTGTTAATCATAGTAAAGTAACTTCTTACGAAGTAGTAGACTTGAAAAATAATTTCATTTCCCAAAAAGAAAAAATTTAACTTCTATCGCCCCGACCAAATCAAAGTCTTCAGGTAAACGGCTATCCCGAAGATCCAATGGATCAGCTGGACCGACCACATACTAGTATGTGTCCTTCTAACTAAGTATGATCGACTAATTTTCAGCGAAAGAATAAAAACACATCATAAACCGCCCCGGTCACTTTCAGTCATCTGGTTAATGGCTATCCTCATATTCTATAAGTAGAAATGTGGACCAAACATATCCGAAGACATGTCCTTCAAACTGAGGCAACCGACATAATTCTAAGCGATAGTGACGTTTTTTTTTTTTTATTTATTTATATATATATAACACAAACACAAAGCATGGTTACTCGGGATTGATCATCCCATTCAGCTCAACAAGGTTTTGAAATCTAGTTTTGTCAAACGCTTTCGTGAATAAGTCAGCGAAATTATCTAACGTGTCAACCTTTTCGAGCTCAATCAGTTTCTTCTCAGCACAATCCCGTATAAAATGATGACGTATGTCAATATGTTTAGTTTTATTGTGCTTCACGGGATTGTTAGTTACTGAGATAGCAGCAGTGTTATCAATGCAAATAGGAGTAAATGAGAAATTCAGACCATAATCGCGCAACTGTTGTTGAATCCAAAGAACCTGGGAGCAGCAGTTGGATGCTGCCATGTATTCTGTTTCACATGTTGAAATTGCGACTGAGGTCTGCTTCTTGCATTGCCACGACACTAGTCTGCCACCAAGAAACTGACATCCACCAGTTGTAGACTTCTGACTCTGATTGCACCCTCCATAATCAGAATCCGTGTAAGCGACTAGCTCCAAGTCTCCTCCTCTTGAGTACCACAACCCCAGATTCGGCTTGCCTTTGAGATACCGCAGTATCCTCTTCGCACCCTTCAAATGAGATTCTTTTGGGTTTGCCTGAAAGTGTGCACAAAGACAAACAGCAAACATTATATCAGGCCTAGAAGCAGTTAAGTACATTAAAGAACCTATAATAGCCCGATATTGGGTTGGGTCCACATCTGCATCGTTGTCTGAATCAGCACCCAATTTGTGATTGACGCAGACTGGAGTATCATATGGAGTGTTGTCCTCCATCTTGAAGCGTTTGAGAACATCATGGACATACTTCGTCTGATGAATGAACATCAACCTGCAATCCTAAAAAGAAAGTTAGTTCACCCATAGCACTCATTTCAAATCTCTTCTTCATGACGGCCTCAAACTCCTGACACATGGCGACCTTTGATGCAGCAAAGATAATGTCGTCCACGTAGACTTGCACCAGTAGGAAGTCGCTACCCTTTCTCTTGAAGAACAATGTGCTATCAATTTTACCTCTTTCAAACTCATTCTCAAGCAAGTAATCTGATAAGGTTGAATACCAGGCACGAGGTGCCTGATGTAGTCCATACAGCGCTTTACTTAGCTTGTACACATGATCGGGAAAGTCAGGGTCAGGAAAACCCGGAGGTTGCTCAACATACACAACCTCATTGACTTTACCGTTTAGGAACGCACTCTTCACATCCAACTGAAAGACCTTCATCTCCTTATGAGCAGCAAATGCCAAAAACAAACGAATGGCTTCCAATCTTGTTACAGGAGCAAACACCTCATTGTAATCAATCCCCTATTGTTGATTAAAGCCTTTAACAACCAGCCTCGCCTTGTTCCTGATAACAATCCCTTTCTCATCTCTCTTACATTTGAAGACCCATTTCGTGCCTATCGCATGCACATTCCTTGGTTTTGCAACCAAGTTCAATACTTCCATTTTCTTAAACTGAGCTAACTCTTCTTGCATGGCTTCGACCCACGAGCTGTCCTTAAGAGCCATTTGATAGGTCTTTGGTTCAATCTGGCTGATAAAGCAGGTGTACAAGCACTCGTTGATTATGCCTGATTCTTTAATGCTTGTGTAAACACAGGTGTGCTCATTCAAGCTTTGTCTTGTTTGTACACCGGCGGACAGATCACCTATCACATTCTCCAAAGGATGATCTTTGTGAATTCTTGTAGTCGGAACCGAACTGACATTCAGATTATCTTCCAAGTTCGAAGATAGCTCATCAATGGGTGATTGATGTTGAGAGTGAAATGGATTGATGAATTCCTCTTCAGTAGAGGCAGCAGGGGTATTGATAGCATTTGACGAGGAAGGCTGACATTCATCATACTGTGGTCGTTGCACCAAAGTGTCTTCCTCATCGCATATCATCTTCGTAGCAATTCTTTCCTCAACTTCTGCAAAATCCAGATAAGGTATGTTAAAAGATTTAAAAAGTCTATCATAGTCGAAAACCCCAGCGGGTCCCGAGCTTGGTTTTGGTGATTTGTAACTTGTGATATCAGTGTTACACACCACCTCAACCTTGCTGTTCGATGTATTAAAGACCCGTCTGTTGGGAGTCCCAACAACGTATCCGACTAAGATTCCTTCGTCGGCTACTTCACCAAATTTAGAATTAGTCTTTAATATCGAACATGGGGACCCGAATGGTTCAAGACCACTCAAGTTTGGCTTTCTCCCATGCATAAGTTCATAATAGGTTTTATTTAATCTTTTAACAGTTAACACTCTATTAAGGATATAACAGGCTGTAGCAACAGCTTCAGCCCAGAACACCACGGGAAGTTTCGAATCAGCCAGCATGGTTCTGGCTCCTTCAATTAAGGTTCTGTTCTTCCTCTCAGCCACTCCATTTTGTTGCGGTGTATACGGTGCGCTGTATTGGTGTTCTATCCCCTTCTGTAAGCAGAAGATCTCCATCTCATAGTTCTTGAACTCAGTTCCATTGTCACTCCTGATAAATTTAACCCGTTTCCCCATGATATTCTCAACCTTGGTAATCAAATTCTTTACCATCTGCACTGTTTCATCCTTTGACTTCAGGAAATATACCCAGGAGTATCGAGAGAAATCACCAGTGATTACCAAGCAATACGATGTTCCTCCTAGACTTCTTACATTCACGGGACCGAAGAGATCCATGTGAAGTAATTCTAGGGTACTGCCAATTGAATTGACCTTCTTGGTTTGATGGGATTTCTTATGTTGCTTTCCCTTTTTGCATGATAAACATTTGTCTTCAAAGTTGAAATTCTTCAAGGGAACACCCAGCACAAGCCCATTTTTGACAAGGTAGTTCATTTTCCGAAGATGAATGTGCCCCATTCTCCTATGCCACAACTCGGACTCCGATTCAGTTGCTTTTGACAGAAGACACGATTCTTCTGTGGCCATCTCTGTCGATCTCATATCCATGATATACGTATTCTTCACTCTTGGAGCCTTCATAACAATCCAATCCTCCGGTATCTTAAAACCAGGATACAACACAAGCGCTTCATTCTTTGTAAAATGTACGGTGTAGTCTTTGTCACAAATCTGTGAAACACTCAGCAGATTGTGCTTCAGTTATTCAACAAAGTTTACTTTCTCCAAAGTCATCTTTCCATTCGACACCGTCCCTATTCCTGTAATCCTTCCACCGCTCTCTCCTGCGAAACTCACCCTGCCTCCTTGAACAGGTTTCAAGTCGTGTAACAATTTCTTGTTACCCGTCATGTGCCGGGAACAGCCGCTATCCACAACCCATTGATTGTTGGCAGCCCTGTTCAACTGTTCCTGCACGATTAAAGCAGATGATTAAAATCTGGGGACCCAAGACCGATTGGTCTTGGGTCGATACATTCCGTACCTTGGCTGTCCAAAGTTAGTATCATAATAATTTCTGTGAGTCCGAACAGGATACCTTCTTGTGGATTGTCTATGAGGCCATCCAAACCTTCGTGAATTAAAAGAATTATTACTTAAGGTTTGGTTGTTAGCACTGTAAAACTGAGATCTATTTTTTTGAAAACCTGAATTAGTCCATTTTCTGAAAGTTGATGGGTTTTCATTTTTACCATTATATTGATTACCGTTAGTTCTTTTCTCAGATTTTGAAGTCCTCACACCTCTGAATTTCTGCTTCAGAGGGCAATCAGCAACAAGGTGTCCTATTTGATTACATCTAAAACAACTCCTGTGTCCAACATTCTTATCAAAAGTTTTCTTAGATGTTGAGGCTGTATTACTGCCCATTTGTCTCACATATGGTGGGACATACGGGTTTAATGGAGACTTCTTTTCAGGTGTTTTATTTTTCTCTCCACTTCTTGGTAACACTTCCTCTTGTTTTGTCTCACACGACTCAGAGGACTTGTCTGAGTTAGATGAGACAGGACTCGGAGCAGAAATCTTAACACTTGCAACAGGCTTACTAACTTCTGGTTCTTTAGTAGTAACTTGAACTGGAACTGTCTGACCATAGTCAACATCAACAGATTTCTGATTACTAGGGTTATAAGTGTAATTATGATTGAAAGGTGGTGGAACTTCATGATAACCAATTCCTCCCCTTTTTGGGGAACCTTGATCACTAACGAGGTGATCAAGTATAGCGGATGAATTTCTGAATTGCTCCAGTTTCTTGTTAAGTTCCACCACTTTTACTTGGTGATCAGCTATCTGTTTTTCCCTTTCAGCTATTAGTTTGGTTTTCTCTTCTAGAACCTCATAGCTAAGATCAATCACTTGAATTTTTTTAGCAAGCTTTGCTTTAAGACTTTTAATATCTTTCTCGCTAGCTTTAATTTTTACTTTGTAACTATTTTCTCTAGCTTTAGTGAAATGATGATCTTCTTTTAAAGTTTTAAATTGCGCATCCAAACTAACAAACTGATCAGTTATAGTTGTCAGTTGTTCAGACAGATGTTCACACTTAGTACAAGGGAGTTCGGTACTTACCTCGGAGAGCTGGTCTGCCACATCTGCCATGTAAGCTTCATTTTCACCAGTTCCCTTCTTCTCACTATCTGCAGTTTCGATGTTTGCCAAATTGGCCTGTTCAAATACTTCTTCAACATGGAGATTCCAGTTGTACTCCTCATTCTGTCTGGAAATCATGGCCTTATAGTCATTACCACTACCACTTTGCTGTGTAGATCTGTTTTGACTGCGTTCTACACGTTCATTTTTGCACTCTTTTGCAAAGTGGCCATTCTGCTGACAGTTGTAACAGCGTACCTTCGACTTATCAAACCCTGGCCTCTCTCCGACAAACTTCCTGCCAGTCTTCTTCATGAACCTCTTCACCCTTCTGACAATCATAGCCATCTGCCACTGCAGATCCATCTCCTCCAGATCATCAGCATCGATCTGATCATAGTCTTCATCCAAAATTGCAGGATCAACAATCTTACCCTGAATATAGTTCTCATACGAAGCAATAAAAGATGCATAGAGAGCAAACTGCTGTTCAGCAGATTTAACACTCATGGGCATCTTCGAGTGGTTGTTGTTTGACACACTTGGGGAAAAACTACTCTTGGTCGCTTGAGGTTGAGAAGCATTTGATCCTCCAGCTACAAAGCACACATCACCATTCATGTTGAGAGATACATGTCCTTCATGTGTTGAGCTAGCGCCTGACTCTCCCTTAGAGTAATAAGCAGATGATTCAGTTTTCGAACTTGATCCAGAGTTAACCTTTGCACCATGCATACCCGGATCTTGAACCTGATCGGTAGGTGTCTCCTTTCGTACCATGTTCAGTTCAAACGTTCTTAGCATGTTAACTGCTGTCTCCAGGCCATAGTCAGCAAAGTCTTTATCTTCTCTCATCAACACAGTATACATCTCCCATTTCGGTGGGAGAGCATCAAGAAGCTTTTCAACTATCTCATCTTCTTTGTAAGCAAATGAATAGTTGCTGAGTTCAGTCATCAGATGATAATATCTAGTGATGATATCATCAAGTGATTCATTTTTCAGATACTTGAAGACTGAGAATTGGGTTTTTAGAAGTTTAATTTTCGAGGCACGAATTCCCACATTGCCCTCAAACCGGTTTTCAAGTGCTTCCCAAAGCTCTCTAGCAGTTTTATACTTTCGAAAGGTGTGAAGTATCTCTTGTGGAAGAGCCATTGTAATTGCTGCATGAGCTTTGCTTTCTGCCTCATACATTTTCTTCTCCTCTTCTTCCATCTCTTTGTATTTCTTGATCTGATCACGACCCTCATACTCAGCAGTAGGTGGAATGTAACCATCTTGTATGCACACCCACATCTTGGCATCTTGATACTTGACATATTGTTCAAAACGATCTTTCCACGCTACATAATCAGTTTTCTTAAGCATCTTAGGTGCCTTTGTAGCCGAACCCGCTTCTACTTCCATCTTTACCAGTTCAGTAATGTTTATCGAAGACATCTTTCTCAAAACTCAAAGAAATCCGAAAATCAAAAATTTTATTTTCAAACAGCTCTGTAGGCGAAGTTGTGAATAACTTCGCTTAAAACTTAACTTCGCGTGAATTTGTAACTTCACTCACTTTCTTAAATTCGCCGGATTGGCGAACTTGAGAATAACTTCGCTTAAGTTGAACGAACTTGGGAGGTAGGCGAAGTTGTGGGTAACTTCGCTTGAGGTAAGCGAACTTGAAGAGGTAGGCGAAGTTGTGGATAACTTCGCTTAACCTTATATCTTCGCCGAAACCCTACTAACAGTGACGGCAACTTCGCCTGATGAACACGAACTTTCTGCAGATTAGATTTCAGGGTTTTTCGAGGTTTGTGAAGGTGTTATGGGTTGTTTAAGCTTGTAGGAGGAGAGTATAGCACAAAAGCTCAGAAAACTCATCCCGTGAATAGTCGAACGGAACGATTTCTATACCCGCGTGATAATCCCGAACCACACAATCGAGCAAAAGCTTTGATACCAATTGTAGGTTCCCAGCCGGATCTACACGAGATATCGCGTACTACGTAGGTGCGGAATCCCTACGTAAGACGTTACGAGTATAGAAAACAATACGAGCTAACACACAATACGATAACCAAACACACGTTGTATTCCAACCGTAAACACGTGATACAATGACCACTGAATACAAAACTCTCTAACTCGAATACACGAATAAACTCTTTTTCTCAATTATAAGCCGTAAACAAATAGCTTATATAGACACGACAACTTCGCCTGGTATGTTCAGGCGAAGTTTTCCCTGACTTCGCTTGTCTAACAAGTTCGCCCATATAAGCGAACTTGTTAGTAACTTCGCTTACATACAAAATTCAAATCTAACTAACACGATTACAGACACTCGACACTGAACTACTGACATCATGCACCAACAAGGTTCTGCTCAAGTAAGGTATGTACTCCCGAGTACGCCTTATCAACAAGTTGTTCAACTGACAATGAGCCGAACAGGATCATAGAAGAACAAGGTTGCTCGTAAGGATTTGTCGAGCAAAGTTTGATAGATTCAAGAAGATTGAAGTCTACTCGGTGAATATTTTACTTAGTAAAATATTCTTTAAGTAAAGTCTACCCGGAAACTGATTCCGAGTACACTTCTATGTTTACCAAGTCTGAAGGAAGGCCGAGTACACTGCGTACTCGGAGACTGAAGTTTAATGAAAAGCCTTCCCGGAAGACTTGTTTTACACTTAGTATATTTTTGAATATGTAAATTGAATATGTACTATCGGATAGGGTTTCTAGAAGGAATGACAGCCTGTCCTAGGTTGGCAGGCCTATAAATAGAATATTTGGGGCACGAGAGACAGACACGAGAGACAGAAAAGGATAAGACCGACACATTAATTGAGAGAATATTTTGTGTGTGACGGCTGTCCTAGGATTCCTCCTAAACCCTAATCGATTATCCTTTTGTATGATTAACGTTATATAAATGGAAATCTTTTGAGTGAATCCTTCGTGTGTCTTCGTATTTTGAATATTCATTGCAACCGTATGTTTGTTATTGATTCCGCCTTTAACAAAAGGTCATCTTTCTAAACATAGTAACCCGTCATTAACTCGCTTGTCAACACGATTAATTTTGTGTGAGTTATGACATGATTGATTAAGATCCGATCCGAATCGACCAGACATTCAAGACTCGGGACCTTACATAATATGTCACCCGACAAATGCTTCAATTACTCGTTATAACATCTTGTTTTCTTTCTTTAATTTCTCATTATAAACGAGCAACGATTCGATGCGTCGGTCTAAAATATAATATCCAACAATCTCCCCCCTTAGACCGATGCCATCGAATCACTTTCAAGATCACCTCATAACCCGATGCCTTTCATAGAAATTCTCTCCCTCACAATAAGTGTCTCCCATTTTTCATTTCAAATCATCATCTCTTTATCTCTTTCGGATATAGTTGTATAGGAATAAGATCGAGGATTCAAACTTCAATGATCAACTACGAGTTAATCCGAAACCGCTAAAGGAAATAAACTTAAAATTTTCCTTAAAATGAGTCTTTCACTTGATTCGAGCAAAATTTGCAATGAAATTCCATATAATTTTTCTCCCCCAATTTTGTTGCAATGTCATAAACGAATGTGTCTTTAAATCAAGTGCGGGTGAACATCTTCAATTCAAACAATCTTGACCATCTCTATCAAGAATTGTTGATAAATATTCAAAATAAACGCATTAAAAGATACCTTTTGTGGTTGAAAGTTGACATTTGATGTGGTCAACTCTTGAAATTATCCTGAAAAATCAACCATCTTGTTCTTATAAGCACCTTGTTGAAGTTGTGAATTTTTTGTGATTTTTGCCCAAATTTTTGCTCAAAAATCTTCAAAAAAATGACCAAAATACCCTCGTTGACCCGACACAGTCAATGGCTGAGTTGACCAGAAAAGTCACTTCCAAAGGTCACTCATACTTGGGTAAACAATTTTCATTTAGAACACATGGTCAAAAAGTCAACGGATAAGAAAGTATACATCATTTTGTTCATCTTGGCCCGTTTGACTTTTGAAAGTCAACTAGACATGCTCTCGAGCAAAGGACATTCTCTCGAGCAAAGGACATGCTCGTGAATATGCCTTAAAATTTTTCTTTACAAACCTTCACAAGACATGCTCGAGACAAAAGGTACACTCGAGATAAAAATAGTTGTGCTCGGGTTAAAAATATGTTCAGGAAAATTGTGCAAGGGGATCTTCAAAAGTACTCGAGACAAAGATTGTGTGCTCGAGAGTAATTATTGATGATGTGCTTGGGGTTAAAGTTGTTGGGTTTTATACAAGATTATCAAAGTTCAAGTTAACCATATTTAACATGAAAACGCAACGGAAGCTTAGATTTTAAAACTTGTTATGAACATACCATTATGTTAAAACTAAAACCCAAAGAACAAGGATCAATATTACAAGAACAATATGCTTACAAAATGTAAATGGTACCTTCTTATACCTTATAAGAAGATGTAGATGGATGAAGAAGATGATGTCTTCAAATGGCAAGGTTGCAAAGGAGAAACCCTCAAGCTTTGAATACCCCAAGCTTTGAATCAACAACACCAATTGATGCTAGGATTTGAACACTTTAATCAAGCTCACAAAAACCCCAAAATTGGCCAAAGTGGCCGTGAGTTTTAGAGGGAGAAAGAGAGGATGTTTTTGATTACTTGAAATTCAAAATGAGACAAGAACCAAAATGCATGTCTTGTGAATGGTTATTAATAAAAGGTGGTCAACACAAAAGGACAAAAGTTTGGATGGGACCAAACCCTCCACCCACATGGGGTGGCCGGTTTTGTTTTTTTTTTTTTTTTTTTGTGTTTTGTTTTAACCATTTAAAACACCTCCATTTATTTTATAAAACTCACTTTTATAAAATTGTACATACATTTATGTAATTATTTAACCAATTAAATAATTTATTTATATAAACAAATTATCCAGATAATTTATTTAAATCCTCAAGTGTGTTTGTTTAGAAAACCAATTTTCTAAACACGTAGTGTTCGGTATTCGTTTAAATGATCAAATCACTAAAAGAATACATTTGGTGTTGTCTAGCTTGTTATTGGGTATGACCCGACTTGGATCAAACACAGTTAGCCACATTAGTTTAAGTATGTGTCTCGGGCATACGTAATTCCAACAATCTCCCACTTGCACGAGATACATAGAAAATTAATGCAAGTGGTGAATACCGCCTAACAACAGTTCACCACCCCTAATGTGTTTGACGAAGTGCCATTCAATAACATCATCCCTTCAAGTCCCTTACTTGATATGATTTAGGTGAATCTATCATTATATCCCTTTGTTACTAGATGTCATGTTGGATCTAAGAGACATAGGCGATCATTCTCTTTACAATTCAACTTTATCAGGCCTTAGACATCTAAACTCTCAACACATAAGAGGAACAAATTCCATCTTGACTGTATACGCCTCTCACTATCACTTTATACTCCACCTGAGCTCATCCTTATGTACCATCTTTTACGAATAGCGAAGGGGAGAGTCAAAGTGTAATACTTGGTGAAAATCAAGACCCAGTATACATCTCAGGTCTAAGGATAATATGAAATTCTCCTTTACTCAAAATTACTAATGATCAGGTCCATTGACTCCATGTAGTAATATTGAGAGCGGGTCAGTCCAATATTCGTATCCCACAAATATCTATGAACCTTGGCAGCAAACCTATGCTCCATATTCATTCCTTATGAATATCCACCAATCCTAGTTCATAATAGTCTTGCTTCATATTTGTTCCCACAAATGTGATCGACTACGGACTTTTAGAATAAGATAACTTATTCATGGATTAAACATGCAAAATTAGAATTTAACTCAAGATTCCATAATCATATAAAAGAGTTAAATTACAAAAGTCTTTTAAACTTTAATACAAAATAGATCAAATCCAATTACTAGAATATCGAAGTCCTAAGCCACTCGCATGACGCTCATGTTTCGGTCTTTCTAGGAGCTTCGTGAATGGATCCGCAAGATTTTGATCAGTTCCAACTTTGCGAATACATATCTTTCCTTTTTCAACTTCATCCCTTATGTAGTTGAATCTCCGCTCTATGTGCCTTGTCTTTTGGTGCGAACGAGGTTCCTTGATTTGTGCAATCGCACCCTCGTTGTCACAAAAGATTTCTAGGGGGTCTTGAATGGAAGAGACTACCCCTAGATCAGTAATGAATTTCTTCAACCATGCAACTTCCTGAGCTGCCAATGAAGCGGCGATGTATTCTGATTCTGTAGTGGACAATGCTACCACTTCCTGTTTTGAGCTCTTCCAAGAGACAGCTCCTCCATTAAGAGTGAACACATACCCAGACTGTGATCGAGAATCATCTCGATCAGTTTGGAAGCTCGCATCCGTGTAACCTTTTATAGCGAGTTCCTCCTCACCAGATCCATATATCAGAAACATATCCTTAGTTCTCCTAAGGTATTTCAATATGTTCTTAACAGCCATCCAATGACTGTTTCCTGGATTCTGTTGGTATCTGCTTGTCATGCTCAAAGCGCATGACACATCCGGTCTAGTACATATCATCGCATACATGATGGATCCTATAGCAGAAGCATATGGGATTTGTTTCATTGTTTCTTGCTCACCCTTTGAGCTTGGACATTGAGCTGAACTCAATATAGTCCCTCTTTGAATAGGTACAAAACCTTTCTTGGAGTTTTCCATCTTGAACCTTTTCAAGATTTTATCAATGTATGTACTTTGGTTCAAACCTATCAAGCGCCTTGACCTATCCCTATAGATCTTTATTCCCAAAATATAGGCAGCTTCACCAAGATCCTTGATGGAAAATCTACTTCCAAGCCAAGCCTTAACGCTTTCCATGGTTGGAATGTCATTTCCAAATAGTAGAATGTCATCGACATACAATACTAAGAAGGTAATTATACTCCCACTAGCCTTTTTATACACACAAGCCTCATCAGCGTTCTTGATGAATCCAAAATTTTTGATTTCTTCATCAAAACGATGATTCCAAGTTCTAGATGCTTGTTTCAATCCATAGATTGACTTCTTTAACTTGCATACTTTATTAGGATGTTTCGGATCGACAAAACCTTCAGGCTGAACCATATAGACATCTTCCTCAAGATATCCATTTAGGAAAGCGGTCTTGACATCCATTTGCCAAATTTCATAATCATAATATGCAGCTATGGCAAATAATATCCTAATAGACTTTAGCATTGCCACAGGCGAAAAAGTTTCATCATAATCAACCCCCCTTGAGTTTGAGTGAAACCTTTAGCTACAAGTCTTGCTTTATAAGTATCCAAGTTTCCATGCATATCAGTTTTTCTTTTGAAAACCCACTTACTTCCAACAGCTTTGGAGTTGAGTGGTAGTTCAACCAATTCCCAAACTTGGTTGTCATACATGGATTGCATCTCAACGTTCATGGCTTCAAGCCATTTGTCACAATCATTCTTGGACATTGCATCACGGTATGTGGTTGGTTCATCAGAATCTACCACGTAGCAACCTTCTACAAAAAATCCATATCTTTCAGGTGGATTGCTAACTCTACCAGATCTGCGAACGTTTTGTGTGTTTTGATCAACCACTTGATCACTTTCAACAACCTCTTGTTGAGTGCTAGTATTAACCAATTGTGTATCATCTTGTGATTCTTGATCCTCATCAAATTTCACTGTTCTACTATTAGTTCCTTCCTCAAGGAACTTAGTTTCCAAGAACTTACCCTTTCGAGCAATAATAACATTTTGCTCACTAGGATCATAAAAGTAATATCCTAAATCATCTTTAGGATAACCTATAAAGATACACTTAGTGGATCGGACTTCTAATTTGTTTGGGGTGTATTGCTTTACATAAGCTACACAACCCCAAACTCTTAAGAATGATAGCGATGGAGCCTTTCCATGCCATACTTCAAAAGGTGTCTTCTCCACTTTCTTGGTTGGAGCCATATTCAATATGCGAACAGCGGAAAGTAAAGCATAGCCCCAAAATGATAGAGGTAAAGTGCTTCTAGCCATCATCGATCGAACCATATCTAATAGGGTACGATTTCTCCTTTCAGACACACCATTATGTTGTGGTGTTCCAGGTGGAGTAAGTTGTGAAATAATTCCACAACTCTTAAGATGATCTTGAAAAACACCACTTAGGTATTCACCTCCTCTATCACTACGAAGTACTTTGATTGTGGTCTTGAGTTGTCTTTCTACTTCAGTTTTGAAGTCTTTGAACATTTCAAAAGCTTCATCTTTGTGTTTCATTAAGTACACATAACCATATCGACTATAATCGTCAATAAAGGTAATGAAGTATCTTTCACCATTCCTAGTCATTGGTCTAAAAGGACCACATACATCCGAATGTATGATACCCAATAATTCTTTTGACCTTTCAAAAGTTTTATTAAAGGGTTGCTTTGTCATTTTGCCTTGTAAACAAGATTCACATACATCAAATGAATCATACTCATTTGTTTCTAGAATACCACTCTTGCGAAGAGTTTGCATGCGATTCTTGCTTATATGTCCAAGGCGACAATGCCAAAGATAGGAATCACCCAAGTCCTTCTTGAGTTTCTTGGTGCTGACATTGTACATTGAACTACTATGTGACATACCACTTTGATCTATTTCATATATACCATTCATGGGTATAGCTTTAAAATAAAATATGCCATTCATCAAAACATGAATATCATAATCAATAAACTTAAGATCAAAGCCACATTGTTTTAAAAGGGACACGGAAATAATGTTTCTCCTTAACTTAGGAGCATACAAAACATTCTTCAAAATTACTTCCAAACCACTTGGAAGCTTTAACAAGTAGTCTCCTTGGGCTTGGACTTCAACTCTTGCTCCATTGCCCATAAAGAGACTAATGTCCCCTTTGTTGAGTTGTTTACTTCTTTTGAACCCCTGCAACAAATTGCAAATGTGAGTTCCACATCCGGTATCAAGTACCCATGTATTTGAAGAAATAACATTTAGTTCAATATGTATAGTAAAGATAATACCTGAGGTATGCCCCGCATCCCTCTTATCTTTTAACGCATTGAGATAGGTCGGACAATTCCTTTTCCAATGACCTATCTCTCCACACTCAAAGCATGGATCTTGCGCCGCAACCTTTTGCTTCTTTTCCTTCGGTTTGATGGGCGTGATGGCTTTCCTCTTTCCCTTTCCTTGGACGTGGCCCTTGCCCTTAGCAACACTTGCTTTGGGGTTGGAGTTATGTCCCCTTTTTCCTTCATTGATTGTTAGAACGGGTAAAACCTTTTTACCCATTCCCGCTTCGGCCGTTCTTAGCATTGCGTGAAGCTCACCAATGCTTTTGTCCCATCCATTCATGTTATAATTCATGACAAAGGTTTCAAACCTTTTGGTCAAAGAGTTGAGGATCAAATCCGTAGCCAACTCATTAGACACGGGACAATTCAACCTACGAAGCTTTTCGATGTAGCTTTTCATCTTTAGGACATAAGATGAGACGCTTTGGGTTTCCTCCATACGACATGCATGAAACGCTCGAACCGTTTCGAAACGTTCCGCTCTAGCTTGTTGAAGGAACATTTCCTTCAATTGAGTTATCATGTCGTATGCCCCATGATGCTCGAAATCCTTTTGGATTTCGGGAATCATAGTCCCTAACATGAGGCAAGAGGCTTGCACCGAATCTTTGGTGTACTTGACCCAATTGTTATATGCCTCCTCATCTTCCACGTTAGGCTCGTCGGGAATGGGATCGTCTAAGACATATGATATCTCTTCTTGTTTGAGAACTATTCTCAAGTTGCGATACCAATCCATAAAGTTATTATGGTTTAGACGATCCTTTTCAAGGATGGTTCTTAAGGATAGGTTACGGGTGTTATGGGTAGAGGTGTTAGCATTGTTAGCGGCCATCTACAAAATTTAACAAAGTTTTATTTTAGTATTATAAACAATTTAATTATTAATACCCTTTTATTCCAAATTTTAAAATAATAATTAAATTCTAGAATCCAACGATAAATCAAATTTCGGTTAGGTGACCTTTATCCCGTTATTTGATTTAACAAGGTAGTCAATCTTGACAATTGCAACCCTTTGCAACTTCTAGAGGTATGGGACCATTCGAAATCCTTATTTCGTGTTGGCATGTTTATCCCATCAACACCATTAGATCCCATGTTTAGGTGACCTTTATCACATGGTTTCCAATTCAAGTCGTCCTACTTGTATAGACATGTAAGATTAACATACAAGTGGTTAGGTGACCTTTATCCCACAAATATGTTAATATTACCCTAAGTATATTAGTTTGCTCAAAATGGTTAGGTGACCTTTATCCCATTTAAAGTTCCCTAATACGTTAAGTGTCATACAAAAGGATGGTGTTAGACTTGTTTCCTTGGTAATTATGAAAAAGGGATTTTTAAGTTTTTCAAATATTCTAGTTGAAAAACATTATGCCATATCCTAACATGCATTTAGAAATATGGCGATTTTGAAAACCAATTTTCAAGGTTCTAGTTATAATAAAACCAATTTTATTATAGGTGAGTGATCGCTTAGTTTTAATAAACCCATTTAATTAAACTAATTGACGCGATATTACCAAATATATATTAGAACCCGTTTTATGCTTGTTGTCGTTCCTATGTGACGGTTGGGTATCCTAATATCTATCAACCACACATTACATAAAGTAAAACAAACAACCAAGCATACACATGCAAAATATAGTCATAACCGAGAACCGCTAAGTTTGACCATACTTGTTAGCCGAAACAAGTATAGGTCATAAGTCACACCTAAGGGACAAAACATGACACAAGGATGGAATGTTGACTCCCACTTGACCTTGCATCCAAATGCTTCAAGTATCCTTTCCAAGTTGTTGTGTTCTTGTTGGGCTTGTTAATGGGCTCCAAACTTCCAAAAGTCTTCTTGGGCTCAAGAGTGAAATTTATGGGCCTAATGGGCTTGAATCCCATGATGGGCCGGTGAGGCCCAACAAGCCCAAAATTTCGGTCCAAGGCCCAAATCCACCAATTCTTGCATCTTCAATTTTTACAAAATGTATCCTAATACATATTTTTCTAAAAAAAAGAAAATGCAACTAATCTATTTATTACAAACCAACTTATGAATAAATAAATTACACAAGCCTAAGATTATGAATTATTACAACCATATTAAATAATAAACATAATCAACATACACAAACAACAATCAACACATCCAAGGTCTAGGTTTCGGTTATGACACATCCAAACATACCAAATGTTCTAAGCATGCAACCTAAGCAACCAATGCCCAAAATCACCAAATAAAATCGGCCCCCCCCCCAAGAGGCTACGGCCCAAATTTTTTTATTATTTTTTTTTTTATTTTCAACATCCAAATGTTAATAATGGTTTCCTAAGATCTTTCATGCATGTCAAGATCTTACAAATCCATGAGGGGTAAAATCCACCAAAATTTCGGACCCCTTTTCACCCATGAAAAAACCCGAAATTTATGAACACAAAAGAAGCATAAGTCCTTGTAACCGGCTCTTGATGCCATTGTTGGGTTTTATACAAGATTATCAAAGTTCAAGTTAACCATATTTAACATGAAAACGCAACGGAAGCTTAGATTTTAAAACTTGTTATGAACATACCATTATGTTAAAACTAAAACCCAAAGAACAAGGATCAATATTACAAGAACAATATGCTTACAAAATGTAAATGGTACCTTCTTATACCTTATAAGAAGATGTAGATGGATGAAGAAGATGATGTCTTCAAATGGCAAGGTTGCAAAGGAGAAACCCTCAAGCTTTGAATACCCCAAGCTTTGAATCAACAACACCAATTGATGCTAGGATTTGAACACTTTAATCAAGCTCACAAAAACCCCAAAATTGGCCAAAGTGGCCGTGAGTTTTAGAGGGAGAAAGAGAGGATGTTTTTGATTACTTGAAATTCAAAATGAGACAAGAACCAAAATGCATGTCTTGTGAATGGTTATTAATAAAAGGTGGTCAACACAAAAGGACAAAAGTTTGGATGGGACCAAACCCTCCACCCACATGGGGTGGCCGGTTTTGTTTTTTTTTTTTTTTTTTGTGTTTTGTTTTAACCATTTAAAACACCTCCATTTATTTTATAAAACTCACTTTTATAAAATTGTACATACATTTATGTAATTATTTAACCAATTAAATAATTTATTTATATAAACAAATTATCCAGATAATTTATTTAAATCCTCAAGTGTGTTTGTTTAGAAAACCAATTTTCTAAACACGTAGTGTTCGGTATTCGTTTAAATGATCAAATCACTAAAAGAATACATTTGGTGTTGTCTAGCTTGTTATTGGGTATGACCCGACTTGGATCAAACACAGTTAGCCACATTAGTTTAAGTATGTGTCTCGGGCATACGTAATTCCAACAGTGTGCTCGGATAATCAATACATAACTTTTCTCTTGTACCAACAACAAAATAACCTTGACGTCCACGCGAATCAGCAACAACACTTGGCAAAATAGTGCAGCAGCAATAGCAACAAATTTAGCAGCATACTCACCTCGTTAACATCAACTTTTAACAGCAATTTCAGCGCGAAAACAGCTCGTTTCAGCACTTAAACTGTGCGTTTTAGCATGTTTTTGTTCGTTTCAGCAATTTTCAGCACTTAAACAGTGCGTTTGTAACACCCCGTAACCGCAGCGGAAACGTAAACGGAATGCAACAGACACCTCTGATATCAACCACATTGTTTATAAAGAAAACTGAATACATTACTAAACTTCAAATTGCATTATCTCATATTTCATTACCGTCTAGGTGATACACACATCATACAATACGATACATATTTCTGTTTATTATAATGTATCCTAACATCCCGCACGCAAATCTTACACACATCAAGCACTTATCACGTAAGCAATCACTTCATCTTAGTTGTACCTGAAAAGCATGTGAGAAAACGGGTCAACTACGAATAGTTGGTGAGTTTCACAATTTGAGTAAACCATGATAAATCCATATCAAAATATAATATCATCTGGGGACACTGTTAACCCAGTACCGTACTTATTCCGGGGGCAATGTTAACCCAGAAACACGATGTAATTATGCTGAGCCCACAAGTGAAACCTCTGACTATCCACACACAACCCCGTGGCATACTCCGCCCACGTACCTGCCCCAAAACCGCTATGTCTAACATTACATAGCAAAATATATATAACAACAAAATAGACATGTGCAACTGGCTGGGAAACATCAGCAAATCCATGCCGAACCAGTTGTGTTTGTCAGACCAATAGTACTATCCACACTCTACCGGCTTTCAGTTAATCACTCGTGTTCCGGGGCCTTAGAATGTTAGCAACTCAGACAATTACCATCTTAGTACATTTCCGTACGATTCCCGTACAATAAAATATATATAAATCCACGCAAATCCATGCGTTCAGTATGTATTTAAACATTTCAGTAGTAACATGCTTCCGCCCCGAGAAAATATGTAAAAACAGTTTAGAAAAAGGGGCTCGTTAAACTCACCTTAGCACATGCAAGCAGGTAACAACAATCATTATCAATTAACACGTCCAATCTGTAATATGATCCCTACGATCGTAATTATACAATTATTGTTTATATAATCTTTTAACCGTATCAACCGGTACATCTGGGGACACTGTTAACCCAGTACTGTACCCATTCCGGGGGCAATGTTAACCCAGAAACACTTCTCCGGACTCAGATTGTGTTGTCGTTTAGAGTTCAACAGTCAAATTTTCTAAAAGCTTGTTTTCCCCGTTTTGCGTGCCTAGCACGGTTATCCGTTTTACTGTTTCAAAAAATGAGTTTGGTCACACACGACCCGAAAATAGTGGTTGACTGATAATTTAATTAAAGATGTGAAATTATAGCTCGGTTTAGACGCCTCGATTGGCCGCGGGACCCGTTTCCGTCTTTAGTGCACCGGAAACTGTTTTATCGGATAAAAATTACCTAAATCATCCGAATTATTTTCGGATGATTCATTTTTACTTGTTTAACTCAATTATATGAAAATAGTTCATTTTTAGGGTTTTTACACACCAGTCAGTTCGTTTAGACGAACTTTACCGGTTTATGCGTTTTAGACTTTAAAAGTTTGTTTTTATCTTCTTTTTAGCACAAATAATTATCCGTTTAGTCTCGGATCTTGAAATTTTGCACAAATCACTTTTTGACAGTGGGGAATTTTATAAAAATATTTCCAGAATTAATTTTTATATTTAAAATTTATTTATCTATTTTTAAACACCATTTAAACACTAAATATGTCGTAAATACCAAACGATCTTAGAAAAATCCCAAATTTTTCCTGGATGTCCCCTGCCATCCACATAGTCCCCTGTAATTTTTCCAGAACCAAAATCTTCTTTTACATGCCATTTTCACTAAAACCGAGCTAGAAAACCCTAGAACTGGTTTAACCGAAAAGCCTACTTAGACTCCTCCAACTGACCTCAATTTTTTGTGTGGCTTTTAAATGATATAAAAAGCGTATCTTAAATTTTCCAGAATTTTTCATGATATTTAACTATTTTTCACCATTTTTAGCCAAAACCGAGCATTAAATTCACCAAATATTCATCCTTTATCCAAAAATTACCAAAATTCACAGATCTCATATTTTCATGTATTTAACACCTCTGTAAAATTTCATGACCAAACTCTAAACCATCAACAATCTGTCCAAAAACTCAAAAACCGAACATAACCGAATATACCTTTCGTTTTCCGCCACTACAAGCTACAAACTCGTGTTTCCGCCTTATCTACCACTAAACACAGGTCCTACAACCAACATACCACAATACCAAGCAAGTTACACTCACGATCAAGCCTCTTACACAATAGTTTCGGTTATGATTCAAAAACAAAGATTTAAACCGTAAAAATTCGTTTTTGGTTCGTTTAACTCCTTTCTTGGACCAAGATCCCTTGTATAACCCGTATACATCACTTGATCATGCAAGAATCGGTTTTTCATCTTTGAAACCTCATTTTCTTGCAAACAAACTCAAGAAACGAAGATGAACACGTGAATAACTCGATCATTACCTTGTTTTTGCTAGAACTCTCGGTTTTTAAGTCATGAACTTGAGAGAAAATGAAGTTTGTTGATTGTTTGATGAGAAAAAAAGAAATAAGGGAATGGGGTAACCCCCTTTGTTCCGATCGGAATGTATGAGGGGTGGGTTGGGACCCACCTCTCCATTCTAAGCCACATGTTTGGATTTCGGATATCCGGATAATGTTTTGGATAATCTGGTTCAGTTCGTTTTTCGGTTAAATGTTTAATTCGGCTTAAAACGAGGCTAAAACGGTCGTTTTTCGGCTTAAAAATGAAATTTATATAAAACCGATTTAAAAACTTCAAAAACTTAAACCATGACTTTCATTAACTTAAAACATCATATTATTAATAATTGCGCATCTTTTTCGGCTTGATCGATCGTCTCTTGCTCGGTTTGGTATTAAAGGTTTCGTTTAATGTACCGACGTATCATTAAATCGAAATTCTTTTCCTGTGCCGTACTCTACTTATCCCGAAGCATTAATGCTTCGTAACATCACTAAATATTATAGATATCGTCTATAATTGAACCCTCGATTCGTTCGGGTTTCAATAACTATCGATCGATTGATCGCATATTCAATACGATGAATTATATATTCACGTACAATCGATACAGTGAACCACGTATTCTCGTATAATTACTATGGTAATTCATGTACCCGACGTTAAATATAACGTAACTATTGTCTACCGGTTAGGGTATACCGGGTTTTGTCGGAATCGTTACATTCTCCCCCCGTTAAGAAATTTTGTCCTCGAAATTTTACACGTCCACTATCCCCTTCCGAGAGAAAGGTGGGGGTTTTTCCCTCAGAATTCACCCTCGCGTTACCAGGTATAATCTGGTCCTCGCTGTGAATTCCACTTAATCTTAATCAATAAAGCTTGGTGTGTCCAAACTGTTTAGTTTTCCCGTCCACTATCTTAACGGAATTATTTATGATATCAAGTATGTCTTCTATGAGTACTTCCATTACTAGTACTTTCATTGCCTCATCGCTTAGGTACTTTTCAATCCATATACATGGCAAAACATCATGTGTAGTACTTCGCCCCTGGAGTACTTTAATCGATAAACTAAATGACCAATCATGGAGATAGTCTCATGAGGTCCAATATATTAAGGAGCTATTTTCGGTTTTGCCAAACCTCATATCACCTCTCGAAGGTGATGCCTTAAAAATGCCTTGTCACCTCTTTCCAGTGACAATGGTTTCCTTTGAATGTTGGCATAAATCCTTTGCCAATCTCGCGCTGCTTTCAACTTATCTTAAATATTATAAATCCGATTGGTTGTTTCTCAAATCAATTCAATGTTATGGCTTGAGTGACGCCCACTTTCAATTTAACAAATTGGTGATAATCACTTCACCCATAGGAAGCTTCAAGCTCTCGATGCTTCCTTCCCCGCCTTCCAATAATAGAAGTAGGATGACTATTTCGATCTGAGATAATTGAAAATGTACTCTACGACGAGATACCATTTCACCATCATGAATTTGGGCGAGAATTCATTGTGGTAATCGTCACGGATTGGGATGAAATACGAGGATTGGTTAATCGATCCGCGATTACCCAATTCACATCATGCCTTTGATATATCTTGGGGATTTGCGTCCCGAATTCCATTGTAATTTATTCCCACTATCAATGGCGAATTTTCTGTCGTTGTGGCGTTCCCTAGGGTTTTCGGTATGCAGCCTTATCTCTTGCATAACTTAAATATTCATCAACGTACGTAACCATATCTTTCTCCAAACTCGGCCATTAATAAAATCCTTTCAGATATTCGTATCATCAATAGTCTAATCCGATCCCGGATGTATGGAATCTTTCGATCTATGCGCTTCGTCCATGATTAATTCACGAAGGTCCTGGAGGGTCGGCATCCAAACCCAATTTTTTAAGTAGAGAATTTCGCCCACGCGCTGTTCAAAATTCTTCTTATTGCCGTAAAGTCCCTCCTTTTCCAATTGTTCCTCTTTCAACGCCTCACGTTGAGCGACTCGAATCAGGTCCGAAAGGTTCGACTGGACTATCATCTCCAGCATTCGCACTCCAATGGCTTAACCCGATCTTTCCTACTCAAGGCATCGGCTACGACGTTTGCCTTGCCGGGGTGATAACGGATGTCACAGTCATAATCGCTTAACAACTCGACCTATCTTCGTTGAATATGAGACTGCGGTCTCTTATCATCTATAAAACTTGTACATTTGCGTCGTACAAAGGATTATGAGTTGGGTAATGCTAAAAATTCTTCAATAAACCGCTGATAGTCTCCGGCTAGTCCTAAAAATTGGCGCATTTCCTTTGGCGTCTTGGGTGACTGCCAATTTTAATGGTTTCTATCTCATTTGGATCTATGTAAAATCCTTGTTGCTTTACAACATGACCAAGGGATTATGCTTTCTGTATTCAAAGTCACATTTCGAAGACTTCGCGTACAACTCCTCTTGCTTTAACACTTCCACAATTTTCCTTAACCTTCGTTCGTGCTCTTCCTTACGATGCAAATATATCAAAATATCATCAATGAATGCTATGACAAATTTGTCAAAATAAAGTTTACAGACTCGGTTCATGAGTTCCATGAACACTGCCGGCGCATTTGTTAGCCCGAAAGGCATAACTAAGAATTCATAATGGCCGTAACGAGTCCGAAACGCTGTTGTTGCAACGTCCTCCTCTTGGATTTTTCATTTGGTGATAACTGTAATTTAGATCAATTTTCTAAAAATAAATCGCCCCTTGCAGTTGGTTAAATAGATCATTTACTTCAAAGAAGTGAATACCTATTCTTGATCGTCAATTTATTCAATTCTCTCTAATCGATACATATCCTAACACTTCCGTCCTTCATTTCCCCAAATAACACTGGTGCACCCCATGGTGACTAACTAGGTCGTATAAAACCTTTTCCAATAATTCTTGCATTTCAGTTGGTGCAGGTCGGTAAGATGCTTTAGCAACAGGGCCAGCTTGAGGTATTAAATCGATTCTGAATTCGACCTGTCCGGTTGGCGGTAATCCAGGAAGTTCTTCTGGGAAAACTTGTGGAAATTCGCGTACCATCGGGATATCTTCTATATGTTTCCTTTCGAATACTTTGGCAATCGCGTTTGTTAAATACACCACGTCTTCTTGTCGTAAATATTATAACATCTCAAGATGAGATTAGAGTGGTAACATAATACCATACACTTTTCTCTGTATCTAATCGCTTCATCGTCCGAAGGAGAGCTTCTAATCATCTTCTTTTCATATTTGATTTCAGCTTCATGTTGAATTAGCCAATCCATGTTAGCTGTTACGTCAAACTTCTTAACTTTACTGGTCGTAGGTTAATAAGGAAAGGTTAATTGTTCAGAATAATAGGAAAATTCCGAACAATTTAGTTAACCATTAGGGATTTACCGTTAGCGATTCTACAGTATAGAGTTCTATAGTTTCACTAATCGGTATCTTTCCAAAGGGTAGGAGGTTAACAGGAACTAACTTCTATCGGCGACCGTAAAAATATCGCTGAAGTCTATTGATTTAAAACTACAACATACTTAATACCGCCTTTGGATCATGACGTGCTTTATTCGAATTACTCACAGACGCACGGCTCCTTGCTTGATCAGAGGTTGATACTTGTCATGAGGTTCGTCTTCCAACGACACCTTGGTTCAACTTTGGGCAATTTCTCTTGAAACGTTCTGTACTGCCACATTCATAGCAAGTACAACTGTTTGGCATAATTTGGTTTCTTTGGATGGATTGTTATTGAAGTTGTTGGGTTCGGAGTGGTTGTACACGAATGGGTTGGGGTTGCCGATTCACATGGCTTCAATTGGTTCTACAATTAGGGCATTACGTCCATCTTTACCACACCTGTGGCCTACTATCACTCGACATTCTTCTTCCTACCGATAACCATATTTTCCACATTTATGGAAGGACCCTTCATGCGGTTCATGTTTTCACACCAGAACTAGTCTTAGTATAATTCTTGGTTGTAGGACATACCTACTTATTCAAAAGCCCATCTTGCCCTATACCTTTATCATTTCTTTTCTTTAACACTCGACGTCTCACCTAACGTCCTTCCAGTCCGCTTCCCATAGAGTCAAATATATCAATGCTGGCTTGTGACACAACCCTTCCAAAGGTTGTATATTTTACAGGATTGACTATACTCCTTATCAATGGAGTCAGTCCCCAATATAGCGCTTACTTCGCTTAGTTTCAGGAGTAATTAGCCATGTTACCAGACATGGCAATTCCTTCAAACGATTAGCGCGTTCTAAGTGATCAGCACACAATATTTCTATCTTCCATAGCTCAGTTTCCAATCTCTGAACTTAATTACTTGAATAAAAGTGCTCTAGCACAAGAATTTTAAATTCTGATCATATCATCTGAGTAAAAATTTTCTAACTATAATTTTGTACCATCGTGTTCCATCACGATACAACATAATCTACCAACATATCTGTAGCATATTTCACTACACAATGTTCTAGACTCTTACCAATATCCTTAACCATTTCGATCTTTTCTATCCACTTGCTAATCTATTCCTCCCTTTACCATCAGTAAACTATTAATAATTTCCTTAACACAACCAACAAACATATCCTTCATACCGGATCTAATTCATTACGACTACTATTCATGTTTAGTTTATAATTAATACTTGTAGTCATAATAGTATTCGGTGGGACATTATCACTCTTAGTAATACCACTAAGAATTGAAATATTCATATTCATGTGATTGCTCGATCTATAATTCCGCGATCACATTTGCATCAACACTAGCAGTGATCTGTGATACGACATTCGGTATCATCATCTGCTATCCTTGAGCAATAAACTGAATCATATCAATCTCCATCATTGGAGTTACTCTTTTTATGTCATTCTGCCGTACCCATCCCGTACGCAGTAATCAATATTAATCTCACCGTATAACTCGTTACCAACTCAATCATAACAGCAGGTACACATACACACCAAATATTATCATACATATTACACATACCAGTATCTAGTATATATGTCCCACAAATATAATATCATAAGGACTTAACCTGACGTCGGTTAACGTTTAAATATGTTTCATAACCCTTGTCACCAACTGACATATAGATCTTTATCAACAAAGATTAATGTTTACTATGCTTGATTTCAATATCCTTCTGCATGTCAGCATAACCGATACATGCTCACCGTGAGCACCAAACGATTACGTACCACGGAGTTATAATATCCGTGTCTATTTGTATATCTGGCATACACAGTATACCACCTACGAACGAACAGCCAACTATGCTATAATGATTCCAACACCTCCTTGTGTATGAGTAATCATTCTATTCGAGTATACATGGGTATAGGCATCTAACGGATGTAAGGATAACATAGGGAGTTGCAAGGTTCAAGGTAATCGCGCAACATGGGTTGCCTTCAAATATTATCAATTACTATTATGGGGAACTCTATCACTTGCTCAGTCAATGTCCTCAGGCGTTCTAGGTTCGCTAAAATCGGTAATTCTCGATCTGGAGTTGGTCTGTCTCATATGTTTGTGAGTGAGAAATCCACATATATACTTCTATATATTATTTTTATCTGCTCATTTATTATCAAATTCATTATTATTATTATTTATTTTATTTTATTTTATTTTGTTTATTTATTTATTTTCCTTAATGGAATAAGAATAGGTTCAGGTACAGATCCGTCCGTACGTGAGGGTCGGCGGTTCGGGTGAACATAGGGGGTTATTAAGATATACGGTACCGGTATTGGTAGGGTAAGGGATTTATTAATTCCGGTTGGGAGTGATGGTTACTCGATATTTCTGGTTAATGTCAAACGGGAGATCTAATTTGGTACTATCATAACTATGGTCCGATAAGTCAGGCTTATCATCAACCGATGCTCTAGAAATTTCAGCATCCTCGGTACTTTTATTATTTTATCCCCCGGTTCCTTATCCGGGTCCTATTTCTCAATACATGTACCCACAAAATATGTACATACATATATATATACACCTTAGCACGCATAAATTATATTATATACTTTACACATATGTTGCCATTTTTACCTATTAATGTACCCCGTGACTTCCCCTGAATTCCCTCGTGCGGACAAGTCTGTTATTATGTTCCGAACCATAATAACTCACTTGTCCATCCAAGTTCATCCAGCTCTCGTCACTATAAATTATTAGTTGATATTCAGATCCTATAATACTTGAGCTACTGGTTATATTTTAGGTATCTTTTAAAGACATCCTAATTCCTTATAACCAATGGCTCTGATACCAAGTTCTGTAACACCCCGTAACCGCAGCGGAAATGTAAACGGAATGCAACAGACACCTCTGATATCACATTGTTTATAAAGAAAACTGAATACATTACTAAACTTCAAATTACATTATCTCATATTTCATTACCGTCTAGGTGATACACACATCATACAATACGATACATATTTCTGTTTATTATAATGTATCCTAACATCCCGCACGCAAATCTTACACACATCAAGCACTTAGCACGTAAGCAATCACTTCATCTTAGTTGTACCTGAAAAGCATGTGAGAAAACGGGTCAACAACGAATAGTTGGTGAGTTTCACAATTTGAGTAAACCATGATAAATCCATATCAAAATATAATATTATCTGGGGACACTGTTAACCCAGTACAGTACTCATTCCGGGGGCAATGTTAACCAGAAACACGATGTAATTATGTTGAGCCCACAAGTGAAACCTCTGACTATCCACACACAACCCCGTGGCATACTCCGCCCACGTACCTGCCCCAAAACCGCTATGTCTAACATTACATAGCAAAATATATATAACAACAAAATAGACATGTGCAACTGGCTGGGAAACATCAGCAAATCCATGCCGGACCAGTTGGGTTTGTCAGACCAATAGTAATATCCACACTCTACCGGCTTTCAGTTAATCACTCGTGTTCCGGGGCCTTAGAATGTTAGCAACTCAGACAATTACCATCTTAGTACATTTCCGTACAATTCCCGTACAATAAAATATATATAAATCCACGCAAATCCATGCGTTCAGTATGTATTTAAACATTTCAGTAGTAACATGCTTCCGCCCCGAGAAAATATGTAAAAACAGTTCAGAAAAAAGGGCTCGTGAAACTCACCTTAGCACATGCAAGCAGGTAACAACAATCATTATCAATTAATACGTCCAATCTGTAATATGATCCCTACTATCGTTATTATACAATTATTGTTTATATAATCTTTTAACTGTATCAACCGGTACATCTGGGGACACTGTTAACCCAGTACTGTACCCATTCCGGGGGCAATGTTAACCCAGAAACACTTCTCCGAACTCAGATTGTGATGTCGTTTAGAGTTCAACAGTCAAATTTTCTAATAGCTTGTTTTCCCCGTTTTGCGTGCCTAGCACGGTTATCCGTTTTTCTGTTTCAAAAAATAAGTTTGGTCACACACGACCCGAAAATAGTGGTTGACTGATAATTTAATTAAAGATGTGAAATTATAGCTCGGTTTAGACGCCCCGATTGGCCGCGGGATCCGTTTCCGTCTTTAGTGCACCGGAAACTGTTTTATCAGATAAAAATTACCTAAATCATCCGAATTATTTTCGGATGATTCATTTTTACTTGTTTAACTCAATTATATGAAAATAGTTCATTTTTAGGGTTTTTACACACCAGTCAGTTCGTTTAGACGAACTTTACCGGTTTATGCGTTTTAGACTTTAAAAGTTTGTTTTTATCTTCTTTTTAGCACAAATAATTATCCGTTTAGTCTCGGATGACAGTGGGGAATTTTATAAAAATATTTCCAGAATTAATTTTTATATTTAAAATTTATTTATCTATTTTTAAACACCATTTAAACACTAAATATGTCGTAAATACCAAACGATGTTAGAAAAATCCCAAATTTTTTCTGGATGTCCCCTGCCATCCACATAGTTCCCTGTAATTTTTCAAGAACCAAAATCTTCTTTTACATGCCATTTTCACTAAAACCGAGCTAGAAAACCCTAGAACTCGTTTAACCGAAAAGCCTACTTAGACTCCTCCAACTGACCTCAAATTTTGTGTGTGACTTTTACATGATATAAAAAGCGTATCTAAAATTTTCCAGAATTTTTCATGATATTTAACTATTTTTCACCATTTTTAGCCAAAACCGAGCATTAAATTCACCAAATATTCATCCTTTATCCAAAAATTACCAAAAATTCACAGAACTCATATTTTCATGTATTTAACACCTCTGTAAAATTTCATGACCTAACTCTAAACCATCAACAATCTGTCCAAAAACTCCAAAACCGAACATAACCGAATATACCTTTCGTTTTCCGCCACTACAAGCTACAAACTCGTCTTTCCGCCTTATCTACCACTAAACACAGGTCCTACAACCAACATACCACAATACCAAGCAAGTTACACTCACGATCAAGCCTCTTACACTATAGTTTCGGTTATGATTCAAAAACGAAGATTTAAACCGTAAAAATTCGTTTTTGGTTCGTTTAACTCCTTTATTGGACCAAGATCCCTTGTATAACCCGTATACATCACTTGATCATGCAAGAATCGGTTTTCATCTTTGAAACCTCATTTTCTTGCAAACAAACTCAAGAAACGAAGATGAACACGTGAATAACTCGATCATTACCTTGTTTTTCTTGCTAGAACTCTTGATTTTTAAGTCATGAACTTGAGAGAAAATGAAGTTTGTCGATTGTTTGATGAGAAAAAAAGAAATAAGGGAATGGGGTAACCCCCTTTGTGCCGATTGGAATGTATGAGGGGTGGGGTGGGACCCACCACTTCATTCTAAGCCACATGTTTGTATTTCGGATATCCGGATAATGTTTTGGATAACCTGGTTCAGTTCGTTTTTTGGTTAAATGTTTAATTTGGCTTAAAACGAGGCTAAAACGGTCGTTTTTCGGCTTAAAAATGAAATTTATATAAAACCGATTTAAAAACTTCAAAAACTTAAACCATGACTTTCATTAACTTAAAACATCATATTATTAATAATTGAGCATCTTTTTCGGCTTGATCGATCGTCTCTTGCTCGGTTTGGTATTAAAGGTTTCGTTTAATGTACCGACGTATCATTAAATCGAAATTCTTTTCCTGTGCCGTACTTTACTTATCCCGAAGCATTAATGCTTCGTAACATCACTAAATATTATAGATATCGTCTATAATTAAACCCTCGATTAGTTCGGGTTTCAATAACTATCGATCGATTGATCGCATATTCAATACGATGAATTATATATTCACGTACAATCGATACAGTGAACCACGTATTCTCGTATAATTACTATGGTAATTCATGTACCCGACAATATAACGTAACTATTGTCTACCGGTTAGGGTATACCGGGTTTTGTCGGAATCGTTACAGCGTTTCAGCACGTTTTTTTCGTTTCAGCAATTTTCAGCTCTTAAACATTGCGTTTCAGCACGTTTTGTGTTTGTTTCAGCATGTTTTACCAGCATAAATCAGCAGCAAACAGCATGGTAACAGCACGTATATCAGCAATAAAATCAGCAAGCATAATCAGCTCGTTGACATCGATTTTTAACAGCGATTTCAGCACATTAATCAGCACACTTTGTACTATAGGAAGGTTATTCGGGTATACTTTACATAAGAATGTTGTTCGGGCACACTATACATAAGAAAGGTTGCTCGGGCACACTATGCTTCCAAGTATACTTGAGTGAATATGTTTCTTAGTAAGATTGATTGATTATGATCATTATTCCTTTAGGGTTTATGCTAGATTAAGTCAATTAATTTGAATTCAAGAAATATATAAGGGGATCTTAATTAATTCTTAGTAAGAATGATTATTTGATATTTCATACTTGATTATTTGCCTTGTGATTAATTTCTCAAGAAATCTGGTATTTCGGGTAAGCTTTCTTCAACAATGTCTTGACTTTAAATTACTTGGTTTGACCAAGCAAGGTTTGATGTTTTTATTATTCGGGCAAGCTTTGTGTAAGTGGAAGTATACCGAGTATACTTTGGTTATATGTTAAAACTTTCCGAGTAAGGTTTACTAAAAGGGTAGAGAAATGTTTTAATATATCAAGTGGATAATGTTACTGTGTGACAGCTAATAACTCACTAAACGACAAAAAGCATTTAAAACCCACTTTCAAAAGGTATATAAGAGGGAGTTAGGCAAAATTTTCAAGATTACTTTTCCATCTCTCTCCTTCCACAGCAACTGCTTACTCGCAAAGAAACCTAAACAGACCTATCGCATTCAATTTTAATCCAAACCCTAATTTGAATCAGCCCTCTAATTCCGACTCGGTAAGCATTAATAATGTGTTTTCCGATCACTATTCGACAATAATGGGCTTTGATTATGTATTTGATTACTAATACTCTGTTTATGTAATTAGGTTATAAATTTGTCGAAGAACAGGTTCTTGATGATTTCTCTCTCTTTCTTCTTCATTTTTATACCTTGATATTATTTAAAGTTGTGAACTTTATGACTAATTTCACTTTGAATATGTCTATGTGATTCAGATATGGTAGAAGATCAACCCAAATATGTCTTCGAACCAAAACATAATATGTGCGCACTGTTGCAAGTCACCCCTGACAACGAGCCGATGGCGAGGACGATAACATGGATGGCTCGGTCAAATGTCATCTTTGCGTTCACTGAATGCCCTATTATCTACAGAATTCATTCATTAGATTTCTGGAGATCTGCCGAACTAGTTGAGAACATCAACGGAAAAAGAATCGAAGCAACCGTTGCTAGACAAGAAATAGACATTACAGAGAGGTTGATAAGAAGATGTCTACCGTTAAATGATGGTGATCATAATTCTATAAACTTCAGCACGCCTCACTTGATGAGGATATTTGAAGAAACGATGGGGTATCAAGGAACTATACATGATGGACAGTTTCAAAATGGTATGTTCTCTATGTTGTACAGGTTTCTTATTCACCATGTGATACATGGATTTTCCCCAAGGAAGGTGTTTGATCCCGTTTTCACTCGTTCTTCTCAATATCTTAGATCTGATCCAGATCTATACGTTAATATTAATTATACGGATCTAACTCTTTAATACCTTAGCTCGATTGTTATTAGTATGTAATCTATATATTATCAATAAGTTTAATCGTGAAGCTTGAGAGAGAAATAGAATACTTTAAATCTTTCTGAATAATGTTATTTCTCTCAAAACTTCAACATTTTACAAGTGAAAAGTGGTTCACTATTTATAGAAGACGATCTGGTTCGCTAACATCCCCTAGCGAACCAGCATCCCTTTCGTTAAATAAAATAACTTAACGAACCACCCCCTGATTCGTTAACATGCCCTAACGAATCAGGAGGGAATACATTATAAAGTCCTAGTTCGCTAACATTCCTAGCGAACTAGACTTAACCTTAACGAACTAGTCTTAGTTCGCTAACATTCTTAGCGAACTAGACTCAAACATAACGAATTAGTCTAAATAACATTAAATATTACATTAAAATAATCAAATAAACATTAATGATAATTACAAAGACTCTAGACGCAAAACCGTGCACTAACAGACACCCCCTCGTCTTGAGCTCTTTTTCTTTAACTTATTTGAAACGCTTTGTCTGCCAATCTCTGCAACTATGAATCCCATGTTCATGGCATACACGAACAACACGTTGGAATTGCATAGCCAGGTCGTAATCTTCTTGGCGTTCAAACAAAATCTGCTTCCTGTATAGCACGTCATTGTCTGTCTCTGATAAATTAACCAACCACATCGGATCGATTATCTTGATGAGCTCTGTCTGTAGTCCTCGACCACGAACAATAACGGCCTCGCCAGTACGATTGTCATAGTACCAACGGTTGAAAGACAGATAAATATCTTGAGGCATTGTCTTCACAGGAACTCTTTTCATTGTCTTTGGTGGCTTCACTTTCAAAACAAGTTTCTTCCAGCCGGTCCTTGGATCATTCTCATCAGTACGTTTACGTCTTGGGACCTGGGGCTTGAAGAACTTGAAGCCATGATTGACCTCGAACAGTAAGTGTTGATGAAACCACTCAGCAGTTCGGTTACCCCCACGATTGATAAATGGACGTCTCGCGAGGATGCGTACATCCCAACGCGGTAGTGTTATAACATCCATTATCCTCTCGTAATATTGCACACCTTTTTCCCATTTAACAATATATACCTTAAGGTCTGAATCATAGAGCCAGGAGACAATATCACCATGTACCTTAGAAACAGTCTTGAAGGTAGTCATCTGATTTGCCTCAATCCAAGCAGCAGCTGTATCCTTTCTTTCTATATCTACATACCGAAAAGCACTGATGATCTTACCCATTTTCTGGCGTTTGAACCATCTTTCAATGTCATCATCAGTCACTTCTTTTAGTGAAGGAACAGTTCGCTGCACAATCTTCTCCAAATCATCCTCAGTTTCTTTAATTACGTCTTCATGGAATACCGGAGCACCTTGATAAACATTTGCGTGTTGATACAAGTCCGGGTACTCTTCAGCTGTAACATCTTCCATCTCAATCTCCTCGTTCTCATAAATAAAATCCGTATCCATAAATAACGGATCATCTTCCATTTCGTTCTCATTGATCACTTCGACATCGGTCTCAGTCTCTAATGCAGTCAGCTGATCGTCATTTAGCCCAAGTAGAATCGAGATCTGCTCCCTTGTCAAGGATCTAACCACAAACTCACCGATCTGGATCTCATCTCTATTTTACCACACTTCTAACCATCCCCAATTCATCAATAAATATCACCGTGTTAGCCTCAATCATTTCTATTGGCTTGGCCGCTATTGGATCTTGAAATGAAATTATCTGTTTGTTTGAATCATCAGCGCCACTCACACCAGCACCAGAGGATGAACCATGCGATTGTTTAGGCTCACCTCTTGCATCAGACTCGTCAGGATCATCATCATTATTTTTGAGTTTCTTGAGGGCATCTTCTTTACAAGTTAATTGTAAAATTAACTCATCTTGTTCTTTTAATTTCACCCCCTGAGACTCAACAATCGCACGCAACGACTTGGTCTCCTTCTGGCAGAACGAAATGTAACTCATCATTTTTCGTTGATTCTCCATGAGTCGTTCTTGATTGAGTCGGTCAGCTGCCATTTGATTTTCATATAAGTGTAACAGATTAAGCAGAATTCCGTTTGACGTCCAGGTGACAAATTGTATACAGATGGATGAACTGGTTGAATAGGTCCCTGAGGCCGAGTGATTCTCATGAATGAGACATCACTAGGCAGAGGCGGAGGAAAAGTAGTTGTTGGCAGAGGAGGAGGTCCCATTGTAGTGGTGGAGGAAACAGTTGACAGCACAGCAGGAGGCCTCGGTATTTCGGTCAACGCCATTTGAGGAATTAAACCGAGCCTCTCATGTAACACCATCGTCGTGGTCAAAGTAAGCATCGGAGTGGTAGTAGTTAGCGACACCGCCGAGCTTTGAGTAGTTGATTTACGAGATGGTGGTGCACCAATAATTACACCAGCCCCAGAGGACACACGGAGCTTCTTTGGTGGCTCATCAATAGCTACAGCCTTACCTTTTCGTTTTCTTTCTTGCTGAGCTTTCATGGTGGCAGCTAGAGCAGCATCAACTGCATCTTGTTGTTCTTTCAGAGCTCGCTCACCAGCTCCATCATAACCATTACCATCGTTACCATCATCATCCCCACCATCATTGTTCCCACCTTCACGCTCGGAATCCGAGTCATCATGGATCCAACGCTCATTAGGAGAACATACATAATCTGGATTGATTATATGACCAATCATCCTTTTGTCCTGTGGCTATCCTTTCGATAAATCAACATCCGATGCACCGTTTCAGCTTTCATATGTTCCATATCAAGAACATCGTTCACCAACGATCGATCAATCACCAAATCCGGTATCAAATCTTGAATAATTAATTGTAGAAAGCGTGGATACATCAAGAACTTCTTTGACGGTAGAGTTTGCTGAACTTGCTCTTTCAAATGATCAAAGATGAGTTCTGAATAGTTAAATGGCTTGTTCAGGATTAAAGCAACAAATGCCGATTGTAAGCTCAGTCTACATTCATCGAAACCCCCGCGACGTCCACTCAAGTAATGAAGCAAGACATGCAGCAAATACTTGTAAGGTGGACACAACCCATTCTTGTTCAACATTGATTGACGAATATCACCCCCATAATTTAATCTTGTGAATAGCCCCCTAACGAGGGTCCTGTCAAATTCACTTGGGTAATCATCACTATCGTCAAATTGAAGTACCCGACGAATGACCTCAACATCAATCGTGATCGGAAGCTGATTAATTGTAGCTTGAAACCCAATTACTTTCCTCAACATATACTGCCGTGTTCTAGAACTGCCTGATTATACTAAGGTACACCTTAGGTTTAGCAGTGATTGCATAATGTATCTTCGAACGGCGTAAGAAATTCAATATAGCTCCGAACGTCCTTAAATCAGCCACATCATGATCGACATAAGCACATATGTTGTACTTCTTATCGAACGGTAATAGAATCATTTCGACTTGTTGAGCTTGTTGTGGTGGTTGTCCTTGTGGTTGTTCTTGATGAGGTTGTTCCTGTGGTTGTTCTTGTTCAGCCATGATTTACTGTATAAATAACAAACCGTTCATAAGAATAGATAACACACAATATATCCAAAAATATGTGTAAATTAAACTAGTTACTCGTATTAGACGATTTATATACTTTAATTAAATTAAATGAATATTCAATCTAGTAAATTAATTAAAAATATATATATATATATATATATATATATATATTTAATGTCATTCGTTAATAATCACACTGATTCGTTATACAAAGATAACGAATCGGGCGATTCGCTATCAAGTAAATAACTTAACGAACTGGACCTAGAGAATCACTAAATAAGTTAACGAACTAAACTCTAGTTCATTATATTTTAAGCGAATCAAACTCTGATTCGTGTGACATCGTATTCGCTAAGCTAGTTCGTGTGAAATCTTAACGAATTGGACACGAAACAGTTCCAATTCGCTAAGACTAACGAATGGTCAAAATTAAGACTTTTTCTTTGACTTCACAAAGTCAAGGTCAAAATTATCAAGAACAATAATAGTCAACAATTTAAACCCAGATTCAATTAGACCATAATTGTCGTCGAATCAACAAGATAATCAGCTCGTTAAGCTCGGAAACACACTCGTTAATGTAGGTGAATGAGATTGAGACTCATTACCCAAATGTGTTAATAATCAAACGAACCAACAGTGAATATCAAGAACACATAACAATAATTAACCCAGCAAACAATAATCAAATATTGATTAGAGTCCACCAAGGGTATCGGAAAGTGATTCCGATCAAAATGATAACAAAATAAGACAATTAATAACATAAATTATACACAGAACGGTTTCAAAGGTTCAAAACCCTTAAACCTCTAAAATTACAAAATTCAACAGTTAAATCAATGTCATTTTTGACGAAAATGATATCGCCAAGAACATTTATACCTTAGAAACTCAAATTGATCTTTGAAATGTTCAAACTTAAAGATCGAAAATATCAGAGAGAATTTGAATAGTTTCTGAAAGATGAAGAAAGAAGACGAACAGTGGAATACTATTTGTTATCTTGTCTTATATAGCGATACACGAAACCCTAGGCACAACTTGCACGAATCAGACGATTCGTTTAACTTAAGGTTAGCGAATTAGCCCGTTCGCTAACTCAATTCGTTACCTTATGTTAGCGAATCACAATGTGATTCGTTAAATTAAAGATAGCGAATCAAGACATGATTCGTGTCATGATTCGTTAAATATGTATAACGAAGGGATGATTCGTTACAGAGTGCAGAAGCGAATTAGGTTAGCGAACCAGAAGCTAGTTCGCTAAAGAATCATCTAGTTCGTTAACCATACATAACGAATTGTTTTTTAGCGAATTAAACCCGTTTATTTAATTTTAAATTAAATAAATAAATGAATAAATTAATGAAATAAATCAATAAGTTAAATTATCGAGAAACCCATACATAAAATTGTTTGATCCCGACAACCTAATACGTTAAAATTGTTTCTGATTAACCAAAACTTAACTTAAAAATTTATTTAAATATATTGTATAAAGAAGACGAAAATATTTTTGATATTTTGTAAAAATAAAGAATTAAAGAATGTATTTATAGAAGAATATCCAATCCTCTAAAATAGACCATATTTTTGTGTTTTTCAATGATTTTATCAAAAGCAGTACATATTTTTGTATTTTTGTTGAGTTTGAGCAGAGAATCATATTGACCAAATTGCCCTCCCATCACAGTTTTATATTTCAGCGATATTATGACTAGCGATAAGTCGGTCATTGATATTGTTGTCCACATAAATCTAATAACACACATTCAAGTATTTTGTGATATGATTAAATAGTTCAATTAGAGCACAGAATATCAGAAGTTATCAGCCTCTAATCTCAGTTCAAGCTTAATTTGATTTTTGCCTAATCACCCCAACTTGAGTTAAACCATTATATTGTTGATCAAAAATTTGATACCAATTGAGAAATTTTGAGCAATGCATCAAGTTTCCTTTACTGTGAGTGAGTATGCACGAGTCCATCTGTCGGCTTACATACATTGTATCCCCTGGGGTCTGTTTCTTAATGGTATTAAGACGCACGCAAGAGAGGAACAATTGTATGACTAACAGCGGATTTTGATCAAGTCAGTAATTTAAATTGTACGAAGTACAGCGGTGATCAAGTTTAATGACTTTGGGTTTGCTCTAGAAAGCGAGTGAAATATTCATGCATATGAATACCCAGATAGTTAAGCCGCATAAAGACTCACAGTGTCCAGAATCATAACGCTTGTTATTTGCTTTATTTGATTTTTAGGTGATCAACAAATATAAGGCTTGAGTATGACTGGTTATTACATTTCTGACATCCTCACCAAGACTTTTGCTAGAGACTAACACCCCTTTCAATTTGGCGTTTCTTTATGTTTATATCACATACTTTACTCTAATGGGTTGTTTTAAGACCTACCAATGCACCAATGCAATTAAGCACACAGTCTTTTAAGCTTACTTTTTGCTGAACTTGGGGTCAAAATAATCAATGTACTATCATTTTCTCTTTTTGCTTCAAAAACTCAAAATTTTGAGGAGCATAAAAACAAAATAAAGATAAATTTAATCGCCCCAGTTAACTTAAGTTAATAAATAAATGGCTAACCTTCAATTCACAAGTGAATCATAGGACCAAGACATGCAAGCATGCTTTACAAACTTAAATAACCGACATAATTTTCAGCGAGAAAATAATCTAAAAATCTTTTTGGATTTTCTCTGTACAAACTTTAAAAACACAATATTTTTGTCTTTTTCAAATTTCCTATAAACAAAATAAACTTCACAATCTTTTTGGATTTTCGGATTTTTCTGTACAAAAACATAAATCACATTCTTTTTGGTTTTTCAAAATTTAAAATGTTTTTGATTTTTCTAAATTTTAAAGGAAAAAACTTAAAGAACAGAAATCACAATATTTTTGGAATTTTTCCTTAATTTTTAATGTTTTTGGATTTTATCTATACAAACGAAAACACATTCTTTTTGTATTTTCTAGATTTCTCCCCCTAAAATCTAAAACATAAAATAAAACTAAATCTATAAAAGCAAAAAAAAAATAATTATCCTAATTTTAGGATCTCAGCAAGGGTCTTCAATCCATTTAAACCAAGCAAAAAAGTAAAACGTGTTTTATTGAACGCTTTGGTAAATAGATCGGCTTTTTGAAAATCTGTGTGCACTTTCTCAAGATCAATTAATTTCTTTTCATAACAATCCTGTATAAAATGATATCGAATCTCGATATGTTTCGTTTTAGAAAGTTGTACGGGATTCTTGGTGATACTTATAGCAGCAGATTTATCAATCAAGATGGGAGTAGTAAGAAACTTCAAACCGTAGTCGCGAAGATGTTGTTGTATCCACAGAACCTGGTAACAGCAACTCGAGGCTGCAACATATTCAGCTTCGGCGGTTGAAGTAGAGACCGTTGTCTGCTTCTTACACTGCCAGGAAACAAGCCGGTTTCCTAAAAATTGACATCCTGCAGTCGTTGATTTGAAGTTGATCTTGCATCCTCCATAATCTGAGTCTGAGTAGGCGGTAAAATCGAAAGTATTATCGTTGGGGTACCATAACCCGATGTCAGGATTTCCCCGTAGATATTGCAAAATACGCTTGACCGCTGCCAGGTGAGTCACTCGGGGACTAGCTTGATACCTAGCACACACACAAACAGCAAACATTATGTCGGGTCGAGAAGCAGTTAAAACCCATCATAGCAAGATAAAGGGTCGGATCAACAGTATCCTCCAATTCATCCGGTGATAAATTGTGACCCACTGGAAGAGTAGTTGAAGGGATTTTTCCGGCAGTTATCTTGAATCGGCTCAAGACATCGTTCACATATTTAGTCTGATGAATGAAGATTCCCTTATCAGATTGATGAACCTGCAACCCTAAAAAGAAATTCATCTCTCCCATCGAGCTCATTTCGAACTTGGTTTGCATGGACTTCTCGAATTCCTTACATAAAGTGTTGTTTGTAGACCCATATATAAAATCATCAACATAAATCTGGACTAGAAGAAGATCATCACCAACAGTTTTATGAAATAAAGTGCAGTCAACAGTTCCTCGTTTGAAGCCATTATCAGTCAGATGGTCGGCGAGCGTGCCATACCAAGCTCTCGGGGCTTGATGTAGACCATACAGGGCCTTGTTTAAACGGTAAACACGGTCTGGATAATCAGGATCTTCAAAACCAGGTGGTTATTGAACAAACACTTCCTCATGTAGTTCACCATTGAGAAAAGCACTTTTAACATCCATTTGATAAACCTTGATATTCTTATAAGCAGCATAAGCCAGGAAGATTCGAATCGACTCTAATCTTGCAACTGGAGCATATACCTCAGTATAATCAATACCCTCTTGCTGATGAAAACCTTGCACCACTAGACGTGCTTTGTTTCTGACAATCACCCCTCGATCATCCTTTTTACATTTAAATACCCACTTAGTCGGAATAGCTTTCTTGACTCTAGCCGGTTTGTCTATTAAATCCCAAACACCCAATCGTGCAAACTGCTGTAATTCCTCTTGCATAGCTTCTACCCAAGAAAGATCTTCAAGTGCCTTACGAGCTGTCGTTGGCTCAACTTGAGATAGAAAGCAATTGAATTTAGCAATATTCACAATTCCTGAAGAGTGTAAATTAGTGCAAGCACACAATACGTTATTGTCGCTTGACGAAGCAACTTGATGACATGTACGAACGCCCACATCAAGTTCTCCAATGATATTGTCGTGTGGATGATATCCATGAATCCGAAGAGTAGGATTTTCAGGAACAACAACATTATCAAATAAATTAGTGTAATGTTCACCCAACTCGAGAGATGAAGCATTATCACTATCAAGATCAATAACTTGAATCTCAGCTTGATCATCATCGGAAGAAGTAGAAGCACTATCAATAACAACTGGAGGAACAACTTGAGATTCTTCAGTTGTAGCTTCTGGTTGAACTTCAACTACATTAGAACTTGAAGAGCTTGGAATGTTCAAATGTTCTTCAAAGTATGCTCTAACCAGATCTTCATCGATGTGTTCAGTCGAAGGAATAAAGGAATTAAATAAACTATCGTAATCAAACATCCAGTCTGGACCTTTCCCTTGAGGAGGAGTTGTGTACTTTTGACAGTCCACATGGTACCATTCTTCAACACAGCCAGATTTAAAATTAAATACTCTTTTCTTTGGAGACACATATCCCAAGAAATATCCTTCGATAGCCTTTTCATCAAATTTACCCGATTCCTTCTTCAACATTGTACACGGACACCCAAATGGTTCTAGGTACTTTAAATTAGGTTTTCTGTTATTTAATATTTCATAGCTTGTCTTCTTGAGTCGTTTTACTGTTAGAACCCGATTAAGTGTATAACAAGCTGTGTTCACTGCTTCATTCCAAAATTGAATAGGAAGCTTTGAATCAGCAAGCATTGTACGCGCAGCTTCAATCAGAGTTCTATTTTTCCTTTCAGCAACACCATTTTGTTGTGGTACATAAGGTGCACTATATTCTCGGTGAATTCCCTTTTGAATACAAAAGAAATCCAAAATAGTGTTTTTGAATTCAGTACCATTATCACTTCGGATTCTCCTCACCTTTTGTTTGTACAGTGATTCGATCTTAGTAATAAGGTTTTGCACCAAACAGGTGTTTGATCTTTTGAACTCATAAATAACACCCATGAATATCTTGAATAATCATCTGTCACTACAAGACAATACCAGTCTCCAGAAATACTCGCACGATTCACTGGACCAAACAAATCCATATGAAGTCTTTCAAGAGGAGTATTAATGGAATTCAATAACTTAGAAGAATGTGTCTTTTTCTTCTGCTTGCCCTTCTTGCATGCAACATAGTGATCAGATAACTTAAAGTTCTTTAACGAGACACCCTCAACTAAATTATTTGCCATTAAATAATTCATCTTTCTAACATGAATGTGACCCATTCTTCGATGCCATAGAATCCAGTCTTTCTCGGTTGCTTTCGAGACAAAACATGTTTCGATCGATGTTGATATCTTAGAACTCATGTTAAAGACATAAATATCATTTGATCATGGTGATCGCATGACAACCATGTCCTCGGGAATAATAAATCCCGGTTTCAAGATAAGACACTCTTTGTCAGTAAATATTGTAGTTTACTTTTTATCACAAATCTGCGATACACTCAATAAGTTATGATCAACCTTGTCACAATAATTTACTTTTTCAAATGTAATATGACCATTTGAAATGTCACCCTCTTGTGTGATCATGCCCCCAGAATTCCCAGCAAACGCTACATAACCCCCTTGAATATTTCTTACGTTGGTCAATAGGTCGAGATTTCCGGTGATATGACGAGAACATCCGCTATCCATGATCCAGTTTTCACCAGAAATGGTCTTGGATGAACCCTACACACAAACAAAAGTGATTAGTTCAAAAAGGCAGCCCAGGCCTCAGTCTTGGGCACCTTTTGGTTTTCTCTTTGATCATTAACTTTAACAGTTTTCAATTGTTGTTCAGCCACTTGTGAATAAGTTACTGGCTTCCTAGACTTTCATCTTAAATAAGCTGCCTGAACAATGTTTGAATTCCTGTTTTGACAAATAGGTTCAGTTGGAATGAATTTAGGTTTCACTTGACCGTGTGTCTCATTGATATGAAACACCTTCCGAGGATTCACATCAAAGAATAAAATATGAGTATCATCAGCAAACGACACTGGTCGTTTCAGAATCTCCTTAACCACTGGAATTGGCTTAGATTTGTCCTTAATAAAAGGATGAAGATTCTGATAGTTTTGCTGATTACAATTTCTCACAACATGACCTTGTTGACCCCATAAAAAACACGTTCGCATGTCCACATGATAATGTTTAGAAGAAATTGGAATAGTCATGTTCTTAGCAAACTCATCAGATAATTCAGATTTCTTCTTTAAATAAAAATCTAAATTAGAACTATTTGAAAAATTTTTTAGTGTATCTGTTCCAGTTGACTTAACAAAGTTAATCTTCTTAGCTGTTTTAAAAAATGTTTTGCCTTAGTCAATGGATCAGATTGAACTGATGTTTTTGTTTGAGCATACACACGTTCAAGTTCTTGAATATTTGAAGTTTCAATGACAAAAACACTCTCAATAAGTTCAGGTTTAATAATACTTATTGGAATGTCTTTTTCATTGAACATTGTGTCCATTCCTTTTAACTTAAAAACTCTAGCAGCAGATGGCTTAGAACTAGAAGGATTAATGAAACGCATTAATTCCTCATCAGAAATTTTTGGTTTAACTGACTTCTTTGCCTTCATAGAGTTCACTTTCTTTAAATTTTCCCTTTTCTCTTGAGATTTGTGTGAACCATACACTGCTTCCTCAAATTCGTGAGGTTCGCACAGAATATGATTAGAACTGGGAATGTTCTTATTCTTGTGTATAATCTCTAATTCAAACACATCCTCGATAATGACCTTGTCATTGTGTTCAACAAACACCTTTTTGCTTTGGACATGAGATTTTTGAGGAGCAACTTGGGGTTTAACAATTTCAGGTTTAACCACTGTAGGTTTCTCAGAAATCACAGATTCCTTTTGAATCAAATCCTCTTCTTTTCTTGCAAAAGGATTAATTTTATAATCATTATGAAAAGGTGGTGGAATTTCAACAAAACCAATACCTTTCTTAGAATCTTTTTGTTTTCCAGAAACTTCAATAATTTCATTCAATAAAAATGAAGAATTTCGAAATTTACCCAACTTGTTCTTCAACTCAAGAACCTCATTCTCAAGCTCGGTTATCTTATAACGATGTTTCAAAATTTCCTGAAACTTTTGGTCATTAATGGTCATTTTCACAGATAACTCGGCTTTGAGATCATGATTACTTGTCAACAATGCTTCAATCTTTTCTCGAGATTTCATTTGAGACTCAAGAGATTGTCGATAAGTGTCCTTAAGAGAAGCAATTTCTCTTATAAGATTATCATTTTGTTTTTTCAAAGTATCTAACTTAGGGTTGTTAGATTCACAGTCAACACATGATGCTTTAAGAAATGAAGTAGAAGAAATAGAATTACTAACCTCATTGATCTTAGCCATGCAAGCAAACATTGATTCAGAAGTCTTGTCGAAAGAATCGTCAGAATCAGATCCGGAATCATTATCTGAAGACATCACACTACCAGTAGCATCTTGACAATCTTCATGTAACCCAAACATAGCTAAATTTGCTTGAACATCATTGCATAGTAGCCGTTGTGACCAATCAGTCCCGTCTGCTAACATTGCTTGTGTTGTAGAAGAAGATGGTTTCTTTTCAGCATCACTTCCTCGTGGTGAAGAAGCATTTTGACTTTGACCACGAGGTCCAGTGTATTCTTTTCTTGGTTTGTCACATTCCTTCACGAAATGCCCGAATTCTTGACAATTATAACACTTCACCTTTAATTTGTCAAAACCCAACTTCTTGTTTAACGCTGGAAGATCTTTTCCAGTTCTATGCATGAATCTTTTAACTTTACGAACAATCATGGCCATATTCCATTTCAAATCCATGATCTCTAGATCATCCGGATCTATCTGATCATAATCCTCATCAGTTAGCTCACTTGTGGAAATTTTACTACTTACCAAGTTTTCATATGAGGATATAAATGCCGTCAGAAAAGCAAAGTTTTGCTCAGCTTCCTTCATATTCAAACTAGGTGGTATAGCATATGGATTGGTACTAGTGGAACTTCTAGAACCACCTGAATTACCAGCAGAGTAGAAACCAACTTTTGGATCATTAAAAATAGCAGATTCTTTTTCACTTGCGGCATGAGTTAGAAAAGCAGTGATAGGTGAGATTGTTGAACTGAGAGGCATACTTCCACCATAGAAAGCTGGATCTTGATTTTCTTTGGATGATTTTTGACACTTAAGATCATATTCTCTAGCTTCGATCTTTTGTAGAAATTCAAGTGCTGTCAAATCTTCATTCAGAAAATAATCATTCTCTTTCAAAACCATGAGAAATGTTGAATAGGAACTAGGAACCACACTCTTGATAGTGTCAATTTTATCTCTTTCAGAAATTTCCATTTTCATTTTATCCATTTCAGCAATTAAGTGACTAAATCTTATAGTCATCTCTTCAACTGTTTCTCCTTTCAATAAATTAAAGTTTCGAAATTGAAACTTGAGCATCACTTTCTTACTCTCAGCTGTGTTTCCCATACTTCTCATACGCAGATGTTGAAACAAAGATGCACATCTCTTGATACTTCCAACTTGATGAAAAATATTCTCTGGTAAAGCCATAGTCAAAGTAGAATATGCCTTTATCTCGATTTCTAAAGCTTTCTTCTCTTCTTGTGAGTATTGAGAGACAGCTTTAGGAGTATACCCAATAGTATCATCACCAATCATTGGTGCAACATAAACCTCATCAAGACAATATGAGCAGTCAGGATGAACTGAACCCAAATGTGCACGAAACCGAGGTTCCCATTTGGCAAAGTCACTGAACTTCATCAATCTTGGACAGTTAGAATATGAACCTATCTCAGTATCAAGTTGCAACATCTGTTGCATCAACATATTTTGAGACGCCAATGCATACATACCAGCCATATTTGAAAATAAACAAGTGTACAGTTATAGCGAACTACACACTGTGTTTAACGAATCAATAAACAAGGTTGAGCGAACTGTGAATAGTGTAGCGAATTGAATCTTAACGAATCAAGTCTTAACGAATGAGGTGAGTGTGTTAGCGAATCAAAAGTCAACCTAGCGAGTCAACTTAACGAATCACAAATAAAGTTAACGAATCACAAATACAGTTAACGAATCACCCAAATGGCGAAACAGATAACGAATGTGATGAAGGTTTAACGAATCACAAGTCAACTTAACGAATTGACCAAACGAATTGACCAAGTCAACTTAACGAATTGATCACACGAATTGACCAAGTCAACTTAACGAATTGATCAAACGAATTGACCAAGTCAACTTAACGAATTACTAAGGAGTGCTTAGCGAATTAAAATAACGAATCAGCTACAGTTGATAGCGAATCAACACTATAGCGAATTATACTATAACGAATCAGGTTGTTACAACCGTTTGTAACAAACTTGATTCCTTTCTGCCACATGGCAAAAAGTTGTTATGGCACAAATTCCAAGACAAACACGTGTCAAACGAATCAGTTATTTAGTTAACGAACTAGATAACACGAATTAATTAACTTACACAAATCAGTTAGCGAACTGATTAGCGAATGGCAAGAACTGATAGCGAATCAAGTTAAAGACATAGCGAATCACTTGAAATTTTGTAACGAATCGCATTCATCTTCAAATCTACAAACATTCAAGAACAATTTTCCAGAAATATGAAGATCAAACCCAGAAACTTATCAATTCCAGATCTGTAATACACACTCAATTGTCAACCAAAACTAGCAAATAATATACCAAAATGCTCGTAATCACAAAGCGAATTCAACTCAACACATCTCGTAACCGATTATCACACTACACGAGCCAATTTCAACCAAAACTAATCCCCTGTATACGGACTCAAACCGAAAACACAATAAACATCAAAAATCCAATCCACAATCCAATTCCACTTAGCTAAACACCAAAAATACCTTAACCAAACCAAATTTACTCTAATCCATCCTGATTCAATCCAAATCAACTCAAATCGATTCAAACTCAAATCAAACAGAAAATAAACGTGAAAACTATAATAATAACAATCAAACCAAGCGAATTGAGCCCCGAAAGCTCTGATACCACTTGTTTGATCCCGTGTTTTCACTCGTTCTTCTCAATATCTTAGATCTGATCCAGATCTATACGTTAATATTAATTATACGGATCTAACTCTTTAATACCTTAGCTCGATTGTTATTAGTATGTAATCTATATATTATCAATAAGTTTAATCGTGAAGCTTGAGAGAGAGATAGAATACTTTAAATGTTTCTGAATAATGTTATTTCTCTCAAAACTTCAACATTTTACAAGTGAACAGTGGTTCACTATTTATAGAAGACGATCTGGTTCGCTAACATCCCCTAGCGAACCAGCATCCCCTTCGTTAAATAAAATAACTTAACGAACCACCCCCTGATTCGTTAACATGCCCTAACGAATCAGGAGGGAATACATTCTAAAGTTCTAGTTCGCTAACATTCCTAGCGAACTAGACTTAACCTTAACGAACTAGTCTTAGTTCGCTAACATTCTTAGCGAACTAGACTCAAACATAACGAATTAGTCTAAATAACATTAAATATTACATTAAAATAATCAAATAAACATTAATGATATTACAAAGACTCTAGACGCAAATACGTGCACTAACAGAAGGGATCATGGACCTTGATGAGTCATGATTTGGCAAATGCCACGGTTGGAATTATGTATGATCTACCCTTCAATTTTTTAAAGATGATATTTGAAGGATTAGTAGGAAACTTGAAGAAGGTAGAAAAGAACAGATTTTTTCAATATCCAAGGTTCTTACAGATAATCTTCAACAGTGAACTCCAAGATCTACCCACCGTTGGAATTACACACCTACTGCAAAACCCTGATACATACAGGAAAATCAGAAATCCGGTTGTTTCTAATATGTATAACTCAAACGTCCCATTTGAGATCTTGCCATGGTTGTTGGACCATGACTTGAATGTGATGCCAGTGCCTGAGTTAAGCTCAGAGGAGGAAGGAGGAGATGATGTTGAGGGAGATGATGATGGTTCTGATGATGGAAATGATGACATAGATGGAGATGAAGGAGGAGCTGGAGTAGCTATGGATATTGTTGCACCTGATCAGGGGGAGCAACTTGAGCAAACAGCACCACAAACTCCACCACATCAAACCACTCAATCCCCACTTCAAACCTTAACCACAAGCCAACTCGAAACATCAACACATTCATCCCCAACACCACAAACACCACCAACATATAGCCAACTCACCCAGATCCATCCATTCTAAGCCCACCTCATACACAATCACCACCACTATCCTTATTTCAAACCCACACCACAAACGAACCTGAATATGAACAATTCACTGCATCACCACCTACAACACCACCCACTGACACTGACCTGCTGACCTTGTTAAAAGAAAATGTTGAACTGAAGAGAAGGAATGAGGAGGTGACAAAGGAGAATGTGATGTTGTTAGAGAAGTTGGTACAAGCAGACTTGAGAATTCAAGACCTGGTGCAGGAGGTTGAGAAGACCTCAGCTGCCCCAAAACAAGAGGAGAATGAAGAAATACCAACTGTCTCTGGTGTAAATTTTGAAGAAACTCTAACAGTTGTGGAGACTACAGACAGTTTAAAACTGATTATGAATGTTTATGATGATGGAGAGGAGAGTAGTGAGGAGAGGAGAGCTGAGGATGATGAGTATGATGGTGATAGATCAGATGTTGGAGAACAGGACTATGATTATAATGATGAAATAGTAAATGTGGAGAGGGATAGAGAGAATGTTGAGACAGAAGATAAAATTGAAAAGATAAATGTTGAAGAAAATGTAGCTGCTACTGATACAGCTACTGATGTCTTAACTGACTTTCAGACTGGTGTAGAGACTGAAGTGACTAATGAAGGGAATACTGCTACTGAGGAGCCTATTACTCAAGAACAACCAGAAAGCTCCAAGAGGGGAGAGTATGACCCTGAATTAGAAGCACTTGAAAAGGAAATAGATGACTACGAACAGTCTGAGGATGAAGAGGATGTGAGGAGGAGAATTGAAAAAGGTAAGGCAAAAATCAGTGTAGAAGAGCCTGTTAAGGCATATCCAGAAAAAGATATGTCATTTAAAGATGATGTTATTGTCAATGAAGATGCCTTAAGAGAACAAGAGAACATTCTGAGAGAAACAAGGGATAGGGAGATACTGGCTCAATCCATGACTCCTGAAGAAATGGCAGAACAAGAAATCTTGATCAAACAAGCCAAACTTGCAAAAGAAATTTTTGATGATATAGCTGATCAAGAAGCAATTGAAACACTGATTATGATCAACATAACTGAGGAAGTTGATAATTCCCTGGCTATGGTGATAAGTATGTTTCAACCACAGAGCCAACCTGAAAAGGAACTTGAAAAGGCTTGTGAATCTGAAGAAATGCCTCAAAAGGAACCTGAAAGGCCAACTTGTGAATCTGTTGAGAAAATGATGGCTAATATCACAAGAATCAGGATGGAAAGAACCAAAAGATTTGAACGTATACGAGAAAGAGGAGGTCTGATGAACAGAAAAGGAATGATGAGAAGAAAACAAAGAGAGAGAGATGGGATGAAAAGAACAAATGCTATGTTGAGACTCCTGAAGATGAAGGTGATAATGATAATAGCCCAATCAGGGCAATTCCACTGCAGACACTGCAACCAGGACAACAGATTCCAGGTGTTCCTGATGTGCCTGCTAGTTCTGAACAGAATCCAGATCATCCACCCTCAGATGAACCAAAGATAGATGCAGTCAATGTATCAACTGAAGAGGATGATGAAACTGATGATTCTGATGAAAACAATGATGATCAAGGAAATGGTGGAGAAGCTGTGAATGTTGAATCTCCACAAGTTGAAATGACAGATGTACAGAGAGCCAACATTGAGTTGAGTATGAGAGAAGCTAAAAAGAGTAATCCATTGGTTGTAAAGCTGAGAAGATATGGGATAAGTTTTGAATCTTTGGCTGATCTTGATGATGATCAGTTGCAAAAGAGACTTGATAAAGAGAGAGATGCCTTGAAGAAAAAGATGGAAGAGAAAAACAGGGAAATTCAAAAGTTTAGAGAATACCTCAGAAGGCATAACTATTCATAGAAAGATCTATCTCACTTTAACTTTGACCAACTTCAAGATCTATATAATAGTGAAAGAGAGAAGGTGATTGAGAAGTGTGTGAGAGAGAATGAGAAACTGGAGAAGATTGAATCTTTGAAGAAAAAGTATGGAGGCATGTGTGGATATTTGCTGGAAAAAGGTTTGAAGCTTGAAATTGTTGAAAACTTGTCAAGAGAATCAGTGGTAGACCAGTACGATAAGTTGAAAAAAAAAAAAGAATAGCTGAAAAGGGATCAAACTGAAAAGTCTACCAAACAGTTTGAATCAACTGATGAACCTCAGGCAAAGAAGAGAAGAATTCAAACCATGAGGGAGAAATTAAAGGAACAAGTCATATCTGTTGAAACTCCTACCCTACAAGAAGTAAATCCTGAACCCGAAGATGAACCCATAGTCCCTTGGGAAAATGAAGAAATGATAAATATTCTAAAAAGGGTTATGATTGATCAAAGGGGAATGAGTGAAGCAGATTTCAGTGCCTTGGAGAAACAAGATTTAAAAGAACTTTTCTATATACAAAAGGCTGAATGGGAGAGAGCTTTGAGGGAAAGTGATAACCCTAGAAGCTTTGTGGATGGAAGCTTTGTGCCACCTAGATTGGCAAACACTCCTGGTATGGCAAGAATGCTATTGGATCTTAAAAGACTAGCAGAACAGAATGTTGTTGAATTAGCTAACCTTCCAACCGAAATGGTAGAGGCTATCTATATCAAAACTTTTAATTTGGGACCTAGAAAACAAAAGAATTCTATCCCTTTTAGGCCTCCAATTTCAAGAAGACAACCACAAGGAGGAAGAGGTGAATCAAGTAGTTCTGCACAACAAAGAACAAGACCACAATCTGATGTGGATCTACCAAGAGAACTCTACTTTGATTCTGTTACTGAGTCCTTGAAGGTGATTATGGAGAGTAGACAATTGAGAGAGATTGTTGTTAGGAGTGACTTCCGTGAATTTACTGAAGAACAACTGGAAAGGATGGTCACTCTTAAATTGTATGATTATCGAAATAGAAATAGAATGGCAGGAAGGCAGATGAACTATCTGTCAAAATTTTTGTATGAAGAAGCTGACAAGGGGTTCAAGTTCTTAAAGGAAAAGAGAAGTTGGAGAATGATTCAACTTCACAGGTCAAAGAGGACAGAAAAGTTGAAAAGAATGGATATTGCTGAAAGAGACTTTGTGATGAATATCACAGGAATGAATCCACTGTCAAACATGAATACATGCATAAGTCTTAGAAGAAGAATGATCCGCCCCAATTACACAGTACAAAAGAATGGCATCATAGCTGAAATTGAGTATAAAGAAAAGGATGACCATTACTTGCTGAGAAACTCAGATGGAAAAATATTGTGGATCATTAAGAAAGATGAAGACTTGACCTGCCTGCATGAAGAAGATTTAATGGATATAAGGGATTTGGTTATACCAGAAAGTCATACTCATTACCGAATCCTTAATATCTTCAAAATGAAAGCTGCATCTGAGATAATCAATAGAAGACAAGCCGCTCATAATGCAAGAAAGAGATAAGATTAGTAGAGTAGGGTTTGTTATGTAATGTCTTCAGACAGCTTTTGATTATGTAATCTGTTTATGTTATTTGATTATGTAATTTGACTTTTAATTTGATGTGTATTTTGACTAAGTGTAAGTAACCTTAGAAATGTTTTAGGTCAGCTGAGGTGTTCATATCTAGGGGGAGATTGTTGAGTCAAAGATTTGACCAAAATGAAGTATATGGAAGATTGGAATCTTTTCAACCACCTCAGAATTTGCTAAGTATGGATCCGGGCACACCTTAGACCTCCGAGCAAGCTTTTTACTTAGCCGGGTACGATATTTTGTCTATCGGGCAAGGTTATCTTCAAGTAGTCTTCTTTAGTGGATATCCGAGCACAGTTTGAAAATTAGTGCATTGCCGGGCAAGGTTCACTAGTTTATGTAAATCCGGGCAAGGTTCACTTTGTCAAGCAAGTCTGTTCTTTAAAGCCAAGTAAAGTTCACTCCCGAGTAAGCTTTTGGCTAACCAAGCTCATGAAGCCAAGTGATTGGAAGACTGGGCAAGGTATTCATTAATAATAGTGGTTCGAACAAGCTTGATGATTGAAATGGAATATCACTAAGTAACATCGGGAAAGGTTCAACTCAAGCAAGGAACAGTACTCCCGAGTACACTTTGCTAATAAGTTATTTTATAGCAAAAAGTTGAAATAACCATTGAAGAACAAGGTTGCTCGTAAGGGTTTGTTGGGCAAAGTCTGGAAAAGTCAAGAAGATTGAAGTCTACCCGGTGAGTATTTTACTTGGTAAAATACTCTTCAAGTAAAGTCTACCCGGAAACTGATCCGAGCACACTTCTATGTTACCAAGTCCTGAAGGATGGCAGAGTACACAGCCTACTCGGAAAATGAAGATTGATGCAAAGCCTACTCGGAAGACTTGTTTACACTTAGAATATTTTCTGATTATGTAATTTGAATATGTATTTACGTTTGGGGTTTCTAGAAGGAATGACAGCTGTCCTAGGGTGGCAGGCCTATAAATAGAATGTTTTAGGGCACGCCGCCTACGGGATAAGGACAAGACAGAGAGCGACACACTAATTAAAATAGAATACATTGTGTGACGGCTGTCCTAGAATACGTACCCAAAAACCCTTCTTCAAGAAACCCTAAATCGATTATCCTGTTTGTATGATTGATATTATATAAATGGAAATCTTTTGAGAGAATCTTGTTTGTGTTGGTTACCTTTGAATACTGATTAAGCAACCGTATGTTTGTTACTGATTCCGCCTTTAACAAACAGTTGTCTTTCTAAATATAGAAACCCGTCATTAACTCACTTGTCGACACATTTATTTGTGTGAGTTATGACATGTTTAAGTAAGATCCAGCTGAAATCAAGGGACCTGACAGATTCCGACTAAGTGGGTATATATAAGTGTAAGAAAGACGATCGTGGGGTGATCGTGAGAAATAAGGCACGATTAGTGGTTCAAGGTTTTCATCAGCAAGAGGGTATTGACTATACTGAAGTATATGCCCCGGTTGCAAGATTGGAGTCCATACGAATCTTTCTGGCCTATGCAGCTTACAAGAACATAAAAGTCTATCAAATGTCAAAAGTGATTTTCTCAATGGTGAACTTCACGAGGAAGTGTTTGTTTTACAGCCTCCGGGTTTTGAAGAACCCGATTATCCTGACCGAGTTTATCGCTTAAACAAGGCATTATATGGTCTACATCAAGCCCCGATAGCTTGGTATGGAACGCTCGCCGACCAGCTGATGGATAATGGTTTCAAATGTGGGACTGTTGACTGCACTTTGTTTTATAAAAATATTGATGATGATCTTCTCCTTGTTCAGATTTATGTAGATGACATAATCTTTGGGTCAACAAACGACGCGTTGTGTAAGGAATTCGAGAAATCAATGCAAACTAAGTTCGAGATGAGTTCGATGGGAGAGATGAACTTCTTTTTAGGGTTGCAGGTTCATCAGTTTTTGAAAGGAATCTTCATTCATCAGACAAAGTATGTGAAAGACGTCTTGAGCCGATTCAAGATTACTGCCGGAAAAACCCCTTCTACTCCCCTCCCCGTGGGTCACAATTTATCACCGGATGAATTGGAGGATAATGTCGATCTGACTCTCTACCGAGCTATGATTGGTTCTTTGATGTATCTTACTGCTTCCCGACCCGACATAATGTTTGTTTTTTGTTGTTTGTTTATGTGCTAGGTATCAAGCTAGTCCCCGAGTGACTCATCTGGCAACGGTCAAGCGAATTCTTCAATATCTGAGGGGCAATCCTGACATTGGGTTATGGTACCCCAAGGACTATACTTTCGATCTTACCGCTTATTCTGACTCAGACTATGGAGGATTCAAAATTAATTTCAAGTCTACAACAACAGGATGTTAATTCTTAGGAAACCGGCTTGTTTCCTGGCAGTGTAAGTAGTAGACAACAGTCTCCACTTTAACCCCGAAGCTGAGTATGTTGCAGCCTCGAGTTGTTGTTCCCAAGTTTTGTGGATACAACAACATCTTCGCAACTACGGTTTGAAGTTTCTTACTACTCCCATTTTAATTGATAATTCTACTGCCATTAGCATCACCAAAAATCCCGTTCAACACTCTAAAACGAAACATATCAAAATTCGATATCATTTCATACGAGATTGCTTTGAATAGAAATTAATTGAACTTGATAAAGTGCATACCGATTTTCAAAGAGCTGACTTATTTACCAAGGCACTTGATAAAACGCGTTTTCAATTTTTGCTTGGTTTAAATGGCTTAAAGACCCTTGTTGATATCCTGAAACTAGGATAACTATCTTTATTTTCAGTTTATTTTTACCTTAAATTTTATTTTGGTTTAGGCTTTTAGGGTGTGAAAATAAAAAATACAAAAAAATTGTGCTTTTCGTTTGTATAGATAAAACCCATTGAAAAATTTAAAAATAAAAAATAGTGTGATTTCATGTCTTTAATATTTTTTTATAAAATCTGAAAATCCAAAACATTAGAAAATATGAAAATACAAAAAGATTGTGAATTTCTCGTTTGTATAGAAAAATCCAAAAAAGACAAAAAGATTGTGTTTTAAGTATGTAAAGAGAAACTAAAAAGATTTTTGCTTACGATCGCTAAAAATTATGTCAATTACTTCTATTTGAAGGACATATACTTGTATATGTTTGGTCCTGATAATTTCTAGTAAATATTCGGGATAGCCATTTACCTCACAATGGAAAGTATTTGGGGCTTTCGTTATGCATTTTACTTTAATTTTCTCGTTGAAAACTATGTCGGTTATTTAAATTTGTGGAACATGCTTGCATGTTTTGGTCCTATTATCTACTTGTAGATTGATAGGATAACCATTAATCTATAGACTAAAAGTAACTGGGGCGATTAAATTCATTTTATTTTATGCTCCTCAAAATTTTGAGTTTTTGACGCTGAAAGAGAAAATGATAGTACATTGATTGTTTGACCCGAAATCCAGCAAGAAACAAACTTAAAAGACTGAGTGCTTAATCATCGGTGCGTTGATAGGTCTTAAACAAGCTGTTAGAGTAAAATATGTGATATAAACATAAAGAAAAGCCAAATTGAAAAAGGTGTTTGTCTCTAGCAAAAATCTCGGTGAGGATGGCAGAAATGTAATAACCGGTCCTACTCAAGCCTTATAGTTTTGATCACCCAAAAATATAATAAAGAAAATAACAAGCGTTAGGATTCTGGACAATGTAAGTCTTTATGCGGCTTAATCATCTGGGTATTCATAAGCATGAATATTTCACTCGCTTTTAGAGCAAACTCAAAGTCATTAAATTTGATCACTAATGTACTTCGTACAATCCAAATTACTGACTTGATCAAAAATTCGCTATTAGTCATACATTTGTTCCTCCCTTGCGCGCGTCTCATTACCAATAAGAAACGGACCCCAGGGGATAAAATGTATGTAAACCGATAGATGGACTCGTGCATACTCACTCACAGTAAAGGAAACTTAATGCATTGCTCAAAAGTTCTAAAAGCTTCAAAATTTTGAACAACACTATAATGGTTTAAGTCAAGTTGGGGTGATTTGGCAAAAAAACAAATTAAGCTTGAACCGGGATTAGAGGCTGATAGTTTCTGGCATTCTGTGCGCTAATTGAACCATTAATCATATCACAAGAATGCTTGAACGCTTGTTATAAGATTTAAGTGGACAACAATATCAATGACCGACTTAACGCCAGTCATAATATCGTTGAAATATAAAACTGCGATGGAATGGAAATTCAGTCAATATGATTCTCTGCTCAAACTTAACAAAAATCCAAAAATATTTACTGTTTTTGAAAATTTCATAATCATAAAACACAAAAATATTTTCTATTCTATGTCTTTCATTTTCGGACATTTCGATTGTAATATTTTACATTTTAATAAGCAAACTATTTTTAACTTATTCGATTGCTACGGACACCAAAACGGTGCACTAACATTAATTATTATTTAAATTCATTTTAAGTTATAAGTTTCAAAACGTGAAATGATTTAAGCTATTCGATTATCGAGATAAAGGTCCTCAGTAATTCATTTTAAGTTAAAATTGCATTATTTAATACTTTAATTTATATAAATATTTAATTCATTTATTAATTTGATTATGCATTTAAAATTAAATAAAGGGTAATTCGTTAATTATGAATAACTAATTAGGTCATTTTAACGAATTGCATCATAATTCATTATCCTAATTCGCTTCTGCACTCTGTAACGAATGAAACTTAATTCGTTATGCATATTTAACGAACTAGACAAGAATAAAACTTATTTCGTTATGACATGTGTTATATTAACCTAACGAATCACCTGATTCGTTAGTTCAAAATTCAAACGAATCGGCTGATTCGTTACATTGGGAATCGTGCTGTGTCAGAGTATATAGGACGGCGTGCATACGAACCGCCTCACTATTCACCATCTTCCTCATTCCTTGTGTACTGTTACTCTGCCAAAATTTTCACTAATTTTTCAACCTTCGAGTTTCGTTGTTTTGATTATACCTCTGAGTTCCTAAGGTGTAGACGATCATATCTTTGTGTGTTTCATCAAAAATGATGATGACTTGATAGGTTAATTATGCAAAGTTATTTCCGTTTTTTAAGGTTTATATAAACCTTAATCTATAGGATTTATACCATGTTGTGTACCATTAATTTGATACCATTGTAATCAGAATGTGATTCCGAGATCCATTAAGATCACTGATTAGTTTCATGTTGATGATTAGAGTTGTATCAGATTTCAGATTGCTTATTTGACTTTTGATAGTTCTTGGTTAATTTTGACCTTGACCATTTTGAGTCAAAGATTAAGCTGTTTATGGCCATTCATTATGCTTAGCGAATTGGGACTAATTCGTGTCCAATTCGTTAAGCAATTCAAACGAATTAGAATAGCTTATCAATTATATTAACGAAACAGATTGGTATTTGTTAATTATAACGAACTAGATGGTTAGTTCGTAACATTTTCATAGTAATTCGCTATTTCTCATTAGTTATTTATTTACTTGATAGCAAAACAGATGATTCGTTATAATAATGTAACGAATCAGCCTGTTTTTTTTAACGAATGACATTTTCATTTAATTTATTTAATACTTTTAATTGATAATATTCCAACTTTACAAATTTATATTTATATAATTTTAAATATTACTGATTCTCGATGTTATTTATTTAGAAATATGGCTGATAATATGGAACAAGATCCCCCGGCTACTGTTCAACAACAACATCATCAACAACAACAAGAAGATATATCGTTACTGCCATATGAAAAAAGGCATAATGTTTGTGTCTTTGTCGGTACAAACTTTGCAGACGAAGGGTTATTTGGGGATTTATTAGTTTTTCTAAGACATTCGGTGATACATTTTGCTATAACTGCTCGGCCTAACGTTTATTTAAGTATTATACGTCAATTCTGGAACACGTACGAGTACATTGAAGTTGAGAACCACATGAGAGCCACAATCAATCAAACTCCTATTACTATAGATACCGATGTGATTAGACGTGTTCTTCGTTTTGGGGACAACAGTGGCAATCCATGTGAGTTCGACAAGGAATTGATAAAGGGTTTATTTCGTCGTGTATTTTACGGTGGTGACATCGGAGATTCTATGTACAACAAGAATGGATTGTGTCCAACTTACAAGTATCTACTGCATGTGTTGATCCGTTGCTTGGGAGGACGTAAAGGTGGTTTTGATAAATGCCGATTCATGTTACAGTCGGCTTTTGTTGCACTAGTCATTAACAAGCCGTTCAACTTTTCAGAGATGATTTTTTATCATCATAAAGAAAAGTGTCTTCAAACGGTTCAAAATAAGAAGTTCTTTATGTATCCACGTTTCCTCCAGTTAATTATTCAAGACTTGATTCCAAATTTGGTCATCGATCAAACGTTGGTAAACGATGTGTTGGAACTAGATCACATGAAGGAAGATACTGTACGAAGAATGAAGATCTATCGAAAGGAGAAACCTAGGACCAAACATTTGATTGGTCATTTGGTGAATCGAGAATATGTAGGTCCTGACAATGATCGTTGGATCCATGACGATTCGGATTCTGAGCGTGAGGAGGGACCAGGTGGGAATGATGGTGGTTATGATGGTGACGATGGTGGTGATGGTGGTAATGGTGGTGATGGAGATGCGGCTATTCTTGAACAACAAGCTGTGGTTGAAGCAGCTTTAGCTGCTACAATTTCCGCTCAACAAAAGAGAAGGGGTAAAGAGTTGGCTACTGAGGGATCGGCTAAGCGACAAGTGTCGGCTAGTGTTGGCGTTTCGTTTGGGGTTCAACCTCCAAGTTCATCCACGTCCCAACGCCCGGCGGTGCCGCTTACTGCTAGCACTCCAGAGCTTACATTAACGACCAAGCTTACGTCTGATCCTAGACTTGGTTTGATTCCTCAAACCGTTTTATCTCCTATACCAAGGCATTCAACTGCTACATCGGTAGTATCTCCTACACCGACTTTGTCTTTTACTTTACTTGAAGCGCTTGGACTGCCAATCTCTGCAACTATGAATCCCATTCTAATAACATACACACACGACGCGTTGGAACTGCATAGCCAGATAATAGTATTCATTGTGCTCGAACAATATCTTATTTTTATGTAGCACGTGGTTGTCGGTCTCAGTTAAGTTAACAAGACACATTGGATCGATGATCTTGATCAGCTCTGTCTTTAAACTTTACCTAAGACAACAACGGCCTCACCAGTTCGGTTATCGTAACACCAGCGGTTGAATGATAGATGCATGTGTTGATTCAACGTCTTCACTGGCACACACTTCATGGTCTTTGGCGGCTTTACTTTAAGGACCAATTTTCTCCAGCCCGTTTTCGGATCAATCTCATTAATACGCTTACGAATAGGTACCTGTGGCTTAAGAAACTTAAATCCATGGTTGACTTCAAATAATAGATGTTGATGGAACCAATCTGCTATCCAATCATCCCCACGGTTGATAAAAGGACGACACGCGAGGGTTAGAAACATCCCAACGCGGTAGTGTGAGAACATCCATTATATTCTCATAGTATTGGATCCCTTTTTCCCATTTAACAATACATACTTTCAAATCAGAATCAAATAACCAAGAGATAATATCACCTTGAACCTTTGACACGTTCTTGAATGAAGTCACTTGGTTGGCTTTGGCACAAGCAGCAACTTCATCCTTCTGCTCCTGATCCACATACCTATAAGCCTCAATAATTTTACGGGTTTTCTTACTTCGATACCCAAACCACCTTTCAATATCAGCATCAGTTGGGTTTTCAATTGAGTCAAATCTCGTGTCAACCACACTTTTACCCTTTGATAACTTATCCAAGTTATCCTCAGCTACTTTAAACATTTTCTCATTAAACACTAGAGCACCCTGATCAACATTGGTATGTTGAAACCAATCAGGATACTCCTCAGCTGTAACATCTTTAACCTCAACCTCCTCATTTCATAAATAAAGTCCGTATTTATCTGAATGGTTGGATCATTTAAGATCTCTTCATCGTTCTCGGCTTCAATATCCGGCTCAGCCTCTAACACGGTCAATTGATCATCATTCAATCCAAGAAGTAATGAAATCTTCTCTCGTGTTAGGGACTTTTCCACAAACCACCTCTCTTCGATGTCATCCCGATTCACCACACTCCTAACCAACCCCGATCCATCAAGACGAGGGGGTGTCTGTTAGTACATGGTTTTGCGTCTCGAGTCTTTGTATCTATGTTAATGTATTTGTCATTTTATTTATGTAATAAATATTAAGTTAATTCTGTAGTTCGTTATGTTATCGTTTAGTTCGTTAAGGATGTTTAACGAACTAGGCTTAACATAAGTTCCCTTCTGATTCGTTAAGGATGTTTAACGAATCAGGGGGTGATTCATTAAGTTTATTTCATTTATTGTAATGTAACGAAGTGGGTCGCTAGTTCGTTATGGAATGTGTAGCGAACTAGACCCATCTTTTATATATAGTGGTTTCGTCCACTGTTAATTTAAGTTTTGAGTTTATATTAACAAACCTCTGCCGAATTACTCTCTCAAGCTTCAATACTAATATTATACACATACATACAATTAATATAACGTATAACATCCAATCAAGTGTAATCATGAACTAGATCCGTATTCGGGTTAATTATATATATCAGATCTGAGATCTGAGTTTAGATTAACGTGTTCAAACAATACAAAACTTTGCTCGGTATATATCCTATGAGCAAACTTGTTCTTCAGATATCCCTTCAATCTCTTGTAACTTAACTTATTTGAACAAATCCAAGTGTGCTGGTGACATATAGCTTGCTCGGAGTTGAACCTTGCTCGTTATAAGTCCTTAAGTAATTTCTTTATCAACTTCCTTCAAGCTTGCTGGGACCACTGTTTATTATAAAAACCTTGCTCGATTCCCCAAAATACTTGGTTTTATCTTGGTTTAGCCAAGAGTTTGCTCTGAAACAAACCTTGCTTGGCTTGAAGAACACCCTTTTCTTGATGGAGTGTAGTTTACTAGAACTAACACTTAAGAAGAATTCTAAAATATAACCTTGCTCAAAGAGCAAAATACCTTGCTTGATCAAGTTTGAGCTTGCTGGGAGGCCTAAGTTTGCTCGGTTTCCATACTTAGCCATTTTCCAAGTAGGTTGAGATGATTCCAATCTTCCTTAAGTCTTTTCTCATCCCAACAACAATCTTCAACAAAATTCCGTTATACTTTTTCACATTATCCGCGATCTCTGATTTCATCTCGTCTTCCTCTGACAGCCATCCTGTTTCCAAGAACTGAATCAATGATTCTGGCGTTAAGATGAAGCAAAACAAAATCAAATGACAAATCCTTCGAATTCGTTTCATACACGAAGAACGGGTAAGCGTTAATTAGAAATGGTGAGCATATTTTCGAAAGGAAAGCCAAAATCAAAGGCAACCACAACTATGAGGTTTCAAGTACAAAAAACGGTCCATATAGATCTCGCTGAAAAGCTCCAAACAACTGCGGCTATGAGGTTTCAAGTACAAAAAAGGAATGCAAGGTGGTGACGGTTACCCAATGGTCCAATTTTATGTTAACTAGAGAGGTGTATATACTAATATACTCTTGAGAAGATGAAGAAAATGTAACCCTAGAGCAAAGATAGATATTAAGTGGGAGATAGAAAGACAGAGACACAAAGAATAGCGGTTGGTTGCAGGTGTGGCCAAAGATATTGTGGTGATGGTGGTTCTAGGAGCCAACTGCTATGTTGGAGAAGATGATTAAAACTAACAATAAATTAATGATGTCTTTTATTATTATTGTTATTTTTAATAAACCACTCAAACTAAAAACAGACAAGATATGTATCTATGGACTTGTGTAGCCGGTTTATAAGTTTTATTTCAGAATTATATTCAAAAGTAACAAGTACATGTAATTTAACGTGTAAAAAGAAGTGGGGGGGACTTTTGTGAGTAAAATAGAAAAGTATGCTGGTTTTTTATGACATTTGCCCTATTTTTAAACATTTATGCAATCGGTGACAGAAATTTATCCAAAAACTGATTTCGTTTTTCTTGTTTCTTTTTCAACTTCTAGTTGTGTTATATGTTTCTTTGGCCTTTATTTATCCAACACATTCTAAAGAAGCCTTTATTACTTGGATTTAGGGATTACTCATTATGACTCAGCTTAACCAAAGACCCAATCATTTCATTCACCAATCAAGGTGAGTAAGCACACTCCCCGTTTTTCTATTTTTGTTTTGGGGACTTTATGCGTACACAACTTTATTATTTATTTATTATACAAATACATACTCAAACACAATTCCACTATTTGCATATTGTGATATTGCTTGATTAGTTTCTAAATGTTATATGATTATGTGTTTACAGTTTTTATGATTGGTTGGTATCTTATCCTCATCCTCATAGTATGATCATACGCTGTCCGAGTAAACATGTCTAAATCTAGTGGCATGTTGAAAAGACAATATTATTTTATGTTTTGTTAGTTGATGTAATACAAATTATCACAAGGAATTGTCATTTTTACATTATATATATCTCAAAACTTGTGATTACTTGCTCAACATTATTATTGACAAAATATATCTATTTTTACGCATATCGCAGGTAGCTACATGGGATAATTGAAGATGCAATACATTAGTTATACCTTAGGGTTATTAAAAACAAAGAACAATTTGTTAATTTGAGTTTGATGTAATGTTCTGGATCATTTTGTTTTGTGAAACTCTTGTGTACGATGATTTGAATGAATAAATTAGAAACTGACACTTTGTTAGTACACGGTTTTGCATCTCGAGTATTTGTATTTATCTTTTTGTATTTATCTTTTTATTTAATGTAAATGTTATTTATATTAAGTCTAGTTCGTTAGTGGAACTGTCTAGTTCGTTAAGGATGTTTAAAGAACTAGACCATTAAGTTAAGTTACCCCCTAATTCGTTAAGGATGTTTAACGAATCAGGATGTGGTTCATTAATTTTATTTGTTTAATGTATTGTAACGAAGTGGGTGGCTAGTTTGTTACGGAATGTGTAACGAACTAGACCCATCTTCCTATATATAGTGGTTCATCCTCTTCGTAATTTAATTTTTGAGATTTATGTATTGAAACTCTGTCCAGATTTCTCTCAAGCTTCGTTTAATTAATCCTTCCTTATTATACATACATATACATATACATCTAATACTAATACATATATATAGATAACATATAATTAAGAGAAACTATGAACTAGATCCATTATAGTTAAGTAACCTTTAGATCTAAGATTGATTTACGGTTTCGTAAGTGGTATCAGAGCTTTCGGCGTTCGTTTGCTCATTTGATTATTAATTCGTTAGAAAAAGACTAATAATTGTTAATTTTGGTATTATTTTAGTTTCGGTTTGATTTTGGTAAGATTCAGTGTGAATTGATCGGATATGGATTGATTTAGATTGGATTTGTGTTTGTTAAGGTATCGGGAAGGTATTGTGGTTAGGAATTGGAAATTGTATTAGTTTTGAATAGATTTGGTTTGGATCGGGATCTGACCGAAACAGAGGTTGGTTTTTGGTTGAATTGATCACGAGTTAAGGTTAATTGGTTACGGGATGGTTTGAGTTGCTTTCGCGTTATGTTTCCGAGTAGTTTGATAGGTAATTTGTGCAATTTGGTGTCAAATTGGTTGAGTATTACAGATTTGGGTTTTGGTTTTGGTGTTCATATTTTTCCAGAAATCTGGAAAATGGAGGTTGAAGATTTGAAGTTCTTCATCTGTACTTGAAGATTCGTTAAGTCATCAACCAGTTCGTTAAAGCTTGTTTGCTAATTTGTGACCTAATTCGTTACCTGTTCTGATTCGTGTCATTCAATTCGTGTGACACATGTCCACTTCGTTAACTTTAATTATAACAACTTGTTGCCACGTGGCAATAATTGTCAGAGTTTCTTATAACCGTTTTAACAATCTAATTCGTTATAGTTGATTCGTTATCAACTATAGCTAATTCGTCAACTAATTCGTTAATTTCCTTAAGTGATTCGTTAAGGGAATTCAATAATTCGTTATCTTAATTTGCTAAGATTTCACTTGTTGATTCGTTAAGGGAACCATCTGATTCGTTGACCTATTTCGTCAAACTATTTAGCTAATTTTGACTTAATTCGTTAACCTAGTTCGTTGACCCAGTTCGTTATAATCTATTTCGTGTGACACTGTTTCAGATTCGTGTGACACTGTTCCTACTTCGTTACTAAGATAACATTCAATTCATCATTGTTGATTCGTTATCTTAGTTTGTTACTAAACACTGTTCATAGTTCGTTAAGATATTTTCAATTTTAATCCTTGAAGTTTGTGTGTCTTGTTATTTTTCAAAATGGCTGGTATGTACGCATTAGCTTCTCAAAATATGCTTATGCAACAAATGTTACAATTGAACTTGGAGATTGGATCTCATTCCAAGTGTCCTAGATTGATGAAATTTAGTGACCTTGCAAAATGGGAACCCCGTTTCCGTGCTCATTATGCACCCTGGTTGTTCTTATTGTTTGGATGAAGTGTATACTGTTCCCATGATCGGAGATGAGACAATTGGATTCACTCCTAAAGCTATCTCATAGTATTCTCAAGAAGAAAAGAAAGCTTTGGAGATTGAAACGAAAGCATACTCAACACCTACAATGGCATTACCTGAAAACATATTTCACCAAGTTGGTAGCATTAAAATTTGTGCTTCGTTGTTTCAGCATATTTGTATGAGAAGTATGGGTAACACTGCTGAAAGCAAGAAAGTGATGTTAAAGTTTCTATTTAGAAATTTCAATTTGCTTAAGGGTGAAACTGTTGAAGAGATGATTACACGATTTAATCATCTGATAGCTGAAATGGACAAAATGAAGTTGGAAACTTCTGAAGTTGATAAGATTGATACAATCAAGAGTGCTTTACCAAGTTCCTATTCTACTTTCTTAATGGTTTTGAAGGAAAATAATTATTTCAGTAATGAAGATTTGACTGCAACTGAATTCATGCAAAAGATCGAAGCTCGTGAATATGATCTTAAATGTCAAAAGTCTTCTAAAGAGAATCAAGATCCAGCCTTCTATGGTGGAAGTATGCCTTTAAGTTCAACAATTTCTCCAATCACCGCATTTCTGACTCAAAATGCAAGTGACAATGCTACAACTATCTATAGTGATCCACGTGCTTGTTTCTACACTGCTGGAAGTTCTGGGTCATATGGTGCTTCTGGTTCTTATGGAGGGTCTGGAAATGCAACTCCTGCAAATCAATTCTCATCACAACCAAATGTGAACATGAGGGAGGCTGAACAGAACTTTGCCTTCTTATCTGTCTTCATGACGTCTTATGAGAATATGGTTAGTAGTAAAATTGCTACAAGTGATTTAATTGATGAAGATTATGACCAAATTGATCCCGATGATTTGGAACTCATGGACTTGAAATGGAATATGGCTATGATTGTTAGAAAGGTGAAAACGTTCATGCAACGAACTGGCAAAGATCTTCCATCATTAAAAAAGAAGTTGGGTTTTGATAAATTAAAGGTTAAATGCTATAACTGTCAAGAGTTTGGGCATTTTGCTAAAGAATGTGATAAGCCAAAGAAGTAGTATACTGGTCCCAGAAAATAAGATCGGAATTCATCTGCAAAAAGTGGAAATGATGCGGGAAAGTCTTCTGGAACTAAACCATCTTCCTTTGGGTCACAAGCTATGCTGTCCAACATGGATGGAACTGATTGGTCATAAAGATTGTTGTGCAATGACAATCAAGCTAATCAGGCTATGTTTGAGTCTGAAAATCTTCAAGATGCAAGTGGGAGTGAGCTATCGTCCGACAATGAAATTGAGTCTGATTCTAACGACTCGTGTGAAAAGCTTCCAACTACTTTTGCTTGCGCGACCAAAATAAATGAGGTTAGTTCTTCTGTTTCTTGTATTGAATATGAGAAAAACAAGCCTAAGTTAGATTCCTTGAAAAATCACAATGACTGTTTAGTGAAAGAAATTGCTTCACTTAAGGATACTGATCGACAATCTTTAGAATCTCATATGAGATCTAGGGAGAAAATTGAATCCTTGTCGACAAGTAATCATGATCTCAAAGCTGAGTTATCTGTTAAAATGACGATTAACGATCAAAAATTTCAAGAAATTTTGAAACATCGTTCTAAGATAACCGAGCTTGAGAATGAGGTTCTTGAGTTGAAAAACAAGTTGGGCAAGTTTAGAAACTCATCATTTTTGCAAAATGAGATGATCAAAGTATCTGGTAAGCAAAAAGATTCTAAAAAGGGTATAGGTTTTGTGAAATTTTACCACCGTTTTACAATGATTATACAGCAAATCCTTTTGCTAAGAAAGAAGTAGATGTGATTATGAAAGAATATGTTGTTTCTGACAAACCTAAACCAGTAAAATTTGAAAGTGTTAAAGCCTAACCATCGACTCAAAAACCTGATGTTGAAAGCAACAAGTTTTTGTTGAGAATGTTGATAAAGTCATCAATGAGGATGTGTTTGAACCTGAAGTAATACACAAGAACAAGAACATTCCAAGTTCTAATCACATTCTTTGTGAACCTCATGAATTTGAGGAGGCTGTGTATGGTTCACACAAAATTAGGTGAGAAAAGAAAATCATGTTAAGTTTAAACAAGTGAAAGCTAAGAAACCAGAAAAGCCCAAAATTTCTAATGAGGATTTGTTACATTTCATCAATCCTAATGTTTCTAAGCCATCAACTATTCGTGTGTTTAAATTGAAAGGAATAGACACGATGTTCACTGAGAAAGACATTCCGATTAGTATCATCAAACCGAAATTGATTGAAAGTGTCTTTCCCAATGAAACCTTCAAGATTCAAGATCTTGAACGTCAGTATGCTTTTGCAAAAACATCAAACACATCAGATCCACTGGTTAATGCTAAACAAGTCTTAAAAAAATGCTAAGAAAGTTTAGTTTGTAAAATCTACTAGAACTGACACTTTGCAAAGCTTTTAAAACTGCTCTAATCTTGATTTCTATTTGAAAAAGAAATCGGTGTCGTCTGATGATTTGGCTAAGAGTTTTACTAAGAACGTGAGTTATCAACCTTCTGTGGCATCTGTTTTTGCTAAATCTCAAACTGATCGTGTGGACATGCGAAGCTGCTTTCTTTGCGGTCAAAAAGGTCATGTTGTCAGAAACTGTGGACAAAAGAAATCTCAGAATCTTCATCCATTTGTCAATGACCAATCAAAACCGGTTCCTTTGATAAAGGAAATTTTGAAACGACCTTTGTCGTGTAATGATGATACTCACATCATGTTTTCAAATGTAAATCCAAGAAAGGTAGTTCATGTGAATGAAACTTATGGTCAAGTTAAACCGATGTTTGTTCCAACTGAGCCAATTTGCAAGAATGTGAACTCAAATGTCGTTCAGGCAGCCTATCTGAGTGGTAAGTCTAAAAGGCAAGTAACTTATTCTCAAGTTGCTGAACAACATTTGAATTCGGCTAAGTTTAATGTTTCTCATGAAAATCAAAAGGTGCCCAAGACTGAGGCCTGGGCTGCCTTTTTGAACTATCATTTTCTTTTGTGTTTAGGATACATCCAAGACCATATCTGGTGAAAACTGGATTATGGATAGTGGATGTTCTCGACATATTAGTGGAAATCTCGACCTCTTAACAAATGTGAGAAATATTCAAGGGGGTTATGTGGCGTTCGCTGGGAATTCTAGGGGTATTATCACACAAGAAGGTGAAGTTTCCAATGGTCACATTACATTTGATAAGGTCAATTATTGAGACAAGGGAGACCATAACTTACTAAGTTAGTCGCATATAGAAGAAAGGCAAATAGAAGAAAAAATCACATCCGTCTAAATTATTGAATTCCATTGACACTCCTCTTGAACGACTTCATATGGATCTTTTCGGTCCAGTGAATCGTGCTAGTATCTCTGGAGATTGGTACTTTCTTGTGATTACCGATGATTACTCAAGATACTCATGGGTCTTATTTATGAGTTCGAAAGATCAACACCTGTTCTTGTTCAAAACTTAATCACTAAGATCGAATCACTATACAAGAAAAAAGTGAGGAGAATTCGAAGTGGCAATGGTACTGAATTTAAAAATACTGTATTGGATTCCTTTATGTACAAAAGGAATTCATCGAGAATACAGTGCCCCATATGTACCACAACAAAACGGTGTTGCTGAAAGGAAAAACAGAACTTTGATTGACGCTGCTAGAACTATGCTTGCCGATTCTAAGCTTTCTGTCCAACTCTGGAATGAGGCTGTGAATACTGCTTGTTATACGCTCAATCGGGTTCTAATTGTTAAGAGACTCAAGAAGACGAGTTATGAGCTTTTGAACAATCGAAAGCCTAACTTAAAGTACTCTTAGGGCTTTCGAAGTTGATAAGAAGGTGGAAACATATAGAGGTAAACATATAGAGGTAAAAGTCTTAGTTTGGGGTATATTTTCCAATATTTGAAAGTTTATAATTATAGAGGTATAAGATCGGGTTATGGGTATTAGTGGATTATAATAACATTTATATCAAAATTGCATTTTAGTCCTTGTAATAAGAAGGTGGAAACATATAGAGGTAAAAGTCTTAGTTTGGGGTATATTTGCCAATATTTGAAAGTTTATAATTATATATATTAAATAATTAAGCAATAATTAAATATTCTTGATAAACGTGATAAGAATTACCCCGAACGTCGAAACGAGTCAGGTATCTAATATAAAATATTAACTCAAAAAGCCGAATTGTTACAGTCTCCCCTACTTTAGGGAATTTCGTCCCGAAATTAAAGAATACTATAACAACACCATTAAAGTTTGAGTAAAATAAAATTTTAAAATAAATTAAAAAAAACTATCATAACACCGAACTTTGAATAGTTAAAACAACGCTCCAAATGCAAATCCGATAAGGGCACTTATATATAGGATGTACCAGCGGCGTATCCACCATGTCCTTATCATCTTTACATTTGTGCCGTTATTCCAACCACTTTCAATTCTATATTATGACACACAATATTACGCACCATGATTTCCATGCGAGGACTTCGATAATTATGTTCCGGACCATAATTATTTAGATCGTCGGATGGTCCACATGACTTGTCCCATTGTGTTGGTTACAAAACGTTTGATTAAAACATGACTTTGAAGAAACAAAAGCTTCTAAGGAATTTTAATTTTAGAACACTAGAAAGCCACCAATGTATAAAATGATTTCAAAAGTTGTAGTAAATTTTAATAAAGCAAAGAAATTTAAAGACGACTTTCAACGTAAAGATGCAAGTATTTAAAGTTTAAGAAAGGGATAGCTTATATATATATTTAAGATTAATAAGGGTAAAGAAATAAGATAGAAGTAGACTTCAATAAAAAATATATTTAATCAAAGGTAACTTTATTTAGAAGATAAATAGTTCAAATGGGAAAAAAACCACGGCCATGAAGAGGAGTTACAAAACGTAATTAAGATAAGACAAAAGAAATTAAGATAGATAAAGGGAACGACAAAGGTCTTCATGATTGTTGAGTAGCTTAATTGGCATGGCTTGAGGCATCATGAGGAGTTGCAGGAGTAAGAGCAGTTGAGGTAGGTTGATTCGGAATTGCTTAGAAAATTGGAGCTTGAATGGTTTGCAAGAAAGTTGTTTGGTGGAAATATGTTTGGTAAACTTGAGCTTGTGGTTGCGAGGTTTGGTAGTGTTGTGTTAAGTAAGGTTGACCTTGATTGATGGGAGGAGTTTGAGGGACATGAGGTTGATGGGTTTCCACAATGGTAGCAAACACGTGTATTAGAAACATCAGGTGGAGCAAGAGGGTAGGTTGTTGCGGAACAGCTTGTGGAGTAGGCGGGACACGGCAGGTGTTAGCAATTTGGCCATAACGGTTACATCCGATGCAGCGACGACATAGGGATTCAACCGAGTTATGATAGTTACAAATGGAGCATGAAAGAAAAGGACCGAGGTATGGTTTCTTGTTTGAGAAGACTTGCGGGTGAGTAGGACTTGTTGTAGCAAGGTTTTTTTTTACGTTTCTTGTTGTGAGGATGAGTGGAGGTAAATGGTTTGTAGTCAATAGCAGAGGAATTAGTGGGAAAAGTTGAATCGGTTGATTGATGTCCTGAATTAGGGTCACCATCTTAGGGATCGCAGTAGCTATATCTTTGGCAATACATGCAGCCATACGGTGATTGTGAGAATCAAACGATTGATGTCGAGGATAATGTTGGTTTCTTGAATGAGACATTATATAGGAACCAAAAATGAGGATTTATAAGATGAAGGATAAACTGAGGAATCATAAGAATAGTAAAATGTTTAATTATGTGAAAATAATAATGTTGTCTTAAGAATTGAGGAATTGCGTCATAAGGATTAAAAGTAAAAGTTTATAATATGTGGGGGTACATAGCGTAAATAGTTGTTAAGTGATGTAGTCAATAAGATTAATGTGTGATGACTACACGAGGAGTTAAGTCAATTTAAAATTTAGTTTTTTTATTAAGTTTACAATAAACTAACGAAATATAAATTGTGGGTGTTGGCCTCCCATGAGCTTTCCATGGCAATTTGAATGTCCCAACGAACTAACGAAAAACAACTGAGTTGGACAGCCCATGAGCGTTACATGGCAATTTGATTGTCCCAACTAATTAACGAATTAACAATGCAATGAAGTTTGTCGGCCCAGTGAGCGTTACATGGCGTTTTAACCGACCAAACTAAATAATGAACTATCGAAATAAATATGGGTAGTCGGAGTATCTTGTGAACCACCACGTTTGATTACTCCAACAAAAATACGAAAACAAGTTGAGAAATGGATAGTAGGAGTGCCCATGGGTTCCATGGATTTTTACCCAACTAACCATTTAAATAACATAACACAATAATCGGGAAAACCGAGTTTAACCACGAACCATCGTGAATTCGGTTTAAGTTAACCTAATGTGTCGGTCATATGGCATTTATGGGTCTCACTCGGGTCTATATGGTTGAGTATTGTGGTCAGGTTATCACCCAGGTAAGGAATTTTTCCAGTGCCCAACTCACAATTTCTCTTCCCCTTTCATCTATCATAGGGACATGCCACATAACCTAGCCTTAAAGTTTACAAGTGAAAACAACAGGTGGGAATTCTTAAGGAATTTCCCGAAAATAAAAAAAACAATCTAATTTTGAACAGTTTTCTTTGAATGTTGAGGCATAGCCTCGGAGTCTGTGTGTGTGTGCATAACAATAAAATAATTAATAAATAGTTATCTATGAAAGCTGTAAAAAATTTAATTTAAACACATAAAGGTAAATAGATAGGCAAGTATAGGGCTCCTAAACATGTGTCTAGGGCAATTTCTAACGACCTATCTTAAACCTTCGGCTCTGATACCAATCTGTCACACCCCAACCTACGGCGGAAATGCCGGGGCGCGAACTGATTGCCACAGCTCTCAAGTTTACTATCATGCACAATATTTAAATGACAATATCTATTAATTGAATTCAATTATCAAATAAATCAAAACAAACAAATACATAATTCATACAACGATACAAATTTTATATTTCTTGATTAAAATATTCTTCTATCTAAATTCTTCACTAAGTCTTCACCAACCTGCATATGCGTATAAAATAAAGTTTTGTCAACAACACATGTTGAGTGAGCAACACACCAGTTTAGTTGTACATATAATATATATAACAAAATATGTAGCTGCAACATGTAATATGAGAATAACAAAATAACCAAATGAGCAAGTATAACTGAGATGTCGAGAAGCACAAAGGCTAACGATTGGCGTATGATCATACTAGACTGAGATTATGTTGGACCTCTCCGAATGCGATAGCATACAAAGCAAATAAGCACATAAACAAGTAAGGTATAAGTTGTTAACACATAAGACAAAGTTGCAGTTTTAAGTATAAGTATATAATGAGAAATATATTTACGCATATGTCCCCAAAACGTGGAAAACAAGTAAAATAGGGGAATGTGGTACTCACCTTAACAGACGAACAAAAGTGGAAAGAGAAATATTAGGAATGATGATTCACGGAAATCACGCGTTGACGTTAAGCCTAATAAGGAAAAGAAATACGGATTCGCTGAGTTAAAGAACTAGATCGATATAGAAAGCTTTGTAACTACAATTATTATTAAGCGATATTATATTCTTTTTAATCATAATTAATTTAATATTTATTTATCTAAAGATATTATATGAAAAATTATTAGTTTGTTAAATTACAAATAAAGTATATAGTACTTCATTATATATAAAAATATTGTATAAGTAAAACTCGTCTTTAACGATATCATTAGTTTATTAATCCGTTTAAAAGTGTATTATAATATTTAAATATATATAAAAATACTATATGAATAAAATACATCTTTAATGACTATCAATTTACTATAGTATATAAATATATATAAAGTTTGTCTTTCGTTTATCTTAAACCAAAAATATTAGTTTACGTGATACTATATATAGACATATATACATATATGTATAACTAATTACACATATACGCGAACGAGTGACACGAGAACACAAGTGTTATAGACGGCTTTAAAAAAATAATTTATTTATTTTATTTACTGAATTGTTATAGCTAAATTTATTAAAATAGTTTCACCAAAATAAATACTAAAAATAAACAATAAAAACAAGGGTGGCAGGGTCTTGAACCCGTGACCTGCCACACCCTAACCAAGACACAAACCAACTGAACTAAGTGTTCGTTTGATTAAACTGTGACACGAATAAAATATATACGCAGACCCAAATAAAAGTACTATGAACCCTAGAAATCAACATGATGAATCCGATCAGTTTTTGTTCAATTAACCATAGGGCTTCTGATCAGTACCCATTCGTGATTAAAACCATGAATTCAATTACCTCGTAGAACGAACAGAGAAGGATAATCGGGCATAAACAGGGCCGGCGGTGGTGATGTGATGAACAGACCATTTAACAACGATGATAACTTAATTAAATAGAGGGGTTATGTCGGCTAGGGTTAGATGATGGTGTATACAAGTTTAATTGAATTAATACGAACGATTGAATGTATTTTGAATTAAGTTTAGGGTTAGCTACACTAATAAGGAAATACGAATCACTTATAATAGAATTAACATAATCAAATTGTCGGTTAGGCCAATCATGGAAAGTATATTACGTCCATTGATCCAATTTCCATAATTTCCGCGAGTATTGAGGTCCAAGTAATCTCCTATTGCCATCGGGTGTGAAGAAACGGGGTTGGATCAGGATACGGGTTTATGGTATTAGTGGATTATAATAACATTTATATCAAATTTGCATTTTAGTCCTTGTAATAAGAAGGTGGAAACATATAATGGTAAATGTCTTAGTTTGGGGTATATTTGCCAATATTTGAAAGTTTATAATTATATATATTAAATAATTAAGCAATAAGTAAATATTCTTGATAAACGTGATAAGAATTAAGCCTAACGTCGAAACGAGTCAGGTATCTAATATAAAATATTAACTCGAAAAGCCGAATTGTTACAATAATCAAGTTGTTGATCAAGTTATCGAACTTGATAGTGATGATTCGTATCATGAACTTGGAGAACATTACACTAATTTATTCGAAAATGTTGTTGTTCCTGAGAATCCCACTCTTAGGATTCATAATCATCATCCAAAGGAAAACATCATTGGAGAACTTGATGCGGACGTTCAAACACGTCATCAAGTTGCTTCTTCAAGTGAGAATAATGTATTGTGTGCTTATACAGATTTACATTCTTCTGGAATTGAAAACGTTGCCAAATTCACTTGCTTTCTATCCCAAGTTGAGCCAACGACGACTCGTATGGCACTTCAAGATCCATCTTGGGTAGAAGCCATGCAAGAAGAATTGCAACAATTCGCATGTTTGGGTGTTTGGGATCTTATAGACAAACCCGCTAGAGTTAAGAAGCCTATTCCAACTAAATGGGTATTTAAATGCAAAACGGACGATCGTGGGGTGATCGTGAGAAACAAGGCTGTTGGAACCTGGATAGTTATCAATCTAATAACAATTAACAGATCTCGGATCTGTGTTAACCGATTAATACATTAACTATAGATCTAGCTCATAATTAACTTTGATTCAGTGTTATATGTGTGTATATATTATCAGTATGTATATAATAGTGATGTTATAATGTTAGGGTGAAGATCGAGAGAGGATTCGGACATGGTTTCGTTAATTAAACTCTCAAAAACTTCTACTTAAGCGTGAACAGTGTTCACGTATAAATAGAAGATGAACCTAGTTCGTTAACATCCCCTAACGAACTAGAGTTCGCTTCGTTACATACACTTAAATAACGAAACACCCCCTGATTCGTTAACATCCCCTAACGAATCAGGAGGGAATAAGCTTAAGTCTTAGTTCGCTAACATCCCCTAGCGAACTAGACTTTACATTTAACGAACTAGACAATAATTAAACTAATTATTACATTAAATATAAAACAAAAACCATTAACGATAATTACAAAGACTCAAGACGCAAAACCGTGAACTAACAGACACCCCCTCGTCTTGAGCTCTTTGTCTTTAAATTACTTGAAGCGCTTGGACTGCCAGTCTCTGCAACTATGAATTCCATGCTCATGACATACACGAACAACTCGTTGGAATTGCATAGCCAGGTCATAGTCTTCATGGCGCTCGTACAAAATCTGCTTCCTGTGGAGCACGTCATTGTCTGTCTCTGATAAATTAACCAACCACATCGGGTCGATTATCTTGATGAGCTCAGTCTTCAATCCTCTACCAAGAACAATGACGGCCTCGCCAGTACGATTGTCATAGTACCAGCGGTTGAACGATAGATACATATTTTGAGGCATCGTCTTCACTGGAACCTGCTTCATCGTCTTTGGCGGCTTCACTTTTAGGACAAGTTTCCTCCAGCCAGTCCTAGGATCAATCTCGTCAATACGCTTACGCCTAGGGACATGAGGCTTGAAGAACTTGAAACCATGATTGACCTCGAACAATAAGTGTTGGTGAAACCACTCAGCTGTTCGGTAACCCTCACGATTGATAAATGGACATCTGGCGAGGGTACGAACATCCCACCGCGGCAAAGTAAGAACATCTATTATCGTCTCGTAGTACTGGACCCCCTTCTCCCACTTAACTATACATACTTTAAGCTCAGAATCATAGAGCCATGAGACAATATCACCATGTACCTTGGAAACAGTCTTGAAGGAGGTCACTTGGTTTTCTTTAACCCATGCAGTAGTGTCTTTACGTTCTTGATCAACGTATCGATACGCACTAATGATTTTGCCCACTTTCTGACGTTTGAACCATCTTGCAATATCATCATCAGTTATGACTTCAAGTGACTGAACTGTCGGCTTACACTTCAACACCTTTTCCAATTCATCTTCTGTCGCTTTGACTGTCTGTTCATCAAATACCGGAGCACCTTGATCAACATTAGTGTGTTGAAACAAGTCCGGATACTCCTCAGCAGTTACATCTTCCATCTCAACATCCTCATCTTCATAAATAAAGTCCTTATTCATTTAAATTGACGGATCATCCGATATACCTTCCTCATTCACCACCTCGACATCAGGCTCAGTCTCTTAAGCAGTCAACTGATCGTCATTCAGCCCAAGTAATATAGAAATCTGCTCCCGTGTCAGAGACCTATCCACAAACTCACCAACCTCTATCTCATCTCTGTTCACCACACTCCTAACCATCCCCTATCCATCCACAAATATCACAGTGTTAGCTGCAATCATCTCAATAGGCTTAGCAGCAGTTGGATCCTGATATATAATAATCTGTTTACCCGAGTCTTCACCGCCATTTGTACCAGCACCAGAAGATGAACCGCGCGATTGTTTAGGCTCACCTCCTGCACCAGACTCGTCAGGATCTTGGTCATCATCTTTGAGTTTCTTAAGGGAATCTTCTTTGCAAGTCAATTGCAAGATCAATTCTTCTTGTTCCTTCATTTTCACCCCCTGAGACTCAACAATCGCCCACAGCGCTTTAGTCTCCTTCTGACAAAAAGAGATATAGCTCATCATCTGTCTTTGATTCTCCATGAGGCGTTCTTGATTTTGACGGTCAGCTGCCTTTTAGTTTTCATAAAGGTGGAGAAGATTCAACAGCATCTCAGTCTGATGGTTTGGTGGCAAGTTGTATATTGATGGATGAATAGGTTGAATCGGTCCCTGAGGCCGAGTGATTCGCATAAACGAGACATCACTTGGAGGAGGTGGATGAGGAGGCCTCATTGAGGGTGTTGAAGGGACAGTAGATAATGTAGCATGAGGCCTTGGAATCTCAGATAACGCCATTTGAGGGATTAAACCAAGCCTTTCATGTGACACCATCGTCGTTGTCAATGTAAGCATCGAAGTGCTAGTAGTTGGCGGCACTGCCGAGCGTTGAGGCGTTGATTAACGTGGTGGTGGAACACCAATAATTACCCCAGCCGCCGCTAAGACACGTCTTTTCTTTGATGGCTCACCAGTTGCCACCGCTTTCCCTTTCCTTTTCCTTTCTTGTTGAGCTGCAATGGTGGCAGCTAAAGCAGCATTTACTACCCCTTGCTACTATTGAAAGGCAGCATCACCAGCTCCACCATCACCATCATTTCCATCATCTTCGTTCCCACCTTCTCCCCCTTCACGCTCGGAATCCGAGTCGTCATGGATCCAGCGTTCATTAGGAGGACATTCATAATTCGAATTAATTATATGGCCAATCATTCGTTTATCCCGAGGCTTCTCTTTATGATAAGTTAACATTCGATGCACCGTATCAGCTTTCATGTGTTCCATAGGAAGCACATCATTCACCTGAGTTGGATCAATGGCTAAATTGGGAATTAAGTCTTGAATAATCAGCTGTAGGAAGCGAGGATACATTAAGAACTTCTTGGACTGAACAGTTTGCTGAACTTGTTCTTTCAAATGATCAAAGACTAGTTTCGAGAAGTTAAATGGCTTGTTCAGGATCAAAGCTACAAAAGCTGATTGCAAACTGAGTGTACATTCATCAAACCCACCACGACGACCACTCATACAGTGAATTAGAACATGTAGAAGATACTTGTATGGTGGACATAATCCATTCTTATTCAACATAGAATTATCAATGTCGCCACCATAACGCATGTGTGTGAATAAACCCTTGACCAGCGTCCTGTCGAATTCACTAGGGTTGTCAATATTATCAGCAAAGTGAAGTACACGACGAATAACCTCAACATCAATTGTAATCGGAGTTTGATTGATTGTAGCACAAATGTGGTTTTCTTCCTTAACATACTCAGCTGTGTCCCAAAATTGCCTAATAATACTCAGATACACTTTAGGTCTAGCAGTTATAGCATAGTGTGTCACTGCGCGTCTTAAGAAGGTTTACATGTCCCCGAACACATCCAAATCTGCAACATCTTGATTCACGTAAGCACAGATATTATGTTTCTTGTCAAATGGTAGTAAAATAACGTCATCTTGTTGTTCTTGTTGTGGTGATTGATCTTGTTCTTGGGGAGCAACGGGTGGGTCTTGATCCATTTGATCGGCTATTTCACTAAATAAATATAGACTAATATAAGTAATGTGAAGGTTTAATATACTTTAGACATTAATATATATTTATCAATAGATGATGTATTTAATTTTAGATGTCGTGTGTAATCAATGTATAGACGTGTTTAGACCTTTGGAATAATTTATTAATTACAATTACAATACTTAGTTAAATTAACTAAATAAATTAATATTGAAATGTCATTCATTAAAACATCAATCTGATTCGTTAATGAAATATAACGAATCAATTGATTCGCTATCAAGTAAATAATTTAACGAAGAAGAAACAGCGAATTAACTATGAAGGATAACAAACTAATTTCTAGTTCTTGTCAAATTGACGAATCCAAAATTGTTTCGTTAAATAAGTGATTCGCTGAACTAATTCGTCTGAATCCTTAACGAATTGGACACGAAGAAGTCCCAATTCGCTAAGGGTAACGAATGGTCAAACATAGACTTAATCTTTGACTCTCCTGGTCAAAGTCAAAATTCAATAAGAACACTGAAAGTCAACATGCTGAATCCAGGTTCGATTATTCCATGATAATCGTTGAATAAGCGAATCGACATTCGTAACGATCTCGGAAACACAATACGAATCAAACGGTGTTGATTTGAGGTTCAACAATCATGAAATAGGTTAGGTTATTAGGGATTTTAGCAGAGCATAAACACCCGAAATGACAAACAATCAATTGACCCGGCAATCTAGAATCAAACGCCGATTAAAGACTACCAAGGGTTTCGGAATGATATTCCGATCACAATGATATCAAAATAAGATACATTAACACAGTATGACTCCGATGATGCAAAGTTTAACAAGCCATAAAACCCTTATAACACAATCACATAATTAACATTTTTGATGAAAATCACAAAGAAGTAACCATCTATACCTTAGCAATACACTGGCATACTCAAAAGGTCAAATTTCGATGATCGATTGATTATGAAAAATTTTGGCAGAGTAAATTTAAGTGTAAGGAAGAATATGAATAGTATAGGACGGTTCGTATACACGCCGTCCTATATACTCTGTCCTTACACGCTTCCCAAGACACGAAATAGACTAATTCGTTTGAAATTTGAACTAACGAATCAGCTAATTAGTTATTTAATTTGAACGTGCAGATTAGCGAGTGAGGCTTGATTCGTGTCTTGATTCGTTAAATATGCATAACGAACTAGAGGTGTTTCATTACAGATTGCGGAAGCGAATAAGATGAACGAACTAGAGTGTAGTTCGTTAAAAACACCTAATTCGTTATCCAAAATTAACGAATTAGACATTATTTTGATTTTATCTTTTAAATTAAATGAATTTAAATTAAATTAATAAATCAAGTAAATAAATAAATGAATTAAATAAATAAAAAAATAAAATAAATTGATTATTTAAATAACTTACTAGAATTACCGAGGACCGTTATCTCGATAATCGAATAACTTAAAATGTTTTACATTCATTAAAAACATAATTTAAATCACCACTTAAATAATATGTAAAAAGAAATATAAAATATTTTTGGTATTTTGTAAAAACTAAAAAATGTATTTACCGAAATATCTGAACTAGAAAATAAACAATCTTTTTGTGTTTTTCTATGATCAATCAAAAGCAGTACATATTTTTTTTTGTTTTTGTTGAGTTTGAGCAGAGAATCATATTGACCAAAATGCTCTTCCATCACAGTTTTATATTTCAGCGATATTACAAATGGCGTTAAGTCGGTCATTGATATTGTTGTCCACTTAAATCTTATAACAAACCTTCGAGCATTTATGTGATATGTTTTATGGTTCAATTAGCGCACAGAATATCAGAAACTATCAGCCCCTAATCTCGGTTCAAGCTTAATTTGATTTTTGCCAGATCACCCCAATTTGACTTAAACCATTATAGTGTTGATCAAAAATTTTGATACCAATTGTGAAATTTTGAGCAATGCATCAAGTTTCCTTTACTGTGAGTGAGTATGCACGAGTCCATCTGTCGGCTTGCATACATTGTATCCCTGGGGTCCGTTTCTTATTGGTATTGAGACGCACGCAAGGGAGGAACAATTGTATGACTAACAGCGGATTTTGATCAAGTCAGTAATTTAGATTGTATGGAGTACAGCAGTGATCAAGTTTAATGACTTTGGGTTTGCTCTAGAAAGAGAGTGAAATATTCATGCTTATGAATACCCAGATGATTAAGCCGCATAAAGACTCACAGTGTCCAGAATCCTAACGCTTGTTATTTGCTTTATTATATTTTTGGATGAACAACAACTATAAGGCTTGAGTATGACCGGTTATTACATTTCTGCCATCTTCACCGAGACTTTTGCTAGAGACTAACACCTCTTTCAATTTGGCTTTTCTTTAAGTTTATATCACTTACTTTACTCTATCAGCTTGTTTAAGACCTATCAATGCACCAATGGTTAAGCACTCAGTCTTTTAAGCTTATTTCTTTCTGGATTTGGGGTCAAATAATCAATGTACTATCATTTTCTCTTTTTGCTTCAAAAACTAAAAATTTTTAGGAGCATAAAACAAAATAATTTTAATTGCCCCGGTTAATTTAAGTTTATAAATTAATGTCTATCCTATCCATCAACAAGTAGAGAACAGGACCAAAACATGCAAGCACGCTTCACAAACTTAATAACTGACTAAATTTTCAGCTAAAACTAAAGTAGAAAGCTTAACAAACTGTAACACCCCGTAACCGCAGCGGAAACGTAAACGGGATGCAACAGACACGTCTGATATCAACAGCATTGCTTATAAAGAAAACACCACTACATTAATTTACACCATATTACATTGTTCCGAGTTTAGTTACCGTCTAGGCGTTAACACATAAGTTTTACCAACAGTACATTAACATATTTAATACAAAAAGATCATTTAGCTTCCACAAAAAGCACGCATCGTCAAGCATGTAGCAATTATTCCAGTTTGGGGGTACCTAGAAAGCATGTAAAGAAAACGGGTCAACTACGAATAGTTGGTGAGTTTCACTAATTTAAATAAACAGTGACAAATCATTATAAATATCATATATTAGCGATGTAATTATGCTGAGCCCACAAGTGAAACCTCTGACTATCCACATACAACCTCGTGGCATACTCCGCCCACGAACCTGCCCCAAACCGCTATGCCTAACATTACATAGCAAAAATAAATAACAACAAAATAGACATGTGCAACTGGCTGGGAAACATCAGCAAATCCATGCCGGACCAGTTGGGTTTGTCAGACCAATAGTACTATTCACACTCTACCGGCTTTTAGCTAATCACTCGTGTTACGGGGCCTTACAATGTTAGCAACTCAGACAATTACCATCTTAGTATATTTCCGTACGTTTCCCGTACAATAAGATATATATAAATACACGCAAATCCATGCGTTCAGTATGTACTTAAACATTTTAATAGTAACATGCTTCCCGCACCGAGAAAATATTTAAAAACAATTTAGAAAAAGGGGCTCGTGAAACTCACCTTTCGCAAGCAAGTAGGTAACACAGTACGCAGCTACTAATCCGGATCTGTAATACGATCCCTAAGTTCGTTACTATACAATCACTATTAATATAACTTTAACCGTGTTAACCGGTACATCTGGGGACACTGTTAACCCAGTACTGTACCCGTTCCGGGGGCAATGTTAACCCAGAAACACTTCTCCGGACTCAGATTGTGATATCATTTAGAGTTCAATAGTTAAAATTACTATTAGTTCGTTTTCCCCGTTTTGCGTGCCTAGCACGGTTATCCGTTTTTACGTTTCAAAAATGAGTTTGGTCACACACGACCCGAAAATAGTTGTTGACTGATAATTTAATTAAAGTTGTGAAATTAGAGCTCGGTTTAGACGCCCCGATTGGCCGCGGGACCCGTTTCCGTCTTTAGTGTACCGGAAACTGTTAAATCGGATAAAATTACCCAAATCATCCGAATTATTTTCGGATGATTTAGTTTTATCTGTTTAACTCAGTTATATGAAAATAGTTCATTTTTAGGGTTTTTATACACCAGTCAGCTCGTTTAGGCGAACTTTACCGGTTTACGCGTTTTAGACTTTAAAAGTTTGTTTTGCACAAATAATTATCCGTGTAATCTCGGATCTTGAAATTTTGAACAAATCACTTTTTGACAGTGGGGAATTTTATAAAAATATTTTCAGAATTAATTTTTATATTTAAAATTTATTTATCTATTTTTTAAACACCATTTAAACACTAAATATGTCGTAAATACCAAACGACCTTAGAAAAATCCCAAATTTTTCCTGGATGACCCCTGCCATCAACATAGTCCCCTGTAATTTTTCCAGAACCAAAATCTCTTTTTACATGCCATCTTCACTAAAACCGAGCTAGAAAACCCTAGAACTTGTTTAACCGAAAAGCCTACTTAGACTTCTCCAACTGACCTAAAATTTTGTGTGTGACTTTTACATGTTAAATAAAGCTTATCTGGAATTTTCCAGAATTTATCATGATATTTAAGTATTTTTCACCACTTTTAGCCAAAACCGAGTATTAAATTCGGCAAATATTCATCCTTTGTCCAAAAATTACCAAATTTTCACAGATCTCATATTTTCATGTGTAGATCATCTCTGTGAAATTTCATAGCCTAACTCTAAATGTACCACAATCTGTCCAAAACACTCATAACCGAACATAAACCGAATATATATTTTGTTTTCCACCACTTCAAGCTACAAACTCGTCTTTCCTCCTTATTTACCACTAAATACAGAACCTACAACCAACATACCACAATACCAAGCAAGTTACACTCACCATCAAGCCTCTTACACTATAGTTTCGGTTATTGTTTCAAAACTAAAGTTTAAACCGTAAAAATTCGTTTTTGGTTCGTTTAACTCCTTTCTTGGACCAAGATCCCTTGTATAACCCGTATAAATCACTTGATCATGCAAGAATCGGTTTTCATCTCGGGTTTTCACCCTTTTTCACTTGAAACCTCATTTTCTTGCAAATAAACTCAAGAAAAGAAGATGAAAACGTAAATAACTCGATTTTTACCTTACTTTTCTTGCTATAAATCCGGGTTTTTAGGTCATAATGTGGAGAGAATTGATGAAGGTTGAGATGTTTGTTTTAAAAAAAAAATAACAAGTGACAAGGGATATACCCTTGTCCGATCGGAAGTCAAGGGGAGGTGGGGTGGGACCCACCTTTCCATTTCTAGCCACCCATTTGGATTTTGGAAATCCAGATAATGTTTTGGATAATCTGGTTCAGTTCGTTTTTCGGTTAAATGTTTAATTCAGCTTAAAACGAGGCTAAAACGGTCGTTTTCGACTTAAAAATGAAATTTATATAAAACCGATTTAAAACTTAAAAAAAAACTTTAACCATGACATTTATTAACTTAAAACATCATATTATTAATAATTGCGCATCTTTTTCGGCTTGATCGATCGTCTCTTGCTCGGTTTGGTATTAAAGGTTTCGTTTAACGTACCGACGTACCATTAAATCGAAAATTCTTTTTCTGTGCTTTAATTCACTTATCCCGAAGCTTTAATACTTCGTAAACATCACTAAATATCATATATCTCGTCTATAACGTAATCCTCGATTCGTTCGGGCTACAATAACCGTTAATCGGTTAATCGTATTTTCAATACGATTAACTGCATAATCGAGTATAGTCCGTACTGTGAATCATACATACTCGTATAAACGCATTATAATTCATATATTCATTACTAAATAACACATAAATAGTATATACCGGTTCGGGTATACCTGGTTTTGCCAGAATCGTTACATTCTCCCCTCGTAAAAAAAATTTCGTCCTCAAAATTTTACGTGTCGACTACTTCCTTTTGAGGGAATAGGTAGGGGTATTTCTTCCGGAATTCGTCCTTTCGTTCCCATGTATATTCTGGGCCTCGTTGCGAATTCCATCTAACTTTGACCAACGAAATCTTATTGTGTCTAAGTTGCTTGATTTTCCCGTCTACTATTTCTATGGGTTCCTCTACGAAATTGAGCTTATCACTTATTTGGACACCCTCTAAAGGTAACACCGATGTCTCATCCGCCAGACATCTTTTCAAGTTCGATACGTGAAACACGTTGTGAACTGCACTCAGTTCATCGGGTAGTTCTAATCGGTATGCTACGGGACCGATTTTTGCAGTAATATTGAATGGTCCAATATATCTCGGGGCTAACTTCCCCGCCTTTCCAAATCTAACTACACCCTTCCAAGGTGGTACCTTCAAATACACTTTATCACCTTTCTCAAACGACAACGGTTTTCTACGGGTATCGGCATAACTCTTCTGCCGATCCCGCGCGGCCTTCAGATTGTTCCTAATTTCAAGGATTTTGCTGGTCGTTTCCTGGACCAGGTCTGATCTAATAACCTGAGTGTCGCCCACTTCAGTCCAGCAGAGTGGTGATCGGCACTTCCGACCATACAATGCTTCGTAAGGCGCTGCCTTTATACTGCTATGGTAACTGTTATTATAGGAAAATTCAACGAGTGGGAGATGTTGATCCCAATTTCCCTTAAAATCCAGTACGCATGCACGAAGCAAATCCTCCAGGGTTTGGATGGTCCTCTCAGACTGACCATCGGTCTGAGGGTGGTAAGCTGTGCTTAGATCAATACGCGTTCCCAGCGCTTCTTGCACAGCTTGCCAAAGATTGGAGGTGAAATGGCTATCCCGATCGGAGATGATTGAGATGGGTATCCCATGACGAGACACAATTTCATTTATATAAATCTGCGCAAGTCTCTCAGTGTTATAATTATTCCTAATCGGAATAAAATGTGCCGATTTGGTTAATCGATCCACGATTACCCAAATTGCATCATGTCCTCGGGACGTCTTAGGGAGATGTGTCACAAAATCCATCGTGATTTGCTCCCACTTCCATTCGGGAATTTCCGGTTGTTGTAACATCCCCGAGGGTTTCTGGTGCTCCGCCTTAACTCTCGCACAAGTCGTACACTTACCGACATACGTTGCTATATCCTTTTTCATACCCGGCCACCAGTAGAACTCCTTCACATCCTTGTACATCTTATCCGATCCCGGATGTATGGAATATTTCGATCTATGTGCTTCGTCCATGATTAATTCACGAAAGTCATGGAGGGTTGGGATCCAAACCCGATTTGTGAAATAGAGAATTTCGTCCACGCGCTGTTCGAAATTGTGACACCCGGTAATTTCCCAATCCCATAAACCAAGTAATCAACCTAACTATTAGGTGATTGTGAATGTTATGCGCGCCATGTTAGGATCAGCGCGGGCATATGTTATATGCGCCATGCGCGGATGCGATGCGCGCCATTTAGGATCAGCGCGGGCATATGTTATATGCGCCATGCGAGGATGCGATGCGCGCCATGTTAGGATCAGCGCGGGCATATGTTATGTGCGCCACGCGCACAGGTTTTGTGTTTTCATAACTTAATTTTATGTCGTTTCTGTCTAATGGGTTGCATACCTCTTCAATAATCAAATCATTTGTGCGCGTGCGGAAAGGGAACTAACCTCCCCGCATGGCAGGAACATTGAGAGCTAGTTTGTCTGAAGCTCCAAGATGGAATTGACTTCAACATAACTGATCACTATGTTGAAATACCAAGACCTCATGGAGAATCTACAAATGAAACTCAACGTCCCTGACTACGAGAAGGTTACGCACCTACCCGCATCAAATAAAAAGGAGTTATGTGCGACACCTGCGGGAAGAATCCCCGCGGGACACCTTAAAACTAAACCCTTTACGCAATGAACGTCTGCACAGAAACCAACCACCTTTTCGCTTAAATCCAAAAGTTCACCCTGTTAATAAACTCTGAGAACGCTGGTTCCAGCAGAGCCAGATGGACCCCCAGGATTCCTTATAAGGACGCCTGCGCAGTGATACGCGCAGGATTCGTTACAAGGACGCTTGCGCGAAGACCAACTGGAGCCGCCGGACCCACAACGTTCAAAGAAATGGCCTTCACGCAGAAGGTTATACGCGCAAGGCTACACGCACAAAACACTTAGTCTATTCTTCAGATGTAAGGGGATTACCCCCGCCCAGAAAGAACCAGTTGCGTGTTTCAGAGATTTTTACCTTTTGACTGCACACTGACAACGGTACCAGGAAAAGTATACTGTAACACGAAATGTCAGCTGTCAGCCGCACCTACTCTCACCAACCACAGTCCTGCATGTACTGTCAAATCCATCAGAATCTTTATAACCACTCCCTAGGACCATCACCCCCCATCCCTAAAATAAATAATAATAAACCCCATACCTTGTCATCATTACACCCAATATAAATAAGATTTCAATCCCCTAAATCAAGGGATTGTGTTCCCTTGAATTTGCCTATAAATAAGTATCAATTCTTGAATAAAAATATCACACAAACACACTTCAAACTCCTCTCTTAAACCTGTAATTCTGCACTAACCATCTCCCGAGCATCCGTTTCCAGTTCCGTTTCCATCACTAGGTAAGCCGAAACTTTAGTCTTAAGATTTACTTTCCTGACCAACCCTTATATTCTTCGATTTCTTGATCTTAATATACATATTTCTTGTTATTTAAACATATTTTAGACTTCCAATTTTGAGGCTAACATCAGGAAACCTGAATCTCGTTTAATCTCTCTCTAAACCATCACTTAACAAGAATCACATGTGAGTCTCACAGCCCCTATTTTCACTATTTTTAAACTGTTTTCGGGGCGAGGGACACGTGTTTAAATTATGTTTTATCATGGTATATTTACAAGCAATGCAAACGATTATCTGTTCATGGTGTTTATCTTGGTTTTCAATGTGAGTGCGCAAGATTTAGAAAGTGATCACTTCGTCATGGAACTCTAAGGGTAGGGACTACTGTGTTTGATCAACCCGCTCGTAAGGGTCGCACCTCTTTGCATAGACGAGTGCCTAGTATGGTCATGGGGTAGTACTACTGGCTGCAAAGCCCGCTCGTAGGGGTCGCACCTCTTTGCATGGACGAGCGCCTAGTTTTCCGAGCACAACGTCCGCGCGTAACCCGCGGGACGGTATTGTTTTAGGTCGTAGTGGCAGCGCCACTTTGCATGGACGAGCACGGTTTTCAGAAATGTCCGCGCGTAACCCGCGGGACGGTTTTATCAAGCATATGTTTTAATGGTGTTATCAGAAATATGTTTCAATACGGTTTTATCAAGCATATGTTTTAATGGTGTTATCAGAAATATGTTTCAATATGGTTTTATCAAGGATATGATGCAATACGATTTATCAAGTCACCAAAACTTGTGAACTCACTCAGTTTATACTGATTCAAATGTTTTTACGTGTCTTTCAGGTGATAATTAGTAGCGCAAGGAGTCACACATAGAGCACTTCACGCAGAACATCTATAAAAATGGTTTTTGGAAGATTTTAGTTCTATCCCTTCCACACGCGTGGTTGTTCCCGCCGTGTAAGGGGATATGGCGCGGAAATCTTCAACGTTTTTCATATGTGGATGTTTTTATATGTAATTCTAAACAATGTAATGTATTTTGTACTAGACATTTCATGCGCAATGGAAAATTTATTTGAATGTTTGCAATGACCCGTGCTTGATTATCAATTCCCACTCGCGCGCGCCCGGCTGTTTCCGCCGTTTAGGGCCGGGTGTGACAGATTAGTATCAGAGCACTGGTTATAGCGAACTAGGAAAGAAGTTTTAACCTAGACTATAACCGTAGGGGAATCGCATGAAATAATTTGCAAAGAAAATATTTTCGAAAGAAAAATCACACACACTTAGGAACACAGGTCACACAATGTCTAGTGAACACTAGGGATAAGAACATTATGTGCTCAGGGTACATGCGCTAAGTTGATATATTTTCGTTCTCTTTTAAGAAAAACGAGAATGCCTCCAACCAGAGCCAAGGGAATTACCATGACACCCGAGGAACTCGCAGAAATAATCGCACAGGCGATCGCAACGCATGAGGCCAGCAAGGCCGAATCAAGTCAGGGTCGTCAAGAGACCGAAACCCCAGAACCCGAATCAGGAGCTTTGGACAAAGGATGCTCCTTTAAGACATTTATGGCCTGTAAGCCTTGGCCATTCAAGGGCACCGAAGGGGCCATTGGGCTCTACAACTGGATCGACAAAATGGAGACGGTTCTCTCCATTAGCGGGTGTAGTGAAAATCAAAAGGTCCTTTACGCGACCTGCATGTTTCAAGAAGCGGCCTCGTCTTGGTGGAAGCTTCAAGTGAAAACATTAGGACGAGAAGTTGCTCTCCACAAGACCTGGGAGGAGCTGAAGGAAATGATGATGAAAAAGTTCTGCTCTCGCGCCGAAATTCAGAGTCTACAGCAGGAATTTTGGAACCACACCATGATAGGAACTGATATCGACGCCTACAATAACCGATTCAACGAACTTTGCCAGATGGTGCCGGATATGGCGAACACGGAGGAGAAAAAGATAGAGAGGTATATCTTTGGGTTACCCCATGTTATCAGAGTTCCGCTCAATGCCGCAGCGCCTCCAACCTTTGATGAGGCAGTGGCGCGGGCCATCACTCTTACAAGAGATACGGTCCGTGCGGGCATGTTGACCTCGCGCGGGAACGAGCAGCGAACCTCTGACCCCAAGAGAAAATGGAACTCTCACCACCGAGGGTCCGACTCCAAGCAACCACCATTCAAGAAACAGGAGAGCGTAAGGGCTTACGCGATACAAGCCCTGGAGCCATCACGAAAAGGGTATAATGGGCCTCGCCCATGGTGCAGCAGATGCAAGTATCACCACGAGGGTGAATGCGCAAGCATCGTATGCGCCAAATGTAGCAGACCAGGGCACAAGGCGATAAACTGCCAGAAGGAAGCTGGAGCAAACGACAACTGCTACGCATGCGGAAAGCCAGGACATTTCAGTCGGGATTGCCCGCAAAAGAGAAACCAAGCTCGCGGGAGAGCCTTTGTGATCAGCGCGGGCGAAGCAAAAGAAGAACCGAATGTGGTAACCGGTACGTTTCTACTTAACGACCATTTTGCATCTGTCTTATTTGATACTGGCGCTGACCTAAGTTTCATATCCACTGAGTTTTAAAACTCCCTACGCCTAGCAACCAGTAGGCTAGACACGCCTTATACTATAGAACTAGCCAATGGTAGGCAGATACGCGCGAACGAGAGGACTGAGCAATGTGTATTGGTCATGGGAGGTCACGGATTCAATATTAACTTATTGCCAATAGACTTGGGAAGCTTTGACATTGTGGTAGGCATGGATTGGTTAGTCGAGAACCACGCGGAAATTATTTGCCATGAGAAGCAAGTTAGGATCCCACTGTTGAGCGGGGAAACCTTAGTAATTCAAGGGGAAAGAAGTGGAGTTGCGACAAAACTCATTTCATGTCTAAAGGCGTGCAAGTGCCTAAGGAAAGGATGCTACGCCTTCCTGGCGCACGTAGTAGAGAAGAAAGGAGATGAGCGAAAGATTGAAGACTTACCAGTGGTGCGCGAATTCCCGGAAGTTTTCCCTGAAGATTTTCCCGGATTACCGCCACCGCGACAAGTCGAGTTTCGAATCGACTTGGTTCCAGGAGCTGCACCAGTAGCTCGAGCACCTTATCGACTAGCTCCATCCGAGATGCAAGAGCTATCCAATCAGTTGCAGGGACTATTGGATAAGGGCTTCATACGCCCAAGCTTTTCACCCTGGGGAGCTCCAGTACTTTTTGTAAAGAAGAAGGATGGTTCATTTAGAATGTGTATTGACTACAGGGAACTGAACAAGCTGACAGTCAAGAATCGGTACCCCTTACCAAGGATTGACGACTTATTTGATCTGTTGCAGGGATCCAGTTATTACTCGAAGATAGATCTACAGTCAGGTTACCACCAACATAGGGTCCATGAGGAAGACGTGCCGAAGACAGCCTTCCGAACTAGATACGGCCATTATGAGTTCTTAGTGATGCCTTTCGGGCTAACTAATGCGCCGGCTGTATTCATGGATCTGATGAACCGTGTGTGCAAACCATACTTGGATAAGTTTGTGATTGTATTTATAGATGATATTCTGGTTTACTCCCGAACAGAGCTGAGCATGAACAACATCTGAGATTAATTTTGGAGTTGCTGAAGGAAGAAAAGTTGTATGCAAAGTTTTCTAAATGTGAGTTTTGGCTTAGAGAGGTTCACTTTCTCGGTCACGTTGTAAACGAGAAGGGAATACACGTCGATCCTTCCAAGGTCAAAGCCATCGAGAATTGGGAAGCGCCAAAAACACCAACTGAGGTGAGGCAATTCCTAGGACTAGCTGGCTACTATCGACGTTTCATTGAGAACTTCTCCAATATAGCTTTACCTCTGACTGCGCTAACTCAGAAAGATAAGAAGTTTGATTGGGGCGAAAACCAGGAAGCAGCGTTTCAAATGTTAAAGCAAAAGTTATGTAGTGCGCCAATTTTGTCGCTACCCGAGGGGACGGACGACATCGTCGTCTACTGCGACGCTTCACATCAAGGACTCGGATGTGTCCTTATGCAGAGAAACAAAGTCATAGCGTATGCCTCTCGTCAACTCAAGGTCAATGAAAGGAATTATACAACGCATGATCTGGAACTTGGAGCAGTTGTTTTCGCGCTAAAGATTTGGCGCCATTATCTTTATGGTACAAAGTGTTTGATTTTTACGGATCACAAGAGCCTTCAACATATATTTGATCAAAAGGATTTAAACATGAGGCAACGAAGATGGGTTGAATTATTGAATGATTATGATTGTGAAATAAAGTATCATCCTGGAAAGGCGAATGTGGTAGCAGACGCTTTAAGTAGGAAAGAGCGAGCAAAGACGCTACGAGTTAAGGCTCTAAGATTGACCATTCGCGCAGACCTCACTACCCGCATCCGAGAAGCTCAACAAGAAGCCTTGAAATCAGAGTTTGTCAAGAACGAATCCCTTGGGGGTATGATTAAGAATTTGGAGCTCAAAGAGAACGATACTCGATATTTTGCTAACCGCATATGGGTCCCTCTCAAAGGAGGATTGCGCGAGCAAGTGTTAAGCGAAGCTCACAAAACGCGGTATTCCGTACATCCTGGCGCAGACAAGATGTACCAAGATGTTAAAGCGCTGTATTGGTGGCCCAATCTTAAGGGCGACATCGCGACGTATGTCAGTAAGTGCCTGACGTGTTCGAAGGTGAAGGCTGAATACCAGAAACCGTCGGGGTTGCTTCAACAGCCAGAAATTCCCATGTGGAAGTGGGAACAAATCTCCATGGACTTCATTACCAAACTGCCAAGGACACCTGGGGGTTACAACACGATTTGGGTTATTGTAGACCGGCTAACTAAGTCAGCACACTTCCTGCCGATCAAGGAAACCGATAAGATGGAAAAGTTAGCCCGATTGTATATTCGAGAAGTAGTTTCAAAACACGGAGTTCCGGTATCCATCATTTCTGATAGAGATAGTCGTTTCACCTCAAGATTTTGGAGATCGTTACAAGGGGCTTTAGGTACTCGTCTTGACATGAGTACAGCTTATCATCCCCAAACAGATGGACAAAGCGAGTGAACCATTCAAACATTAGAAGATATGTTGCGCGCTGTGCGCAATCGATTTCGGGGGTAGCTGGGATACTCATCTCCCATTGGTTGAATTTTCATACAATAACAGTTATCACACAAGCCTCAAGGCTGCGCCATTTGAAGCCTTGTATGGGCGCAAGTGTAGGTCCCCACTGTGTTGGACTGAAGTGGGTGACAAGCAAATGACTGGTCCAGAATTGATCCAAGAAACGACGGACAAAATTTTCCAGATACGGGATCGCCTTAAGGCAGCGCGCGACAGACAGAAAAGCTATGCAGATGTGAGAAGAAAACCGTTGGAATTTCAAGTAGGGGATGGAGTACTTTTGAAAGTCTCTCCATGGAAGGGAGTCCCCCGTTTCGGCAAGCGAGGAAAGTTAAATCCGCAATACATCGGACCATTTGAGATCCTGGAAAGGATCGGTCCAGTTGCTTATAAACTCCATTTACCCGCCGAACTTAGTGGAGTTCACGACACGTTTCATGTATCCAACCTCAAGAAGTGCTTATCTGATGAAACGTTAATTTTACCATTGGACGAGGTTCATATCGACAAACAGCTACACTTCGTGGAAGAGCCTATAGCAGTAACCGATTGGAAAGAACAAAAGTTGCGAAGAAGCCGAATCAAGTTAGTAAAGGTTCAATGGAACTCAAAGCGTGGACCTGAATTCACTTGGGAAAAAGAAGACCAAATGCGCAAAAAGTACCCATACCTCTTCCAAAGAATAGCTCCTACCAGCGACACCTCCTAAATTTCGGGACGAAATTCTCCTAACGGGGGGAGAATGTGACACCCGGTAATTTCCCAATCCCATAAACCAAGTAATCAACCTAACTATTAGGTGATTGTGAATGTTATGCGCGCCATGTTAGGATCAGCGCGGGCATATGTTATATGCGCCATGCGCGGATGCGATGCGCGCCATGTTAGGATCAGCGCGGGCATATGTTATATGCGCCATGCGTGGATGCGATGCGCGCCATGTTAGGATCAGCGCGGGCATATGTTATGTGCGCCACGCGCACAGGTTTTGTGTTTTCATAACTTAATTTTATGTCGTTTCTGTCTAATGGGTTGCATACCTCTTCAATAATCAAATCATTTGTGCGCGTGCGGAAAGGGAACTAACCTCCCCGCATGGCAGGAACATTGAGAGCTAGTTTGTCTGAAGCTCCAAGATGGAATTGACTTCAACATAACTGATCACTATGTTGAAATACCAAGACCTCATGGAGAATCTACAAATGAAACTCAACGTCCCTGACTACGAGAAGGTTACGCACCTACCCGCATCAAATAAAAAGGAGTTATGTGCGACACCTGCGGGAAGAATCCCCGCGGGACACCTTAAAACTAAACCCTTTACGCATGAACGTCTGCACAGAAACCAACCACCTTTTCGCTTAAATCCAAAAGTTCACCCTGTTAATAAACTCTGAGAACGCTGGTTCCAGCAGAGCCAGATGGACCCCCAGGATTCCTTATAAGGACGCCTGCGCAGTGATACGCGTAGGATTCGTTACAAGGACGCTTGCGCGAAGACCAACTGGAGCCGCCGGACCCACAACGTTCAAAGAAATGGCCTTCACGCAGAAGGTTATACGCGCAAGGCTACACGCACAAAACACTTAGTCTATTCTTCAGATGTAAGGGGATTACCCCCGCCCAGAAAGAACCAGTTGCGTGTTTCAGAGATTTTTACCTTTTGACTGCACACTGACAACGGTACCAGGAAAAGTATACTGTAACACGAAATGTCAGCTATCAGCCGCACCTACTCTCACCAACCACAGTCCTGCATGTACTGTCAAATCCATCAGAATCTTTATAACCACTCCCTAGGACCATCACCCCCCATCCCTAAAATAAATAATAATAAACCCCATACCTTGTCATCATTACACCCAATATAAATAAGATTTCAATCCCCTAAATCAAGGGATTGTGTTCCCTTGAATTTGCCTATAAATAAGTATCAATTCTTGAATAAAAATATCACACAAACACACTTCAAACTCCTCTCTTAAACCTGTAATTCTGCACTAACCATCTCCCGAGCATCCGTTTCCAGTTCCGTTTCCATCACTAGGTAAGCCGAAACTTTAGTCTTAAGATTTACTTTCCTGACCAACCCTTATATTCTTCGATTTCTTGATCTTAATATACATATTTCTTGTTATTTAAACATATTTTAGACTTCCAATTTTGAGGCTAACATCAGGAAACCCGAATCTCGTTTAATCTCTCTCTAAACCATCACTTAACAAGAATCACAGGTGAGTCTCACAGCCCCTATTTTCACTGTTTTTAAACTGTTTTCGGGGCGAGGGACACGTGTTTAAATTATGTTTTATCATGGTATATTTACAAGCAATGCAAACGATTATCTGTTCATGGTGTTTATCTTGGTTTTCAATGTGAGTGCGCAAGATTTAGAAAGTGATCACTACGTCATGGAACTCTAAGGGTAGGGACTACTGTGTTTGATCAACCCGCTCGTAGGGGTCGCACCTCTTTGCATAGACGAGTGCCTAGTATGGTCATGGGGTAGTACTACTGCCTGCAAAGCCCGCTCGTAGGGGTCGCACCTCTTTGCATGGACGAGCGCCTAGTTTTCCAAGCACAACGTCCGCGCGTAACCCGCGGGACGGTATTGTTTTAGCTCGTAGTGGCAGCGCCACTTTGCATGGACGAGCACGGTTTTCAGAAATGTCTGCGCGTAACCCGCGGGACGGTTTTATCAAGCATATGTTTTAATGGTGTTATCAGAAATATGTTTCAATACGGTTTTATCAAGCATATGTTTTAATGGTGTTATCAGAAATATGTTTCAATATGGTTTTATCAAGAATATGATGCAATACGATTTATCAAGTCACCAAAACTTGTGAACTCACTCAGTTTATACTGATTCAAATGTTTTTACGTGTCTTTCAGGTGATAATTAGTAGCACAAGGAGTCACACATAGAGCACTTCACGCAAAACATCTATAAAAATGGTTTTTGGAAGATTTTAGTTCTATCCCTTCCACACGCGTGGTTGTTCCCGCCGTGTAAGGGGATATGGCGCGGAAATCTTCAACGTTTTTCATATGTGGATGTTTTTATATGTAATTCTAAACAATGTAATGTATTTTGTACTAGATATGGCGCGGAAATTTATTTGAATGTTTGCAATGACCCGTGCTTGATTATCAATTCCCACTCACGCGCGCCCGGCTGTTTCCGCCGTTTAGGGCCGGGTGTGACAGAAATTCTTCTCATCACCGTAAAGTCCCTCCTTTTCCAATTGTTCCTCTTTCAACGCCTCAGGTTGAGCGACTCGAATCAGGTCTGAAAGATTCGACTGGACTATCATCCCCAGTGCTCGCACTCGCAATGGCTTAACCCGATCTTTCCTACTCAAGGCATCGGCTACGACGTTAGTCTTGCCGGGGTGATAGCGGATGTCACAGTCATAATCACTTAACAACTCGACCCATCTTCGTTGCCTCATATTCAGTTCTTTCTGATCGAATATGTGCTGCAAACTTTTATGATCGGTGAAGATGGTGCACTTCGTACCGTAGAGATAATGTCTCCAGATTTTAAGTGCGAAGATAACCGCTCCCAGTTCTAAGTCGTGAGTAGTGTAATTTTTCTCGTGTACTTTTAACTGTCGGGAAGCATAGGCTATAAACTTATTATTCTGCATCAACACGCATCATGAAATAGGTTAGGTTATTAGGGATTTTAACAGAGCATAAACACCCGAAATAACAAACAATCAATTGACCCGGCAATCTAGAATCAAACGCCGATTAAAGACTACCAAGGGTTTCAGAATGATATTCCGATCACAATGATATCAAAATAAGATACATTAACACAGTATGACTCCAATGATGCAAAGTTTAACAAGCCGTAAAACCCTTATAACACAATCACATAATTAACATTTTTGATGAAAATCACAAAGAAGTAACCATCTATACCTTAGCAATACACTGGTATACTAAAAAGGTCAAATTTCGATGATCGATTGATTATGAAAAATTTTGGCAGAGTAACTTTAAGTGTAAGGAAGAATATGAATAGTATAGGACGGTTCGTATACACGCCGTCCTATATACTCTGTCCTTACACGCTTCCCAAGACACGAAATAGACTAATTCGTTTGAAATTTGAACCAACGAATCAGCTAATTAGTTATTTAATTTGAACGTGCAGATTAGCGAGTGAGGCTTGATTCGTGTCTTGATTCGTTAAATATGCATAACGAACTAGAGGTGTTTCGTTACAGAGTGCGGAAGCGAATAAGATGAACGAACTAGAGTGTAGTTCGTTAAAAACACCTAATTCGTTATCCATAATTAACGAATTAGACATTATTTTGATTTTATCTTTTAAATTAGATGAATTTAAATTAAATTAATAAATCAAGTAAATAAATAAATGAATTAAATAAATAAAAAAATAAATTAAATTGATTATTTAAATAACTTACTAGAATTACCGAGGACCGTTATCTCGATAATCGAATAACTTAAAATGTTTTACATTCATTAAAAACATAATTTAAATCACCACTTAAATAATATGTAAAAAGAAATATAAAATATTTTTGGTATTTTGTAAAAACTAAAAAATGTATTTACCGAAATATCTGAACTAGAAAATAGACAATCTTTTTGTGTTTTTCTATGATCAATCAAAAGCAGTACATATTTTTTTTTGTTTTTGTTGAGTTTGAGCAGAGAATCATATTGACCAAAATGCTCTTCCATCACAGTTTTATATTTCAGCGATATTACAAATGGCGTTAAGTCGGTCATTGATATTGTTGTCCACTTAAATCTTATAACAAACATTCGAGCATTTATGTGATATGTTTTATGGTTCAATTAGCGCACAGAATATCAGAAACTATCAGCCCCTAATCTCGGTTCAAGCATAATTTGATTTTTGCCAGATTACCCCAATTTGACTTAAACCATTATAGTGTTGATCAAAAATTTTGATACCAATTGTGAAATTTTGAGCAATGCATCAAGTTTCCTTTACTGTGAGTGAGTATGCACGAGTCCATCTGTCGGCTTGCATACATTGTATCCCCTGGGGTCCGTTTCTTGTTGGTATTGAGACGCACGCAAGGGAGGAACAATTGTATGACTAACAGCGGATTTTGATCAAGTCAGTAATTTAGATTATATGGAGTACAGCAGTGATCAAGTTTAATGACTTTGGGTTTGCTCTAGAAAGAGACTGAAATATTCATGCTTATGAATACCCAGATGATTAAACCGCATAAAGACTCACAGTGTCCAGAATCCTAACGCTTGTTATTTGCTTTATTATATTTTTGGATGAACAACAACTATAAGGCTTGAGTATGACCGGTTATTACATTTCTGCCATCTTCAGCGAGACTTTTGCTAGAGACTAACACCTCTTTCAATTTGGCTTTTCTTTAAGTTTATATCACTTACTTTACTCTATCAGCTTGTTTAAGACCTATCAATGCACCAATGGTTAAGCACTCAGTCTTTTAAGCTTATTTCTTTCTGGATTTAGGGTCAAATAATCAATGTACTATCATTTTCTCTTTTTGCTTCAAAAACTCAAAATTTTGAGGAGCATAAAACAAAATAATTTTAATTGCCCCAGTTAATTTAAGTTTATAAATTAATGGCTATCCTATCCATCTACAAGTAGAGAACAGGACCAAAACATGCAAGCACGCTTCACAAACTTAAATAACTGACTAAATTTTCAGCTAAAACTAAAGTAGAAAGCTTAACAAACGCCCCAAATACTATCCATTTGTCAGGTAAATGGCTAACCCGAAGATTTACAAGAAATTATCAAGACCAAACATATACAAGTATATGTCCTTCAAAATAGAAGCAAATGACATAATTTTCAGCGAGCATAAGCAAAAAAAATTTTGGTTTTTCTCTTTACAAACTAAAACACAATCTTTTTGTCTTTTCGGATTTTTATTTACAAAACAAGAAAAATTCACATTCTTTTTGACTTTTTCAGAATTTTTCTGTACAAACAGAAATCACAATCTTTTTGGTGTTTTCTAATTTTAACATGTTTTTGGGTTTTCAAATATTAGAATAAAACAAGAGAGAAAAACAAGAAAGAACACAATATTTTTGATTTTTCTATGTTTTCTAATGTTTTTGGGTTTTATCTATACAAACAAAAAGCACAATATTTTTGTATTTTCTAGAAGTCACCCCCTAAAACCTAAAAACAGAAGAAAATTAAACTAGAACAATAAAACAAGTAAAGATAATTATCCCAACTTTAGGATCTCAGCAAGGGTCTTCAATCCATTTAAACCAAGCAAAAAGTTAAAACGTGTTTTATCAAACGCTTTGGTAAATAGATCGGCTTTTTGAAAATCAGTGTGCACTTTCTCAAGATCAATTAATTTCTTTTCATAACAATCCCGTATAAAATGATATCGAATTTCGATGTGTTTTGTTTTAGAATGTTGTACGGGATTCTTGGTGATACTAATAGCATCAGAGTTATCAATTAAGATGGGAGTAGTAAGAAACTTCAAACCGTAGTCGTGAAGATGTTGTTGTATCCACAAAACCTGGGAACAGCAACTTGAGGCTGCAACATACTCAGCTTCGGCGGTTGAAGTGGAGACCGTTGTCTGCTTCTTACACTGCCAGGAAACAAGCCGGCTTCCTAAGAATTGACATCCCGCTGTAATAGACTTGAAATTGATCTTGCATCCTCCATAATCTAAGTCTGAGTAAGCGGTAAGATCGAAAGTATCATCTTTGGGGTACCATAACCCGATGTCAGGATTTCCCCGTAGATATTGCAGAATATTCTTGACCGCTGCCAGGTGAGTCACTCGGGGACTAGCTTGGTACCTAGCACATAAACAAACAGCAAACATTATGTCGGGTCGAGAAGCAGTTAAATACATTAAAGAACCAATCATGGCACGATAAAGGGTCGGATCAACGGTATCCTCCAATTCATCCGGTGATAAATTGTGACCCACGGGAAGAGGAGTAGAAGGGATTTTTCCGGCATTAATCTTGGATCGGCCCAAGACACCGTTCACATATTTTGTCTGATGAATGAGATTCCCTTCGCAGACTGATGAACCTGCAACCCTAAAAAGAAATTCATCTCTCCCATCGAACTCATCTCGAACTTGGTTTGCATAGATTTCTCGAACTCCTTACACAATGTATCGTTTGTAGACCCAAAGATTATGTCATCAACATAGATCTGAACAAGAAGAAGATCATCACCAATATTTTTATAAAATAAAGTGCAGTCAACAGTTCCACGTTTGAAGCCGTTATCCGTCAGATGGTCGGCGAGCGTGCCACACCAAGCTCTCGGGGCTTGATGCAGACAATATAATGCCTTGTTTAATCGGTAAACACGGTCAGGATAATCAGGATCTTCAAATCCTGGAGGCTGTAAAACAAACACTTCCTCGTGAAGTTCACCATTGAGAAAAGCACTCTTAACATCCATTTGATACACTTTGATATTCTTGTAAGCAGCATATGCCAGGAAGATTCGAATTGACTCTAATCTTGCAACTGGAGCATACACCTCAGTGTAATCAATACCCTCTTGTTGATGAAAACATTGCACCACTAGACGTGCTTTGTTTCTCACAATTACTCCACGATCAACTTTCTTACACTTATATACCCACTTAGTCGGAATTGCCTTCTTGACTCTAGAAGGTTTGTCAATAAGATCCCAAACACCTAAACATGCAAATTGTTGTAATTCTTCCTGCATAGCTTCTACCCAAGAAGGATATTGCAGAGCTACACGAGAAGTTGTAGGCTCAACTTGAGATAGAAAATAAATAAATTTAGCAACAGTTGCAATTCCCGATGCGTGTAAGTCAGCATGAGCACATAGAGCATTATTGTCACTTGAAGAGGAAACTTGATGTCGTGTCTGAACCCCTACATCAAGGTCTCCAATAATGTTTTCTTGTGGATGGTAATTATGAATCCTGAGAGTAGGATTTTCAGAAACAGCAACATTTTCAAATAAATTAGTGTAATGTTCACCCAATTTAGGAGATGAAACATCACTGTCAAGTGCAATAACTTGATCCACAACAGTATTATCATCAGATGAAGTAGATGCATTATCATCATGAACAGGAGATTCATTATCAGGTTCTTCAATTGGAGCAGCAATTGGAGCTTCAACATCATTTGAACTTGCGAACCTTGGAATTTCCAAATGTTCTTCAAAATAAGCACGAACTAAATCTTCATCTAGATGATCGGTTGATGGAGTGAATGAATTAAATAAGCTATCATAATCAAACATCCAGTCGGGACCTTTCCATTGTGGAGGAGTATTGTAATTTTGACAATCAACATGGTACCACTCTTCAACACAACCAGATGTAAAATTAAAAACCCGTTTCTTAGGTGACGCATACCCCAAGAAATACCCTTCAATGGCTTTTACTTCAAACTTACCCACATCCTTTTTCAGCATAGTACAAGGACACCCAAAAGTTTCTAGGTACTTTAAGTTAGGCTTACGATTATTCAATAATTCATAACTAGTCTTCTTGAGTCGTTTAATAGTTAGAACACGATTGAGTGTATAACAAGCCGTATTCACCGCCTCATTCCAAAACTGGACAGGAAGCTTAAAATCAGCAAGCATAGTTCTTGCAGCTTCAATCAAGGTTCTATTCTTTCGTTCAGCAATGCCATTTTGTTGAGGTACATATGGTGCACTATATTCACGGTGAATTCCCTTTTGAATACAAAAGAAATCCAATATAGTGTTTTTGAATTCAGTTCCATTATCACTCCTAATTCTCCTTACCTTTTGCTTGTACAGTGATTCGATTTTAGTGATAAGGTTTTGTACCAAAACAGGCGTTTGATCTTTAGAACTCATAAATAACACCCATGAATATCTCGAATAATCATCAGTCACAACTAGGCAATACCAGTCTCCAGAAATACTCGCACGATTCACTAGACCGAACAAATCCATATGAAGTCGTTCAAGTGGAGTATCAATGGAATTCAACAATTTAGATGGGTGCGATTTCTTCTTCTGTTTGCCCTTTTGCAAGCAACACGGTGATCAGATAACTTAAAATTTTTCAACGACACACCCTCTACCAAATCGTTTGCCATTAAATAATTCATCTTTCGAACATGTATGTGACCCATTCTTCGATGCCAAAGTACGGAGTCTTTCTCGGTTGCTTTCGAGACAAAACATGTTTCGATCGATGTAGATACTTTAGAATTCATATTCAAGACATAAATATCATTTGATCGAGGTGATCACATGACAACCATGTCCTCGGGAATCACATAACCCGGTTTCAGAATTAGACACTCTTTATCTGTAAATACTGTAGTGTATTGCTTATCACAGATTTGCGATACACTCAATAAATTATGATCCACTTTATCACAATAGTTAACTTTCTCAAATGTAATATTCCCATTCGAAACATCACCTTCCTGTGTAATCATACCCCCAAAATTCCCAGCAAACGCCACATAACCCCCCTTGAATATTTCTCACGTTTGATAAGAGATTGAGATTTCCAGTAATATGACGAGAACATCCACTGTCCACGATCCAGTTTTCACCAGAAATGGTCTTGGATGAACCCTACAAACAAAAGATAATGATTAGTTCAAAAAAGCAGCCCAGGCCTCAGTCTTGGGCACCTTTTGGTTTTCTTGAGAAAAGTTAACCTTAGTTGCATTCAATTGTTATTCAGCAACTTGAGAATAAGTTAAAGGTTTCTTCGCCTTTCGTCTTAGATACGCAGGTTGAACCACATTGAATTAACATTTTTGCATAGTGGTTCAGTAGGAATAAACTTAGGTTTAACTGAACCATGAGTTTCATTCATATGAACAACTTTTCGAGGATGTATATTCGAATACATAATATGAGTATCATCAGCACACGACACTGGTTGTTTCAGAATCTCCTTTACCACTAGAACCGGTTTGGAATGGTCCTTGATAAAAGGATGAAGATTTTGATAGTTCTTCTGGCCACAGTTTCTTACTACATGACCTTGTTGACCGCAAAGAAAACAACTTCGCATATCAACATGATGATGTTGAGAATTTATTGGAGCATGTGACACATATGATGACTGATGACTCACATTTTTAGTCATGCTCTTAGCAAAATCATCAGATAACTCAGATTTCTTTTTCAAGTAAAAATCTAAATTAGAACAATTCGAAAAACTTTTCAATGTATCTGTCCCAGTTGGCTTCACAAAATTAATTTTCTTAGCATGTTTTAAAACCTGTTTTGCTTTAGTCAATGTGTCAGATGGAACTGATGTTTTCGCTTGAGCATATTGACGTTCAAATTCACGAACTTTGGAGGTTTCATTGTAAAACACACTCTCAATTAGTTCAGGTTTAATGATACTTATTGGAATGTCTTTTTCAATGAACATTGTGTCCATCCCCTATAACTTAAACACACGAGCAGATGACGGCTTAAGTGCACTAGGATTTATAAAACGCAACAAATCCTCATTATAAATTTTGGGTTTTTCTGGTCGCTTAGCCTTCACTGGTTTGACAAACACATCTTGTTTCATCGTAGTTGTATGCGAACCATACACAGCCTCCTCAAATTCATGAGGTTCACACAGTATGTGATTAGAACTTGGAATGTTCTTGTTCTTGTGTATAATTTCAGGTTCAAACACATCCTCAATGATAACTTTGTCAACATTTTCAACAAAAACTTTGTTGCTTTGAACATGAGGTTTCTGAGAAATAGATTGGGTTTTAACAATTTCAGACTTACTTGGTTTAGAATTTTCTGAAATCACAGGCTCTTTAAGAATAACATCTTCTTCAGTTGGAGCAAAAGGATTAATTTTATAGTCATTGTGAAATGGTGGTGGAATTTCAACAAAACCTATACCCTTCTTTGAATCCTTTTGTTTTCCAGAAACTTCGATAATTTCATTCAACAGAAAAGATGAATTTCTAAATTTACCCAATTTGTTCTTTAACTCAAGAACCTCATTTTCAAGCTCGGTTATCTTTGAATGGTGTTTCAAAATTTCTTGAAACTTTTGATCATTAATTGTTATTTTCACAGATAACTCAGCTTTAAGATCATGATTACTTATAGTTAAAGCCTCAATTTTCTCTCTTGAATTCATTTGAGAAGTCAAGGATTGCCTATAAGTATCTTTTAAGGACGCAATATCTTTTAGCAAATTATCATTTTGTAGTTTTAATGAATCAATTTTAGATTTATTATAATCACAATCAACACATGACACCTTAGAAGTAGATTTACTAACCTCATTTTGCTTGGCCGTACAAGCAGATGTGGAAGAATCACTGATTTTCGCCATACAAGCAAAATTGATTGAAAGATCTTTACTTGACTCATCATATTCAGATCCAGAATCATTATCAGAAGACATCTCACTTCCACTATCCTCTTGAACATTTTCAGTAAGTCCAATCATTGCCAGATTTGCTTGAGTATCATTACACAGTAGTCTTTTTGTGACCAATCGTCTCCATTAGCTAACATTGCTTGTGACCCTGAACTTGATGGTTTCTTTTCAGTATCATTACCTCGTGGTGTTGAAGAGTTTGAATTTTGACCACGAGGACCAGTATACTTCTTTTTCGGTTTGTCACACTCTTTTGCAAAATAACTGAATTCTTGACAATTGTAACATTTCACTTTCAACTTGTCAAATCCCAACTTTTTGTTTAGAGCGGAAAGATCTTTACCGGTTCTTTGCATGAATCTTTTCACCTTTCTAACAATCATTGCCATGTTCCACTTTAAATCCATGATTTCCAAGTCATCTGGATCAATCTGATCATAGTCTTCATCAGTTAAATCACTAGTGGCAATTTTGCTACTAACCAGATTTTCATACGAAGTCATGAAAGCAGATAGAAAAGCAAAGTTGTGTTCAGCTTCTTTCATGTTGACATTTGAAGATGCTGAGTAGTGAGTTGTATTGGGTGAACTTCCCGAAACTCCAGTTGATCCAGAAATACCAGAAGATCCAGTACTTCCAGTTGTATAAGAATAGGCTCGTGGATCACTATACAATGTAGTTGCATTCTCACTTGCAGCTTGAGTAAGAAAAGCAGTCAGTGGAGAGATGGTTGAACTAAGAGGTATACTACCACCATAGAAAGAAGGATCTTGACTTTCTTTTGAAGATTTCTGACACTTAAGATCATATTCTCTGGCTTCAATCTTCTGTAAGAATTCAATTACAGTCAAATCTTCATTTAAGAAATAATTGTTTTCCTTGAGAACCATTAAGAATGTAGAATAAGAACTTAGGAGTACACTCTTAATAGTATCAATTTTATCCCTCTCAGAGACATCTAATTTCATCTTGTCCATCTCAGCAATCAAGTGATTGAATCTTGTTGTCATTTCTTCAACCGTCTCACCTTTCAATAAATTAAAGTTTCTGAATTGAAACTTAAGCATCACCTTTTTGCTTTCAGCCGTAAAACCCATACTTCTCATTCGAATATGTTGAAACAAAGAGGCACATATTTTTATACTACCCACTTGGTGAAAGATATTCTCAGGCAAAGCCATGGTTAGAGTAGAATACGCTTTTGTTTCTATCTCTAATGCTTTCTTTTCTTCAACAGAATACTGTGAGATAGCTTTTGGTGTAAAACCAATAGTCTCATCTCCAATCATAGGAACGGTATAGACTTCATCTAAACAGTATGAACAATCAGGATGAACTGATCCTAAATGAGCACGAAACCGAGGTTCGCACTTGGCAAAGTCACTGAACTTCATCAACCTTGGACATTTCGAATGTGAACCTATCTCGATATCGAGTTGCTATATTTGTTGCATCAACATGTTTTGAGACGCCAATGCATACATACCAGCTATCTTTGACAAATTTCAAAATTCAAGGGTGTAACGAATCAAACAACGAATAAGGTTAACGAACTGTAAACAGTTGTAGCGAACTATGAACAGTAGAATAATGAATCAAATCTTAACGTAGTTAAGATTGATCAGACAACGAATCACAATTGAGTTTAACGAATCAACCAACGAATCAAAAGGTTAACAAATCAGAAAGTCAAACTAACGAATTGACTAACGAACTGGCCAACGAATTAGCAATCAAACTGATAAGAAAAACTTAACGAATTAGAGAGCCTTCAGTAGCGAATCACTAAGAAAGACTTACATCAAAAAGATGTGCCTCTTTCTTTGATCACCAAAAATAGAAAAAAAATTGAAAATCCAAAAATATTAACTGTTTTATAATATATAGAAACATAGATATTACATCAACATAACTATTTTATAATATATAAAAACATAGATATTACATCAAAAAGATTGTGAAGTTTCATTTTATTTATAAGAAAATTTGAAAATTCAAAAAGATTGTGAATTTCTAGTTTGTATAGGAAAATCCGAAAAAGACAAAAAGATTGTGTTTTTATGTATGTAAAGAAAAAAACCAAAAAGATTTTTGCATAGTTCGCTGAAAAGTATGTCAATTACTCATATTTGAAGGACATATATTTGTATATGTTTGGTAATGAGATTTACTCGTAAATGTTCAGGATAGCCATTTACCTGATAATGGAAAGTATTTGGGGCGTTTGTTATGCGTTTTTACTTAATTTTCTCGCTGAAAATTATGTCGGATATTTAAGCTTGTGGAGCATGCTTGCATGTATTGGTCCTGTTATCTACTAATAGATTGATATGATAGCCATTAATCTATAGACTGAAAGTGACTGGGACGATTAATTTCATTTTGTTTTATGCTCCTCAAAATTTTGAGTTTTTGAAGCAAAAAGAGAAAATGATAGTTCATTGATTGCTTGACCCCATATCCAGCAAGAAATAAGCTTAAAAGACTGAGTGCTTAATCATTGGTGCATTGGTAGGTCTTAAACAAGTTGTCAGAGTAAAGTAATTGATATAAACATAAAGAAAAGCCAAATTGAAAGAGGTGTTAGTCTAGCAAAAATCTAGGTGAGGATGGCAGAAATGTAATAACCTGTCATACTCAAGCCTTATAGTTGTTTGATCACCCAAAAATAAAATAAAGCAAATAACAAGCATTAGGCTTCTGGACACTATGAGTCTTTATGCGGCTTAATCATCTGGGTATTCATAAGCATGAATATTTCACTCGCTTTTAGAGCAAACCCAAAGTCATTAAAGTTGATCACTGTTGTACTTCGTACAATCTAAATTACTGACTTGATCAAAATCCGCTGTTAGTCATACATTTGTTCCTCTCTTGCGCGCGTTTCAATACCAATAAGAAATGGACCCCAGGGGATACAATGTATGTAAGCCGATAGATGGACTCGTGCATACTCAATCACAGTAAAAGAAACTTGATGCATTGCTCAAAGGTTCTAAAAACTCTAAAAATTTTGATCGACACTATAATGGTTTAAGTCAAGTAGGGGTGATATGGCAAAAATCAAATTAAGCTTGAACCGAGATTAGAGGCTGATAGTTTCTGATATTCTGTATGCTAATTGAACCATTAATCATATCTCAAAAACGTTTGAAAGTTTGTTATAAGATTTAAGTGGACAACAATACCAATGATCGACTTAACGCTAGTCACAATATCGCTGAAATATAAAACTGTGATGGAAGGGCAATCTGGTCAATATGATTTTCTGCTCAAACTCAACAAATCCAAAAATATGTACTGCTTTTGAAAAACGATACAAAAACATTTCCTACTCTTGTAAATATTTTTCATACTAGACTAATTTATAACTTATTCGATTGCTACGGACACCAAAACCATATTTTTAAATTATCAAAATACCAAAAAGATTTTACTTTTTCACTTTACATATTATTTAATTCTTTAAAGTTATGTGTTTTAAAACCGTAAAACACGTTATGGTATTTGGTCATCGGGATACGGGATCTCGTTGATCTACTTAAGTTAATTCAATTGGTATCATTAATTTTTTAATTATTAATTTTATTAATTCTTTTATTTAATTATTTAATTTAAAAATTACATAAATTGATTATTTAATTGATTATTTTAATTTATAACGAATAACAGTGATTCGTTAACTTTGGTTCGTTAAAGTAACGAATTCAAGCCATTTATAACCAATTGAGTTCTAATTCGTTAACTTTAATTCGCTTCCGCACTCTGTAGTGAATGACTTCTAATTCGTTATGCCACGTATTTAATTAAAATAACGAATCGTCTGATTCGTTAGTTCAAAATTCAAACGAATCACATGATTCGATACATTGGTAAATGTGCCGTGTCAGGGTATTTAGGGATTCGTGAAGACGATTCGTTCACACTATTCACCTTCTTCTTCATCTTTTCCTACTATTACTCTCGCAATTTTTTTCCAAAATCTTCGACCATCACTATTTCATGTTTTGAATATATATTTTTACTCCTCATGTATAGATGACCAGGTCGTGATGATTTTCGTCAAATTTGATGATGGTTTGATAGCTTAATTTGTTGATTAAGTTATCGGGTTTTCGAAGTTATGATAAACCTTAATTTACACTACTTATACCACGTTTTGGTACACACGATCAATATCATTATACTCGCGATGTGATTCTGAGATCCTTGTGATCATTGATTCAGTCTCATATCGACGATTATGGTGTAATTGATTTCAGACTTGCTATTTTGACTTTTAGTGTTCTTGGTGATTTTGACCTTGACCAAATTAGTCAAATATTAAGCTTTATAAGGCCATTCGTTATTGTTTAACGAATTGGAACTAATTCGTGTCAATTCGTTATTCAAATCACACGAATCAGGACAACAAATCATTTTTATAACGAATCAGCCATTCATTCGTTATTCTTAACGACTTAGATTTTAATTCGTTAAATCTTAATCTTTAATTTGTTAATCGGTATTCACGATTCGTTATTCCTCATTCGTGAATAATTTACTTGATAGCGAAGTAGCATGTTCGTTATAATGAATCAACATTCATTATAACGAATCATAATTGTTTAACGGATGACATCTTAATTTATTTTAATCTTTTAAAATTTTTTAGTTTTCACAATTTTTTTTAATTAAAAGTTTATATAAATAAGTTAAATGTTATACTTTTAGTTATATGGTTATTATTATTCATTATCACTGAATCTTGACTTTGTTTATTCAGTACAATGGCTGATAATATGGATCAAGATCCTGCAGTTTCAGATTCGCAACAACAACAACAACAACAGCAACAACAGTAAGATCAAGAGCTGCCACTACTTCCGTACGACAAAAAGCATAACATCTGCGCTTTTGTCGGTACGAACTTTACGGATTAAGACGTATTTGGTGACTTATTAACGTTTATTAGACGTTCGGCTATTCACCATGTTGTAACTGCACGACCGATAGTCTACTTTAGCATTATTCCTTGTGAATTTGACAAAGGTTTGATCCGAGGTTTATTTCGTCGATTATTTTATGGTGGTGACCTTGAAGCGTCTATGTATAACAAGAATGGATAATGTCCTACGTACAAGTATTTATTGCATGTACTAATCCATTGCTTAGGAGGTCGTAAAGGTGGTTGTAAAGTTATTTTTAGTGACTTTGATCTATGATACAAGTTATGTCGCGCCCCAGCATGTTCTACCGTAGGTTGGGGTGTGACAGCACGAATGATGAAGTGTGAAGGGGCTAGCGATCGCGAGCGAAGGAGACAACTCACTGACAACAATTTGTGTTTCTTTTTTTTTAGCAGCAACAACTTGATGTGGAAGAAGGCGAAGTAGAAAGTGGAGAAGAAGTGGGTGTTTGAAACAATGGATGTAGAAAACTAACTTGACCAAATTTTTGATGGGTTTGTTTTTGTTGGAAGGCTTAAATAACACTGGATGTAGAAAACTAAATAGACCAAATTTTTGATGGGTTTGTTTTTGTTGGAAGGCTCAAATAGGACTTGGGCTTTATTAGTTTTTCTTTTCTTTTCTTATTTTTTTTCCTTTTTTATGTTTTTTCATACATTATGTTTATTATATTTAATATTGTTTGGGCTAGTTTTATAAAAGAGATTACTCTATAAAATAATAACCAAGTTTTGATATTTTTTCAATTAAGTCACTCATAAAATATTTTGTTCCTATTATGTAGTCACTAAAGTTTCATTTGTGTTCCAACCATAGATACTTTACATGCATAGCAGGTTATTTAAGTTTTTTTTAATAGTTTGATATTGCATAATTATTTTTTTTATAAATTGAAAATAATAATTTTTTAATTGCGAAAGATTGCCAGAAAAAAAACTGAAAAATTGCAAAAAAGAAAACAAATTCTGAAAAATTGCGAAAAATACAATATAATTATTATGTTTCTATTTTATATTATTTTTTTGTGTGGAAGCAATTAATAATTCTACTATTAAATATTTTACTATCACCATAACTATATTTGAGAAATTTTTCTAAAAATATGGTGGTCTTTATTAAAAAAACAAAACCATAACTTTAAAAGGTGATTTCTTAATACTACATTTGTCCTTTTCTTTTCTTTCTTTTTTTTCTATTTTTTTAAAAATTTTTCATATATATTTTTTTTTGCCATTTTTCGGAGTTTAAAAATGATTTTTCTAAATTTTTACTAATTTTTCAATTTTTTAAAAAATATTTTGCAATGTTAAACTATTTAAAAAAAATCTACATAATCCGCTATTCAAGTAAAAAATATCTAGGATTGGAACACAAAGGAAACTTTAATAACCTGATTGGAACAAAATATTTTTTGAGTGACCTATTTGGAATAATTTCAAAACTTGGTTATTATTATATAAAATAACCCTAAAAACTAGTATAAAATTTAGGTTTTTTTTAATATAATTTATATTTTATATAAGTTTAGTTTGTTTTTTTAAAACTAGTATATAATTTATATCTTTTGTTTTAAAAAATATCTTTTAATTATATTGTTACATTACATTTTTGAAACCAAGAAAATAAAAATAAAAAGAAACTCGTTAAATCTTCCGCTCACCTGAACCACACTAGGCTCAGATGGTTTCAGTTGTGACTTTATTCACTACCTAGTCAGCGCCAGATGAAGCAACATTAAGGATAAATTCAGGGTTGGGTTTCAACGAAAACACAGTTTAAGCTTGATTTTTGACCTTGAAAATTCCAAGAATAGCCTCAACTCCAGGTACCCATATTTGACCGGCAAGCAAGAAAGTGACGTTTCAAGCTATATCATGCTGACAAATTAATTTTAGTCAAAATCGAAAGTTTATTTAAAACCAATAAGGGCAACAATATGAACGACGACCAAAGTTTGGATTAGTCCAGCATGTTCTTGTCTTCCACAATAGCAAATTATCACTTCGTATGATCCATCGATTAAAACACGTTGAAAAAAATTGAATAAATGAAAGAAGAAAATATATATTTAGAGGAAAGTTAATATATATATATATATATGATGAGTATCATTACAGAACTGATAAATTATTTAAGAACTTGAAGGAACCCTTAAAAACTAACGTTTTGTATGTTAATATTATTTTAGTGTAGTTTTATCATTTTGTATATCTATATTTACGATTACAATTTTGAAAATTAATTTTTATACATATTTATTTTTTTTACACATATGTAAATTTGTTAGTACATAAATTTACACATATGTAAACTTGTGAATTAATATATTTAATCAAAATTTTTATATAAAGTATGATAAAACTACTCTTAACTAATGTTAATATATAAAAAGAAATAAAAAATATTTGATTGTATAGAGTTTTAACTGTTTTAAAGTTTTTAAATAATACCAAATATATGACAACTCTACACCTTCCCATCCTCTCTCTCATGAGACCCCGTAAAAGTAAATGCCAATTAAGGTCTCCGGTCTAATACTATGTTCTCCGGCAGATACAAGGCGTCCATCTCCGGTTGCCATTAATATGCAATCAATTAATTTGAAAGGTTTTTGCCTTCATCCGTTACCACCATCTGCCTTATTTACCAGCAATCAGTCTCGACCTTTCATCATATACAATTCTCTTCATCTTCTTCGTGTTGTCTGCAATGGCACATCTGAATGGGAGAGCCACGACCCTAATTGCTTCAGCAGTCCTCAATCGTAAGATTTCCTTGTTACAATTTCATAACCTAGAATATTAGATTAGGGCTTTTGGTTTCAGATAATTGAAATTAATTCTATAGTTTATGCTGTTGATGGGCTATGTTCGTGTATCTATGAACCTGAATTAACCAAATAGTGATGGTGATAATAATCTAGCTTCCTTTCATACAATTTCATGTATTTGTTAATTCAAATTTTCTTAATTTCGTAGTGCCGATGCATTTTTACATAACCACATGCTCGGGAAAAGTACTCTTGGTCATGGTTCTTTCAGTAAAGTCAAAATTGGTGAAGATACGTTGACTGGCTACAAAGTGGCGGTCAAGATTCTTAACCGAAGAAAACTTAGGAATCCTGAAATGGAGGAAAAAAGTATGATCATATTTCATAATTCATTAGCATTTTTTCATTTTCAGTTTCTTGATATTTCATCTAAAAAATCATTCTTTTTATGTGTGACGTTGTGCAGTGAGATGAGAACTCAAAATTTGTAGATTATTTGTGCACCCTCATATTATTAGACTTTATGAGGTGATAGAGACCCACCTTGATATATAAGCTATTATGGAGTACGTGAAATCCGGAGAACTTTTCGATTATATTGTAGAAAAAGGAAGACTTCATGAAGATGAAGCCCTTAACATTTTTCAGCAGGTAAAAAAATATTTTTATAAATAGAGGTGGTAAATTGGGATGAGTCGAGTTGACCTTTTGGTACTGGCCAAATTGACTTGAAACAAAGTTGTCTACTTTTTGAGATAGTTGGTTAATGTGCTAAGTATGGTTTTACAAAATAAATGTTACTGTAATAATAATATTATTATGATGTGGTCCACCGGGATCTTAAGCCAAAAAATAGTCTGTTGGATTCACCAGGCAATGTTAAAATTGCTGACTTCGGGTTGACTAATATTATGAGAGACGGGCATTTTCTTAAAACAAGTTGTGGAAGCCCTAATTATGCCGGTCCAGAGGTTATTCATAAAGATTGATAGAATATTGGTTTAGTACATTATTCATAGTTTCATACTCACTCATACTTGATATGCAGGTTGTTTCTGGTAAACTTTATACGGGACCCGAGGTAGACGTGTGGAGTTGTGAGGTCATTTTGTATGCTCTTCTTTGTGGCACTCTTCCTTTTGATGATCAAACTATTCCCAATTTATTCATGAAAATTAAGGTATTGTCTTGCATTGTATATTATTTAGAGGCGGAATTTTTGGCCCGATGACTTGTGAATCGGGTCCAAATGGGTCAATGAAAAAAGACAAATAATAAAAAAGGGAACCCATATTGGCCCAAACCTTTTTGACCTAACCCATTTTTATTACTTCACAATGCCATAAATGTATACTCTTCCAAGTCAGTTGTCACTCGGTGCTCGGGATTTAATTCCAAGAATGATTGTAGTTGATCCTTTTAAGAGAATAACAATCGCCGATTTTTGTCAGCATCACTGGTTCAAAAGTCAGCTTCCTTGTTACTTAGCGGTCCCTTCCCCAGATCCAACCGAGCATCTAAAAAAGGTAAGTTCGGGTCATAACGGGTTGTCTTGTTTTTCTTTTATTTTCAAGTCATCTAACCTTATGCTTCTTGTATTGAGGAAATTATTAAAAAAGTGATCAACATGGGTTTTGAAAGGAACCGTTTGATATGGTCACTTCGAAGCCGAATAAAAGATGATGTATTTAACTATTTTTTCATTTATTTTGTTATAGTTTTTCATAAAGTTGAAATCTTTGCTGGTTTTACTATTTGCTGTTTGATAATCAAACTCTTCCCTGGTGTGTTATTTGTATTTACAACTTATAGAAATTTTGATATGTATGGAACCTTAGAGCCAATTTGCCTGGTGAAAGAAAATGGGAAGTCGGGTTGCAGTTTGTTCAACACTTCAACACTTTGACTTTGGAGGTCAAACTTGTGGCTTCTCTTATTTGACCTGATATGGGATCTGTTACAGGTTTAACTCTGACATCATCTCTTGCACAATTGGTATAAATAAGAATAAGTTAATTTTTAATGAAAATTCAAATTATTTTTGCTCATTTCAAAGTCTGAAGGTTGGTTCTTTTGACCTTGAAAGTCAAATTTTATGGCTTGACGGATGACTAAAGCTTTCTTTTTGTATTTACTCATTGATTGATATAATTTACATAGTTTTTTTCATTTTGGTTTATGAAGATTCCGGCGAATCCTCGTGAGATAATGACACGTGTTCTTGAAGTTCTGAGAGATCTAAACATATGTTGAAAAAGATCGGTCTTTACAACATTAAGTGTAGATGGGCTTCAAACATCCCTAATACTGAACCAAACACAGCCCACCATAAGTCAAGTAACAAACTATTTCATCTTGATTCAACAGCTGTACAAGACTCCCGAACACAGTTATTTGTTAATTTGTTTGATGTCTAGAGGATTAACGGGCCGCAGTTGCTATTTCTGGAGTTCTGTGCTTCTTTGCTACTGCAGTTAGAGACTAGCATCTTCTAGAAGTACATAACTGCTTGTAAATAGTCTGGTGGGTTTTTTTTCTGGTACTTTTTTGTTTTTTTTTTTGGTGCAAATGATTAACAAATCCTTAATTTCTGCTAATTCTCTTGATTTCTATTATAAATCATTAAATCTTTATGATGAACACTTTTGCTTAATACATGGATCATTGATTATGTGTCTATAGTTTTGTCTAGAATACTTTTTGTAATTAAGTTTATGTATGTTTTATAGTTTTGTCTAGAATACTTTTTGTAATTAAGTTTATGTATGTTTCTGGTTTAAACTTTAGATCTTTGTGCAAAGATACAATTGGTCTGTGATGTTTTCAAACTAAATATTTATTTATAAAATATTTGATAGGAAATTTATTATGTGAATGCGAACAAAAAAAGTATTCTCTAAATTAAATTAACGAATATGGACAAATATCATGTTCATTGGTTATGTTCGTTTATTAAGGTTTGTTTATGTTGGTTCGTTTATTACTTATTACTATTTATTAATTATTAATACCTTACTAGATCATCACACAGTATTTAGACTTTAATTTGGATATTCTTCTTCACCTTTAAATTGATGTATATTGTTGAATCATTTGTACTTTTAGATTTAATTTTCGATATTGTTGTTTGTTTGTGTTTGTGTTCGTTTATAATATCATTGCTAACAAAATGGCACAAACAAAGACGAACAATTTTGGTTTCTTAAAAACATAGACAAACAAGAAAATCTGCTTGTTTAAATGTTTGTTTTCTGTTCATAAACAAGCCAATTTCTAGGCATACAATAGTAATTAGGTACTTTAGTATTGATATTGTTGATAATTAATGATCAAATATGGACTATTATCAATGAGAGTTAGAAATACAATGCATTATGGTCAAATATGGACTATTATCAGTTACTGGTAAGTGGCCACGAGCAATAGTTGGACTGTTGGAGTAACATTTGACCATAGTCTTTTTATCATCGTGTCTTTGTTTTTACTCAACCTCCATAATCATATCGTGCATCAAACTACGATAACTTCACAAACCGTACCAATGCCATCGAATTTCTATCGCGTCTGCGACGCAAGCTGAATTCACACCGACCAAATCCTCATTACGTCCCCGCTGCAACGCGCGGGCACAATTACTAGTATATATATATATATATATATACACTAGTGGAAAACCCGCGCGATGCGGCGGTGGCACAACTTGAATACCACAGGTTTCGTTTCGGTACTTGACGTTAATTGTAATACTGACGTAGCAACCAAAAGAGAACAAAATAAATATAGTAATATAATTAAAATGATGTTCATAAGATATGACGACTCAAGTTAATCTGGTTAAGCAACTAGCAACTTTAAAGTATCTTGTATTAGATGTAACACACCAAGTATTTGGCTTATATGTGAAGCTATGACAACGTCTGAACTTAACAAAAAGAAGATTACAAGTATGGCAGTGTCTTTTGTTTCTAAAGTTTTGGAACATTAAGATGGATTAGATGCATCTTTAGCTTTAATAATGTACACACTTATATAAAGCATCTTAATTGCCTTATTACAAACAAAATAAATGTTAATTGTTAATTTTAGTGTCCAATTTTTATAATCGGTCAACAGAGCTTTTTTAGGTTCAGTCACTTTTTGTTATTCCAAAACTTTTGACCATTCTTGATTATGAAGTTGGTTTTGACCATAAAAAGTCAACTATCGCAAACAACTCCACTGTACTAAAAGAAGTTTGAACAAAAAAAAAAGTCTCAACTGCGCATGTAGCTAACACAACTTCAAACTTTCCACGGTATATGAACTTCATAATCTGATTGCAAAAAAAGTAAACATTTAACAATAACCCAAAAACACATATTTCAAAAATTATAATAAAAAATAAATAAAGTTACCAATTTCACAGTAACACCGCCTCATTATTTTTCTCTGAATTTAATGGGAATCATGAACTATTTTGGTTTCGTTTCATTTCGGTTTCGCTTTTTTATATTTGCTTCAGTTCGGTTTCGGTTTTGTAGAACAAAGGGTTAGAGTTCTTACCAATCTTTAATTGTTACGGAATGATGAAGGTTTCAAAATCGGGTCCAAGTTGACAACCCATATCACTACATATGGCATTCAATTGTGAACATCATCCTTTCCGTGGTAAGTCTTTGCATATGTACCAGATCCTAGCTGATGTATTTCCTTCTAACCATCAATCGTTATTGTCTAAACATTCAAGCAATAATAAAAATAAACAACTTTTACACATTTTTAATAATAATGCAAGTGAACGGAACCTACAAGGCTGCAATACCTTAGCAACAGGCTCCTCCCTGGCTTTCTTTTTTTCAATCTTAGAACTGCTTTTAGTTCCAGTATCTGAATTCAACTTCAAATCCTCAGGTGCATCCTAAAAATTGTAGAGGTTTAGACATACCCTGCAATTTATAATTCCAAGGAGAATATCTTGTAAAGCTGCAAAAAACATAATCAAAATTAAGAAAGGTAGCTACAAATTTTATAAAAACAACTAAACACTACATCCAGTAATTAAAAAAAATAGATAGGGCCCGGTACCATAATAACACTTGTATGAAAATTAATACAAAACATTAATAGCCTAAAAAAACATTAATAGCACAATTAAACTTTAAAATTAAACTTTCATCAGTGACTTTTTTTGAAAAAAATGCTTACTTTTATAGTCAACGACATGACCCATTATAGTGAGAACATGAAGTCGATCTTGAAAATTATCAATTGGCCCATATTTGCAATGGCAAATAAGCTTCCTGCAAGATTAAAGAGTTGAATACAAAAAAAATAATAATAAAATAAGAAACTAAGCTAACTAAGAAATGTAAGCACCAACAAAAGTAAACAAAATTAAGGAAAACGTCAATATTTATCCGCCTTTAGTTTTCCCATTAAAAAAAACAATTTGTCACCTCTGATTGCAGATATAATACAAAAAAGGTTTTCAAATACTTAATTCAAGCCCTAATTTTAAAGTTTTACCTGAGTCGTCGACCCACTATTCTAGTCGGTTCTTGGTCACCGGAATATTGGTTCCACGGCCGGATCCCTAACTGCCACCGTCACCGACGAACTCCAACGGTTCTACCATCGCCATTGTGTGTTGTATCTGAAAATTAACAATATAAAAGACAACCACAAGAAATGTTATTGATTTTACGGAAACTTCATCTGATTTCAGCGAAGACGACGACGAGAAGTGGTGGCAAAAGACGACGATGGCGGAGGTCAGTCTCGCCGGAGTTGGTGGTTCAGGTGGACGAATGACTAACGTTCTGCTGTAATTGCGACTCTGTTATAAAACATAAGTACCAGGTGTTGGGTCTATATTTTTAGTTTGTACTTAGTTTATATTAACATGTAATATGTTTGGGTGTGCGTATGTATACCGAGATCCTTTTGGGATCTCGGTGGGCCTTGGGCTTTATGTTGGGCTTGGTTGTTGGCTACTCCTATATATAGAGATCATGTATAGGGTTTGGAGTTGGCCGTTTATAGGTTTTGGTGAATGAGTATTGTGTAACCAAGTGCTTAAGCACCCGACGTTAATATAACGTGTGTTTTGAAGCAAAATCGTGTTTTCTCTACGTATTACTATTGATTGTCTTGAATCATCCTACGTTATATTCCGCAATAACGTTGGTTTGTTGATATCATATTGCATAGATCCGGTTTCGGGACTTACAATTGGTATCAGAGCCTTTTGAATCATTCAAGGCTCGGTTTGATATCAACATATTCAAGATCTCGGTTATCTGGTGGTGTAAGTGGTTTTTTCCGGCGTGGTTTTGACTAGAGAAGAAGAACATAAGTCTTTTTTGGTCAAAGATTGCATTATCTTGGAAACAATTTAAGTCCCACAAAATTAGGGATTTAGTTGTTGCCAAAATCCACGGGTCAAACGCGTTATTGGGTGTTCTCGGCTGTAGTTTACAGCTTTTGGTCAATCTTTGATCGTTTTCGGCTTACTCACAAGAGCTTTCGGCCAAAACCAAGCGTTTTTGGCTAATTTTAATCGTTCTCGGCTTAGTGCAAGGGTTCTCGGCCAAAAACAGGGGTTTTCGGCAAATACTAAGTGTTTTCTGTCAAGTCTAAGGGTTCTCTCTCAACTTTGGTTTTCAGTAATCATGGGTTTTCGGTCAACACTTGTTTTTGGTCAAAGTTAGTTCTCGGTCAACGCTGACTGTGTTTTGTGTTCTCGGCTGTTTTGATACTAGGGCCTGATTCTTTTTTATTGGGCTTTGACTATTGGACATAGGATATTCAGACTATGAAAACTAAAATGGACCAGATGACTAACATTAATGGATCATCCAATGCCTCACTTCACCATAAACTGGACTCCATAATGGGAACCACTACTCGCGTACCCCGTTTGCTGTCTCATGAGGGGTTTAGCGAGTGGAAATTTAGATTCGAGAAATATGAACGATACTAAAATTTGGAGAAGCATAGTTAGGGGTCCTCAAGTTATCATTCCAACGTGAGAATTCTACGGAAATTTTTGTGAAGCATGTTGCGATGTATGATGATGATGATTTTGCTAAAATAGAAGACGATGAAAAGGCACTCTCAACTTTGACTATGGCACTCTCACCTGAGATTGCCCTAGGTTTTAGAGAACTGCAATCTGCTAAGGAACTGTGGGAAGCATTGATTGATGTGTATGAAGGGAATTAAGATATGAAGAGAAGTCGTCAAGATCTGATGCGACAAAAATTTAATATGTCTATTTATGTTCGGGGAGAGTCGTTGGAAACTCAGGTTCATAGGTTCATAGCCCATGTGACTGAGAAGAGATTTGCGAGCATCTATCTAACAGCTGCTGAAATAAACAATAAGTTGCTGAACTCACTACCTAAAAGTTGGGATATGAATGTTGCAGTTATCAAGAAGACAAAGGATCTCAACAGGTTTTCAATATCTGAGGTTATGGCTATCATTATGGCATGTGACATGGATGACAAACAACGTGCCATAAACCATGCAAACTCCTACAACGCAGCTGGTACAATGATGTAACGATTCCGGCAAATTCAGGTATACCCTAGCCGGAATATACTATTTACGTGTTATTCAATACTGAATATATGAATTATAATGTGCTTATACGAGTATATAAGATTCACAGTACGAATTATACTCGAATATACAGCTAGTCGTATCGAAATTACGATTAATCGATGAACGGTTATTGAAACCCGAACGAATCGGGGATTACATTATAGACGAAATATATAATGTTTAGTGATGTTACGAAGTATTAAAGCTTCGGGATAAGTGGATTAAGGCACAGAAAAAGGATTTCGATTTAAAAGTACGTCGGTACGTTAAGCGAAACCTTTAATACCAAGCCGAGCAAGAGACGATCGATCAAGCCGAAAAAGATGCGTAATAACTAATAATATGACGTTTTAAGCTAATAAATGTCATGGTTTAAGTTTTTAAATCGGTTTTATATAAATTTTATTTTTAAGCCGAAAAACGACCGTGTTGGCCTCGTTTTGAGCGGAATTAAACGTTTAACCGAAAAACGAACTGAACCATATTATCCACAACATTATCCGGATTACACAATCAAAATGAGTGGCCAAGAATGGATTTATGGGACCCACCCCATCCACCCTATAGTCCGATCGGACTACACAACACCACAACACCTTTCATTTTCTTTTTTTTCAAGCAAAAATCACCCAAATCCTCTCCACTCTCAACTCCTTGATCAAAAACCGAGACAATTTAACAAGAAAAACCAAGGTAAAGATCGAATTATATACGTTTCCATCTTCGTTTCTTGAGTTTAAATGCAAGGAAATGAGGTTTCCAAGATGAAAACCGATTCTTGCATGATCAAGTGATGTATACGGGTTATACAAAGGATCTTGGTCCAAGAAATGAGTTAAACGAATTAAAAACGAATTTTTACGGTTAAATCTTTGTTTTCAGTATCATAACCGTAACCATGAAAGAAATGGCTTGATCGTGAGTGTAACTTGCTTGGTATTGTGGTATGTTGTTTGTAGGCTCTGTATTTAGTGGTAGATAAGGCGGAAAGATGAGTTTGTAGCTTGTAGTGGCGGAAAACGAAAGGTATATTCGGTTTTTGTTGGTGTATGTGTTTTTGGACAGATTGTTGGTCGTTTAGAGTTAGGTCACGAAATTTTACAGAGGTGTTAAACACAAGGAAATATGAGTTCTGTGAATTTTTGGTAATTTTTGGATGAAGGATGAATATTTGGTGAATTTAATGCTCGGTTTTGGCCAAAAATGGTGAAAAATAGTTAAATATCATGAAAAATTCTGGAAAATTGTGGATAAGCTTTTCATATCATGTATAAGTCACACACAAATATTGAGGTCCGTTGGAGAAGTCTAAGTAGGCTTTTCGGTTAAACGAGTTCTAGGGATTTCTAGCTCGGTTTTAGTAAAAATGGCACTTAAAAGAAGATTTTGGTTTTGGAAAAATTACAGGGGACTATGTGGATGGCAGGGGACATCCAGGAGAAATTTGGGATTTTTCTAAGATCGTTTGGTATTTACGACATATTTAGTGTTTAAATGGTGTTTAAAAATAGATAAGTAAATGTTAAATATAAGAATTAATTCTGGAAATATTTTTATAAAATTCCCCACTGTTAAAAAGTGATTTGTGCAAAATTTCAAGATCCGAGAGTAAACGGATAATTATGTGTGCTAATTATCAAACTTTTAAAGTAAAACGCGTAAACCGGTGAAGTTCGCTTAAGCGAGCTGACTGGTGTATAAAAACCCTAAAAATGAACTATTTTCATATAAATGAATTAAACAAGTAAAAATAAATCATCCGAAAATAATTCGGATGATTTGAGTAATTTTAACATATTTTAACAGTTTCCGATACGCTAAAGACGGAAACGGGTCCCACGGCCAAACGGGGCGTCTAAACCGAGCTCAAATTTCACAACTTTACTTAAACTATCAGTCAACGACTATTATCGGGTCGTGTGTGACCAAACTCATTTTTGAAACATAAAAACGGATAACAGTGCTAGGCACGCAAAACGAGAAAAACGACTAATAGTAGTTGTGACCTTGGAACTCTAAACGACATCACAATCTGAGTCCGGAGAAGTATTTCGGGGTTAACATTGCCCCCGGAACAGGTACAGTACTGGGTTAACAGTGTCCCCAGATGTACCGATTGATAAGGTTAAATTTTATATAAACAATAATTGTATAATAACGATCGTAGGGATCATATTACAGATTGGACGTGGTAATTGATAATGATTGTTGTTACCTGCTTGAATGTGCTAAGGTGAGTTTCACGTGCCCCTTTTACTGGCTGTTTTAAATATTTTCCCGGGGCGGAAAGCATGTTTCTATCAAAATGATTAAGTACATGCTGAACGCATGGAAATGAATGTATTTATATAATGTTTATTGTACGGGAATCGTACGGTAATGTATTAAAATGGTAATTGTTTGAGTTGTTAATATTGTAAGGCCCGAAACAGTGTTCTGGGTTAACAGTGTCCCCAGAGGTTATTAAATGTGTTTCTGGGGTAACAGAGTTCCCAGAGGTTATTGGAAGTGTTCTGGGTTAACAGTGTCCCCAGAGGTTATTAAATGTGTTTCTGGGGTAACAGAGTTCCCAGAGGTTATTGGAAGTGTTCTGGGTTAACAGTGTCCCCAGAGGTTATTAAATGTGTTTCTGGGGTAACAGAGTTCCCAGAGGTTATTGGAAGTGTTCTGGGTTAACAGTGTTCCCAGAGGTTATTAAATGTGTTTCTGGGGTAAGAGAGTTCCCAGAGGTTATTGGAAGTGTTCTGGGTTAACAGTGTCCCCAGGGGTTATTTGATATGTTTCGGGGTTAATAGTGTTTTTCACTTGTGGGCCCAGTATAATTACATCGCTTATTTATGATTACCATAATGATTTGTTATGGTGTATTTAAATTAGTGAAACTCACCAACTATTCGTAGTTGACCCGTTTTCTCACATGCTTTTCAGGTACAACTAAGATAAAGTGATTGATTACGTGCTAAGTGCTTGATGTGTGTAAGGTTGCGTTCTGGACGTTAGGATACATTATAATGGATAGAATTATGAATCGTATTGTGTGATGTGTGTATCACCTAGACGGTAATGAAAGATGAGATAATGTAATTTTGAAGTATATTAATGCATTCGGTTTTTCTTTATAAACAATGTGGTTGATATCAGAGGTGTCTGTCGCATCCCGTTTACGTTTCCGCTGCGGTCACGAGGTGTTACAGAACTTGGTATCAGAGCCATTGGTTATAAAAGAATTAGGATGTCTTTAAAAGATACCTAAAATATAACCAGTAGCTCAAGTGTTATAGGATCTGAATATCAACTAATAATTTATAGTGACGAGGTCTGGATGAACTTGGATGGACAAGTGAGTTATTATGGTCCGGAACATAATAACAGACTTGTCCGCACGAGGGAATTCAGGGGAATGTCACGGGGTACATTAATAGGTAAAAATGGCAACATATGTGTACAGTATATAATATTATTTATATGTGCTAATGTATATATATATATACGTGTGCATATCTTGTGGGTTCAAGTATTGGGAAATAAGACCCGGATAAGGAACCGGGGGATGTGATAATAAAAAGTACCGAGGATGCTGAAATTGCTAGAGCATCGGTTGGTGATAAGTCGGACTTATAGGGTTATAGTTATGATGATACCAAATCAAATCTCCCGTTTGACATTAACCAGAAATGTCTAGTAACCATCACTCCCAACCAAAAATTGATAAATCCCATACCCTACCAACACCGGTACCGCCTATTCTAATAACTTCCTATGTTATCCTTGCATCCGTTAGATGTTTACACCCATGTATGCTCGAATAGAATGATTACCTATACACAAAGAAGTGTTGGAATCATTATGGCATAGTTGGTTGTTCGTTCGTAGGAGGTATACTGTGTATGCCGGATATACGAATAGACACGGATATTATAACTCCGTGGTACGTAATCATTCGGTGCTCACGGTGAGCATGTATCGGTTATGCTGACATGCAAAAGGATATTGAAATCAAGCATATTAAACATTGATCTTTGTTGAGAAAGGTCTATATGTCAGTTGGTGACAAGGGTTATGAAACATATTTAAACGTTAACCGATGTCAGGTTAAGTCCTTATGTTATTATATTTGTGGGACATATATTTATACTAGATGCCGGTATGTGTAATATATATGATAATATTTGGTGTGTATGTGTACCTGCTGTTATGATTGAACTGGTAACGAGTTATACGGTGAGATTAGTATTGATTACTGCGTACGGGATGAGTACGGCAGAATGACATAAAAAGAGTAACTCCAATGATGGAGATTGATATGATTCAGTTGATTGCTCAAGGATAGCAGATGATGATACCGAATGTAGTATCACAGATCACTACTAGTGTTGATGCGAATGTGAACGCAGAATTATATATCGAGCAATCACATGATTATGAATATTTCAACTCTTAATGTAATTACTAAGAGTGAAAATGTTACACCGAGTGCTATTATAACTACAAGTATTAGTTATAAACTAAACATGAATAGTAGTCGCAATGAATTAGATCCGGTATGAAGGATATGTTTGTTGTTTGTGGTAAGGAAATTATTAATAGTTTACTGATGGTAAAGGGAGGAATGGATTAGCGAGTGGATAGAAAAGATCGAAATGGTTAAGGATATTGGTAAGAGTCTAGAACATTGTGTAGCGAAATATGCTACAGGTATGTTGGTAGATTATGTTGTATCGTGATGGAACACGATGGTACAAATTTATAGTTAGGAAAATTATTGCTCAGATAATATGTTCGGGATTTAAAATTCTTGTGCCAGAGGACTTTTATTCGATTAATTAAGTTCAGAGACTGGAAAATGAGCTATGAAAGATGGAAATGTTGTGTGATGATCACTTAGAACGCGCTAATCGTTTAAAGGAATTGTCATGTCTGATAACATGGCTAATTACTCCTGAAGCTAAGCGAAATAAGCGCAATATTGGGGACTAACTCCATCGATAAGGAGTATAGTCAATCCTGTAAAATATACAACCTTTGGAAGGGTTGTGTCACAAGCCAGCATTGATATATTTGATTCTATGGGAAGTGGAATGAAAGGACGTTAGGTGAAACGTCGAGTGTTAAAGAAGGGAAATGACAAAGGTATAGTGCAAGATAGACTTGCGAATAAGTAGGTATGCCCTACAACCCAGAATTATACTAAGACTAGTTCTGGTGCGAAAACATGAATCGCATAAAGGGTCCTTCTCTAACTGTGGAAAATATGGTTATCGGCAAGAAGAAGAATGTCGGGTGATAGTAGGCCACAGGTATGGTAAAGATGGACGTAATGCCCTAATTGTAGAACCAATCGAAGCCATGTGAACCGGCAACCCCAACCCATTCGTGTACAGCCACTCCGAAACCAACAACTTCAATAACAATCCATTCAAAAAGACTAAATTATGCCAAACAGTTGTACTTGCTATGAATGTGGCAGTACAGAACGTTTCAAGAGAAATTGCCCAAAGTTGAACCAAGGTGTCATTGGAAGACGAACCTCATGACAAGCATCAACCTCTGATCAAGCAAGGAGCCGTGCTTTTGTGAGTAATTTGAATAAAGCACGTCATGATCCAAAGGTGTTGTTAAGTATGTGGTAATTTTAAATCAATAGACTTCAGTGATAATTTTTACGGTCGTCGATAGAAGTTAGTTCCTGCTAACCTCCTACCCTTTGGAAAGATACGATTAGTGAAACTATAGAACCCTATACTGTAGAATCGCTAACGGTAAACCCCTATTGGTTAACTAAATTGTACGGAATTGTCCTATTATTCTGAACGATTAACTTTCCTTATCGACCTACGACCAGTAAAACAAAGAAGTTTTGACGTAATGGTTAGCATGGATTGGCTAACTCAACATGAAGTAGAAATCAAATATGAAAAGAAGATGATTAGAAGGAGAAACACATATATATAGAAATATATGTGTTGGGTACAGAAAAATATATAACATACAGAGAAAAGTGTACGGTATTATGTTGCCACTCAAATCTCATCTTGAGATGTTATAATATTTACGACAAGAAGACGTGGTGTATTTGACAAACGTGATTGCCAAAGTATTTAAAAGAAAACATATAGAAGATATCCCGGTGGTGCGCAAATTTCCACAAGTTTTCCCAGAAGAACTCCCTGGATTACCGCCAACCCGACAGGTCGAATTCAGAATCGATGTAATGTCTCAAGCTGGCCCTGTTGCTAAAGCATCCTGCCGACTTGCACCGTCTGAGATGCAAGAATTATCCAATCAGTTACAAGAATTGCCGGATAAGATTTTATACGACCTAGTTAGTCACCATGGGGTGCACCAGTTTTAATTGGGAAATGAAGGACGGAAGTGTTAGGATATGTGTTAATTAGGGAGAATTGAATAAAGTGACGATCAAGAGTAGGTGCTCACTTCTTCGAAGTGAATGATCTGTTTTAACCAACTGCAAGGGACGATTTATTTTTAGAAAAATCGATCGTGGATATAGTTATCACCAAATGAGAGATCCAAGAGGAAGACGTTGCAACAACAGTGTTTCGGACTCGCTACGGCCATTATGAATTCTTAGTTATGCCTTTCGGGCTAACAAATGCGCCGGCAGCATTCATGGAACTCATGAACCGAGTCTGTAACTTTATTTTGACAAATTTGTCATAACATTCATTGATGATATTTTAATATATTCGCAACGTAAAGAAGAGCACGATCGACGGTTAAGGAAAATTGTGGAAGTGTTAAAGCAAGATGGGCTATATACGAAGTTTTCGAAATGTGATTTTGAATAAAGAGGGCATAATCCCTTGGTCATGTTGTGAAGCAACAAGGATTTAAAAAAGACCCAATTAAGATAGAAACCATTAAAATTGTGCCAAGCGCCGATTTTAAGTCTCCCCGATGGAGACGATGGTTTTGTCACGTATTGTGACGCATCGCGTAAAGGGTTAGAATGCGTGTTGACGCAGTATATTAAGGTCATAGCCTATACTCCCCGACAGTTAAAAGTACACGAGTAAGATTACACTACTCACGACTTAGAACTGGGAGCGGTTATCTATGCACTTAAATGTGGAGACATTGTCTCTACGATACGAAGTGCACCATCGTCACCGATCATAAAAGTTGCATCACATATTCGATCAGAAAGAACTAAATATGAGGCGTTGAAAGAGAGGTTATTGGAAGTGTTCTGGGTTAACAGTGTCCCCAGAGGTTATTAAATGTGTTTCTGGGGTAACAGAGTTCCCAGAGGTTATTGGAAGTGTTCTGGGTTAACAGTGTCCCCAGAGGTTATTAAATGTGTTTCTGGGGTAACAGAGTTCCCAGAGGTTATTGGAAGTGTTCTGGGTTAACAGTGTTCCCAGAGGTTATTAAATGTGTTTCTGGGGTAACAGAGTTCCCAGAGGTTATTGGAAGTGTTCTGGGTTAACAGTGTCCCCAGGGGTTATTTGATATGTTTCGGGGTTAATAGTGTTTTTCACTTGTGGGCCCAGTATAATTACATCGCTTATTTATGATTACCATAATGATTTGTTATGGTGTATTTAAATTAGTGAAACTCACCAACTATTCGTAGTTGACCCGTTTTCTCACATGCTTTTCAGGTACAACTAAGATAAAGTGATTGATTACGTGCTAAGTGCTTGATGTGTGTAAGGTTGCGTTCTGGACGTTAGGATACATTATAATGGATAGAATTATGAATCGTATTGTGTGATGTGTGTATCACCTAGACGGTAATGAAAGATGAGATAATGTAATTTTGAAGTATATTAATGCATTCGGTTTTTCTTTATAAACAATGTGGTTGATATCAGAGGTGTCTGTCGCATCCCGTTTACGTTTCCGCTGCGGTCACGGGGTGTTACAGAACTTGGTATCAGAACTTGGTTGAAAGAGGGACATTTGGAAAAGGAGGAACTTTACGGCAACGAAAGGAATTTCGGACAGCGCGTGGACTAAACTCTCTATTTCAAAGATCGGGTTTGGATCCCGACCCTCCATGACCTTAGTGAATTAATCATGGACGAAGCGCATAGATCGAAATAATCCATACATCCGGGATCGGATTTGACTATTGATGATACGGATATCTGAAAGGATTTTTATTAATGGTCGAGTTTGGAGAAAGATATGGTCACGTGTATTGGTGAATATTGAGTTATGCAAGAGATAAGGCTGCATACCGAAAACCCTTGGGAACGCCACAATGACAGAAAATTCGCCAATGATTGTGGGAATAAATTACATTGGATTTCGGGATGCAAATTCCCAAGATATATATCAAAGGCATGAGGAAAATTGGGTAATCGCGGATTGATTAACCAATCCTCACATTTCATCCAAATCTATGACGATTACCACAATGAATTCTCGCCCAAATTCATAATGTTGAAATGGTAACTCGTCGTTGAGTGCCATTTTCAATTATCTCAAATCAAAATAGTCATCCTACTTCCATTTGTGGAAGGCGGGGAAGGAAGCATCGGGAGCTTGAAGCTTTTTATGGGTGAAGTAATTATCACCAATTTGTTAAATTAAAAATGGGCGTCAATCAAGCCATAAGAGTCGAATTCATTCGAGAAACAACCAATCAGATTTATAATGTTTAAGACAAATTGAAAGCAGCGCGTAATTGGCAAAGGAGTTATGCCAACATTCAAAGGAAACCATTGTCGCCGGAAAGGGGTGACAAGGTATTTTAAGGCATCACCTTAGAGAGGTGATATGAGGTTTGGCAAAACCGAAAATAGCTTCTTAATAATTTGGACCCCATGAGAACTATCTCCATGGTTGGTCATTTAGTTTATCGATTAAAGTATTCTAGTGGCTAAGTACGATACATGATGTTTTGCCATGTATACGGATTGAATAGTGCCTAAGCGATGAGGCAACGAAAGTACTAGTAATAGAAGTACTCATAGAAGACATGTTCGATAACATAACTAATTCCGTAGTGATAGTAGACGGGAAAACTAAACAGTTTGGACACACCAAGCGTTATTAATTAAGATTAAGTGGAAATTCACAGCGAGGACCAGATTATACTTGGTAACGCGAGAGTGAATTCTGAAGGAAATACCCCCACCTATTTCCGCAAAAGGAAGTAGTGGATGCGTAAAATTTCGAGGACGAAATTTTTGTAACGGGGGGAGAATGTAACGATTCCGGCAAATTCAGGTATACCCTAGCCGGAATATACTATTTACGTGTTATTCAATACTGAATATATGAATTATAATGTGCTTATACGAGTATATAAGATTCACAGTACGAATTATACTCGAATATACAGCTAGTCGTATCGAAATTACGATTAATCGATGAACGGTTATTGAAACCCGAACGAATCGGGGATTACATTATAGACGAAATATATAATGTTTAGTGATGTTACGAAGTATTAAAGCTTCGGGATAAGTGGATTAAGGCACAGAAAAAGGATTTCGATTTAAAAGTACGTCGGTACGTTAAGCGAAACCTTTAATACCAAGCCGAGCAAGAGACGATCGATCAAGCCGAAAAAGATGCGTAATAACTAATAATATGACGTTTTAAGCTAATAAATGTCATGGTTTAAGTTTTTAAATCGGTTTTATATAAATTTTATTTTTAAGCCGAAAAACGACCGTGTTGGCCTCGTTTTGAGCGGAATTAAACGGTTAACCGAAAAACGAACTAAACCAGATTATCCACAACATTATCCGGATAACACAATCAAAATGAGTGGCCAAGAATGGATTTGTGGGACCCACCCCATCCACCCTATAGTCCGATCGGACTACACAACACCACAACACCTTTCATTTTCTTTTTTTTCAAGCAAAAATCACCCAAATCCTCTCCACTCTCAACTCCTTGATCAAAAACCGAGACAATTTAACAAGAAAAACCAAGGTAAAGATCGAATTATATACGTTTCCATCTTCGTTTCTTGAGTTTAATTGCAAGGAAATGAGGTTTCCAAGATGAAAACCGATTCTTGCATGATCAAGTGATGTATACGGGTTATACAAAGAATCTTGGTCCAAGAAATGAGTTAAACGAATCAAAAACGAATTTTTACGGTTAAATCTTTGTTTTCAGTATCATAACCGTAACCATGAAAGAAATGGCTTGATCGTGAGTGTAACTTGCTTGGTATTGTGGTATGTTGTTTGTAGGCTCTGTATTTAGTGGTAGATAAGGCGGAAAGATGAGTTTGTAGCTTGTAGTGGCGGAAAACGAAAGGTATATTCGGTTTTTGTCGGTGTATGTGTTTTTGGGCAGATTGTTGGTCGTTTAGAGTTAGGTCACGAAATTTTACAGAGGTGTTAAACACAAGGAAATATGAGTTCTGTGAATTTTTGGTAATTTTTGGATGAAGGATGAATATTTGGTGAATTTAATGCTCGGTTTTGGCCAAAAATGGTGAAAAATAGTTAAATATCATGAAAAATTCTGGAAAATTGTGGATAAGCTTTTTATATCATGTATAAGTCACACACAAAATTTGAGGTCCGTTGGAGAAGTCTAAGTAGGCTTTTCGGTTAAACGAGTTCTAGGGATTTCTAGCTCGGTTTTAGTAAAAATGGCACTTAAAAGAAGATTTTGGTTTTGGAAAAATTACAGGGGACTATGTGGATGGCAGGGGACATCCAGGAGAAATTTGGGATTTTTCTAAGATCGTTTGGTATTTACGACATATTTAGTGTTTAAATGGTGTTTAAAAATAGATAAGTAAATGTTAAATATAAGAATTAATTCTGGAAATTTTTTTATAAAATTCCCCACTGTTAAAAAGTGATTTCTGCAAAATTTCAAGATCCGAGAGTAAACGGATAATTATGTGTGCTAATTATCAAACTTTTAAAGTAAAATGCGTAAACCGGTGAAGTTCGCTTAAGCGAGCTGACTGGTGTATAAAAACCCTAAAAATGAACTATTTTCATATAAATGAATTAAACAAGTAAAAATAAATCATCCGAAAATAATTCGGATGATTTGAGTAATTTTAACATATTTTAACAGTTTCCGGTACGCTAAAGACGGAAACGGGTCCCACGGCCAAACGGGGCGTCTAAACCGAGCTCAAATTTCACAACTTTACTTAAACTATCAGTCAACGACTATTATCGGGTCGTGTGTGACCAAACTCATTTTTGAAACATAAAAACGGATAACAGTGCTAGGCACGCAAAACGAGAAAAACGACTAATAGTAGTTGTGACATTGGAACTCTAAACGACATCACAATCTGAGTCCGGAGAAGTATTTCTGGGTTAACATTGCCCCCGGAACAGGTACAGTACTGGGTTAACAGTGTCCCCAGATGTACCGATTGATAAGGTTAAAGTTTATATAAACAATAATTGTATAATAACGATCGTAGGGATCATATTACAGATTGGACGTGGTAATTGATAATGATTGTTGTTACCTGCTTGCATGTGCTAAGGTGAGTTTCACGTGCCCCTTTTACTGACTGTTTTAAATATTTTCCCGGGGCGGAAAGCATGTTTCTATCAAAATGATTAAAGTACATGCTGAACGCATGGAAATGAATGTATTTATATAATGTTTATTGTACGGGAATCGTACGGTAATGTATTAAAATGGTAATTGTTTGAGTTGTTAATATTGTAAGGCTCCGAACAGTGTTCTGGGTTAACAGTGTCCCCAGAGGTTATTAAATGTGTTTCTGGGGTAACAGAGTTCCCAGAGGTTATTGGAAGTGTTCTGGGTTAACAGTGTCCCCAGAGGTTATTAAATGTGTTTCTGGGGTAACAGAGTTCCCAGAGGTTATTGGAAGTGTTCTGGGTTAACAGTGTCCCCAGAGGTTATTAAATGTGTTTCTGGGGTAACAGAGTTCCCAGAGGTTATTGGAAGTGTTCTGGGTTAACAGTGTTCCCAGAGGTTATTAAATGTGTTTCTGGGGTAACAGAGTTCCCAGAGGTTATTGGAAGTGTTCTGGGTTAACAGTGTCCCCAGGGGTTATTTGATATGTTTCGGGGTTAATAGTGTTTTTCACTTGTGGGCCTAGTATAATTACATCGCTTATTTATGATTACCATAATGATTTATTATGGTGTATTTAAATTAGTGAAACTCACCAACTATTCGTAGTTGACCCGTTTTCTCACATGCTTTTCAGGTACAACTAAGATAAAGTGATTGATTACGTGCTAAGTGCTTGATGTGTGTAAGGTTGCGTTCTGGACGTTAGGATACATTATAATGGATAGAATTATGAATCGTATTGTGTGATGTGTGTATCACCTAGACGGTAATGAAAGATGAGATAATGTAATTTTGAAGTATATTAATGCATTCGGTTTTTCTTTATAAACAATGTGGTTGATATCAGAGGTGTCTGTCGCATCCCGTTTACGTTTCCTCTGCGGTCACGGGGTGTTACAAATGATGCTTCCAATAATGCACTCATCTCACAAGACAAATTCTCAATGTTCTAGACTACTCAGGGACAACAGAAATTTCCACCTTAGGGCAACTTCTCAATGTTTAAATCCACTCAGAGTCAATCATCTTCAACCTCACCACAACCAGCTCCAGTCTTCTTCACTAAACCTTTGCAATCTTCTGCTGCTAATGCTAAACCTCAATAATCTAGTGTTGCTCCTAGTCAGAACTCCAATCGAATTCCCGCTATCCCAAAGGAAATTCAAGAGAACATTGCTCTAACTGCGGGATTCATGAATTGCTACAATGCATTCCTTCCTGGAGATTTGGTTCAACCTGTAGTTGTGCTGAGCTTGATCAAATTCATCCAGATGATGTAGAAGAAATGGATATCTCTTGGCAAATCGCCATGGCAGTGTTTCGGGCTAAGAAATTTACTAAGAGAACGGGAAGGAATAATTGGAATATGCCAAACAATAAGAAGGTGAGTTTTAACAAAGACACTCTGAGGTGCAACAATTATCACGAGCCGGGTCACTTTGCTCGTGAATGTACCAACCCAGCAAAGGAGGGAAACACGGAAAGGGCATTGGTTCCAGTAGGAAATGCTAGAGGTGAAGTTGGGGGTAGTTCGGGGAATGGTGAAAGGGGTTTGGTTGCTCAAAAATTTTCATGGGCTGATCAGATGGCTGCTCTCAACATTAGTAATCAGACTGTTATTTATGCTCATGTTGAAGACACTGAAGAAGAAAATGCTGCTGAGGAGCAAGTTAAGGAACTTCAATTCACATTCATGGCATTTACTTCTCCCCGCTCATCTGAGGTAAGTTCTCAATCTTGTTCTCAAGCTTGCATTGATAAGATAAATTTGTATAAGCTTCACAATGATAACCTGATTAGAGAAATGGAAGTAGTAAAATCTGAAAACTTTAAACTTAAGAAAAAAGAGAAAGCCTTTCTAGATAAAATAGAAGCACATAAAAAGGACTTCTTTAAGCTTAAATCTGAATTCAGTATAAAATGTTGTCACCACCTAGATGCCAAACAGGAAATCGCTGAATTAACCGCTAAACTGGAAGCCTCCAAAACAGAGATTTTAAATTTAAATACTAAATTTGAAAGGGCTGAACTTGATTTCAAAAAATTCGAATGTTCAGTAAAGTGGTCAATATTGACAATTAGTTATGGTGGAAAGAAAACACAGCTGAGGGAATAGGATATAGTCAGGTACCCCCACCATACAATGACAACTATACTGATCTTCCTCTTGCTAATGAGCAGGAAGAGAAGGTAAAGGGCATGAAGTATGGTAAACAAGATAAAAATGATAAGTATGATCTTGTGCATGGATCATCCAATGCTTCACTTCACCAGGAACTGGACTCCATAATGGGAACCACTACTCGCGTACCCCGTTTGCTGTCTCATTAAGGGTTTAGCGAGTGGAAATTTAGATTCGAGAAATATGAACGATACTAAAATTTGGAGAAGCATAGTTAGGGGTCCTCAAGTTATCATTTACCAACGTGAGAATTCTATGGAAATTTTTGTGAAGCATGTTGCGATGTATGATGATGATGATCTTGCTAAAATAGAAGACGATGAAAAGGCACTCTCAACTTTGACTATGGCACTCTCACCTGAGATTGCCCTAGGTTTTAGAGAACTGCAATCTGCTAAGGAACTGTGGGAAGCATTGATTGAAGTGTATGAAGGGAATGAAGATATGAAGAGAAGTCGTCAAGATCTGATGCGACAAAAATTTAATATGTCTAATCATATTCTGGGAGAGTCGTTGGAAACTCAGCTTCATAGGTTCATAGCCCTTGTGACTGAGATGAAATTTGCAAGCATCTATCTAACCGCTGCTGAAATAAACAATAAGTTGCTGAACTCACTACCTAAAAGTTGGGATATACATGTTGCATTTATCAAGAAGACAAAGGATCTCAACAGGTTGTCAATATCCGGGGTTATGGCTATCATTCTGGCATGTGACATGGATGACCAACAACGTGCCATAAACCATGCAAACTCCTACACTGCAGCTGGTACAATGATGCTTCCAATAATGCACTCATCTAACAAGACAACTTCTCAATGTTCAAGACTACCCAGGGACAATAGAAATTTCCACCTCAGGGCAACTTCTCAATGTTTAAATCCACTCAGAGTCAATCATCTTCAACCTCACCACAACCAGCTCCAGTCTTCTTCACTAAACCTACGCAATCTTCTGCTGCTAATGCTAAACCTCAATAATTTAGTGTTGCTCCTAGTCAGAACTCCAGTCAGATTCCCTCTATCCCAAAGGAAACTCAAGATAACATTGCTCTAATTGCGGGATTCATGAATTGCTACAATGCATTCCTTGCTGGAGATTTGGTTCAACCCGTAGTTGCTGCTGAGCATGATCCAATTCATCCAGATGATGTAGAAGAAATGGATATCTCTTGGCAAATCGCCATGGCAGTGTTCGGGCTAAGAAATTTACTAAGATAATGGGAAGGAAAAATTGGAATATGCCAAACAATAAGAAGGTGGGTTTTAACAAAGACACTATGAGGTTCTACAATTGTCATGAGCCGGGTCACTTTGCTCGTGAATGTACCAACCCAGCAAAGGAAGGAAACACGGAAAGGGCGTTGGTTCTAGTAGGAAATGCTAGAGGTGAAGTTGGGGTAGTTCCGGGAATGGTGAAAGGGTTTTGGTTGCTCAAAAATTTCCTGGGCTGATCAGATGGCTGCTCTCAACATTAGTAATCAGACTGCTATTTATGCTCATGTTGAAGACACTGAAGAAGAAAATGCTGCTGAGGAGCAAGTTAAGGAACTTCAATTCACATTCATGGCATTTACTTCTCCCAGCTCATCTGAGGTAAGTTCTCAATCTTGTTCTCAAGCTTGCATTGATAAGATAAATTTGTATAAGCTTCACAATGATAACTTTATTAGAGAAATGGAAGTAGTAAAATCTGAAAACTTTAAACTTAAGAAAAAAGAGAAAGCCTTCATAGATAAAATAGAAGCACACAAAAGGGACTTCTCTAAGCTTAAATCTGAATTCAGTATAAAATGTTGTCACCACCTAGATGCCAAACAGGAAATCGTTGAATTAACCGCTAAACTGGAAGCCTCCAAAACAGAGATTTTAAATTTAAATACTAAATTTGAAAGGGCTGAACTTGAGTTCAAAAAATTCGAATGTTCCAATAAAATGGTCAATATTGACAATCAGTTATGGTGGAAAGAAAATGCATGTGAGGGAATAGGATATAGTCAGGTACCTCCACCATACAATGACAACTATACTGATCTTCCTCTTGCCAATGAGCAGGAAGAGAAGGTAAAGGCATGAAGTATGGTAAACAAGATAAAAATGATAAGGCTGATCTTGTGAATGCACCTGCATATACCTTAGGAATGAACGCTTCTAATGTTTTTATTTCATATGCAAAGAAAGTAGTCGTTGAGGAATGGACTGATGAGGATGATGACTCCTGTGTTTCATTTAATAAAGATATTAATTATGATGTTTCTTTAAAACTATCTGTTTTGAATTCTGTTAGTTCGACTGTTTGTGTGGGCTCTGGTTTTAAGAGCAAAGACAATTGTGTGGTTGATTCTGTTAAAACTTTGAAATCTGGTGATGTGGTTTTTAATAAGAAAATTAAAATAAGAAGTTTACTAAAAATTACTCACCACCCAAGTTTGTTAAAGAGGGATGCTCAAACGAACAAAAGGTGTTGAACCAAACAACATGTCAAATGGTAAATATCAAGCTAAGCGATCTGACCCACACAATAGATCAAGACAAAGAGTCCACTACAATGATTTTCATATAAAACGTAAAACATGTTTTAATTATGGGATTCCTGGTCATATTCCTAGAAACTATCCACATCGTCCATATGTTCCGTACTAAGGATTCTATCAGAGGAATATACCTCGTGATACCTATCTACGGAATTTCAGGTATCGCCAGGTAAATCCCTCTGACAGTGATTGGAACAGAAACAAATCTGGTAGGTTTCGTCTTCATCAGACCAAGCCTAACATGTTTGGTAGGAATAATAGGAACCTTGCTTTGATTTCAAAAACCAACTCGGTTTCTAAATCAAGGCCTGTCGGGAGAATAAATTCGTCTGTTCCCCCCACTCGCAAACCAGAGTCTGAACCATCCATTCGTACAAACAACAGTAAATCTTATAATGGTAAACACGAATGGTTGCCTAAGTGTCCGGTGAAAAAGGTTCCAACTTCTATATTAGACAATCGAGAAGATATGTCATGGCAACCCGTGATAAGTGTAGATGAGTCAGGTGTACCCAGTGTTACTATGGACTGGGTAGCAAAGTCTAACTAATCCCGCACATCATGCAGGAGCAGTTATGGAGGAATATCATCAGACCTTGGTATGTTGACAGTGGTTGTTCCAGGCACATAACAAGAGACATCTCCCAACTACGCGACATTCAAATTTTTAACGGTGGGTATGTTTCTTTTGCGGGAGGAGAAAAGGGGATGATTACGCAGAAGGTTACTGTAAGTAATGGTGTTTTGAAATTTGAGAATGTTAATTTTGTCTCAGAGTTGAAACACAGTCTGTTAAGCGTGTCACAAATCTATGATAAAGGTTTTTCAACTCATTTTACTAATAAAGAGTGTTTGATTTTAAAACCTGGTATCATACCAGAAGACTGGATTATTGTTCGAGCACAAAGAAAAGACAATGCTTAAGTGATCGACATGAACAAAAATGTTCTTGATGAAATAACATGCCTATTTTAAAAAATGTCCGAACATAATGCCATGCTTTGGCATCGTCTTCTTGGTCATGAAAATGTGAAAAACTTAAATCATCTTGCAAAAAATGATTTGGTGCGAGGTTTACCCGCCAAAGATTTTGTTATTATTGAAAAGTGTGTGGCTTGTGCCTTGGGTAAACATCATCGAAAATCTCATAAACCAAAATTTCTTAACACCATCTCATTTATGTTTCAATTATTGCATATGGACCTTTTCGGTATGGTTTGTGGTTTGAGTCTTTCTCGCAGCTCTTATTGTCCCATTATTACTGATGACTACTCACGTTTTACTTGGGTGTTTTTCTTGTCAAATAAGAGTGAACTGCAGAATTGATCAAGCGATTCGTTATGCTTATGGAGAATCAGCTGAATCTGAAGCTGAAGGGAATTCGTTGTGACAATGGTACAGAATTCAGGAATGCTTCATTGAATTATTTTTGTTCAGAGAGGGGGGGGGGGGTGCTTCGTTAGTACGGCTCAATTCGGTCACCGCAACAGAATGGTGTGGTTGAAAGGAGAAACAGGACTCTTATCGAGACAGCAAGGACCATGTTGTGTGACTCTAAACTGCCATTGTTCTTCTGGGTAGAAGCTGTTAATACAGCATGCTATGTTCAGAATCGGGTGATAATCAACAAGTCCCAAATGAAAACTCCATATGATATTATCTATTGTCATAAACCCACAGTTGCAAATTTTAGAGCGTTTGGTTGCCCGTGTACTCTACTGAATCTCGAGTCAACTCGAAAATTCAGGGCCAAAGCTTATGATTGTTATTTTGTTGGTTACGCTAGTCATACCGCCTACAAAGTCTACATTAAGTCAACCAAGAGGATTCTAGAATCATATGATATAAGTTGGTTGGAAGAAAACGAGACCGATGCCCGTGTTGGTCCTAACTGGCTGTTCGATTACAATGAACTCTTCAAACCGTTCAATGTGCTTCCAGTTATCAACACAGAAACTTCAGGTGGCGCTTCCGTAGATGCTGAGAAAGAAGACATACATGTCGTATCTCATCTATCTCCAATTCTGGACGATGATCTCACAGAACCACTCGATGTCTCTCCGCCTGTGTCCGTCAATCAACAAGAAGAAGTTACTGAAAAAGTGTCCTCACCAACTTCATCAGAAAATGCTCCAATAGTTGAGGGGAAGAGTCCCATTCAACAAATTTTTGGAAGTACTTTGTTTCACAATGTCATCCCAAACGAATACGTTGCCAGCACCTCGTATTCACACAGTACGGTAGCCTCTGGCTGGAAGAATCCCCTCACTGAGATTGATGAGAATCTTTCAAACTTACCTTCTACCGGTGTTGTTCCCGAACAATCGATTCCATCAAGAGTCCAACGAAATCATACAATTGAGAATATCATAGGTCCTCTTGAGAGAGGCGTGTCCTCCATAAGTCAGACATGACATATAAACAGCTGCTTGTTTTATTGTTTTATCTCTCAGATTGAACCAAAATCGGTAGAAATGGCTCTTCAGGAACCGAGCAGGATGGTTGCTATGCACTAAGAGTTAAATCAGTTTGATAAGTTGAAGGTATGGAGATTGGTTGAGCTGTCGGTGGGAAAATAAGCACTAGATACGAGATGTGTTTTTTGAAACAAGCAAGATGATACGGGGGTTATTGTTAGAAACAAGGCATGGTTAGTCATTTGTGGTTTTCGACAGGTTGAAGGCTTAGATTACACTAAAGTTTGTGCTCCCGTAGCTAGAATTGAAGCCATTTAAAATTTTCTGGCTTATGCTTCGTTCATGGGTTTTACAGTCTATCAGATGGATCTTAAGACGGCGTTTCTGTATGGTGAAGTTAAGGAAGAGATTTACGTGGAACAACCACCGAGGTTTGTAGACTCAAAGAATCCCACTCATGTCTACAAGTTAGATAAGGCAATGTATGGTCTTCATCAAGCCCCTCAGGCGTGGTATGCTAAATTGACGGCACATCTTCTGGGTCATGTTTATAAAAGAGGGACCATTGACCAAACTTTGTTCCTTCAAATCGTCGGGAGAGATTTGATCCTGGTTCAAACTTATGTGGATGACATTATTTTTGGATCAACCAGTGCTGGTTTGTGTTCTGAGTTTGAAGAGGTGATGAAGAAGAGGTTAGAGATGAGCTCACTGGGGGGAAATGACAACGTTTCTAGGGTTGCAGGTTCGTCAGAGTTCAACGGGAATTTTGCTGCATATAGGAAAGTATGTTGAAGGTATGCTGTAAAGTTTGAATTTCAATTTTCCAAGAGTGCTACCACTCCTATGGAGGAAAGGCCTCTCTTGTCCTTTGATCCTGAAGGAAGTCCCATAGATCAAACGTACTATCGATCGATGATCGGGTCCCTGATGTATCTCACCGCTAGTCGTCCTGGCATCATGTTCCCTGTCTGCCAATGTGCCTGTTTCCAGGCTAACCCTAAAATTTCTCCTTTAATTGTTGTTAAACGTATTTTTAGATATCTAAAGGGACAGCCGAAGTTAGGTCTTTGGTATCCCAAAAACTCAGATTTTGATATTTATAATTATGCTGATAGCAATTATGGTGGAGATGACATTGACAGGAAAATCCACATCTGCCGGTTGTCAGTTTTTGGGCGATCGTATCATATCATGGCAATGCAAGAAGCAACAAACGGTATCTACATCAACTGCCGAGGCTGAATATGTTGCTACGTCAGCTTGCAGCTCACAGGTTATCTGGATGCAACATCAATTGCTGGATTACAGTTTGGAATTTCTTGACACCTTTATCTTTTTTGATAATGATGTTGCCATTGCAATTGCTAAAAATCCGGTTCAACACTCAAAAACCAAGAACATTGTTATCAAAATTCATTTTATTCGCGACTGTTACAATCGAAAATTAATTCATCTAGTGCAAGTTCACACTGATAATAATGTTGCGGACTTATTTACAAAACGGTCGGAACAGCCATATTTTATGTGCTTGTGGGTTTTCTTAAAATGCTTCGTTTCGAGGATTGAGTCTTTTTGAGAATAAATTTGTACATATTCTATAAATTTGCACATATTTAGGGGGAGAAAAATCAAAAAAAAGTCAAAAAGAGTGTATGTGCGTTATCTTTTTATAAAAATCAAAAAGTCAAAAAGAATGTGTGTGCGTTTTCCTTCTTTTATTTTCATGTTCGCTTAAAATTATGTCGGCTACTCAAGTTTGAAGGACATATACATGTATATGTTTGGTCCTGTCATCTACCCGTAGATGACACAGGACAACCATTTACCTAAAGACTGAAAGTATCCGGGGCGATTGTGATGCGTTGTGTTTTAAATTCTTTCACTTAAAATTATGTTGGTAACTCTAAGTTGGAGAGACATGTATTTTCATATGTGTTTGGTCCTGTTAACCACTTGTGGACATAAGGGATAGCCATTTACCTGAAAACTAAGAGTGACCGGGGTGACTGCGTTTTAAAATGTGTCTTTTGTAACTTTCTAGGAAGTGATATGATTATTTAGTTAATAGCTTCTCGAGGCTTCAGAATATTTTCAAATGGAAATTGATCCAACCTTTGGAAAATGATAGATAAATTGATTCCGTGTGCCTAACGGGTGAAGTTATTAAGCTTAAAAGGCACTAACACCGTCATTGATTTGTATAGTAGTTTCCCATGATGTGTAAACGATGAAGTTATATAAACTAAATCTGCTAAACTCAATGTGGAGAGTCATCTTGAAGAAATGTGCATGTCTCCATATACATCTCTCTGAATGATAGGCTGAAAAGTAATTACCCAGTCAGACACGAGCCCATTAGTGTCTTGATCACCAAAAATATTGTGTTATTTTGTTTATTAAAAAAAATCTGTTGTAAGTATATATATGATATTATGATGCTAAATTCTTGGTTTTTCAAAGGATTAAAGGGTCAAACTAGAACTACAAGGGTGGGGCATTCAAATAAGTCCTAAACACTCTGAATGAAAGGCATTTAAGTCCAACGTTCAACCTTAAAGCTTAAAATTCTCTTGCTTTCTATAAACGTTTTGATCAAGCAGTAGGGGTTGGAGTCAAATTGGGGTGATCTGGGGAAAGCCAAATACGCTTTGAGAAGAGTTAGGAGTCACAGGTCCATACGTGGTGTCCATTTGAGATTTATGCCTAACTGTACCTAATCCATATCACTGACGCAATGAAAATCATGCTAAGTTTGTGATACCTTCCATCAACCTGTCTCTTTATGTCATAATAACGCTGAACACGAATCCTTGTGAAAGTACCTTAATCAATAAGATTCCATGTTCGGATATTTTCATAAAGGTGGCGATTTTATCAAAAACTGAAATTTGATCCCAAATTTGCTTAATTACTAGAAGACAGGTGTTTCGGGTTATGTTCTTAAACTGCGATTCATTTTTATTTTTATTATTATATTCTACTTAATTTTGTTTTCACCTCAAGATTACTCTCCTTGAAACGAATGTTATAAAAGAGCTATCTTTGACTTTGGTTAAAACTTGTTGGGCTTTGAGTATGTGTACAGTGTGTTTGATATTGTTTGTTTTGGGCTTAGTGTGTTGGTTTGGACTTGTCTAGTTGGGTTCTCGGCCCACTCTTGATTGAGATATAAAAGGCATCAAATCCTTTTTATTTTCATTGTTATCTTCTCTCCAATAATACACTGGCCGAAAACCCTAAACCATCTAGCTAATCTTCAAAGAATCTGATTGTGTGCTTTGTTTGCTGATTGTTCTTATTTGATAACAGGTAGGGGATCGGCAGATGACGTATTTGATATTGTATGGGTTAGATTATGATTTAGATGACTGTCCGGGTCGTTGTTTGATGATTCATATAATAGACTCTCATTATATTGGACACTAGGGTATATACCCGCGTAACACGTGGGTGGAGTAACATGTCTTCAAACATTCTATCAAAAGAAACTCATTTGGCATCACCACCTGAAAATATAATACAACAATAGCATTCAAATTAAATATACCATAATAACATATTTAATAATGAGTAACATTTGAACATTAATAAAGTTATTTTTATTAAATTGTTGTTTTTATTAAAACAAAATAACATATAACAACAAACAAAGTAAAATGACAACATAAAACATATTTCTAACTTAAATCATTAAACCAAAAAGATAAATCAATAAAAACATTTTTTTGGCCGTCATTTTATAACTAACAAATTTGATACTATTTCAAAACAACCGTTTTGAAATATTTTCATAATAGTTACAAAATATAAAAAAAATATGACTAATTAATTTATAAATAATTACAAAAATGAAAATCAAATCTGTTAATTTGAAAACTTCAAAAAATTATGAAAATATTTTAAAATAAATTTAAAATTATGGAGAGTATTAAAACCTTTAAAACTTTGTTGAAAATTGGTCAAATTCCGAATTTAAAAGGAGCTTAGATATGTTAATTAAATTGTATTAAAACCACTAATACAATTTATTGAGTTTAACTATCCTTATTAGTTATTTAAACAAATAAGGATAGTCAAACTCAATAAATTGTATTAATGGGATACTTAAATTATAACTTATTAATTTGGTTTTTATAACAAATAAGGAAAGTCAAATTAATTCGGTTAATTTGAAAACCTCAAAAAATTATGGAAAGATTTTGAAATGAGTTTAAAATTATGGAAAATATTAAAACCTTTAAAAATTTGTTGAAATATTGGTCAATTTCCGAATTTAAAAGAAGTTTAAATATCTTGTAATTAAAATCATGAAAACTTTATAACTTATTTATTGGGTTTTCCATATATATTGTAATTGGTTATATATTGAAAATATAATGTATCTTACAATATAATAAAATAATAATGTTTTAAGTCAAATATATTGAAATATAAAAATGGTAAGGAGTAAATGTTATTATTTCTGTCAAAATAAGATGTAACAACTAATTAGAAAATGTAATAAATTAATAATAACAAAATTACTAAAATTATAATAATAATTATAAATTATAGAGATTATTATTAATAAATAGATAAATATAAGATACAAAAATAAAATTTTTCTTTGATACATCGCTTTTGATTAAAATATATTAAATGGACAAAACCAACAACGATATATAATTGATTATATAAAAATCAAATAAATTACATGAATTGTGAAAAATACATAAATACATGAATAATAACAAAAATATACATCAATATTAAACAAAAAATAAGATATCTTATCAACAAATCTTCAACCCATGAAATTAGCTATATCAATTTGGGAACATAACCTGAAATGAGAAAATTAAATATTAATATTCATTTTACAAATAATAAATTTTAATCGTGGTAATTTTACATGTTATGAAATATTTACCCAGTAATTCATAAAATTCAAATTTAATTTAAATTTGGAAATTTATAAATTTTAAATTACATCATTTTAGAAATAATAAATTTTAGTGATGGTAATTTTAGACATTATGAATGTTTGTTTAATCAGCCATTTTAAAAATTCAACTTAAAGTTAAATTGAACTTTAATGTTTGGCCAGACAATTTAAAAATGTTTGACCAACTTAAACGTTTGACCAGCAATTAAATAAAAAAATCAACTTTAATTTAAATTTGGAAAATGTAATCTTTTTAATCAAATCGTTTAACTTACCAACTTAAACGTTTGACCAGCAATTAAATAAAAAAATCAACTTTAATTTAAATTTGGAAATTTAAACTTTTTAAATCAAATCGTTTGGAAATTTAAACTTTTTAAATCAAATCTTTTAACATACCAACTTAAACGTTTTACCAGCAATTAAATAAAAAAATCAACTTTAATTTAAATTTGGAAATTTAAATTTAGAAAATAATAAATTGTAATGATGGTAAGTTTAGATGTTTTGAAATATTGACTTACCATTTATAAATTTCAAATTTAACTTAAATTTGGAATTTAAAATTCGAAATTGTAATCGTTTTAGAAATAAAAAAAAGTAATCGCGGTAATGCTACATGTTATGGAATGTTAAACCACTGATTTACAATTTATTATTGGCCTTACCGGAAAAAGAATAATGATAATGTCCATGGATGAAACTTTTTATTTAGAACCTAGAAGAACAACATGTAAAAGAAAAATACAGGAAAAATATAAAACTTCAAATACATATAAAACAACCATTGTTATAGGTATAACACATGAACCGAAAAACTACCGGAAAAACATAAAAACGTAGATATATTAGCTTAATCGCTGTTTTTAATTTAGAACCTAAACTGATTTAAAAAAAATCAGTTAAGAATGAAAATAAAGATAAAAAGGTTAGATCTACAATAACTGAAGTAAATATGATGTTGCCGGAAAAAGATATAATCTTGCCGGAAAATCATATAACATTGTTGACCATTAAATTATAATATATAACCTTACCGGAAAACGATTAATCTCGATCTACATTACAAGAATATAGAAGATGGTGGATGCTAGAGTTAGAGAGAGAGAGAGATTAAATACAAACAAAAATGGAAAACAAAAATCTTACAGGAAAACCGTAATAAATTCAAAATATCAATTCAATTTTGGATTTTGATATACACTTAAAGAGATTATTATGTCTGGTCCCTCGATTTCAGCTGGATCTTACTTAATCATGTCATAACTCACACAAATAGATGTGTCGACAAGGGAGTTAATGACGGGTTGCTAAATTTAGAAAGATGACCGTTTGTTAAAGGCGGAATCAATAACAAACATACGGTTGCTTAATCAATATTCAAGGTAATCAACACAAACAAGATTCACTCAAAAGATTTGCATTCATATAATATTCATCATACAAATTGGATAATCGATTTAGGGTTTCTTGAAGGAAAGTTTATCCGTACGTATCCTAGGACAGCCGTCACACACACAATATTCTTTTCTTAATTAATGTGTCTGTCTGCCTTGTCCTTATCCGTCTTTCGTCTTAGGCGGCGTGCCCTAAAACATTCTATTTATAGGCCTGCCACCCTAGGACAGCTGTCATTCCTTCTAGAAACCCCAAACGTAAATACATATTCAAATTACATAATCAGATAATATTCTAAGTGTAAAACAAGTCTTCCAGGTAGGCTTTGCATTAATCTTCATTCTCCGAGTACGCTGTGTACTCTGCCATTCTTCAGCACTTGGTAACATAGAAGTGTGCTCGGATCAGTTTCCGGGTAGACTTTACTTGAAGAGTATTTTAACAAGTAAAATACTCACCGAGTAGACTTCAATCTTCTTGACTTTGCCAGACTTTGCCCGACAAACTCTTACGAGCAACCTTGTTCTTCAGTGGTCCATTTCAACTCCTTGCTATAACATAACTTATTAGCAAAGTGTACTCGGGAGTACTGTTCCTTTGCTTGAGTTGAACCTTGCTCGATATTACTTAAAGATATTCATTTCAATCATCAAGCATGTTTGGACCACTATTATTAATGAATACCTTACCCGGTCTTCCAATCACTTGGCTTCATGAGCTTGGTTAGCCAAAAGCTTACTCGGGAGTGAACTTTACTTGGCTTTGAAGAACAGGCTTGCTTGACAAAGTGAACCTTGCCCGGATTTACATAAACTAGTGAACCTTGCCCGGCAATGCACTAATTTGCAAACCCTGCTCGGATATCCACTAAAGAAGACTACTTGAAGATAACCTTGCCCGATAGACAAAATATCGTACCCGGCTAAGTAAAAGCTTGCTCGGATGTCTAAGGTGTGCCCGGATCCATATTTAGAAAATTCTGAGGAGGTTGAGAAGATTCCAGTCTTCCATGTACTTCATTTTGGTCAAATCTTAGACTTAACAATCTCCCCCTTTGGTCAATTGTTTGACTCAACAATCCCCCCCTAGATTGGAACACCTCAGCTGACCCAAAACATTTATAAGGTTACTTACACTTAGTCAAAATACACATCAAATCAAAAGTCAAATTACATATTCAAATAACATAAACAAATTACATATTCAAAAGCTGTCCGAAGACATTACAAAACAAAGCCTAATCTAGGAGTTTTGTCTTTTCCATTCATTGTAGGCAGCTTGTCTTCTCATTGCTATTACAGATGCAGCTCTTTCCCTAAAGATATTGAGAATTTGGTAGTGAATGTGCCCTTCTGGAATCACCAAATCTCTTATATCCATCAAGTCTTCATTATGTAAGTAGGTTAAATCTGCATCTTTCTTGATTATAGCCAGAACTTTTCCATCATAATTTTTCAGTACATAGTGACCAGCATTTTCTTTGTATTCTATTTCAGCAATGATACCATTCCTTTGCACAGTGTAGTTGGGCCGTGTCATTCTTCTTTCAAGACTTATGCATGTGTTCATATTTGACAGTGGATTCCTATCTCTGACATTCATCACAAAATCTCTCTCAGCAATGTCCATCCTTTTCAATTTTTCTGACCTCTTTGACTTGTGAAGCTGAATCAACTTCCAACTTCTCTTTTGACTTAAGAATGGGAATCCCTTCTCAGCTTCATCCAGTAAGAACTTTGACAAATTATTCATTTGTCTTCCAGCCATCCTACTTCTGTTTCGGTAATCATACAGGTTGAGTCTGGCCATTCTTTCTAGTTGTTCTTGAGTGTATTCATAGAAATCACTCCTCACAACTATGTCTCTCAACAATCGGCTTTCCATAATTACTTTCAAAGACTCAGTAATAGAATCAAAGTAGAGGTCTCTTGGAAGATCCATATTGGATTGTGGTCTTGTTGTCCTCTCTTGCATAGATCTACTAGATTCACCTCTTCCCCCATGTGGATGCCTTCTTGAAATTTGTGGCCTAAAAGGGATAGACTTCTTTGGTTTACTAGGCCCCAAATTAAAAGTTTTGATATAAATGGCCTCTACCATTTCGGTTGGAAGGTTGGCTAACTCAACAACATTCTGTCCTGCTAGTCTTTTCAGATCCAGCAGCATTCTTGCCATACCAGGAGTGTTTGCCAATCCAGCCGGCACAAAGCTTCCATCCACAAAGGTTCTTGGGTTATCACTTTCCCTCAAAGCTTTCTCCCAATCAGCCTTTTGTATGTAGAAAAGTTCTTTTAAATCTTGTTTCTCCAAGGCATTGAAATCTGCTTCACTCATTCCCCTTTGATCAATCATAACATTCCTCAAAATGTTTATCATTTCTTCATTTTCCCAAGGAATTATTCTTTCATCTTCAGGTTCAGAATTTGATTCCTCTGGGATGGATGTTTCAACAATGGGCACTTCTTTTGATTTCTCCTTTTCAACCTGTTTCTTTTGTTTCTCCCTCAAAGTTTGGATTTTTCTCTTTTTTGCTTGAGGTTCATCAGTTGGTTCAGTCTGTCTGGTAGACCTTTCAGTTTGAGCTCTTTTTAGCTTTTCTTTTCTCTTCAATTTATTATACTGGTCTACCACTGATTCTCTTGACATGTGCTTAACAATTTCAGGCTTCATACCTCTCTCCAGCAGGTATCCACACATACCTCCAAACTTTTTCTTCAAAGATTCAATCTTCTCAAGTTTTTCATTTTCTTTAACACATTTCTCAATTACCTTTTCTCTCTCATTGTTATACAGATCTTGAAGTTTGTCAAAGTTGAAGTGAGACAGATCTTTCTCTGAATAGTTGTGCCTTCTGAGACATTCCTGAATTTCTGACTTTCTCTGTTTTTCTCTTCCATCTTTTTCTTCAAAACATCTCTCTTTATCAAGTCTCCTTTTCTTTTCTCTTCAATTTATTATACTGGTCTACCACTGATTCTCTTGATAGGTGCTTAACAATTTCAGGCTTCATACCTCTCTCCAGCAGGTATCCACACATACCTCCAAACTTTTTCTTCAAAGATTCAATCTTCTCAAGTTTTTCATTTTCTTTAACACATTTCTCAATTACCTTTTCTCTCTCACTGTTATACAGATCTTGAAGTTTGTCAAAGTTGAAGTGAGACAGATCTTTCTCTGAATAGTTGTGCCTTCTGAGATATTCCCTGAATTACTGACTTTCTCTGTTTTTTCTCTTCCATCTTTTTCTTCAAAACATCTCTCTTTATCAAGTCTCCTTTGCAACTGATCATCACCAAGATCAGCCAAAGATTCAAAACTTATGCCATATATTCTCAATTATACAACCAATGGATTATTCTTTTTAGCTTCTCTAATACTCAACTCAATGTTTGCAATCTGTTCATCAGTCATTACAACTTGTGGGGACACAACATTGGTAGCTTTGACACTCTTCCCTTGATCATTCTCAGGATCATCATTATCATCATCAGAATCCTCAGACTCATCCTCTCCTTCAGTTAAGTCATTCATAGCATCAATATTTGGTTCATCAGAGGGTGGATGATCTGGTTCACTTCTGACTGGAACATTAGGAACACCTGGAATTTGTTGTCCTGGTTGTAGTGTCTTCAATGGGATTGCCCTGATAGGGCTAGCTTCATTATCACCTTCATCATCAGGAGTCTCAACATAACATTTGTTCTTTTCGTCCCATTTCCCTTTCTTTGTTTTTCTCTCATCATCCCTTTTCTGTTCATCAAATTTTCTTTTTCTTGTATATACTTGCTCAAACATTTTGGCTCTTTCCATCCTGATTCTGGTGATTTTTGCCATCATTTCTTCTACTGATTCACCAGTTGGCCTTTCAGGTTCCTTTTGAGGCATTTTTTCAGATTCATTCTCAGGTAGGCTCTGTGGTTGAAACATACTAACCACCAAAGCCAAAGAGTTGTCAGCTTCCTCAACTCTGCTCAAATTAATCAATGTTTCAATTGCTTCTTGATCAGCCACATCATCAATAATTTCTTTTGCAAGTTTGGCTTGTTTGATCAAGATCTCATGTTCTGCCATTTCTTCAGAAGTCATGGATTGAGCCAGTATCTCCCTGTCCCTTGTTTCTCTCAAGATATTCTCTTGTTCTCTTAAGGCATCAGCAGCAGCAATAGCATCATCTTTAAATAGTACATCCTTTTCAGGATATGCCTTTACAGGCTCTTCTTCAGTGACTTTTGCTTTTCCCTTATCAGTTCTTCTCCTTACATCCTCTTCATCTTCAGACTTTACATAGTCATCAATCTCTTTTTCTAGTGCCTCTAACTCAGGGTCATACTCTACCCTCTTGGAGCTTTCAGGTTGTTCAGTATGAGTGATGGGCTCCTCAGCAGCAGTATTCCCTTCATTCAACACTTCAGTCTCAACTCCAGTTTGAAAGTCAATTAAGACATCAGTTGCTATATCGGTAGTAGCTACATTTTCCTTAACATTTGTCTTTTCAATCTCATCCACTTTCTCAACATTTTCTTCATCACTTCTTTCTTCATTGTAATCATAGTCCTGTTCTCCGACATCTGATCTATCACCATCATACTCAGCATCCTCAATCCTCCTCTCCTCACTGCTTTCCTCTCCATCATCATAATCAATCATAATCAGTTTTAAACTGTCTGCAGTTTCCACAACTGTTATAGTTTCTTCAACATTCACACCAGAGACAGTTGGCATATAGTCATTCTCCCCCTGTTTTAGGGCAGCTGAGGTCTTCTCAACCTCCTGCACCAGGGCTTGAATTCTTAAGTTTGCTTGTACCAACTTCTCTAACAGCATCACATTTTCATTAGTCACCTCCTCAATTCTTCTTCTGAACTCAACATTTCTATCATTAAGTCCAGATTTCTTTGAAATGTGTCTGTATGTGAGGTTGTAGGTGGTGATGTAGAAAAAGGTTCAAACTCAGGTTGTTCTGTGGTGTGAGTTTGGAAAATGGATGGTGGTGGTGATTGTGTATGAGGTGGGCTTGAAATGAATGGATCAGTATGAATTGGGCTTGTTGGTGGTGGTGTTTGTGGTGGTGGAGATATATGTGTTGATGATGGTATAATTGGTTGGTCAATGTGTGGCGGTGACTGTGATGGTGTTGGAATAGGTTGTTCTATTTGCTCAAATTGCTCCCCCTGATCAGGTGCAACAATATCCATAGCTACTCCAGCTCCTCCTTCATCTCCATCTACATCATCATCTCCATTATCAGAATCATCATTATCACTCTCATCATCATCTCCTCCTTCCTCCTCTGAGCTTAACTCAGGCACTGGCATTATTTTCAAATTATGATCCAACAACCATGGGAGAATTTCAAATGGAGCTTCAGAATTGAATCTGTTAGCAGCACCTGGATTCTTAATTCTCTTATAAGTGTCTGGATTTTGCAGCAGGTGGGTTATGCCAATAGTGGGTAGATCTTGCAATTCTCTGTTGAAGATATCTGTAAGAACCTTGGGTATTGCAAAAACCTATCCTTCTCTTCCTTCTTCAAGTTTGAAACTAATCCCTCAAAGTTCATCTTTGAGAAATTAAATGGCAAATCATAAATGATTCCAACAGTGGCAATTGCTAGATCACGACTCATCAAGGTCCATGATCCTTTCCTTGGAGCAAACCCCTATATCACATGGTGAATGAGGAATCTATATAGCATTGGAAACATCCCCTTTTAAAACTGCCCATCATGTACAGTTCCCTGATAACCTATTGTCTCATTAAAGATCCACATCAGGTGATCAGTGTTGAAATTAATATGATTATGATGATCATCATTCAACCGTAAACATCTTCTTATCATCCTTTCTGTCACATGTATCTCATGTCCAGCAACAGATGCTTCAATTCTTTTCCCATTGATATCTTCAACAAGTTCCGCAGATCTCCAGAAATCCAGTGAATGATTTCTGTAGATGACAGGATTTTCAGTGAAGGCAAAACTGACATTTGACTGAGCCATCCATGTAATCATTCTTTCCATCGGCTCGTTGTCAGGTGTGACTTGTAAAAGTGCACACATATTGTGCTTCTTCTCGAAGAAGTATTTGGGTTGTTCTTCTTCTGCCATATCTGAACATCACAATCAAAATATTCAAAGTGAAATTAGTCATAAAGTTCATTACTTTAGATAATTTCAAGGTATAAAAATGAAGAAGAATGAGAGAGAAAATCATCAAGAACCTGTTCTTCGACAAATTTGTAACCTAAACACATAAACAGAGCATTAGTAATCAAATACATAATCAAAGCCCATTATAGTCTAATCGTGATCGGAAGACATATTATTAATGCTTACAGAGTCGGAATTAGAGGGCTAATTCAAGTTAGGGTTTAGATTAAAGATGAATGTGATAAGTCGGTTTAGGTTTCTTTGCGAGTAAGCAGTTGCAGTGGAAGGAGAGAGAGGGAAAAGTAATGTTGAAAATTTTTCCTAACTCCCTCTTATATACCTTTTGAAAGTGGGTTTTAAATGCTTTTTGTCGTTTAGTGAGTTATTAGCTGTCACACAGTAACATTATCCACTTGATATATTAAAACATTTCTTTACCCTTTTAGTAAACCTTACTCGGAAAATTTTAACATATAACTAAAGTCTACTCGGTATACTTCCACTTACACAAAGCTTACTCGAATAATGAAAGCATCAAACCTTGCTTGGTCAAACCAAGTAATTTAAAGTCAAGACACTTTTGAAGAAAGCTTACCCGAAATACCAGATTTCTTGAGAAATTAATCACAAGGCAAATAATCAAGTATGAAATATCAAATAATCAATCTTACTAGAATAAATTAAGATCCCCTTATATATTTGCTGAATTCAAATTAATTGACTTAAACTAGCATACACCCTAAAGGAATAATGATCATAATCAATCAATCTTACTAAGAAACATATTCACTCAAGTATACTTGGAAGCATAGTGTGCCCGAGCAACCTTTCTGATGTATAGTGTGCCCGAACAACAGTCTTATGCAAAGTATACCCAAAAAACCTTCCTTGAATATAAAGTGTGCACGGAAGAGAACTTCTAGCAGACAGTGTACTCGGAATGTCAAGTTTTGAAATTACCAAGTATATTAAGGAAACACAAGTGTACCCGAAATATAAAGTGTGCCCGGAAAGCAAAGTTTGCCCGAAAACACTTGTAATTTCAAAGAAAACATAAGCACAGATATCACAGAGCATGCTAGGAATGAAATTAAACACATAAACAGTTAAGTGAGCTACAGTTTGAATTTCAAATAGCTTGCTCGAAGCGCCTAAGTTAGCAATAAGCTTACTAGGATACACATATTCACTCATCAGGTATGCTTGATAGCTAGACTAGACAGTTTAGTCTACCCAAGGGATTTCAAGATGTCAAACCATACCCGAACATGACAAACTTAAATAATAATATCTAAGTGTGCTTGGAAAGATTAACTAACCTTTTCTAACAACATATTCACATAAATCACAAAGCTTACTCGGTGTACTAATCCTGTATTCACAAAGTTTGCTTGAACTAACAATCAGCATATAAAATGCAAAGCTTGCCCGAAACAAGAATTTCTTGTTAAAAGCTAGCTATAGCACATAATCATTTCAAGACTTCAACCTTGCTCGGGAAATAAGTATAACAGTGTACTCTACCCGGAAAGTGTAAACACTTCAAAGCATGCCCGAAAGTCATAAACTTAGTCAAAAATGACTAAGCTTGCCCGGAAAGATCATAAATCATCAAACCTTACCCGAAATAACATATTCAAACATATTCAACTGTTTTGTGCCCGGAAAGGTTATAAAACATCAAACCTTACCCGAACTTACATATTCAACCTATTAAAGGCAAAGTGCAACACTTTTCGACTTAAATCACTTGTCTGTTTACATTTCTCATTAAAGATCATAGTTTAAGAGCAAATGGTGCATTTAGAGATCAAATTTCAGTTATATTTCTCTTCAAAACAGTTTCTTCCATTTTCTGAAAAGATCTCAAGAATGAGATCATATTGACTAAGTAGCTTTCTCAATACTTCATTCTCAACATTATTATGACAACATTGATAGGTTAACAGCAGGTATAAACTTAGCATGAATTTCATTTCTTTGGTGATATGATTAAGGTTCATTTAGAAGCATAATGCATTAATGGATAACACTGTGCTATGATGCCTCATATCTCTTCTCAAAGCTTATTTGACTTTTCCCAGATCACCGCAATTTGACTCCAACCTCCTGTATTTGGTCAAAAATTGTTTTTGTATGACAGAACTTATTGGATCTTTTTGTATTTTTGATATTCAAACATATATAGAGGTTGAACGTTTGACTTACAGTTCAAATAACATGCCTTTCATTCAAGATGAGACAGATTTTGTCAACATCTTTGTAGTACTTGTTGTAACCCTCTTGTTTGATAAAATATTTAAAACACTTATCAACTTTTGGTTGATTTATTCATTCTTCCCCTTGTTTTTGATATTTTCTCAAATTTTCTAACACATGTTCTTTGTCATATTTAAAGATGTTTCATTTTTGGTTGACCAAATAACAACAGGCTTGTGTATGACTGGGTAATCACTTTTTTGCCTATCATTTGGAGAGATTTATCTTGAGACATGCAAAGACAACTATGTATCTCCACATAAAGATTAGCATATTTATTATGTTTATATCACCTTAGATTTTACATCATCATGGGAAAGCAACCATACATGTTAATGAATATACTATGGTCTTTTTAGCCTATTAATTCTATATGATTGGCTAAGTAGTCAATGTACTATAATTTCCCATATTAACAGTTTAATATTCAATCACCCCAATATCTCTTAATTGGCAGGTTAATGGCTATCCTGTTTGACCAAAAGTGGTCAACATGACCAAACATACATGTGAATATATGTCCTTTCAAAGTTAGAGTTATTGACATAGTTTTAAGTGAAGGAATAAGAAACAAGTTATAATTGCCCCAAATGCATTCAGTTTTCAGTTCAATGGCTATCCTTTGAATCTGTAGAGATTTAAGGACCAAACATACACAAGTGCATGTCCTTCCAACTGGGCAAATGACATAATTTTAAGCAAAAATAACTACTTGAGACTTTTCTTTAAAAAAAATCCTTCTTTTAAGCTTCTTCAAAGCTTGAACTGAATAATCTTATCATATCTCTACACCATTAATCAACTTGCTCATGTTTTGACCAAAATAAAGTATTTATGCAAAATTCATTTGAGAATTCATTTTATCACTTAATTTTGACATAAGAATCATTTTGACACAAACAGTTGTAACACATAATCAAATCTTAATCAAACATGATATCATCAAGACAAGTAGACAGTACAAACATTCAACCTCTACCCTATCTTAATAACATCAAAAGATCAGATAAATCACATATTCAAGAAATTTAGCAGTGATGTCAGATAAGCTTTCATTCTCCGAGTACGCTGTGTACTTTGCCATCCTTCAGCACTTGGTAACTTAGAAGTGTGCTCGGATCAGTTTCCGGGTAGACTTTACTTGAAGAGTATTTTAACAAGTAAAATACTCACCGAGTAGACTTCAATCTTCTTGACTTTGCCAGACTTTGCCCGACAAACTCTTACGAGCAACCTTGTTCTTCAGTGGTCCATTTCAACTCCTTGCTATAACATAACTTATTAGCAAAGTGTACTCGGGAGTACTGTTCCTTTGCTTGAGTTGAACCTTGCTCGATATTACTTAAAGATATTCATTTCAATCATCAAGCATGTTCAAATCACTATTATTAATGAATACCTTGCCCGGTCTTCCAATCACTTGGCTTCATGAGCTTAGTTAGCCAAAAGCTTACTCGGGAGTAAACTTTACTTGGCTTTGAAGAACAGACTTGCTTGACAAAGTGAACCTTGCCCGGATTTACATAAACTAGTGAACATTGTCCAGCAATGCACTAATTTCCAAACCCTGCTCTGATATCCACTAAAGAAAACTACTTGAAGATAACCTTGCCCGATAGACAAAATATCGTACCCGGCTAAGTAAAAGCTTGCTCGGATGTCTAAGGTGTGCCTAGATCCATATTTAGAAAATTCTGAGGTGGTTGAGAAGATTCCAATCTTCCATGTACTTCATTTTGGTCAAATCTTAGACTCAACAATCTCCCCCTTTGGTCAATTGTTTGACTCAACATATTACAAAATCATATAACAATTACAATAAATATAAAACCATATCGGAAAAGCTTACTGGAAAAAGATATTACCTTGCCGGAAAATCAAATAAAATTGTTGGCCATTACCGGAAAACGATTAATCTCGATCTACATTCCCGGAATATAAAAGATGGTGGAGTTAGTAATTAAGCCGAGTGAGAGAGAGAGAGAGAGAGAGAGAGAGAGAGAGAGAGAGAGAGAGAAATCAAAATGATTAAAATGATGGTGGAAAATTCTAAGGTTTAAATAGTGTGTGAGATGACACATGGCAGCATAATAGTGACTCTTAGAATGGAAATTTGGTGAGTTGGAAGCCTAGGTGGATAGCCTAGTAGAATGGCATGTGTCAAATTGTATTAATTTAATAGATTAGTAAGATTTGTTTTGGTTAATGCCATGATTGGGACCCCAGGAATTGTTGCATGTTACGTCCATGGAGTTATCGGTTTTGTTGAAGAAGATGACATGATTACGAGGCTGAATTCAAAGGGTTCTTTTCCTCTGTTGGCTTGACCAAAAATTCTTGGTAAAAACTAAGAGTTCTCGGTTGATTTATGTTGACTGAGAATTTTTATTGTTGACCGAGAACTCTTGTTCTCGGTTGGACTGGACAGAGAACTCATGGCCTTGACCGAAAACTCCATTTCTTGACGGGTGGTCCATGGGACAGTCCTTAAGTGATTTAAGACTGTAACAATCTTGCATTTAATTGGTTTATCTTGTGGAATTAGATAACTACGGCGTTTTTGGTGAATTGTAGGTACAAAGGAGGTTCCGGAGCCATTTTGGTGTATACCGAGGCAACCGAAGGAGCTGGAGACGCAAGAGAGGTCAAAAGAAGTGAAACCCGGAGTTGTATGGCTGAAGTCCACCGTGGTCCACGGTTGGGACCGTGGGCCATGGTCCAATTTGACAAAAGAATATAGAGGCCACCGTACCGTGGACCTCTGTGTCACCGTAAGGCCCACCGTGACCCACGATGGAGACCGTGGGCCACGGTCCAGTGTGTGCAGGAAGATACCGTGACCCACGGTGTAAACCGTGGGCCACGGTCCGCAGTTTGTAACTGCCATTTTTCTTATTATTTTGGGTCATTTTCTCTTGTCTTTTCATTATTTTTCATTCAAAACACCCTAGAGACGAGTTGGAGAGTGCAAGTACTTTATTTTGGTGATTGTAATCGTTGAATTGGATTGGAGATTCATCTACATACTTTGTTTTATGCTATGATGAACCGAATGATGAGTGGCTAGTACCCTTTGTGTTCTCTCCCGAATTGTAAGGTTTTCAATTAGATATTTGTTAATCTTTTATGTTATTTGGGGGATAGTATTTTAATCTTATGATTATGTTGCTATGATGATTGTGATTTTGTTTATAATTGTTTGTATGGTATAAATTCGTGTTCTTGACTATCCATTCTTGGTGTCATAGACAATCGAGATTTAGTATAAGAGAATTAGGGTTAACAATACTAAACTGATTATTGAGAGACAACCTTGCGTTTTTATAATCCAAGTACTTAGTCCTCTTTTATCACATCCAAACGCATTTTCACGAACGATATTAGTGTAGTTCATCCCACAAGTAAACATTAACCTTATCAATATTGAAAACCTGAAATCGGGAGAGAGCATTCTTTCTCATATTGTTTTAAAACTCGTTTATTTGTTTCAGTTATTTTCGTTAATCAAAACCAAACAACTAAATCTTTGAATTTCGTTTTCTACTTAGATTAATATAGATAAATTACATAGCTACTTAGTAACGCATTTTCCACAAACTCCCTGTGTTCCATACCCGTTTACCACTATCTAACTAGTTGTAATCGGTTTATTTTTGAGTGAGTCTTCGACCTCACGTCAAATTTTGGCGCCGTTGCCGGGGAGTAGTGCGCAACGTGTGTTAGCTTTAGTATTTTTTTATTATTTTCGGTTTTATGCTGGTTGCGTTAGTTTGCAAGTTCCTACAGGTGTATTCATACTTGAGGCTCTAGCAGGTCATCACCGCTAGTTATTGATCCCGAGATTGACAGAACGCTTCGAAAAAACCGAGTTTTACTTAGAGAGAACAAGCTTCTTGGTTCTCCAACTGCATCAAACAGCAACATAGATTCTCCAATTCCCACTTCGGGTCAAACAATTCCAACCACACCTCCACCAAATACACCTCCACCGATCACCACTAATATACCTACAACATCAAGTGAATTGCCACCTCACACAACCGAACCCATTACTGCTCAATACACCTACTCAACATCATCAACATTACCACCTATTACCAACCTTTTTCCTAACTTTGGTGCATCATCATCTCAACAACATCAACAACCAACCTTTCAACATGCACAACAAAACTACTAATATCAACCCCAACCTTTCATGCAACATTCAAGATCACAAGCTGACGGATACGGATTGGGTTTGACAGTGAATTTGATGGGTATGAAATGGAAGGTTACTACGTGGGAGGTGATGGAAGCAAAATGGTAAATCAGGAAAATTTTAATTATGGTCAATGGAAACAATCGGAACCGTTGCAAGAGCTTAATCGACAACAACCACTGCCGGTTGTCCAACAACACGTTCAACAACCGCCAGTTATACAACAAGCTCAACAACAAACACCGGTTGTTGTTAATCAACAAGTTCAACCGCCACCGATTATTCAACAACCACAAGGGAAACCTCAAGATCAACAATTTCAACAACAATTTGCACAGCCAAGGCCCGTTTATAGGCCAATGGGTCAACCAAGAGTACCAATGGGGGTACTAAGAAGGCACGCAAGAGAGATGGTTAGGGGGATTGAAGCCCATTTCCGACCGGTGATTACTAATAATCCGTCTCCGGTGGTTATTCCTCACAATCAACAAGGGAGGGCATTCGAGGTGAAAACAAATTCACTTCAAAGTCTTCTGAAGTATAAGGGTCTAGCAACGGAGGAACCTTACTTCCACTTGGAGGCATATAACTCCATTTGCAACACATTTGGGTCAAGGTTTTACATCTGATGAGGTTAAGTTGGTTCTATTTCAGTTTTCGTTGGAAGACAGGCAAGGAGATGGTTTTACACTTTGCCTTACGCGTCTATTTATACTTTGGCCGAAATGAAACAAATATTTTTGGAAGAATTTTACACGGCCCAAAAGACCAACGACGCGAGAAGAAGTTTGAGAACCTTCCAACAAAAATCAGGGGAAATGTTTCATGAAGCATTCGAGAGGTTTAACATGATGATTAAAAATTGTCCTCATCATGGTATTTCTTTATGGGAATTGTTGAATGCGTTTCATGAGGGTTTGAGTATGGAGGATGAACGGGATTTGCGGTCGATCACTAATGGTACATTTGGTACCAATTATGAACAAGATGATTGGGCATATTTGGAACAAATGGCGGTTACTTCAAAGAGAAAGGCCCAATCCGGACGAAGAGCAAGACCGACGATTGGTAGACCTCAAGTGCAAGCTGTGGAAGAAGGAAATGTACAAACCACTAGTCAGGTAATTGATGTTTGTACAAATTGTAACGAGTTGGGTCAAGCTTCGGAGGTGTGTGTGGTAGCTCAAGTACCGGTGGAAGAGGTGAATGCACTTCAAGGGGGAGGTGGTAGGAATTACAACATGAACTCCAACACCTACCACTCCGGGTTAAGAAATCACCCTAATTTTTGATATGGAAACCCGACCACTCAATTTAACCCGAATTTTCAAGGAAATCAAGGCAAGTATGTTCCTCGCCAACAATATAATAACCAAGGTAATTTTCGTGGAGGGAATAATCAAGGGTTTCAAGGTCAAGGGGGTGGCGTTCAAAGTGGGTCAACGAGTCAAAGTTCATCATGTGGAAATGAAGTTATGGATATCTTGAAGTTGATGTAACAAGACATGCAACGAAGAAATCAACTTGATGAAGTGAGAATGCAAAAGGATTATGTTAGAGATAAGGCCATCCAATCGTTGACCACACAAATGGATCAACTTGCAATGGAAGCGTCAGAGTTGAAGAAAAATAAAGGTCAATTGCCAAGCGACACAAAGGTAAATCCTTCTCATAACTCTTCTCGTAATTTTCCTATTAACCATGTTAGTGTTTTACGAAGTGGTAAAGAATACAAAAAGGATTTATCATCGGGTGTGGTTTATGGGGAAGTTGAGGATATTACGGGTAATGAAAGTGATAATGAAATTGAAATTAATAAACCCACCAAACATGTCACTTTTGAAAAACCGTTAAAAGCCAGGTCAAACTTCAAATTTAAAAGATAAAAATACGGAAGTAGAACCAAATGTGGTTCCATTTCCTTCGGCTTACTTGACCCGGGAAAAAAATGTCATTTCAAGAAGGGGTACGGTCCTCAAAAAGAAGAGATGTGGGAAGTTTTTAAACAAGTAAAGGTAAATTTACCTTTACTTGTGGCAATTAAACAAGTGCCCGCGTATGCTAAGTTTTTAAAAGAATATGCACTCAAAAAAGGCAACAAAAAGTGCCTAAACAAGTTGATTTAACTGAGCGGGTAAGTGTTGTTTTAAAAAGAGATCTTCCTTCAAAGCTTCAAGATATGGGAACGCCCTTAATTAACATTCAAGTAGGCGATTTTCAAATGTCTAAGGCGTTAATCGATCTTGGGGCCGGAGTAAGCATTCTTCCGGGGGGTTTATATGACCAATATGATTTTGGTCCTTTAAAACGAGTTAAGACGACGGTTGTGTTAGCCGATTTGTCTCATAAACTCCCCCGAGTAATTGTGCGGGATGTGATAGTAAAAGTTGAAGAATTTTACTATCCGGTGGACTTTTTGGTTTTAGACTACTCATCGGTTGATTCGACCCAACAACAAAATCTAATATTGGGTCGACCATTTTTAAACACCGCTCATGCTATTATTGACTGTCGATCGGGCATGGTTGATATGGCTTTTGGAATCGGAAAATGAGATTAAATGTGTTCACTAACGGATCTAATTCTTTAGGTGGTGATGAGTGTTTCATGGCAGATATTGTTGACATGTGTGAACCGCATGATTATGAGGAAGATGCTTTGAAAGCATTTGTTTGTGATTTTTCTGAACAGGTACATCTTTGTGCATTGAGGATGGAAGAGAAGAATCAAGACGTGTTGGTGGTAAAAGAAGGACGACCACCATGGGCTCATCAAATTGAAAGTCTACCGGCCGAGATCGATTCGGGTACAAAACCGTCCTTGGAAAGCCCACCGAAATTGGAATTGAAGGATTTGCCTAGCCACTTGAAGTATGCGTTTTGGGGGATAATGACACACTTTCGGTCATTATTGCATCTAATTTGGATGAGTTTCAAGAGGAAGAATTATTGAAGGTGTTGAAGATGAACAAGGCGGCGATAGGTTGGACAATTGCCGACTTAAAAGGCATTAGTCCATCTATAGTTATGCACAAAATCATCACCAACGAGGATGCAAAACCAAACCGAGAGACTCAAAGAAGGTTAAATCCAAATTTAAGAGAAGTTGTGAAGAAAGAGGTAATAAAGTGGATAGATGCGGGGAGTAACTATCTCATCTCTGATAGCGCATGGGTAAGTCCTACACAGGTGGTACCGAAAAAAGCAGGTATACAGGTAATTAAAGATGAAAGCGGGGAACAAATCGCCACCCGACCGGTCACCGGGTGGCGAGTTTGCATTGATTATCGTAAACTAAATGCCGCTACATCTAAAGACCATTTTCCATTATCTTTTATTGACCAATTTATTGAAAAATTATCGGGTCAAAAGTATTATTGTTTTTTGGATGGGTACTCGGGTTATAACCAAATTGCTATTCACCCTGATGACCAACACAAGACCACCTTCACCTGTCTGTATGGCACTTTTGCTTTTCGGCGAATGCCGTTCGGATTGTGTAATACCTCGGCCACATTCCAACGTTGTATGATGAGTATTTTTTCGGATATGGTTGGGGATTCACTTTAGGTATTTATGGATAACTTTTACATTTCTGGTCCAACTTATGAAACTTGTCTCAATGAATTAGAAAAAGTTTTAAAAAGGTGTGTTGAGACAAATTTAGTTTTAAGTTGGGAGAAAAGTCACTTCATGGTGCAAGATGCTATAGTGTTGGGTCACGTTATTTCAGAAAGGGTAATGGAATTCGATAAGGCAAAGATCCGGGTAATATCATCTTTACCTCCACCTAAAAACATTAAAGGGGTAAGGTCATTTTTGGGGCATGTGGGTTTTTATAGAAAATTTATTAAAGGCTATAGTGTTATCACAAAACCTTTATGTAATTTGTTGTTAAAAGATGCTCCTTTTGATTTTACTAATGAATGTTTGCAATCAATTAATGTTTTGAAGGAACAGTTGGTGAAATCTCCCATTCTACAACCACCGGATTGGTCAAAGCCGTTTGAGATCATGTGTGACTCTATTGATACTACTATCGGAGCGGTTTTAGGTCAACGAGTTGATAAAAAACCGGTGGTCATTTATTATGCGAGTAAAACATTATCTGAATCGCAGCTTAATTATACAACCACCGAAAAAGAATTTATTGCGGTGGTGTATTCTTTGGATAAGTTTCGCTCGTATATTTGGGGAGTAAGGTGATCGTTTATTCGGACCATAAGCGGTTCGATATTTGATGGAGAAAAATGATGGAAAAGCGCGGTTAATTTGATGGGTATTGCTTTCGAAAGAGTTTGATTTAGAGGTTCGGGATAACAAGGGGTGTGAAAATGTCGTGGCGGATCACCTATCCCGAATTCCATTGGAGGGTGTTGATGAACCGATGGAGATAAACGAACGGTTTCCCGATGAACAATTGTTAGCCGTGTCAATCGCACCGTGGTATGCCCACTTTGTGAATTATTTAGCAACGGGGTCTATTCAAAGTCATTGGGTGAAGAAAAGAAACAACGGTTTATGGACCAAGTGAAACAATATATTTGGGATGAACCGGACTTTTTCAATATTGGTTCTGATCAAATGATAAGGAGGTGTATTCCCGATTCTGAGGTATGGGAGATTTTGACTCATGCACATGCATCGGCGTGCGGAGGTCATTTTAGCGGTCAAAAGACGGGCTACCGGGTACTTCAATGTGGGTTTTATTGGTCCACGATTTTTAAAGATGCAAGTAAGTATGCCCGACATGGCTTGAATTGCCAAAAGTTAGGTAGTATCTCAAAACGGGATGAAATGCCATTGCAACCGATTTTGGTGTTAAAGATTTTTGATGTATGGGGAATTGACTTTCTGGGCACGTTTCCAAACTCAAATGAATTTTTATATATCTTGGTTGCGGTTGATTATGTGTCCAAGTGGGTAGAAGCAGTAGCAACAAGAAACAATGACCATTCGGTAGTTTGCAAATTCGTTCAATCAAACATCTTTTCTGGGTTTGGTATCCCGCGGGTTATTATTTGTGACGGTGGATCGCATTTCAAGAATTTCAACTTTGGTAAACTTTTAAAAAGGTACAATGTAAATCACCAAATTGCTACTCCTTATCATCCACAAACAAGTGGACAAGTTAAAGTGTCCAATCGCCAAATTATAGAAATCTTGATGAAGACGGTGCGGTTCAATAGGAAGGATTGGTCTTCTAAGTTAAATGATGCATTGTTGGCGTATCGAACCTCCTACAAAAATCCTATTGGCACAACTCCTTATCGGTTAGTTTATGGGAAAGGGTGTCATTTACCAATGGAGTTGGAACGAGATTGAAGAAATCCAGGATGAAGCGTATGAATGTGCTTCCGCATATAAAGACAAACTAAAAAAGGTCCATGATGCAAAGTTGAGAAAAAGGACTTTTGAAGTGGGTCAAAGGTGTGGTTGTACAATTCAAGGTTGAAGTTGTTCCCGGGTAAGTTAAAGAGCAAGTGGATGGCCCATATATCATCACAAAAGGGGGACAGCTTGGTGATGTGGAGATAGGAGATGTTCAAGAGAAAACAAAACAAGTGGTGAACGGTCAAAGACTTAAACCTTACTTGGAAGGAAAAGACATCAATATGCTCGATGTGGACCGGGTGAGTTACTTGTTACGCTCACCGGATGAGGAAACGAATTAAGAGGCTAAGGTATGTTGTATATTTTAGTATGGGTTAATTTAGTTTTTATTCAAAATTGGTTTTAAAAAATTACCTTCCTCGTTTTGGAGTTTGTCCAAGTCAAGTGTGGGGAAGACTTTATGATTTTCTTCACCGTGTTGGGGACAACTCGGGTTTTTCATGGGGGGTAGGGTAATTTTGAATTATAATTTTTGGTAAATAAGTTTTTAATCATTTTTGGTTATTTTTGGTTCTTCTTAGTATGTTTTTTATAAAAACAAAAATTCAAGTCAACCGTGACCCACGGTTGAGACCGTGGGCCACTCTCAAAGCACCGTAAGACCCGGTTGAGAGGGTTCCCATAGTAGGTTCAATCTGTTCGATTTCAAAAACACGAACGTGACCCACGGTGTTGACCGTGGGCCACGGTCCGCCGGAACCAAAAATGCAGCAACAAGTCCATCGTGACCCACGGTTTAGACCGTGGGCCACGGTTCGGCGGCAACTGACAAGGGGAACCCGGTTTTGGTGTTAAACAATCAATAAAAATCAATTTTTAAACCAATCTCACACCACACAATTCACCTACCTTCATTATTTTCACCTATTATCATCTTCTTCTTCCCAATTCACCTCTACAAACCCTAATCCTCACAATCCTAACTTCTTCATATCACCACCGATTCTAAAGATTTTTAACCCTATTTTATTGGATTTTTGTAAGGATTAACAATAACATATCTAATCCCACTCATTGTTAAGCATTAATCCGATTGTTGAGCAAAGGGGTGACGAATTTCTTAAGAAATTTTTGGGGTTTTTGTTAGTGTGTGAAGAAAGAATTAGTGTTCATCTTAATCAACTCTCAAGATATGTTCTTTGTCAATTTTCTTCCACATATTGAAAAATTGTTAAGGTCAAATTGATTTGAACAATATACCCAGTTGCTTGTTTGAGTAATTAGTATAATGATTATACATTACGTTTGTGGATAGTGGACAAATGTTACAAACATATGATTGTTATATTGATTAATTGGAAATCATGTGTTGAAGCAAATGCTGAAATTTTTGGGTTAATTGATTAATAAGTGATTATCCACAACCATAGTAACAAGCAAGTGTGAGGAGGTTTATGTTGATTTAACTTGCTTTGTTTGGTTGTTTGTTGTTTGTAGATGGGTAGAACTTCATTTAAGGGAAAGGCAAAGGCATCATCTTCTAGTGGTAGAGCAGCCCAAGAAAAGAGGCAAAGATTGTAGGAAGAGCAAGCGCGTATGAAAGTACAAACTGAAAAACCCATGTGGAGAGGTGGGGGATTGTCAAAGTACGCGTTGGAATGGCAAGCGGAGCTGTTCACTGATAAGATGGCCATGTTGAATAAAAGAATCAAGGGATACATGTGTGCGAAAGAGGTAACTGATCCGGGGTTTGAGGTTTTTGCGATAGTTGACAAATTTAAGGATTTAGGATAGGAAGCAGCTCTGAAATGTTACCACGTGCTTTTGTGTGATAGGCGCCACATGCTTGTGTGTGATAATGTGAGATGGAGAATGATTAGAGAGGATGTAGAGCCAGAGGAAGATGATGAGATTGAACAGGTGGAAGAGGTAGGTGAACCCGATTACAATGATGTGGGTGGTGGCAGCAGTTCCTAACACGGGGGTTGGGATTATTCGGCAGGTTATGACTCCTATGGTAATGATTGGGCCCATGTGGGTTCAATGAATGAGGTGGTGGAGAGGAATAGGCCTTCCACATATGAAAATTGGTCGGATGAGTCGCGTGCATTATTTGACCATCAGACCTTCATGGGGGCCTATGCTGAACGGGCCGGAAAAGATTGGCACGACAGGTTAGAGATGTGGAACCATGCCAATGCTTATGGGCGAGAGCATGAGATGAGTATGAGATACTTGGATGATAGGAATCGGATGATGCATGATCAATGGCATGCAGGTGAACCGGTTGTACCGGATCCACAAATGGTAGATTACACGACTCTACCTTCATATGACGGTTCGGTATGCTATCCTGAACCACCTCTTCATCACTCCATGTGGATCAACCCGATGCGATCCATGGCACCACCAACACCACAAGATGAAGGTAGCAGCGGCGGCGATGGGGCGTTTAATTTTGGCCAGTTCTCAGATTTCATGACATCTATCTTTGGGCCGGCCCACCCGCCTTACAACTGATTGAGCCTTGTGAGTCCAGGTGAACAAAGTTTTGTATATTTTTGTATATTTGTTATTATTTTTGTTTTTATTTATTTTGGGTGGATGGGTGGAGGATGGAATACTTATGATTAAGTATTATGGATTGTGTTGAAAAGAAGGTTGTGTTTAAGAAGTAGTTTGTTTCATTTTTCTTAAAAGCGTAAATTTGGGACAATGTATCCCAAGTGTGAGGATGAAGAAAATTTCGCTTTTTTGAAAAATTTCGTTAAACAAAAAATAAAATAAAAAATTAATTAATTAATTAATTAAATTATCAGAAAAATAGAAAAAAATTTTAAAAAAATGTGTTTAAAGAAACTGGAAAGTGGTAAGATGGTGGAGTAAAGTTTTGGTCCCTTTTCATTGCCACAATTCCCTAAATAACATGTGCCTAGTTGTTTTTAAAAGGAGATTATGTAGTTTTCTAATCAAGGTTAGCATGCTTTCGATGTAAATAACTTGCATAACACGTTTGTTTACACTTGAAATTGAGAAAGTAAGGATTGGTGGAAAAGTTGATATTCTTCGATAGAACTTGTACAATTATTGCATTTTGAGATCTTAGCATGGCATGAGTGCAAAAGTGATAGAGGCACTTAGGTTAAGCCTCGTCTAGATGAGCGATAGTGTGGATTTTGAGGGTTGGGCCTCGTACATTACATATATGAGGGTGGATATGAGAGGGGTGGGGGATTGGTTCCTTTAGAAAATCTTATTGGGCCTACTCTTTTATTTAATCAACCCCGGTGTTATATTGAAAAACGATTCGATTTAAGAGGTTTCTATGTAATTGTTTTAGTATTTATCAGTTAGATATGTTAAGCAATATGTTTATCATGCTAGTAAAAAAATGGTGTTAGAGTTGCAAAGTTTAAGTATGCAATGTTCAAGTATTATATTAGTTCAAAAAAAAGTTTGTATTAGAGTTGCAATGTTTAAGTATTATATTAGTTCAAAAAAAATAATGATGTTAGTGATGCATATAGTTGTTTATTTCATTGTTTACTTAGTTTGTTTGTAATAAGTCGGATCGGATCGCTTGAGCTACTTTCAATATTCCATTCCATACCCTTACACTTGGCCCCATTACAACCCGTTTTAAGCCCTCTTGATTTGTATTCATGTCAAAAGCATTTACATAGGTGGAGATTTGATGATTGTACAAGAGTATACGAGGAGAATTGATTAAATATGAAATGTATGGATGATCACCAAGAAAAGGTTAATGTGTAAATGTGTGTTATGAATAGGTAAAAACCGAAAGCATGTTAGGTTTGGTTAGAAATCTATGGTTTAAATGGAAAGTCAAGTGAACTACTGCAACCGATAAAAATGAGGGAATAGGGTATGACTTGGGACCTTAACTAAACCAGAATTGTGGTAAGATTGGTGGCTACAAGTTGAAAGTAATAAAAAGTTTGTGTTGAGATGTTGCTTGGGGGCAAGCAACGATTAAGTGTGGGAATGTGACGGGTGGTCCATTGGACAGCCCTTAAGTGATTTAAGACCGTAACGATCTTGCATTTAATTGGTTTATCTTATGGAATTAGATAACTACGGCGTTTTTGGTGAATTGTAGGTACAAAGGAAGTTCCGGAGCCATTTTGGTGTATACCGAAGTAACCGAAGGAGCCAGAGACGCGAGAGAGGTCAAAAGAGTTGAAACCCGGAGTTGTGTGGCTGAAGTCCACCGTGGTCCACGATTGGGACCGTGGGCCATGGTCCAATTTGACAAAAGAACATAGAGGCCATCGTACCATGGGCCTCTGTTTCACCGTAAGGCCCACCGTGACCCACGGTGGAGACCGTGGGCCACTGTCCAGTGTGTGCAGGAAGATACCGTGACCCACAGTGTAAACCGTGGGGCACGGTCCGCAGTTTGTAACTGCCGTTTTTCTTATTATTTTGGGTCGTTTTCTCTTGTCTTTTCATTATCTTTCATTCAAAACACCCTAGAGACGAATTGGAGAGTGCAAGTACTTTATTTTGGTGATTGTAATCGTTGAATTGGATTGGAGATTCATCTACATACTTTGATTTATGCTACGATAAACCGAATGATGAGTGGCTAGTACCATTTGTGTTCTCTCCCGAATTGTAAGGTTTTCAATTAGATATTTGTTAATCGTTTATGTTATTTGTGGGATAGTATTTTAATCTTATGATTATGTTGCTATGATGATTGTGAGTTTGTTTGTAATTGTTTGTATGGTATAAATTCGTGTTCTTGACTATCCGTTCTTGGTGTCATAAGCAATCGAGATTTAGTATAAAAGAATTATGGTTAACAATACTAAACTGATTATTGAGAGCCAACCTTGCGTTTTTATAATCCAAGTACTTAGTCCTCTTTTATCACATCCAAACGCATTTTCACGAACGATATTTGTGTAGTTCATCCCACAAGTAAACATTAGCATTATCAATATTGAAAACCTGAAATCGGGAGAGAGCATTCTTTCTCATATTATTTTACAACTTGTTTATTTGTTTTAGTTATTTTCGTTAATCAAAACCAAAAAACCAAATCTTTGATTTTGGTTTTCTGCACTTAGATTAATATAGATAAATTACATAGCTACTTAGTAACGCATTTTCCACAAACTCTCTGTGTTCGATACCCGCTTACCACTATCTAACTAGTTGTAATCGGTTTATTTTTCAGTGAGTCTTCGACCTCACGTCAACTCACAATATTGTTGGATACTTGTTTGATCCTCCTTTGGCACACAAGGAGTTCAATTCCAAGATCGTCGGTCTCAATACATGCAGGATTTCTCATGCTTTACAAGAAAATCCTGTCATATGGAAAAAAATGATCACGGACTTCTGGATTCATGCTTCTATCAACCAGCTGGGAATAGGTGGAGTTGTTACTATAGACTCCAAGGTTCCGAAGAAGCCAGTCGTCATCTCGGAGGCCATTGTGCGTGAAGTGTTGTTATTTGGGGATCAACCTGATTACCCAACGGAATACTCGACCGATGCTATCACTGAGGTGTTAACAAGAATTGGTTACGAGAGATCTTATCCTCCTGCAATCAAGAAGCTCTTTCATCCGTATTGGAGGTTTTTGATCCACACGTTTTTCACTTGCGTGTCGGGACGTAAAGGAGGGTCTGATGAGATTAGTCACACTCTCTGCGGCAGTTGCTTTGATCATGGACCGGAACTACAATTACTCCAAAGTCGTGTTCGATGAAATGATAAGTAACTTGAAGGGATGAAAAAGGAGATGTTTCTTATGTATCCCAGGTTTCTGCATATGATCTTCGATTCCTATTATCCTGATCTTGTAAAGTCTGTCGAGACGCTGGGTATAAAGTCAATGGGACCCATCACCTTTGGTTTGATGAAACAATCGAGGAAAGGGGCGAAAGTTGTTTACCAGGGCCTTCACGATCTGGTTAAGTTTGGCAGGTTTGCTAAACCTGAGACTGTGTCAGTCAGTGCTTAGGTTGCTGAAGATCATGTGGCGCCGGTTCAGGGGCATGCTGCTGCATTTGAGGTCATTTCAAATGACGAAGAAACAAAACACCGTGAAACAGAAACTGCTTCGTCTGCTGAGCAATTAAAATATTTTGAGAAGTTCAAAGAATTACTTCAGTCAACTGCTTTGAAACCTCCTTAAATGTTTGCTGGAACTCAAGATGAAGACATTCCAGAAGAATCAGATGCTAATCTTATTACACGAAAAAGGAGAAAGAAAGATCCAAAGCCAGGCGTTCTGATTACTGAAACAACAAATACAACAACACCAAGCCAACATGAACGTGAATTGGACACTACTGAGACTCATGTTGATACAAGTCCATCCACAAGTAAGAGTACATCTCAGGAGCATATTTTTGATGACATTGCTTAAGAATTTGACTTTGAAGCTGATACTCCTGTTTTTGACAAGCCATCGGGATCATCAAACCCGACAGGTCAGTCAAGCTCTAGTGCTTCAAAGAAGATTGCTCAGATTCTCACTATGCAAGACATTTATCTGCAAAATAAAGGAAAGGGGGTTGTGCTTGAAGATGCTCCTGTGGACGTGCAAGCGTTGCAATGTCGAGTCTTTGAACTCGAACAAGGTTCGGTTGTAAAGGACGTGCGTATTCAAGAACTCATAGCTAGCAACTCTGACAGAGATTCAAAGATTAAAGATCTTCAATCCAACATGGGAGGATTAACTACTATGTACTTCGACCTCGAACATAAACTTGTTCAGAAATTTGGAGACGAATTCAAAAGCAGTGAGGATCCTGTTGTGAAGACAACTACTGCGGATCTAGGTGGAATCTCCAGTTCCCAAACATCTGCACATGCTGAAGCTTCTGAGTCACTGGAGCACTATCTTTCAATTCCACCCAAGACTGCTGAACAATCGGATCGTATTCAGAAAAAGTTTCTTATTATGACGAACTCCAATCAGAATTTTGAATCGTCCAATCATCCAGATAAGTTCATTGTTACTTTTAAGAAGGGATTCTCCGATAGATATGGTGACCGTTCTGGGGTTATGTCCTGGGGATTTGATGCTGAGAACAATATGTGGTGGGTTAGACGAAGGTCTGGGAATACCGAGTACTACAACAAAATGAAAGACTTCGGATCTTGGACAAAGGTGGATCTCATTCCATAATCCAACTCATGATAAGAGAGGTAAACACTTCAAGAACTTTATGAGAAATTAAGTTGATAAAGGGTTTCCAAGCATGACCACTGCAGAATCATCCTTGAAGAAAGTTAAGGGAGTTAAGGATCCAAGGACAAGAAATACCATGGTGAATTTCATGTGGCCTGCAACAAATAAGGCTACTCATATTCATGTGCCTAGTGCAATTCCAGACAGGACCTTGGATAACATGAGGTTCTGGATGTTTGACAGTGAAACTGCTATCGTTGTCATACGTTTACAAAAGGGTAAAGGTCAATATCGGTTTGTTGATCCAAGATACTTGCTGAAATTCGAAGAAAGAGATATCAAGACCCTCAGCACATTTAAAATTAGGGTTTAGATAGGCAATGGTTATTCAAACACCCTCTTAACACACATATTATCTCTATATACACCATATAAAGGGTGTATGAATAACACATCCCTTTAGATAAATTTATGAGATCTGTCTTAGTTTTTTGAAATGTGGGGAGATACCAAGATGGGAGGGGTTTGAGCGGGATTTAAAAAATTGAAGTCCATTGTTGATTTTAAGCTTTAAAGAGTTGTGCATTATGCTTATAAACTTGTATGTCTTAATTTTAAGAGTTTTTGTTAAATGATAAGTTTGCCCTTCCTATATGTATTTTAATATAGTGTATATATATATACATATATTTGCAAGACTAAAATGCCCTCACGTGAGTAACTATAAGTTTAAATTAGACGTTTGTCTATTCTAAAGCTATGTGGTATACTTGCCGCTCACGGCACAACCCTTACCCCGCTCAACGCCAGGGCCGATTATTTTATTAAAAGAAATCATATATTTTTTTTATTGAAAACAATATGTACATTCAATGTTTAAACTTAATTACACAACCACTAGCTTTGTTTAATCATATTTTTTATACAAAAGGATTTATACAAAACCAAATCATAACCAATTAAATTCATTTAAAAATTAAACTGTTTCAAATTCCCCTTTCACTTAAGGCCTAAAAATATTTTCGCATTCGCCCAAAAGTTTTTAACAATTCTTGGAGACGGCCCTGCTCACCGCAAACAACGGTATGGACATCGTTGCCTCCTGTTTCCTCCGTGCCAACTCAACATGGATATTGAAGAAACACGGATCTAATCCCCACTAACGGGTCCTAGATCCAATGAGTCAACAAGGTAGGATACGGTTAACTGCCAATACGATATGAACCCAATTGCCCAAAGTCTACTGACGAAGACCTGCAAAACAGACACCGTCAGCTCATTACGGGAAGGACAAGAGGGGGGGTCTTCCCGTAACCACCCTCTGGCATAAGAATAAGTATTATCCTGTAGAAGATAAGCACTTAAGTAAATTGAGAGAGTACAGTGGGAATGAATGAATACCTCATGATGATTGAGAGGGTATTTACAGCCGAAGGGTGTGGAGAAGTGATTGGACCAGCTGTCCCTTGAGAAGATGCTCTTATAACCGCCTGGACACGTGTCCTCATATGATAGGTTTAGCTTATACGTTGCATGTGCATGTATAACAACCTAGACACGCGTCCTTCTGATATTGGTTCAGGGGAAATGTTAACCATGTGCATGGTTGTAACGGCCTTGTCAGGTGTCACTGGCCGATTGGCCGAAGGATCACGTATTGCCCAAGAAAGCATGTCGGCAAATCTTCCAGAAGGTAATTAGTTATTGACAGATGTCCTGGAAGGATACTTCTTCATGCGGATGACCTTTGAGGGTTCCAGGATGCTTCCGCATGCCTTGTGGGAATGTTTTTCCTTCAAATGATTTATGCGGAAGGTTCATATGCCCCGCGGGTGCCTTATAAGGGGCTTCTGGTTGACCCACGGGTATTACATAAGGGTATCTGGGTCTTTTTGGTACCCTACCTCTTAAATCCCCCCAGTCTAGTGTTTCTTCCGTGTGAAGTATTTTATACGGGTGAAATTCTGGACTTAATGCGTATTTGGGGGTTTTTGTTTTTGCAAGTTGGTAAAAAATATCTTCTGTTGTTGTGGATAATTATGAGAAAAGGACAAGTTGGCCACTCGCAGGCGCGTGTGCAGGTGACAGGACGTTTATGACGGCTGTCACTGTACCCGACTTTACAACTTTTTCTCTTTTTCGAATTTCCCGCGTGAAGTGGCGATCATTGACTGGACGGTTTTTTCTCTCTCCACTGTTCGCATCCAATCGCATTAATTGCAGTGGGTATAAATAGAGGGAGTTAACTTCTTTTTGAAGTTTTATCGCCTTTGAATCCTGCACATTAACTTGCTTCTTTTTCCTGAAACTGTCGATCGTTCTTTTGAACAAATCCAAATATTTTCACCGAGTGTTTTACATAATGGCATCCGTGCAATCTGAAGTTGATGAAATAGAGGTCCAATGGGATCTGGGTGAGTACCAGAAACTCATTACGACCTATGGCATTCCGCCGGATGGGGAACCGGAGTTCCCGTCTGCCGGCTCTATCGCCAGTTTCCCACCTCCTGGGAAGATGGCGTTGTATGCTGATTACTTTGTTCATGGGAATTTTCGCCTTCCCATCACAAAGTTTTTCCAACGTGTAGTGAAAGCTTATGGAATCCACCTATCTCAGCTCCATCCCCGTGTCGTCATGCGAATCCGTCATTTCGAGTTTGTGTGCATGGAACATGAGATAGTACCCCGGTTAGACCGGTTCGTTGTATTCTACAAGGTGGCCAACCGGAACGGATGGTTCACTTTCCATAGCTTGCCTGATGAGTTATCGGCAATGTAACTGAAGAAACTTCCAAGGATTGGAAGAAAAAGTTCTTCTGGATCTCTGAGGACGTGGTACCCGAGACCATGATTCGTCGTTCTCATAACGATGCTCTTATTAATATTACTCCAGCTGCTCATGAGAAGCGTGAATGGTTTCTCAAGTTGACTACTCCGCCAACCTCAATGCGGGCACTTCCCGAGGAAGCCCTTGTGTGGGCGGGCATGAGTCGGTTATGGCCGTCTCCATATCTGGAGCCCGTTTTTATTGGGCTAAACGGTCGTAATTTTCTATTACTCCGTGTTTTGTCTTGTCTTTTTTGAGGTTCTGCCATTGACATCTGTATGTGTTTTCAGGTTTTGGATCGATGTTGGATGCCCTGGATGATAGCAAGGGCTGCGTGGGTAGGAATATCCGTGACGCGAAGGATACTCCTATTCTTGAAAAAACTGCACAGTACTTCCTTTTTCCAGTTAAAGTACGTGCTGAGCCGATTGTCTCGGGGTCTATCTTTGAGTCAGGTGCATATATCCTGAACCCTCCGCCTTTTAATGCGTGACCTCCGACGGGACAGTCGTCATTTTAAGTGACGATTCTGCCATCCTCGAGGAGGAAAGCTCAGATGATGCTTCTGAGATTTCATCTGTCTCTCATTTACTAGCAGAACTCTACCGGAAGAGGCCTTTCCACGTATCTTAGGCGAGTGACACGGGTACTAGTACCGTGGAAGCCGTGAAGGGGCCAACAACGAAAAAACGCCGGACACATCGTCCGAGGAGACCACCACCGCCCAGCCTTGCGGAGCGTCTGGGGACGGTGACTGGTAAGACCTTACTTGTTAACTTTGTTGTTTTTTGATAATGAGATCTCACTATGATTTTCTTATGCAGATCCAGCGATTGCTGAAGGTCATGTGGTTGGTAGGCTGCCGACGCCAACGCCGCATGTTGAGAAACAACCGTCGCCTCCTCCGGAGAAGGAGGTGGATAAACCTATTACCCCTCTGTTGAAACGACTGTGGAGGAGTCTAACGTTCAACCGATGACTGTCGGGTCCCTGGATTATCTTTTCCAGAGTGGGGATGCCACCGGTTCTCACGATGATAACCCTGAAGTCACTGCTAAAGGCTTCAGGGTAAATGAATCTCCTCCGCGTACCACCCCCCAATTTTACTCTACCTCTTCGCCTTTTACAACGGGCGAAGGGGATGACTTTTTATTCGGACCTTCTGTCCATGGGGTTTGGGGAGGTTCCTCACAAGGTGCCTCACAACAGTCTTCCTCCACCCCTGTTCGCCTTGGAACTTCGAGTTCTCAATATTTTGGGAACGTACAGCTGGGGGGAGACTATGATTTGTTTGTCCCATCTTGGGACATTGTCAATGGGTCTCGGGTTTCGAATCCCAAGACCTGTATGAGTTTTGTTGAGCATTGTATGCCGCCTGCTGAAGTGGCATACCAGCAAACTCGGTCCCGCCAAGATCTTCATACCGATTTATCTATTTCTTTAACTAATAGCTTAGCTTGTAGTCAAGAAATCTTGCGGGAGTGGCGGACAATGGGCGGGAAGCTGGGTGCAGCTTCCAAGGCCGTGAAAATTGGGGAGAAGGAATCTGAGGAGCAGCGGAAGGCGACGGTCGCGGAGAAATGGAGACAAATCGATGTCGAGACTGCACTTAAACTGGAAAAAGACCGAAGTTCCGCTGCTGCTAAGAGTTGGAAAGAGGCCTGTGAAAGGTCGAACATCACTCTTGAAGCTTCTCGAGCCGAAACTCAAAGGAAGAAGAATGAGTTGGCGAAGACACAGGACGAGGTGTCTCGTCAGGGCGCCAGGATTCAAGAGCTCGATGAGGCATTGAGGTTGCAAAGGGAGCAATCTGAACTGAAAGATAAGACTACTGCTGAGATGCAGACTGCTTATGACTCCCTTTTGCAATCTCAGACCGAGGTTTATATTGACGATGAGTCTAATGATGACGAGTCTGATGGTGACAAATCTGAGGAGGTTTCCCACAATGCTCCTGAGGGTACTTCGACTCCTAACCCGTAGGATAGATGTAGGAGTTAAAGCCGAACTTTGTAATTTCTTTTCATATTTTTGTAATTATCCTTTTTAAATATTAATGAAAAGAACTTTATGTTAATATCTTTGTGAAATATCTTTCTTTAAATTTTGAACTTGTGTAAGTTGGGTAGATAGTACTGGTGACGTGGCGGAGAGAGATTTTTAGGCGGTGGTTGACAAGACGCGTAGAACGCCCGTCTGACAGCCTGTAAGCTCTTTTTTGAATCTCCCCCCTGACGTGTCAGTCATCCTGTGCCCCGCCTTTTCTCTTTCCTCTGTCAGTCAGACGGTCGCATTAATTGCAATGAGTATAAATAGGCCTTGATGTCTTCCACCCATTCATATCACTTACATATTTTCTCCTTTAATCATACCGGAAAACTTTTGCTTTCTAACTTCCGTTATTCATCTACGATTTTAATGGCTGCTCAGAAGAAAAATCCCTGCTATTAATGAAGTTGGGTGTGAAATCAAGGAAAAGGACTTTGACGACGTTAAAAACGTATATGGCTTCCCTTCGGAATGGGAAGTCGAACGTCTGTCAAAAGGAGCTATTGCAACGGCGCCTCCGGCGAAGAATGGCCGTTTACTTGGACTATTTTACCACCGGGAACTTCCGATCCCGTGACTAAATTCGTTCAGTCGATCTTGACGGCGTACGGGCTTCATTTATCCCAGATTCATCCGTTTGGGATGCTTAGAATTCGACACTTCGAGTTCTGCTGTCAAGCGCACAACTATGACCCCTCCGTCAGTATGTTTGTCGTATTCTACAAGATGACGTATCGTGAAGGCTGGTACGGTTTTACCACCACCGGCAAAGGATCTATTGGCTTTGAATGGCTTCGCGGCATTTATGGGTGGAAATCAAAGTTCTTCTAGATCCGGGAAGATGTTATCCCGTTTACAATGACTCACCGGAAGCCGAAGGATAAATTACCGGAAGTCGTTGCTTCCGAATACGAAGTCCGTTCTTGGTTTCTTACTCTAACCAAGACTCTGACACCCATGCATCCCATTCACGAGGGGACGATGGTGCACGCCAAGATGAACCGTTTGTGGCCATTCCCCACCTTGGAGCCTTATTATGAGAATTCTGATGGAAGTAAGTTTTTACTTGTACCATTCCAGGTTCTCAGTTTATTTTGTTTAACATTCATTCTACTGCAGGTGAAGGTACAATCCTCTCCACCCTTGTGGACAAAATGGGTGGCATGATGGTACGCTGCCCCATTACACAACATGACGTGCCATTCTTGGATCGCACGCAGAATAACTTTCTTTTCTCCACTACCCTTACTCCGGAACCTCTTGTCTCCGAGGCGATGTATGCCCAAGGTGAGGAGTTTCTCAAAAAATGTGAAGGTATTCTTCAACCCCGCCCTGTAATTGCCGTTACCTCAAGCGGAGTGATAGTTCTTCTTTCGTCCAGCGAAGAGTCATCACTCTGTGAATGAGGGTAATCGATTGGTGCTACTAACCTTTCACATTCAACTGTAGGTTTGACCCGTAAGCAAGATTCGAAGACCACCACCGACCTAACAACAGGCGAGGAGGGTGGTCCTCAATCCGTTGAGGGTGAACCTCAGGTTATGGATGCGGGCACTTCGAAGGCTGTTGGCAAGCGGAAAGCACAGCCTTCTGATGCTGCGCCTAAGAAGAAGAAGAAGGAGAGGACCAAAGTCCTTGACTTGGGTGCTTGTCTCCGAGAGCTGTCTGCCCGAGACGTTTCCAAAGGTAAGTTTTGAACCGTTATGATTATATTTTGGACTTGTCGCTTATTGATAGTTTAAAAAGTTTTGCTTCGGAAACTTTCAGGTCTCAAGGATTCAACTGTTGCACGGCTTCCGACTCCACCAACCTCACCATTAAACACTATTCCAGAGCCGATCAACTTATCGGACACTTCTCCTCTCAGGGAGACAGAGGTTGGTGGGGCTAATCAGCTCCGCACATCGCCACCCCATCATGAGCATTTCTTCCGGGACCAGGGTGGGGTCAGTGTCTTTACTTATGGGGGGGGGGGGGGCAGGCTTCCTCATCTCAAGTGGAGGAGGATACTGCCCCACATAATCCTCACTGGTCATTGCGCCGGAACTCAGTGTTAAATGATGCGGACGTCAGTCACGAATATCTCCAAGAGAGTCTCCCTCCCGCTGAGAGGGAACGACAACGTCGCCGCATTCACCAAGAGCTTTTGGACTCAAACTCTTATCATATGGCAAACACTGTTTCCACCAATCAAGAGATACGTCGTGATTGGTTGGCCATGAACGAGGAGCTGGAAGAAACCGAGCGCAACTTGTTAGACGCTAAGAAAAAAGCTCTTAAAGCGTTAACCGACGCTCGGGATAGTCATCGGGCATGGAGGCGGAGAAAGCCGAACGCCTTGTCGCTGAGGAAGCTAAGGCTGTTCTCCAGAAATAGTTGGATGAACAAGCTAAGCTGATAAAGACCCTTCAGGCTGACTCAGCGGCCAAGGACAAGCGCCTATCCGACCTCAATGCCAAGAACCGAGACAAAGCCTTGGAGTGTGCGGGTCATAAGATGGATCTTATCCGGGCTTAGGCGGATAAGAAGTGGCTTCTATCGACAACAATTCCCAAGGTATCACGTCTTTAACATAATCAGTTCGGATGTGTATGTGCTTACTCGTGTTTGTTTTACCTAACAGGTTATCACCGATGTTCGGATCAGTGACGATCTTGGGAACTATGTTGCGATGCTCCTCCGTGCTTCCGAGCAAGCAGGCTGGCAGATGGGCTTCGAAGAAGGATATACGTTTGGTTCTGAGGGACAATTTCCGGAGGAGTATGTCTTGGCTGGTAAAGATACTGCTTCTATCCTTATCGAGAAATCCAAGGATTTTGATACTCTGAAGTTCTCCCTTTCCGATCATATATCGGAACTTGCGGACAAAGAGGATGCCGTAGATATATTAAAGGAACTATTGGATCATGATGAGGATGAAGAAGAGGGTGAATCCAATGATACCGCGGAGGATGAGGATGTCACCCCGTAAATATATATGTCTTTGCTGTAAATATTTCTTTTGCTTTGTAATCTCATTTGACTATTAATAAGAAGTCTTGTTTCCTTCCGGTGCACTTTGTCTTATGTACTATAATATAAGTTTCTGTCCGGAACTTCGTTTTTGTCAATAAAAGATTACAAATCAACAAAATAACATGAAACTAGCGTAAGATTCTTCATAAACTGGGTATAAGCCTTCTTACAATAAAGGAAATTACATAAGTTGTTAGTCTATGTGGGCACGCAGGCCAAAATAAAAGAACGACTAAGATTGCTAAATATAGCATTTCTTCAATTGTGCTGCGTTCCAAGTTCGAGGGATCTCCGTCCCATCCAACTTCTCCAACTTGTAGGCACCTTTAGATAGTACTTGCTTGATTTTATAAGGTCCCTCTCAAGTAGGAGCTAACTTTCCCGGGGGCTCCTGACCGGAAGCCTCGTTGTTGCGGAAGACAAAGTTTCCCGCATCGAATTCGCATGTCTGTACCCGCGAGTTGTAATACTTCTGAAGCTGTTGCTTATAATTGTGCTCGCGGATGGATGCTAATTCTCTTCTTTCTTCGAGTAAATCAAGGTTCATCCTGAGTTCGTGATCATTATCCTCAATTAACAGAACCCCCGCGGATGGAATCCCAATTTCTGCTGGGATCATGGCTTCGGTGCCGTAGGTCAAACTAAACGGTGTTTCCGAGTTACTAGAGTTCTTTTGGGTGCGGAAGGCCCAAAGTACGTGGGGCAATTCGTCAACCCAACCCATCCGTTTAGTACCTAACCTCGCCTTGATCCCTTCCTTGATAGTTCGGTTGGTCCTTACGACCAGACCATTTGCTTACGGATGAGCTATAGATGTGAAAACTTGAATGACTCGAAGTTCTTTCAACCATTCTTGTAGTCCGCTGTAAGCAAATTGGGTCCCATTATCACTTACCAATTCTTGCGGGAGGCCAAATCGGCAAATGATGAATTCCCAAAGGAATTTTTTTCACGCTTGAAGCCGTTCTTGACGCAACCGGTTTGGCTGCCACCCAATTGGTGAAGTAATCAATGGCCACTATCAAGAATTTGACTCGTCCCGGGGCTTCTGGGAAAGGTCCCATAATATCAATAGCCCATTTTTGGAACAGCTAGGCAGATGTTACCGGAATCAGCTCGTTTTTTGGACGTAAGGTGTTGGGGTATGTCGCTGGCAAGAATCACACTTCCTGATTTCTTGTACAGCATCCAAATGCATGTCGGGCCAATAGTACCCTGCGTTCATGATCTTTGCAACTGTCATCCTTGGTCCCGCGTGTAACCCGCAAATGCCTTCGTGAATTTCCCGAATTAGGTAATTTGCGTCTTCCGCGTCTACACAACGCAACAGCGGTCCAAAAATGATCTCCAGTACAAAATGCCATCAGTCATCTGGTAATTCAAAGCTTTGTGCTTGTTCTTCCGAGCCTCAGCTTTTCCTGCTGGAAGTGTTCCGGAAGATAAGTAAGCTTTAATGGGCGTCATCCAATATTCAACGCCTGTTTGGATTACCAAGACTTGGTTTTGTGGAACGGATGGATGATCTAGAACTTCCACACGAATATCTTTGGCGAAGTGCTCAAAGTTCGTTGAAGCTAGCTTGCTAAGAGCATCCGCTGATTTGTTCTCACTCCTCTTAATGTGAACCACACTAAAAGAAGAGAACTGGCGGATCAAGACCCTTGCTTGTGACAGATAAGATGCCATGACGTCATTTTTGGCTTCGTATGTTCCATTTATCTGTCCCGCAATTAGCATTGAATCCACCCGGGCTTCCAAATGTTTCACCCCAAGTTTTTTCGCTATCCGTAAGCCTGCCAGGAAAGCTTCATATTCTGGCTCGTTGTTAGTACTTTTAAAGTCTAACTTGATGGCGTACGTAAATTCATGCCCTTCCGGGTTAACTAGCCTTAAGCCTGCACCTGATCCCTCGCTTCTTGAAGCTCAGTCCGTAAACAAAGACCAAACTTGCCCTTGTTCCGGAGGTGCTTGGGGTTGTTGTTCGATTAAGCATTCTTGTTCTTTGTGTTGCGGGACTTCTGTGATGAAGTCCGCCAGCACTTTCCTCTTGATTGTTGGTCTTGGTTTATACTCTATCGAGTGTTCGCCCAGTTCGATGGCCCATTTTGCCAATCGGCCTGATAATTCGGGCTTACTCAATACGTTCTTGAGCTTGTATCCGGTTAACACATTTATGGGGTGACCCTGGAAATACCTGCGGAGCCGACGGGCTGCGTATACTAATGCCAAGACCAGCTTTTCCAACATCGAATATCTTGTTTCCGGGTCCGACAATGTTCTACTAACGTAATAGATCGGAGTTTGAATGTTTTTCCTATCTGTCAGTAAGACAGCCCCCACGGCAATGTCAGACGCCGATAAATATAGTGTTAATGGTTCACCCGCGTGTGGGGCTGTTAGCGTGGGTAATTTCATTAAACACTTCTTGACTTCCTGGAATGCTTGTTCGGCTTCCGGAGTCCATCTGAATTATGCCTTTTTAAGACAGTTTCTCAATGTTGAGATGAACGAGTAAGATTTAGCAGCGTGATTTGCCAGAAACCTGTTTAATGCTACCAATCTGCCGTTGAGTGTTTGAACTTCTTTGAGGGATGCGGGAGATGGCATGCGGTCTACTGCTTGAACTTTGTCTGGATTGGCCTTGAAACCCGCGCCTGTAACGATTACTCCGAGGAACTTTCCTTCCTCCATTCCAAAGGAGCACTTAGCTGGATTCAGTTTCATATTAATGTTTCTCAAAGTTTTGAAAGTTTCCTTTATGTCCCTCAACATTTGATCTTCTTCGGTGCTTTTGATCACTAAATCATCCATATAGACTTCGAGATTTCGACTTATTTGACCTTTGAAGGCTTGATCCATCAGTCTTTGGTATATGGCACCCGCATTCTTTAATCCGAAAGCCATCATTATGTAACAAAAAGTTCCTTGATCAGTGCGGAATGTTGTCTTGTCCTCGTCACCAGCTGCCATATGAATCTGGTGATACCCTTTATAAGCATCAAGGAAGCACTTGAATCTGAATGGAGTCACAACATCTACTTTCAAGTCGATCTCTGGAAGTGGGTAACAATCTTTTGGATATGCCTTGTTTAGATCTTTGTAATCTATGCACATCCTCCACGTTCCATTCCTTTTTGGGACTATTACTGGGTTGGCCACCCACGTTTGGTATTTGATTTCCCGTATAATTCCGGCGTGAAGAAGATCCTGTACTTGTTCATTCATGGCCTTTGTTTGTTCCAGGCCCATATTTCGCTTCTTTTGCACAATTGGGGTAATTAGTGGATTCACCTTTAACTTGTGCTCCGAAATGCTCCGCGAGACACCTGTCATGTCCGCGGGCTGCCATGCGAAAATGTCGATGTTTTTCGTCAATAATTGATTTAAAAAAGTTCGGACGATCTCAGAAATAGCTGGGCCAATTACCACCTTTTGATCAGGAAATTTCTTGTTAAGGACCCATTTTTCTGGCTCGGTTCTCTGATTTTGTCTTGAAACTTTACTTGGCCTCGAGCTTTCGGTTGTGAAGCAATGTCGATTAACATGAATTATTGCTACACCAGTGCGGGTCGGGACCCCTACTGCTCCGTGAGCTATGGACGGGTGGGCATTGAAGTCACCAATTGCCTCTCGTCCAAGAATAATATCATGTTTGGAAGTTGCCGGTAAAACTAAAAATTCGACTTCCTCAGTTCTTGAGTGGACCACGTCACTAAGTGTGACCGGGAATGTACCCGCGGGGGTGCATTATCCCCCCCCCCCAAACCCAGAGACAGGTGCATGAATGGGTCGTAACCTTTCTTTATCATCTTCCTCAAGCTGTTCAAGCACTGTTCATACATAATGTCAGATGTACTACTAATGTCGAAGAACACATACTGCGACCGATAGTGCCCGAAGAGAGCCGTGATTATCAGAGGATTCTTGTTGCACGGTCCTCCTCTGATGCGTGGAAAAATGACTGGCTCATTCTTCCATTCTTCGTCCGCAAACTCTTTTCTCTTACCATTGGCGTGCTGACCTCCTTGAATCATGTGAACATTCAAATCTTTTATTTTCCTTTTTGCCGGGCCCTGGTTATCCTTTGAGGGAAGTTTACCAGTCCCTGGTCTTACACTTTTGACCAGATGATCTAACTTCCCGTTCTTTACAGCCGCCTCTATTTCATTCCTTAGGGCCACACACTCATTTGTATTGTGCCCTACATCGTTGTAATACGTGCAATGTTTCTTGTTATCGAGGAATGACTTCCTCGGTAACGGTTGAGGCTTGCGGAAGGTCAAATTCTCAGTTGTGAGGATGTAACGATTCCGGCAAATCCAGGTATACCCTAGCCGGAATATACTATTTACGTGTCATTTAATATTGATTATATGAGTTATAGTACATATATACGAGTATATATGATTCATAGTACGAATCATACTCGATTATATAGTGAATCGTATTGGAATTACAATTAACCAATGAACGATTATTGAAACCCGAATGAATCGGGAATTACATTATAGACGAAGTATATAATGTTTAGTGATGTTTACGAGGTATGAATGCTTCGGGATAGGTGAATTATAGCACAGAAAAAGGATTTCGATTTAATGGTACGTCGGTACGCTAAACGAAACCTTTAACACCAAATTAAGCAAGAGACGATCAATCAAGCCGAAAAAGATGCGTGATTATTAATAATATGATGTTTTAATGTCATGATTTAAGTTTTTAAAGTTTTTAAGTCGGTTTTATGTAAATTTTATTTTGACCCGAAAAACGACCATTCTATGCTCGTTTTAAGCCGAATTACGAGTTTAAACGAGAAACGAACCGAGCCAGATTATCCACAACATTATCCGGATTGCGTAATCCGAATATGTGGCTTAGAATGAATGTGTGGGACCCACCCCACCCATTACTTTGGACCGATCGGCCCTAGGGGGTATCATTTACCTCACTTTTTCTTTTTTATCCATCAAACAAACAAGAATTCTCTCAAATCCTTCAAGTGTTCATCCAAATTCTTGAGTTTTTAACCAAGATCTTCAAGGTATATACATAATTTGAGGCTTAAATCTTGTTTTTTATTTCATAATTCTTGAGAAAAGGAGGTTTTCATGTGAAAAATGGGTGAAAACCTGAGATGAAACCGATTCTCGTGTGATCAAGGGATGTATACATGTTATACAAAGGATCTTGATCCAAGTAAGTAGTTAAAAGTGTTTAGAATGAATTTTTACGGTTGAAATCTTGTCAAATGAGTTTTCCATGTGAAAGACGGGTGAAAACCCGAGATGAAACCGACTCTTGCATGAACAAGAGATGTATACATGTTATACAAAGGATCTTGGTCCAAGAAATGAGTAAAAAGAGTCGAGAACGGATTTTTACGGTCAAAATCGTTGTTTTGAAGTTTTAACCGACACTAGGAAAGAAATGGCTTGATTGTGGGTATAACTTGCTTGGTGTGGTGTTGATGTGCTTGTAAGTGTTGTATCTAGCGGCTAGCAAAGGCTAGAAACCGAGATCCTTGCGATCTAAAGCTAGAAAACACAAGATAGTTCGGTTTTCGTGTGTTTATGAAAAATGGACAGATTTACGTGTGCTTAGAGTCGGGTCACGAAATTTCACAGAGATGATCTACACATGAAATTATGAGATCTGTGAATTTTTGGTAATTTTTGGATAAAAGATGAATATTTGGTGAATTTAATGCTCGGTTTTGGCCAAAAATAGTGAAAAATAGCAAAACATGATGAAAAATTCCGGAAAATTTAAGATAAGCTTTTTATAACATATAAAAGTCACCCACAAAATTTGAGCTCAGTTGGAAAAGTCTAAGTAGGCTTTTCGGTGAAACGAGTTCTAGGGCTTTCTAGCTTGGTTTTGGGTGAAAATGGCTTGAAAAATAAGTTTTAAATTCTGGAAAAATTCCAGAAAGTTATGAGGATGATAAAGATCATCCCAGAAAAATTTGGGATTTTTCTAAAGTGTTTTGGTATTTTTGATATATTTAGTGTTTTAACAAGATTTAAAAATAGATAAATAAATGTAAATGTAGGAAAATAAATCTGGGAAAATTCCAGAAAGTTATGAGGATGATAAAGATCATCCCAGAAAAATTTGGGATTTTTCTAAAGTGTTTTGGTATTTTTGATATATTTAGTGTTTTAACAAGATTTAAAAATAGATAAATAAATGTAAATGTAGGAAAATAAATCTGGGAAAATTCCAGAAAGTTATGAGGATGATAAAGATCATCCCAGAAAAACTTGGGATTTTTCTAAAGTGTTTTGGTATTTTTGATATATTTAGTATTTTAATAAGATTTAAAAATAGATAAATAAATATAAATATAAGAAAATAAATCTGGAAAATTTTTACAAAATTCCTTTCTGTCAAATTAAGTTTTGTGCAAAATTTCAAGACCCGAGACTAATCGGGTAATTATTTGTGCTAAAAAGAACATAAAAACAAGTTTTTAAAGCTTAAAACGTGTAAACCGGCAAAGTTCGCATAAGCGAGCTGACTGGTACATGAAAACTCTAAAAATAGACTATTTCATAAATCTAAGTAAATTAAGTAAAAATAAATCATCCGAAAATAATCCGGATGATTTGGGTAATTTTACCCGATTGTACCGTTTCCGGCACCGAAATACCGGAAACGGGCCCCACGGCCAAACGGGGTGTCAAACCGAGCTATAATTTCATCACCTTAACTAAATTGACTGTCAAACTCTAAGCAATGTCAATCTGAGTCCTTAGAAGTGTCACGGGGTTAACATTGTCCCCGAATCGAGTACAGTACTGGGTTAACAATGTTCCCAGATGTACCGATTGATATGTATTTAAATTATGGGAATTATATAGTAACGACTAGATATTATATTACAGATCCAGGCACGTAGCTGTTCCTTATATTACTCACCGACTCACAGAAAGGTGAGTTTTCACGAGCCCCTTTTAATGAATTGTTTTAATTATATTTTCCCGGGGCGGAAAACATGTCTTATTTAAAGTATTTAAGTACATACCGATCGTATGGAAATACTTGTACATTTATATATATATGGTCTGATGCACAGAATATATAAAATGTTTATCATGTGTTATTGTTCTGGGGTAACATAGTTCCCAGGGGTTATTATTGTTCTGGGGTAACATAGTTCCCAGGGGTTATTATTGTTCTGGGGTAACATAGTTCCCAGGGGTTATTATTGTTCTGGGGTAACATAGTTCCCAGGGGTTATTATTGTTCTGGGGTAACATAGTTCCCAGGGGTTATTATTGTTCTGGGGTAACATAGTTCCCAGGGGTTATTATTGTTCTGGGGTAACATAGTTCCCAGGGGTTATTATTGTTCTGGGGTAACATAGTTCCCAGAAAGTTAATGGAAATGTTCTGGGGTAACATAGTTCCCAGCATGATTATATTGTTAATAAATGATTATTAAAATGATTTGTCAGTGTTTATTTAAATTAGTGAAACTCACCAACTATTCGTAGTTGACCCGTTTTCTTTACATGTTTTCTAGGTATGCCCAAGTTGGAATGATTGATATGTGCTTAACTATCTGTGCTACCTGTTGGAAGCTTGCTGCTCTATGTTTTGTAATGAATTTATTAATGTCTTATTGGTAATATATGTGTGTAACACCTAGACAGTAACGCAACTCGCAACAATGTAATATGTTATAAATTAATGTAGTGGTATTTTCTTTATAAGCAATGCTGTTGATATCAGATGTGTCTGTTGCATCCCGTGTACGTTTCCGCTGCGGTTACGGGGTGTTACAGAACTTGGTATCAGAGCCATTGGTTATAAAGAATTAGGATGTCTGAAAAAGATACCTAAAATATAACCAGTAGCTCAAGTATTATAGGATCTGAATATCAACTAATAATATATAGTGACGAGATCGGGATGAACTTGGATGGACAAGTGGGTTATTATGGTCCGGAACATAATAACAGACTTGTCTGCACGAGGGAATTCAGGAGAAGTCACGGGGGACTTAAATAGGTAAAATTGGCAACATATGTGTAAATATATGATAATATTATTATGTGGTAAAGTTGTATAAATAAGTATGTGTTAATTTAATTATGAATTACACTGCGAAAAGGACTATATGTTTGTTAACTTGTGTGCAGGTATAATGGCAAGAACACCTAGTGTGTCGACGGAAGAGGACCCGGAAGAGGCTAGTTCCGGGGCCTCTGGAAGCCCAAGTGTAGCACCCAGCTCCGAGCCTTCGGAGGCTAGTCATAGTACTTCTAGACAGACCACCCCAGCTAGGAGTGCTAGTGTACCCTCCCCTGCTAGGGTTACCAGGTCTCCTACCCCGCCCGCACCACAGACCACCCCGATTCCCCCCAGACACGGTCCCCGCCTCACGGCGCGGATCAGTGCCCCGTATGTTCCGCCCACTGTTACCCCACCCAGATCCACATACCACCGGGGCGAGTCTTCCCGCCCCCAACCCGAGCCTGCAACCCTACCTGTGTGGGGTCTGCCAAGGCAGGAGCGGGACTTGGCGGCTTGGCTACGTGTTCTCACCGAGCAGGTGAACGAGCACTCTGCCGCCCTGGTCGTGGGGGTACAGAGGCGGGCGTACCTCGGGGACAGCATACTGGACCACCAGTATGCTATTAACCAGTTAAAAAGGGAGTGCTCATACTCCCACTGGTTGATCGACCAGATGGAAACCCGAATGCGGGTTATGATGGCGGTGCTGGTGGTGCTGGTGGCGGTGTTGGTGGGGTTGGTTTACCACCATGTGTAGACGTGTTGGATGGTAGAATCTTGAACCGCTTTTTGATACTCCGTGTAAGTAGTTAGTGGTGATACTAACACGGAGTGAATCTTGTTTAGTTATAGTACAACCACTGGCCCATAGGGGGTCTCTTGTAGGGCATATCATTATCGATACTTTTGGGTATCATTCAAGCACTGACCCATTGCGGGTTATGTCGAGGATGAATAGGCCTTTGTATTAAAACTTAGTTGTGTAATGATGACTGGGAAGTATGTAAATGGATGTTTGTGTAATATGTACTAATGTTTATTAATGTATGGAATGTGTTTGTGTTTCATAATTTGGAATGGTATTAATTATATGTGTTTCCTTGATGTTGTGTAGAATGGTACCGAAACGATCAACGAAAATATCGGAAGTAGATGTGAGCCGTTTGATTGCTCAACAGTTGGAGGCGGCGATACCGGATATAGTATCGCGCATCGCCGCCAGTATTAATAACTCGACCAATCCAACCCCTCCGAGCAATCAAACGCCCATAAATAATGGCGGGGAACAAAATACTAATCCTCCAAGGAATGACAACACTATGCCGAGTACTGACGCACCGCCTACGGTGGTCGCTACCGACAGTAATGGCCCTATCCCTACTGTAGAGACCAACTGCACTGGACCATCCAGGGGTTGTTCAATCAAGGATTTTATGTTATGCAAGCCTTTAGAATTTAACGGGTCGGAAGGACCGAATGGGTTAGTGAAATGGTTAGAGAAAATAGAATCAGTGGTAAATATCAGCAACTGTCCCGAGGATTGTGTCGTTAAGTACGCCACCTGTACGTTCACAGACCATGCCTTGACATGGTGGAACACCATAGTACAGACTCGAGGTCAGGCGGCGACAAACCGCATGACCTGGGCAGAGCTTAAGGATCTTGTTTTGAAACATTTCTGCCCAAAGAATGAATTGCAGAAACTGGAACATGAGTTGTGGAACCTAGAGATGCATGGGGCGGACCACTTGGGATATACCAACCGGTTTAATGAACTGTCACGATTAGTGCCGTGGTTGGTCACCCCATAGTCAAAAAGGGTGGAACGTTATATTTGGGGACTTACTCCAGTAGTGAGGAGCATAGTTAACGCGGGAGGGCACCAGACGTATGAGGGTGCAGTGACACAGGCTGGTATTGTCACGTATGATTTCTTAAGGAGCGGATCGATAAAGGCGACGGGAGAGTCGGCTGGGGGAAAGCGAGGTACGTATGACAATAGGATCCGAGAGAAGCAGCAAAACAAACGAGCTAGGCCCGCTGCCCAGAGCTATGCCATGACTAGTTCGGGCGGAAGGCAAGAACCGCAGAGGGGAACGTTTCCTAAATGCGGGAAATGTGGTTACCACCATAGTGGCGTGTGCAAGGAGGTGGTGTGCCACCGGTGTGGCAGGGTTGGACACTACGCACCAAATTGTAAGACAAATCTGAACAACCTGAACCGTCAACCACAACCTATTCGGGCGCAACCGTTTAGAACTCAACCAGCCCGACAGCAGAACCCGCAAGGAAACCAGATGGTGACCACTAGCCGTGCTTGCTACGAATGCGGCAGCACGGATCACTTCAAAAGGAACTGCCCGAAACTGAATCAGGGAGGAAACGGGAGACAACTCGCGGGTCAGCCATCGGCTTCCAATCCGGCGCGAGGCCGGGCATTTGTGATGGGAGCGAACGAGGCGCGCCAGGACCCCAGCGTAGTGACAGGTACCTTCCTCGTCTCTGATCATTACGCTTCTGTATTATTTGATACAGGCGCCGATAGAAGTTTTGTCTCCGTTAGGTTCCTTTCGATAGCAAACCTTCCTATTGGTGAAACCATAGAACCCTACACCGTAGAGGTCGCTAACGGTAAAACCATGATAGTTAATCGGATTGTTCGGAATTGCCCTTTTATTCTAAGCGAACAATCCTTCCTGATTGACTTGTTACCGGTAGAATTGGGTAGTTTTGACGTGATAGTGGGAATGGATTGGTTGGCACGTAATAGGGTAGAAATAAACTGTGAAAAGAAAACCGTCAAGATCCGGGTGTCGGATGACGAGGAGGTATTAGTGCAGGGAGAAAAATCCGGCACCATGATACCATTTATATCCCACCTCAAGGTGTTGAAATATATACGTCAGGGATGTGTGGCGTATCTAGCGAGCCTGACGGCCGCTGATTCTGAGGAAAAACGGGTGGACGATATTCCCGTGGTACGCGAATTTCCACAAGTTTTTCCAGAGGAACTTCCTGGATTACCGCCAACCCGACAAGTCGAATTCAGAATCGACTTATTACCTCAAGCCGGCCCTGTTGCTAAGGCCCCTTACAGACTTGCACCGTCCGAGATGCAAGAACTATCCAACCAGTTGCAGGAATTGTTGGATAAGGGATTTATACGTCCCAGTTATTCCCCGTGGGGTGCACCTGTACTATTTGTGAAAACGAAGGACGGAAGCCTTCGAATGTGCATTGACTACAGGGAATTGAACAAATTAACCATCAAAAATAGATATCCTCTTCCCCGAATCGATGATTTGTTCGACCAACTACAAGGTGCGAGCTATTTCTCAAAAATTGATCTTAGATCGGGATACCACCAAGTTAAAATTCAAGAGGAGGATATCCCAAAAACCGCGTTCCGGACTCGCTACGGCCACTACGAATTTTTAGTATGCCTTTTGGGCTAACAAATGCGCCAGCGGTGTTCATGGATCTCATGAACCGAGTCTGTAAACCCTATCTCGACAAGTTCGTCATTGTATTTATTGACGATATTTTGATATACTCGAAGAGTAAAGAGGAGCACGAGCAACACTTAAAGTTAGTTTTAGAGCTCCTGGATCAGGAGAAGTTATATGCAAAATTCTCCAAGTGTAACTTCTGGTTACAAGAGGTGCAATTCCTCGGTCATGTTATAAACCACAAAGGAATACACGTTGATCCGAGCAAGGTTGAAGCTATTAAGAATTGGCAAGCGCCTAAATCTCCGAAAGAAATCCGCCAATTCTTAGGCTTAGCTGGATACTATCGTCGATTTATAGAGAACTTTTCCAGCATCGCCCAACCTTTAACCCTCCTGACTCAAAAGGATCGGAAATATGAATGGGGTGAAGAGCAGGAAACGGCGTTTCAAACGCTAAAACAAAGATTGTGCCAAGCGCCAATCTTAAGTCTCCCCGACGGAGACGATGGATTTGTTGTATATTGTGACGCATCCCGTAAAGGGTTAGGGTGCGTGTTAATGCAAAATAAAAAGGTCATAGCCTATGCGTCTCGACAGTTAAAAGTTCATGAGAAAAACTACACTACTCATGACTTGGAACTGGGAGCAGTCATCTTTGCACTTAAAATCTGGAGACACTATCTCTACGGTACAAAGTGCACCATATTCACTGATCATAAAAGTTTGCAACACATATTCGATCAGAAAGAACTGAATATGAGGCAACGAAGATGGGTCGAGTTGCTGAGTGACTATGACTGTGACATACGATATCACCCCGGCAAGGCTAACGTTGTAGCCGATGCCTTGAGTAGAAAGGATCGAGTCAAGCCACTACGTGTGCGAGCGTTGGGGATGATAGTCCAGTCGAACCTTTCAGATTTAATTCGAGTCGCTCAACGCGAGGCGTTGAAAGAGGGCCAATTGGTTAAAGAAGGACTTTACGGGAATGAGAAGAATTTCGAACAGCGTGTGGACGAAATTCTTTATTTCAAAAATCGGATTTGGATCCCGACCCTCCATGACCTTCGTGATTTAGTCATGGACGAAGCTCATAAATCGAAATATTCCATACATCCGGGATCAGATAAAATGTACAAGGATGTGAAAGAATTTTACTGGTGGCCAGGAATGAAAAAGGATATAGCCACATACGTCGGCAAGTGTACGACGTGTGCGAGAGTTAAGGCGGAGCACCAGAAACCTTCGGGAATGTTGCAACAGCCGGAAATTCCCGAATGGAAGTGGGAGCAGATCACAATGGATTTTGTGACACATCTCCCCAAGACACCCCGAGGTCATGATGCGATTTGGGTAATCGTGGATCGATTAACCAAATCGGCACATTTTATTCCAATTAGGAATACTTTTAACACTGAGAGACTTGCGCAAATTTATATAAATGAAATAGTGTCTCGTCATGGCATCCCCATCTCGATCATCTCCGATAGGGATAGCCATTTCACCTCCAAACTTTGGCAAGCTGTCCAAGAAGCATTGGGAACACGTATTGACCTAAGCACAGCTTACCACCCTCAGACCGATGGTCAGTCTGAGAGGACCATTCAAACTTTGGAGGATTTGCTTCGTGCTTGCGTACTGGACTTTAAGGGAAATTGGGATCAACATCTCCCACTCGTTGAATTTTCCTATAATAACAGTTATCACAGCAGTATAAAGGCAGCACCTTATGAAGCATTGTATGGGCGGAAGTGCCGATCACCACTTTGCTGGTCTGAAGTGGGTGACCCGCAGATCATTAGATCGGATCTGGTCCAGGAGACGACCAGCAAGATTCTTGAAATTAAGAACAACCTAAAAGCCGCGCGGGATCGGCAGAAGAGTTATGCTGATACCCGTCGAAAACCGTTGTCATTTGAGAAGGGTGAAAAGGTATACTTGAAAGTATCACCCTGGAAAGGAGTGGTCAGATTTGGAAAGGCGGGGAAGTTGGCCCCTAGATACATTGGACCATTCAACATTACTGCAAAGATCGGTCCGGTAGCTTACCGACTAGAACTGCCTGAGGAACTAAGTGCAGTTCATAACGTGTTTCATGTATCGAATTTGAAAAGATGTCTGGCGGATGAGACATCGGTGTTACCCTTAGAGGGTGTTCAAATAAGTGATAGGCTCAACTTCGTAGAGGAGCCCATCGAAATAGTAGACGGTAAGATCAAGCAACTTAGACACAATAAGATCTCGTTGGTCAAAGTTAGATGGAATTCGCAACGTGGCCCAGAATTTACTTGGGAACGAAAGGATGAATTCCGGAAGAAATACCCCCACCTATTTCCTCAAAAGGAAGTAGTTGACGCGTGAAAATTTCGAGGACGAAATTTTTATAACGGGGGGAGAATGTAACGATTCCGGCAAATCCAGGTATACCCTAGCCGGAATATACTATTTACGTGTCATTTAATATTGATTATATGAGTTATAGTACATATATACGAGTATATATGATTCATAGTACGAATCATACTCGATTATATAGTGAATCGTATTGGAATTACAATTAACCAATGAACGATTATTGAAACCCGAATGAATCGGGAATTTCATTATAGACGAAGTATATAATGTTTAGTGATGTTTACGAGGTATGAATGCTTCGGGATAGGTGAATTATAGCACAGAAAAAGGATTTCGATTTAATGGTACGTCGGTACGCTAAACGAAACCTTTAACACCAAATTAAGCAAGAGACGATCAATCAAGCCGAAAAAGATGCGTGATTATTAATAATATGATGTTTTAATGTCATGATTTAAGTTTTTAAAGTTTTTAAGTCGGTTTTATGTAAATTTTATTTTGACCCGAAAAACGACCATTCTATGCTCGTTTTAAGCCGAATTACGAGTTTAAACGAGAAACGAACCGAGCCAGATTATCCACAACATTATCCGGATTGCGTAATCCGAATATGTGGCTTAGAATGAATGTGTGGGACCCACCCCACCCATTACTTTGGACCGATCGGCCCTAGGGGGTATCATTTACCTCACTTTTTCTTTTTTATCCATCAAACAAACAAGAATTCTCTCAAATCCTTCAAGTGTTCATCCAAATTCTTGAGTTTTTAACCAAGATCTTCAAGGTATATACATAATTTGAGGCTTAAATCTTGTTTTTTATTTCATAATTCTTGAGAAAAGGAGGTTTTCATGTGAAAAATGGGTGAAAACCCGAGATGAAACCGATTCTCGTGTGATCAAGGGATGTATACATGTTATACAAAGGATCTTGATCCAAGTAAGTAGTTAAAAGTGTTTAGAATGAATTTTTACGGTTGAAATCTTGTCAAATGAGTTTTCCATGTGAAAGACGGGTGAAAACCCGAGATGAAACCGACTCTTGCATGAACAAGAGATGTATACATGTTATACAAAGGATCTTGGTCCAAGAAATGAGTAAAAAGAGTCGAGAACGGATTTTTACGGTCAAAATCGTTGTTTTGAAGTTTTAACCGACACTAGGAAAGAAATGGCTTGATTGTGGGTATAACTTGCTTGGTGTGGTGTTGATGTGCTTGTAAGTGTTGTATCTAGCGGCTAGCAAAGGCTAGAAACCGAGATCCTTGCGATCTAAAGCTAGAAAACACAAGATAGTTCGGTTTTCGTGTGTTTATGAAAAATGGACAGATTTACGTGTGCTTAGAGTCGGGTCACGAAATTTCACAGAGATGATCTACACATGAAATTATGAGATCTGTGAATTTTTGGTAATTTTTGGATAAAAGATGAATATTTGGTGAATTTAATGCTCGGTTTTGGCCAAAAATAGTGAAAAATAGCAAAACATGATGAAAAATTCCGGAAAATTTAAGATAAGCTTTTTATAACATATAAAAGTCACCCACAAAATTTGAGCTCAGTTGGAAAAGTCTAAGTAGGCTTTTCGGTGAAACGAGTTCTAGGGCTTTCTAGCTCGGTTTTGGGTGAAAATGGCTTGAAAAATAAGTTTTAAATTCTGGAAAAATTCCAGAAAGTTATGAGGATGATAAAGATCATCCCAGAAAAATTTGGGATTTTTCTAAAGTGTTTTGGTATTTTTGATATATTTAGTGTTTTAACAAGATTTAAAAATAGATAAATAAATGTAAATGTAGGAAAATAAATCTGGGAAAATTCCAGAAAGTTATGAGGATGATAAAGATCATCCCAGAAAAATTTGGGATTTTTCTAAAGTGTTTTGGTATTTTTGATATATTTAGTGTTTTAACAAGATTTAAAAATAGATAAATAAATGTAAATGTAGGAAAATAAATCTGGGAAAATTCCAGAAAGTTATGAGGATGATAAAGATCATCCCAGAAAAATTTGGGATTTTTCTAAAGTGTTTTGGTATTTTTGATATATTTAGTGTTTTAACAAGATTTAAAAATAGATAAATAAATGTAAATGTAGGAAAATAAATCTGGGAAAATTCCAGAAAGTTATGAGGATGATAAAGATCATCCCAGAAAAACTTGGGATTTTTCTAAAGTGTTTTGGTATTTTTGATATATTTAGTATTTTAATAAGATTTAAAAATAGATAAATAAATATAAATATAAGAAAATAAATCTGGAAAATTTTTACAAAATTCCTTTCTGTCAAATTAAGTTTTGTGCAAAATTTCAAGACCCGAGACTAATCGGGTAATTATTTGTGCTAAAAAGAACATAAAAACAAGTTTTTAAAGCTTAAAACGTGTAAACCGGCAAAGTTCGCATAAGCGAGCTGACTGGTACATGAAAACTCTAAAAATAGACTATTTCATAAATCTAAGTAAATTAAGTAAAAATAAATCATCCGAAAATAATCCGGATGATTTGGGTAATTTTACCCGATTGTACCGTTTCCGGCACCGAAATACCGGAAACGGGCCCCACGGCCAAACGGGGTGTCAAACCGAGCTATAATTTCATCACCTTAACTAAATTGACTGTCAAACTCTAAGCAATGTCAATCTGAGTCCTTAGAAGTGTCACGGGGTTAACATTGTCCCCGAATCGAGTACAGTACTGGGTTAACAATGTTCCCAGATGTACCGATTGATATGTATTTAAATTATGGGAATTATATAGTAACGACTAGATATTATATTACAGATCCAGGCACGTAGCTGTTCCTTATATTACTCACCGACTCACAGAAAGGTGAGTTTTCACGAGCCCCTTTTAATGAATTGTTTTAATTATATTTTCCCGGGGCGGAAAACATGTCTTATTTAAAGTATTTAAGTACATACCGATCGTATGGAAATACTTGTACATTTATATATATATGGTCTGATGCACAGAATATATAAAATGTTTATCATGTGTTATTGTTCTGGGGTAACATAGTTCCCAGGGGTTATTATTGTTCTGGGGTAACATAGTTCCCAGGGGTTATTATTGTTCTGGGGTAACATAGTTCCCAGGGGTTATTATTGTTCTGGGGTAACATAGTTCCCAGGGGTTATTATTGTTCTGGGGTAACATAGTTCCCAGGGGTTATTATTGTTCTGGGGTAACATAGTTCCCAGGGGTTATTATTGTTCTGGGGTAACATAGTTCCCAGGGGTTATTATTGTTCTGGGGTAACATAGTTCCCAGGGGTTATTATTGTTCTGGGGTAACATAGTTCCCAGAAAGTTAATGGAAATGTTCTGGGGTAACATAGTTCCCAGCATGATTATATTGTTAATAAATGATTATTAAAATGATTTGTCAGTGTTTATTTAAATTAGTGAAACTCACCAACTATTCGTAGTTGACCCGTTTTCTTTACATGTTTTCTAGGTATGCCCAAGTTGGAATGATTGATATGTGCTTAACTATCTGTGCTACCTGTTGGAAGCTTGCTGCTCTATGTTTTGTAATGAATTTATTAATGTCTTATTGGTAATATATGTGTGTAACACCTAGACAGTAACGCAACTCGCAACAATGTAATATGTTATAAATTAATGTAGTGGTATTTTCTTTATAAGCAATGCTGTTGATATCAGATGTGTCTGTTGCATCCCGTGTACGTTTCCGCTGCGGTTACGGGGTGTTACAGAGGATCTCTGAAGGAGTTTTTGACAATTGAGTCCAACTGTTGTTGGAAGATCATGCTGGAAAGTTACGCTTGTTCTTGTTGCCAATCAACGATCTTGCATCGAACTGCTTCGGTTGTTTTGTGGTCGGTTGCAGTCTTGACCAGATTGTTCCTTTAGCTTGTCTATTTGGTCTCGGAGTCTGAAACTCGACTCTTGGTAATTTTTTCTGGCTGCTGGACCCCAGTGTTTTCTCAGTTCTTGCAAACAACTTAGCTGCTTTCATAATTTCATCCCAGGATTCAGGCATTCCGTCTTTCCCAGTTAGTGTGCGGATTAAGGCGTCGCTATGGACATTCTTGCGGAATGCTCCCCGCAGAATGTCCTCACTGACCACTCCAATATTAAGGCTCTCGTTGTTGAAACGAGTAATGAAATCCTCAATGGATTCATTATTTCGCCTTTCAACGTCTAGTATTTCCGAAGAGTCGCGTTTATGCTTTCTTTGTTGGCTGAAGTGTTGAGAGAATTTTGCTACGAAATCTTTCCAACTTTTGATCTGTCCACATGGTAGCTTCTCAAACCATTCTCGCGCAACCCCCGTGAATGTTAGTGCAAACATGTGACACCAGTATGGAAGAGTCCAACCGCTGAATCCTCTTACTGCTTCAAATCGCAACAGATGATCACTAGGATCCGTCATTCCACTGTATGTACCAACAGATGTTGGAATTTTTGCATTTATCGGGAATGGGGCCGTCGCGATGGCTGGAATGAACTTCGATTTTTCTGCGAAAGATTCCGGACGGTATGGTTTAAGAAAATCATGTTCAGCACTACTATAGTACTCCGCATGAAGAACCGGCGGCCGCGGGTAGCTAGCCCCTTCGTATGAAGGGAGGCGACTATATCCGCTATAGTAGCTACCGTCCGGGTGATAGGTTGAATCATGTCCATTTAGTTCGTCCTCATAGGATGGTACCCGCATATCTATGCGGGGACGAGGACGTAACCTCCGAATCTCACCCAGGTTTTGTTCTGGTTGTTGGCTATATTGAATGTGACTTCCCCGTATGGGCGGGGAAACTGATCTCCTGGGAGATTCATCGTACGTCAGGATACGAGCCTGGAATCGTTCATTTCGTACCCTACGTTCGTATTCGGCAACCAGACTTTCCTGTTGAATGCGGAGCCATTCGTCTGGAGATAAGAGTCCTCCAGATCTAGAGTTATGATGCCGAACTCTTTTGGGAGCAGAGTCACCGGAATTTTCATCCAGGTCTAACTCCGAGTGAGTTCGATTAGCATCTCTCATAATTCGGTCCAAATCTCCGAAATTCGAGCAAGCACGGACGTTGCTCCTTCACGTGTTTCAAAGTTGGGACCACGTGAAGACTGTGCTGGATTCTCCGCCGGCCCTTTAGGTAACTGATTCATATCGTAAAGAGAACGGAAAAATTATGTTGTTCTAACAAAGACACAGATGGCGCCAATGAAGAAACACGGATCTACTCCCCACTAACGGGTCCTAGATCCAATGAGTCAACAAGGTAGGATACGGTTAACTGCCAATACGATATGAACCCAATTGCCCAAAGTCCAGTGACGAAGACCTGCAAAACAGACACCGTGAGCTCGTTATGGGAAGGACAAGAGGGGGGGGGGGGTCTTCACGTAACCACCCCCGGCGTGAGAATAAGTACTATTCTGTAGAATATAAGCACTTAAGTAAATTGAGAGAGAACAATGGGAGTGAATGAATACCTCATGATGATTTAGAGGGTAGTTATAGCCGAAGGGTGTGGAGAAGTGATTGGGCCAGCTATCCCTTGAGAAGATGATCTTATAACTGTCTGGACACGTGTCCTCATATGATAGGTTTAGCTTATACGTTGCATGTGCATGTATAACAACCTAGACACGCGTCCTTCTGATATTGGTTCAGGGGAAATGTTAACCATGTGCATGGTTGTAACAACCTTGTCAGGTGTCACTGGCTGATTGGCCGAAGGATCACGTATTGCCCAAGAAAGCATCTCGGCACATCTTCCAGAAGGTAATTAGTTATTGACAGCTGTCACGGAGCATTACCTCGCGGTCATTTATGCGAAAGGATACTTCTTCAAGCGGATGACCTTTGAAGGTGCCAGGATGCTTCCGCATGCCTTGTGGGAATGTTTCCCCCTCAAATGATTTATGCGGATGGTTCATATGCCCCGCGGGTGCCTTATAAGAGGCTTCTGGTTGACCCATGGGTATTATTTAAGGGAATTTGGATCTTTTTGGTACCCTACCTCTATAGAGATCCCCTCAGTGCTGCCATCCTGGCATCCTTCTCCTCTTGCTTGCTTCACCTCAGTGCGGATTATCCGTACTCGTTAACCGTTGTGAAGTAGCCCTCGTGGCAACCTCTCATCCACTTCAACGGGGAAATGATGTCCACGCCGATAAGTCTAAAGATCCAAAACGATATACTGAAATCCCTAATTTTGAAAAGTTGCCTAAAATAAAATATGACCTTACCTCAAATATCATCGGTATAACTTACTCTTCCTTGAAGGTATTTCTATAATTGTAGTGTGCTTTTTATTATATTATTTTATAATATAAAGGACTAATGTACATTATATACCCGCTTAACATAACAAAACAACATGTTCTCTAAATTATGTGAAGGAATCTCCATTTTTTCAAACTTGCAACAAACTCTATTAACTGATTCTTGAAACTTAATGGAACATCATTTTAAATTATTTTCATATTAAAGATTAATTCAATATATTAGTAGAAAACAATCAAAAAATACTTCTAAGTTAAACAAGTGAAGTGACAAATTTTGTTTAAAACCAGCATTTCTTAAATAATAACCAATTTTATAGAAAGTTAAGAGCACTTAAGCACATAATACCATCTATTTGTTGTCTATAAACTATTAGTTTTTTAAACACAAACACAAAACTGAAATCAACCATGTTTGATTTCTAATTTCAAAACACATGAAAACTTAGAATACAAAATGAAAATTTATCAATCAAGAGGGGATACTTTGGGGTTGAATCCAGGGCCATTTTGAATCACAAAGATCGAAGGGGTAGTTTCCATCATCGTCTTTTACATCTGTTGAAGCATTTTTCTTCACAAGCAGCTCGGCTATGTGTTCTCTCTCACAAACAGCAGCATAATGCAATGGTGTCTGGCCCTCGTTATCCTTCATAAACAAATATATGAGTTTGTTACCGGTGGCAAATAAGAGTTGACTTTTTGTTACGTGGATGTATTGACTTTAATCACTGTTCGTATAAAAAACTTGTATGTGTTTATAAACAATTGATATGAGTCCAAATTAATATTGCTTCAATAATAATTACTTTCTAGAAAAACATAGCTCAGCTATTTAGGAAGATTTGTGTGTTAAATATGCACCTTGGATAACTTTTAACCCGGTCGACATGTTCATGTGCTTTTATGCTAAGATGATAAAACACAAGAGTTCCACGGTATCAATTTTAACTTATAGGTCTCATCCCTTAAAATGAATAACAAGGTAGGGCCCATAAACTTTTAACCCGGTTGACATGTTCATGTGCTTTTATGCTTGTGAAAATTCTTACATTCACTCGTTCATTTATATTCATTTAGTTACGTTCATTAGTTTACAACTGTTAAGTCCGTTTGTTTACCTTCGGTTATGTTCATTATTATACGATTGTTTAAGTTTATTTGTTTAGGTTCGTTTATATACTTATTTGAATTTTTAGGTTTATTACAATATAACCTAGTTGTAATAACTTTTTCGGCCCAACATATTGATGATCACATTAATTTTTAACTGGTTTCACTCAATTATGTTCGTTCATCTATGTTCTTGTTATGCCTGTTTGTTTACGTTCTTGAGCCGTTCGTTTATACTCAGAATGAACACGGAACAAGTTCATTTCGATAACAAAATACACAAATAAGAAAATCCCGTTAGTTTAGTTGTTCGTTTTCAATCGCTTGTTCACTTAAAGTTAAATGAAAGAACATGAACCATGCCCCGTTCATGTCCATTCAGTTCGTTTACAAGCCCATGAATATGTGAACTAACTTTTAACTAAGGACCTGAAACTGTGCAGTCAGGTAGAGTTCGCCCGCCAACAATTTTTGTCCAACTTTCATTTGAATCTTATAAATAGTTATTGTGTAAAATATGATTATAAAAACTGTATAATTAAAATAATATAAAACTTTTTGAACAGATTGATTTAATAGGTTGAAAGTATTCAAAATTTCAAATAACACTTTAGAGGACTTTAAAACAGTTTGACCCATTTCATTTAGGCTTAGCTAACTTTACAAATTAACCTGGTTTACCAATTGGGGTTGGATATAACCCAAACTGACGCAATTTCAGGTAAACATTATAAGTTCTAACTCCAATGACAATTAACAAAATCATTGACATCAATATTACCTTTAAGTTCACATCAGCATTCCGGCTCAAAAGCAACTCTGCAGTTTCAATATGACCACGATCAACAGCCCAATGCAAAGGGGCCCGACCCTCACTATCTGCAGTTTGTAGATGATATTCAGAATATAAAGAAAGATAATTGAATAAATGCATATAAAGTTATAAGCAAGCATTACTCCCCTATGCTCGTAACTTCACACATGTTTTGCTATATATTGTATATTTGTATGGCCAATAGAAAATATGTTTCTAGGAAGCATTACTCCCCCGTTAAAAGGAAAATGAAAAGAAAAATAAAGGATAAATAAATTGACTATTTGACTTCAAGAATAAAAATTTAATAAACCCTTTATATCCACAGGAATGCCAGCCTCAACACACTTGATCAAGTTCTCTGTATCGCCTTCTCTTGCAAAGGCGTGTATATCATCTAATTTTCTGATAAAAAAAGGAGTTGAGAAAAAAAAAACATTACTAATTACTCATATACACATACATGAATTTTGAAATAATCATAGCGTAAACAATTACCATCGACGGTATTAATTATCTATGGCTATGCTAGTAATTTTTATACTTCTAAGCACAGAATGAAAATCAATCAAAACCAAATTCACGCAGTTGGAGAGTTAATTATACACATAGCAGCCAACTAACAATCAATCAAAAATCTTAAAAATTTTCTATGTTAACATCTACATATAACTATATACTACACTAACAACATAACTACTCTGCATACAGCATATAACATGTAACAAGTATGGATGAGCATTTTGTCCCAAATACCCGTACTTGTACTCGTACCGTACCCGTACACGTATCCGTACCGATTTAGCATATTCGGTACGGGTATTGGTACTCATTTTTGTTGAATTTTGGTACGGGTACAATCGGAAACATGTACGGGTACGGTACGGGTACATTTGGTTTTTTGTACCTGTTTGGATTATATAAGGGTTTAATTGAGATTCTTCATATTTAATATATAAAATAAATTCTCCAACCATGTTATTATTGAACAAGTACCAAAAGTTTCTTCAAAATTAAATAATATAACATCCAGGACACGAACCAACAAACAAATCACTTAAAATCGATGACCGATTTAAGGTTCTTCAATATTATCTTATCATTAAATCAATGGCCAATTTGGTACATGTACTAATATGGTACCCGTCACGTACCTGTGCAAGTACCGATACTCGGACTAATTCGGGTTGTTTGTTACTTGTACGGTACGGTTTCAAGATTGTCGAAAATTTGGAAATAAAAAAGCAAAGTGGTACAAAAACGGGTATTGTACCAAAATACCCGTACCCGTACTCGTACCATATCGAAAAATTTGGTACGAGTATTGGTACGTGTTTTTATTGATTTTTGGTACGAGTACAAACGGGTACAAGTACGGATACGGGTACTGTCCCACGCTCATCCCTAGTAACAAGAAGACAACCAAAAGCTTTTCATAGCAGTGATCTCAATTAAAGAACTTACAACTCATCAGACCCCTCTTCATGGATAAAAGAGCTGAAAACAGGTCCCATAGGTCTGTGATCATTACTTGATCGTTCATCAGCATTTTCACCTCTTTTCTTCTGTGAATTATTGCATCAAGAAACCAAGTAAAATATGGTGAATAATGATCAATACAATGCTTCTAGAAACTATTTGAGAATAGAAAGAGAGAATCATCATACAGAAGTTGAGCCAGCAGCCCAAGTAGGGTATAACTCTGTAATAATCTCAAGATACTTTTGCATTGCTTCTTCTGCAGGCATTGCACCCAGTTTCTGCCATGCGTTCCTATAGCACACACACAGGATACACATGTCATATATGACCATTGGGCAGCTGTATATGTCCATTTAATATATGAACTTTATGCACATCCCATTAAAAAAGAAACAGGGATTGCATGCTTGATATGATCATAAGAGACTTCGATGGTTAGCAGCTTTTTTCAATATTTTGTTTGAAGAAAAGATAACAATGTCAAAAAGTACACCTTAATAGGAACTGAAAAGTTTTACATTTACCAAATAAAGTTACAGTAATATTAAGCATTCACAGGAACATAAAAAGTATATATTTAACATGAGATAGTGTTAACCATACTTTAATTAAACTAAAAATCAAATTAGCCTTTTCACGCAACCCGCGTTTATTAAGGGAGACAAAAGATACAGAATTTGCAATCAAGTAAGCAGTTTCATAGCAGCATAGTATTAGTATGATAATCGAAAGGCACAAGAAATAAATTAACCATTTGGCCCGAGCAGTGATTTTAAGGGCAGAAGGCTGGGGAGCAGTACAAGGCCCCTCAGTGGCAATTTTATACAACCCATAAAGCTGCAACTGCAACTCATTAGAAACCTTCTGCGATGAGCGATCGGCGGCAGTGGCGGCACTAAACGCCTCGTCTAATTCCGTACTCTCCACACCTTCCCAGTCATCATCAGCACCAATCAAGGGTTGTTTTTCATCGTCCGTACTGTAAACCCTAGCTTTATCTTCCGATTGGTCTTCGTTGGCACGAGTGATGCGGAGATTTTGGTGGCGAAAGGAGAAGATAATTGAGAAAAGCTTAGCTACAAGGAAGGAGAATATGAGGCCGAATAATATCGATTGAGCGTACTGTTGCCACTCAAACATTGTAAATAAATTAACCAACCCCTACAAGTAAGTAAGTGAGTAGAGATGGAGCCTGAGGTGAGATTGCACTGGGTTAATACAACCCTAAACTATTCGACTCAAATCACTCATCGCCCTTGCAAAATTATTTACTATTCTTTTACACCTACTTTTACTAAATACTCGTATTATTCTTTGATGCAATTTTAATATAACTTAAATAAAAAATAATTTATTTTGTAACTTCAAAAATATCTCTGTGAATTGTGAAAGGTGAAATCTAGTTTTTTCTAAGGTGAAAACATTATTTATTAATATAGTGTTCTTCAAAAATTATTTATTAAAATAGTTATGATTTTAACAAGAATTCTTTTTCCTTTTATATATATATATATATATATATATATATATATATAGAGGAGGGTTAACATACAATAATAGGTTATCGTACATTAGGTACGCGAGACCCTGCACCACCAGATCCTAATTACAATTAAAACTACGCGGTGGCATAATTGTAATTAAATCAAAAAAATACTTCTTGCACAACAGATCGTCATTTGCTGCAAGCCTTCAACCATAATCAAATCATCCACAAAACTAAGCATAATCAAAATCGATAAACCCATTATCGCTATAGTTTAATAATCTTCAAATTGATCAAAAATTATTGATTTAATCAATAGAATTGATGTGTAAGAGGCTTTAGAATCATCAATCGATTATGAAATTGCATAATAATACACTTAATTGAGCTATGATTTGGGTTCATGTTTAAACGTTCTGCACAAAAACGTTAAACGTTCTGGACTTTTTGTACAAAACTTCTAAACTTTTTGTACAGAACTTCTAAATTTTTTGTCTAGAACTTTTAAAGTAAAAAGTTTAGACCAAAATGAAGAAAAAGTTTAAACGTTCTGACCAAAAATGAACAAAAAGTTTAAACGTTTAACTAATACGTTCTGATCAAAACTACAAATTTAAACGTTCTGACCAAAACGAACAACTTTAAACGTTCAAGTTTAGATGTTCTGTACCAAAACTTTAGAAGTTCTAACAAAAGGTTTAAAGTTCTATACAAAAAACTTTAGAAATTCTATACAAAAACTTTATACATTCTGTTTAAACGTATTATACGTTCTATTTAAACGTTCAGAACAAAAATCAATTAAACTTTAAAAGTTCAGTACAAAAAGTGTATACGTTCTTTTTATACGTTTTAGGTTAATATTAATACGTTCAATGTTAAAACCCATAACTCAAACTCAAAATTGATAACTGAAACTTCAAATTGATAATTAATTGGATCAATTTCAAAGTTTTATTGATCAATTAGTTCATCAATTTCAATTTCAATTGATCAATTTGATAAACTAACCTGTGAACAACTCCTGACGGAGGAAGATGGTGTTAACGACGGTAACGTCGATGGTTGCGACGGAGAATACAATCGTTGGACGGTGACGAATTGATGAACGGTGATAGTGAAGGCGGATGGAATCGATGGGAGCTGTGGATCATAATTGATGAAATTTAAAATATTGTCATCGCGTGATTTAGAAATCAACAGTGTAGGAACTCGCGTACGTAATGTACGATTAGGGATTATTGTATTGGATCTTTTATCTATATATACTAGTTTTTATCCCCCTTATTACGGGGGTTGTTTTACATTATTTGTTTCTAATATTTATTTATGTTTCGAATTTTTATTTTTTATTCTATGAAAGTAATATACTTATGATTTGACCATATCACGACATGTAGGAATTTTTGTTTTCGTTTATATATATATATATACATATATATATATATATATATCAATTAGTTAGTGCTGTATTTTTAAATTTTTTATTTATACGTTTTTATCTAATCTGATAACCTATTCATTATAGTCTTTTTTCTCAATTTTACTAACTCCTTTATTTTTATTTTTATATTTTAAACTATAATAATCATTCAATATTAATTTAGATAACAAAATACAAGCCAGATAAAGTCATAGCTGTTACTGCTCTCAATACCATATACAACTGATAATAACCTAGAAGTGGTGCAAGAAACGTCTTCAAAATTCGATTAGATTAAGGCTAGGATGAAAGCTGCTCAAGACAGACTAAAGTCGTATGCTGATAAGCGGCGACGACCGATTGAGTTTGACGTTAGTGACAATGTGATGCTCAAGTTCTCGCCTTGGAAAGGGATCACCCGTTTAAGGAAAAGAGGAAAGTTGAGTCTAAGGTACATTGGACCGTTTAAGATTTTAGATCGTGTGGGTGAAGTAGCCTATAAGCTGGATTTACCCGGTGAGTTAGAAGGAATTCATTAAACCTTCCATGTTTCTCATATAAGGAAGTTTCTAGCTTATGACATGTCTCACGTGCCATTGATGGACATTGAGGTTGATGAACAGCTAAACTACATTGAGCAACCTATAGATATTGTTGATCGTAAGGAGAAGCAGCTTCATCACAAAGTTATACCCATGGTAAAAGTGATATGGAAGCATCACAATGGATCAAATGCTACTTGGGAAGCCGAGGATGAGATGCGCAAGTTTTACCTAATTCTGTTTAAGTAATAGTTAGGTTTCGGGGATGAAACCTCTTTAAGGAGGGAAGACTTGTAACAACCTAAATATTCTAATATTAAATAAAGAGAGTTGCGTTAAATTGTCGTGTGTTAAATAATTAATTGGTATTAAATAAAGAAGAATGATGGACTTGGATAATTAAAAAGGATTAGAGAGTAATGGGCCTTAGGTTCATGGGCTTTAAGGGATATATATACCCTTTTAAACCATCCTAAAACCCTAACTCTCATTTCCATCTTCCATAATCTCTAAACACTCAAAAACACACACAAATCACAATATATATATATATATACACGGCCGAGAGAGAAGGGTGAGATCCAAGCCAAACAAACGTCAATTCTTGATAGATCCTCGTAATACAAGATAGATACAAAACCTAAAGTTCATAACCAAGCTAAACCGTAACCTCGAAACACGTAAAGGTATGTCTTTTACCTTTAAAGTTTACGTTTTTATGAACGGTTAGCCTTGAAACCTGAACCTAGAGTAGATCGGGTATAAACGAGTGTTAAAGTAAAAAACTTGATGTTAAAAACAAACCTAATGAACTTATAACCATGAACGGCTCGTTTAAAACAAACCTAATGAACTTTTATCTATATATACTAGTTTTTATCCCCCTTATTACGGGGTTGTTTTACATTATTTGTTTCTAATATTTATTTATGTTTCGATTTTTTATTTTTTTATTCTATGAAAGTTAATAATATAATTATGATTTGACCATATCACGACACGTAGGAATTTTTTTTTCGTTTAAATATATATATATCAATTAGTTAGTGCTGTATTTTTAAATTTTTTATTTATACGTTTTTATCTAATCTGATAACCTATTCAGTATAGTCTTTTTTCTCAATTTTAACTTTTAAGTTGCTCTTACTAACTCCTTTATTTTTATTTTTATATTTTAAACTATAATAATCATTAAATATTAATTTAAATAACAAAATACAAGCCAGATAAAGTCATAGCTGTTACTGCTCTCAATACCATATACAAATGATAATAACAATGTTAAAGAGTCAATGATGTTTTCGACAACTACCAAAGCAGTTATTGGACAAATCCGTTAAGTAAGGTAGAGTGTTATTTAAAGATATGATAAGTAAATGCGGTAAATGTAAAGAGTAGAAACAACGATATAGGTAGGAAAAGCCTTAGATCCTGGTGAGGATCCTCGGAAAAATCCCCGGGAGAGAAAATTATCCCCTGCCTCAATTTACTAATGGCGAAAAGGTGATTACAGCTAGAAAACCTTGATGAGAACGATGACTAAAGTACAATAGTAAGTGTTGTGAGTGCAGAAAAGTGTGTCCCATATCATATCATCAAGCTCTTTTATATAGAAAATAAAAATAACTAAAATTCCTATAATTCCGGGAATCCTAGCTCTATTGACCGTTAGTGGGCTTAATCTTCTCCCCATGTGCATCTCAACTGGTTCTACGAAATTTAGGTGAGAATTAGTCATTTTAGCCATTGTGAGCTGTTAAAGACTTGAGTAGCCTGCAAGCAAAAATAAATACAACTAATAGTCGGTTAGTTCAGGATACCTAAGTTTACAAGGAATCCCAGCTGACGGAATACTTGTCAGGATCATGCTCGGTATGAAATGACTCCTACTAACAACTACAGAACTAAAAATCTAACAAATTAAAAAGAAAACATGTCACAAAAATCCAACTCGCTTAGTGATCACCATCTATGCCTTTAGGCTTGAAGGAACAAGTTTCACGATTATGGCCAGGTTATCTACAAATTCCACAAAGCACAGTCTTTTTCCCTCTTTGATAGCCATTCCATTACGTAATCTTATTGAGCGAGGACGACCCCTTTATCTCGTTTTAATTTGAATTTAGGAGTTATTTTATAACAGATGATGTTTGGTTGTGAATCGTAATTCAACCACCTCAAAATGTTGATGTGTCTTGGTAGTATAGACCTTTATAGATCTAATAAGTTCTTCTTTGTCACTAAAAGAATCTTTTCCAAACTCACGAGTCAAATCTCTTTTACTCTCTAAATGTGGTATCTTCCAATTTTCATCAACAGTCGCATTTACTTCCTCTAAATTGGTGTAGGTTGAAGGAACTTGAATGTTACCGTATGATGTTTCATCCTTATGAGTTTCAGCTTCTATCTCATCTTCTTTTAACAAATCATCCACATTTGTTTCAATTTCATTCGCATCATCGTTGTTTACAACAATATTTTGAGACATTATGAAACCGGCGGTCACTCAGAATGAGATAACAAAGTAAATAGAAACAAACTTTTTAATAATATTCAACTGGAAAACCCAATTAAAATACATAGTTTTTAAAAGCAAATTCAAAGCTAAAAAGAAGCCTCAAAATATGCAGATAAATATGAATGAGGATCACATCAAAAGCAAATTCAAACCAAAGATAAAATATGCAAAGTTCAAATAAAAGATAGTATAAATCGGGTTTCTCCAAACGATGTTTACGAGCCCGCCTAGCCACATCTAGCCGTGTCTTGAATCTGACTTTGGTTAGGACCCGTGTCCAGCTCTGAATTACTCATGCCCATCTTCGTATCATTCTCCCAGGCTTAAAAAGGACTCGTCCTCGAGTCAAAGTCCAAATCATCACCTTCCTCATCAGGTTCTAAATCGGCAACATATAAAGTTGCCGACACCTTATAATGATCGGGTAGATCTATCTTGTAAGCATTATCATTAATTTGCTTGAGAACACGAAATGGACCATCAGCACAAGGATGAAGTTTGCCAAAAAGGCCTTGTGGAAACCAGTCACGACGTAAATATATCCAAAGAAGATCGCCCTCATTAAAAACCACCTTCCGCCGATGACGGTTAGCCCGACTTTGGTACTGCATATTGTGTTTCGTAATTCGATCCGAACTTGTTCATGTAAGGCCTTGATTTGAGCTGCCTACGCATCACCATCGGGGCTAAAATATTTTGGTTCGTGAATCGGTGCAAGATCAAGAGGTGTAAATGGATTCCGACCATAAACAACCATAAAGGGGGCTTCGACCCGTCAACCATGAGTTGACCGGTTGTAGGCAAATTCAGCTTGTGGCAACACAAGATCCCACTGTTTCGGACTATTTCCCACGAGGCTAAAAAGTAAATTACCGAGGTTGCGGTTAGTAACTTCAGTTCGGCCATAGGTATAAGGGTGGTGTGAACTACTAAACTGCAGACTAGACCCCAAATTCTTCCAAAGAGTCTGCCAAAAATGGCTCACAAATTTGACGTCACGATCGGACGAAATTGTTTTTGGTACCCCCTGAAGCCGAACAATCTCAGAAAAATAAAGGCGTGCCACTTGTGAAGCATCAAAAGTTTTTGTACATGGAATAAAATGTGCCATTTTAGAAAATCGATCGACAACAACCATGATCGCATCTTTCTGCCGCTGGGTACGGGGTAATCCCAACACAAAGTCGATACTAACATCCTCCCAAGGTCCACCCGGAACGGGTAATGGTGTATACAGACCTTGGTTAGTGTGATGAGTCTTAGAAATATGACACACACGACAACGTTTGAGAAGCCAGGTGACATCACGATCCAGCTTGGGAAAAAAAACGATCACAAACCAACGCCAGGGTTTTATCTCTTCCAAAGTGGCCTGCTAACCCGCCTTGGTGACACTCCAAAATAATAGCCTCACGAAAAAAAGAGCGGGGAACACACAAACAACCCCCTTTTCAAGAATCTGTCCTTACGATAATAATCTTGAAATGGGGAGACTTCACAGCTTAACCATTTCTCCTAAAAATCGGGATCATCAAGATATAAGTGGCATAATGAATCAAACCCACTGACATGAACACGAAGTAAGGACAATAATGTGTGGCATCGGCTTAATGCGTCGACTACTGTATTAGAGGACCCTGCTTTGTGGCGGATAACAAACGAATAATCTTGCAACTTCTCGACCCGTTTGGTGTGCCTCGGATTAAGTTTAGCTTGACCTTGGATAAACCGTAAGGCTTAATCATCAGAGTATAAAATAAACTCTCCCGGTAAAAGATAATGACGACAATATTCAAAGCTACGGATTATCGCATAAAACTCCTTATCATAGGCGCTATATTTCTGTTTCTCCTTGCTAAGTTTCTCGCTAAAAAAAGCGATGGGTCGGCTGAGTTAGCTCAAAACTCCACCAATCCCGAGTCCCGATGCATTACATTCCACCTGAAAAAATACCTCAAAATTAGGTAAGGCTAAAACTGGGGCTCGAGTGACACGTACCTTTAACTCGTCGAAGGCGAGTTGTGATTCTTTCGTCCAACAAAATTTGTTTCCTTTCAAACACTCTGTAATAGGTGCAACACGAGAGCTAAAGGTGTGCATGAAACGACGATAAAAGGAGGCTAACCCGTGAAAACTTTGAACCTCATGCAAAGAAGTAGGTACTGGCAAAGTAGTAATTGCTGTCACTTTATTATCATCCATTCTAATACCATTTCCAGAAACCAAGTATCCCGAAAAAAACAACTCATGTGTTAGAAAATGACACTTCTTGCGGTTGGTGTATAACTTTTGCTCTCTTAGAACAACAAATATGTCACGTAGGTGGCGGATATGTTAAGACGCGTCTTTGCTAAACACTAAGATGTCATCAAAATAAACGACAACACACTTGTTGATGAAGGATTTAAAGATGTGGTTCATAAGTCTCATGAATGTACTCGGAGCGTTGGACAACCCAAATGGCATAATAATCCACTCATAAAGCCCGTCACAAGTTTTAAACGCCATTTTCCACTCATCTTTGGGGCGCATCCTTATTTGGTGGTAGCCACTACGTAAATCAATTTTTGAAAAAACATTAGCCCCACTAAGTTGATCAACTAAGTCTTCAAAATGAGGGATAGGAAAATGATATTTGATCGTAATTTTGTTAACCGCTCGACTATCAATGCACATCCGTACGCTCCCCCGGGTTTTGGGACAAGCAAAGCGGGGACCGCACACGAGCTCATGCTTTCTCGGATGAGACCTTTTTCTAGTAGTTCAGTTACTTGTCAAAGCATCTCTTCGAATTCTTTCTGTAACATCCTAAATATTCTAATATTAAATAAAGAGAGTTGCGTTAAATTGTCATGTGTTAAATAATTAATTGGTATTAAATAAAGAAGAATGATGGACTTGGATAATTAAAAGGGATTAAAGAGTAATGGGCCTTAGGTCCATGGGCTTTAAGGGATATAAATACCCCCTTAAACCATCCTAAAACCCTAACTCTCATTTCCATCTTCCATAATCTCTACACACTCAAAAACACACACATATCACAATATATATATACGGCCACGAGAGAAGGGTGAGATCCAAGCCAAACAAACGTCGATTCTTGATAGATCCTAGTAATACATGATAGATACAAGACCTAAAGTTCATAACCAAGCTAAACCGTAACCTCGAAACACGTAAAGGTATGTCTTTTACCTTTAAAGTTTACGTTTTTATGAACGGTTAGCCTTGAAACTTGAACCTAGAGTAGATCGGGTATGAACGAGTGTTAAAGTAGCAAACTTGATGTTAAAAACAAGCCTAATGAACTTATAACCATGAATGGCTCGTTTAAAATAAACCTTAGATATAGTATTGAACATTTTAAACCTAAAAATCCAAACTTTTCGATTCCCCGGGTCAAGTCTTATCTGAAAATGGTCGTGGGAACATTTACGGGGATGGATAACATCATATCAAAGGTCTAGATGATGAAACGAAATTGACAGTGGGTTAAAGATCAAAACTTGTAGCTACAACACGTTAACTTCACTGCATGCAAGTTCGCCCGTGGTTAACTTCGCTACATGCAAGTTCGCATGCTGTTAACTTCGCCCCATACAAGTCGCCCCTGATTAGTTCGCTACAGTTAAGTTCGCCTGCATGTATGTTCGCTTACATTTATGTCCGCTTACAAATACAATAGAGTTAAATAAGGAAAACTATAAAATGCTAAAAGTAAGCTAACACTAGTCCACAAGACTAGATCAAACGAGTATTGATACATGTAACTCATATATAGTTACCAGAGCACAATTAAAGAAGGGAATTACGATAAACGGAGAAAGAAACAGAATTCAGGTGAGTTTCTAGCCCCATTTCTGTGTTATGTTTTCGGGACTGTGTGCATACTCGATGTGTTTGTTAATACATTTATCCTAAGTGATAAGTGTATGTCTTATGTGGTTGTGTGAGGGTTAGGAATGATGGCTTGTCAATACGTGAGCGATCTTCGGATATTGCACGTGCCGACAAGTTTTAATGCTATGTTTAATGAAGGTAAAGTATGTATGCTTATATGTATGAATGTTATAAAGTTAATAAAGGAGGTTAATGTATGGTTGTATGGTACGAAGAGGGAACCGGGCCCTAATAATACTCGAGGAATGAGGGAATCGAACCCTACTAATATTCGAGAACTAGGGAACCGAACCCTACTAATATTCGAGGAAAGAGGGAACCGGGCCCTAATAATACTCGAGGAATGAGGGAACCGGGCCCTAATAATACCCGAGTAAAGAGGGAACCGAGCCCTAATAATACTCGAGGAAGTAGGGTGTAATGCTCTTTGTAACATAAGAAATGAGGATTAGTAAGAATAAGATAAAAGAATGAATGTATGAATGAAAGTATGTAAGTATGTATGTATTGTACGTTGTATGATTAACTCGAACTCACTCAGCGTATATGACTTTTAGTATGCATGCAGGTGAGTAGAATAAGGCAGCTCGCTTGAGGGGAACACGTGCCATTGAATAAGAGGCCGACATCAGAAGACTCAAGACGTTTAAGTTTAATGTTTTGTTTATTTTGAAAGACGAGATGTTGTTTTAAGACAAGATATGGTTTGTTATAAAATGTTTTATGAAAGTTTTTATATTCCGCGAATGTTTTTATTAACTCTTAGGACTATAAATATGTATATGAGTAAATTCAACGTCCAAACGTGAGGCACCGGTAACGGGGCCTTACAAGTTGGTATCAGAGCAAAGTTCGAGAGATTTAAGCATCCTACATGCTTAGACTCGAACAGAGAATGGATTTATGTAAAAAGATGCCAGTTCAAGAATGCCTTGTGTCACTCAAGCAAGCTCAGTAAAGGTAAAGCGTATGGTTAAATAATAAATGTTAATGTTATTTGATTGATATGGATAGGATTTCTTGCTTGTTTGACTGTTTAACTGTTTAGGATTAGAATCAACAAAAATAGACTCATAAAGGGAAGTGTATAGGACACAGAAAGTAACATGATCACCTAATCACAACTGGAAACTGTTATTACCTGTTAGCCTTACTATCCTTGTACTAAATAGTTCCTTGAGTGATGATGTTTGTGTTTTCCCTTTTAGAATACGATGGCTGGAACGGGAGGAAATGTGGGAGATGGAGGAATTGTGAGAGCTGGAGGTCGCACTGGGCGTCGTGGCAGGCCTCATCGTATCCAACGACCTTCGGTCGAAACAGCTTCCAACACCGGAGATGAAGGAAGCGCAGCTGGAGGAAACCCGAACAACAACGAAGGGGTTCAACTGGATCCCGCAATTCAAGCAGCTATTGTTCAAGTTGTAGCCACTGCTGTGAAGAATATGACTCCTGGAGGGTTTGCTGGAAGCCGTGAAAGTACTGCTGAAGGGGCGGGTGGTGATGGTAGGAGAGATGATGAAAGAGAGAGGGAAGCCTTGAGTGGGGTTAAGTCTGGGGAAGCGGGTGGTAGAAAGAGAGGCCGAGGTGGGTGTAACTATATGTCCTTCAAAGGATGCGACCCGCCGAAGCTGACTGGTTTGGGGGACGCAATCGCTACTGATGTGCGAAATATATATATATATATATATATATATATATATATATATATATATATATATATATATATATATAAAACAAAAGTCGCAACTTAGCTTTAAAAACCAAACAATCTATCATAGTTCACACAAACGGCAAGTGTACCGGTCGCGTATAGCACAGATGAGGAAAGTCCGGATATCGAACTCGAAGACACGTGAAAACGTTTATAATCACTAAACTCTAACCAAGACTCACCAAAATATTTAATTGATTTTTTTTGGATTTGATTTAACTAAACTCAACTAAATGAAAACTTTTGACAAAACTTCGGAAACTTTGACTGCAGTGATAAAAACGTCTACCTAGGTAAGAATCATATTGAAGGAGATGACAAGACAATGGATTGAAAACACTCACGACACCGGTTCTAAAGGATGACACAACTAAGGTTCGCTCAAGAAGGTCAGATCACCTCTCGGTCTCACTAACAAACTCTAACTTATCTTAGTTGATTTTAAGAACAAACCGGGAAAACAAATTATTAACGTGTTCTAATGCCGACTCACCTCTCGGTCTCACCGACACACTAGCCTAATGGAAACGAATACTACGCAACCAAGGATAGAGGAACAATTCAGCTTAACTTAAACTAGACCGACTAATAGCTCAAACACCCAAACCCGACAAGAACAAAACCCGCTCTCGAGCGATCTTAATTCTAACAAGTAAAAGTAATGAGACGAGTTTACTTCTTATCACCTCTCGGTCTCTAAGAAGGTGTTTCACAACTGATTTTATCTAATTAATTTACCCACTTATCCCTACGGTTGTACTTCCCGCAAATAAACCCTAAACACAAAGTAAAGAGCCTTAAACATGCAACAATTAATCAAAACCGATTCAATTAATTAAAGCACGAGGTTATTAGGTATAATCAAACAAAACACAGCCACTAAACACAATCTAATTTGCTGTTAAATCAAACATTACATTAACAATTTAAGCCATGATCATTAACAATCCATATTACTAGTCAAAACCTAACAATATTCATCAAACCTAGGTAGAACAAACAAGCTTAGCTACTCATTATGTTTGGAAAGCCATTAACATTCAAGTAAAACATCATAAACATCAACATAAACATAATCAAACTCATTCAAAATCCAAGAATAACTAAATCAAAATCAAACAATCAATTACTTGCAAAACAATCCAAAGAAAAAGATCAATTCAACTAGTTAGGGTTCTTGAACAATAAACAAAGTTTAAAGATGATTACTTAAGGTTTATGAGCTGATTTTATGGATTTATAAGACCTTTAGCTGCTGTATAAAACCCTCCTTGGTGTTCTTCTTCTCTTCCAGCCGTCACAGCCACCAAACCCTAGCCGCCACAAGCTTTTTCTTCCTTCTCCTTGCTGCTGCCGATCGCAATCTGCCTAGGGAGTTGGGGCTGCTGAATTTCGGGATTTAGGGCTGTTCTATTGTAGAAAATTAAGTTAATTAACTTAATATAATATCATATAAGGCTTCTAACTTGTGGGCTTGGTTCGGGCCTTGAGTTGTAGTTTTGAAACTTGACCAAAAAGGCCCCTAGAATCTTCCAACTTAACTCTTTTTTCACCATCTTTCATAAACCTACAATTAACATTTAAAATTTGTAAATTATTGCACTTAACCCCCAATAATTTCATAAAATAAACAATTAAGCATAAAAACCATGATAAAATCATAAGGAAAGTAAGTATGTTTTACTACACATCAAACATCCCCACACTTAAGACTTTTTCGTCCCTGAAAAAGATTTGACTGCAGTTGGATCAGAATCGGAAAATCAAAGTCAAATCAAACATATAGGTTAGATTTTAAAGCTCAGAAAAACGCAAAAACCGCGATCATCGATATTGTTGTCCACCTAAACCCATGCCTTAATCTTTACCGGGACAAATAAGATCCGACAATAATATTACTTAGTGGTTTACACAATTAAGACCCGCTTATTTTCAGCTTTTACTGGACCCGACCACCCCAACTTGACTTAAACCTCAAAGTTAGCAGATTTAAAACTTTGTTGCTCAGTATTTATGAATAGTTAAGACGATCAAGGGTATTGTTTATCCACCTAAGCTTAAGCATCAAAGTCTACCAAGCAGCCATTAGATACGATTAAGGTTCAATTAATTTATAGCTAGTGTTCCCCACAACATGACATACCCCCGTTATCAAGCAATACCCCAAATCCATCACCATAGGTGAGTATGGAAAATTTCATCTGTAGGGCTTACATGTAGTGTGTCCCTTGTGGTCCGTTTCTTAATGGTAATGAGACACGAGCAAGGGGACCCCACATGGCTAACAGCGTGGATGATCAAGTCTGTAGTGTATTTGTACTTTTGTACTTTTGTGATCATGTTTATAGACTTATAAGGGTTTGCTCTTTGACTTTATTTTAAAGATCCACAACCCACTTAGGAATTGTGAATACCCATATAAATAGATTGCATACAGACCCATGGTCTCCGGACCCGAAGCATCCCATCAATACAGGATTTAAGGTTATAAAACCATACGCCAATGAGATGTAAACACTAAACTAGCAGTTTAAGATTTATATCACAGGCTACACGGCATACTATAACGTTAAACCTACCCAAGCATCATATGATAACGTATTCAAATTTTTAAAACTCATGATACTTCCACTTTTTCCTACCAAAATTTGAGGCTTGAATATGGCCCGACCTTTTATTGCTTATTTTCCATGGACAAAACGCTTTACCCACAAAAGATTTCTGTTTAAACCGTTTTATCAAATTTGCCCTTTCATTTTCAAGGCTGAGCCTACCGACACATCCCAAGTTAAGTGCGTTTTCTATTATTTATCTCATATTAGTAGTAGTTTGAAAAACCGATTTCCGATAAATATCATCATCTCCCACTTTAATGCAAAAGAAACTAAAAACCAGGGACATTTTTTTTAACATAAACAACGTACGAAAACGAAAAACAAGTGAAAAATTTTTATTTTTTCAATTTTTTTTTCTACAACTAAGTAAAATAAATTCCCATCCCCACACTTAGAACGAAATCGTCCTCGATGAGAACAAGGAAAAGAAATAAAATAAAAATAAAACGTAAAGCATAAAATTAAAACTTGAAAGAACAGAAATTAAAATAGAGAACGGGTTACTCCCCTGGTTTAGATGCAGATTCTTCATCAACTGTGTATGACTCGAACAAACGACCGTATAGCATTTCATTTGCGGCCGCAACCTCGGGTGGACCAGTTCCAAAACGCCATCAGAGCTACCATGAGCATAATAATACCTGTAAAAACTCAAACTCGCTCGCATGTAGCGGCGTACAAAACAGAAAACATAAACATAAGAAATAAACATATTTTTGTGTTTTTGAATTTTTTAATTTTTTGATTTTTATTAAATATTTATTTTTTTGTATTTTTATGTTTTTATAAATATAAATAAAAATAAAACAAATAAAAACAGATAATAAAGAGAACCATAATACAAACTCTACAACTCGGGCTGTCTCCCGAGTGATGCATCCATCACGCCTATTCCTCGGTGAATGAGTCAAGGTAGAACACCTCGACTGTCTGATCAGTTATCGGCTCTCCTATGTAGTGCTTCAATCTATGGCCGTTCACCTTAAACTTCCCGCTTCGATCTTGTATCTCAATCGTGCCATACGAAAAAACCTCAGTGACCGTGAACCGTCCCGTCCATCGAGACTTCAACTTTCCCGGGAATAACCTCAACCGTGAGTTATACAGTAAAACCATATCCCCACACTTGAACTGCTTATTACCCTTCAATTTCCTGCCATGCAGTTCCTTCGTATGCTCCTTATACCGAAATGATTGTGCATATGCGTGATCCCGGAGCTTCTCTAATTCGTGTAATTGATGGAAACGATTACCCTCTGCGGCGGGTAAATCAAGATTAACCCTTTGAAGGGCCCATGAAGCGCGGTGTTCCAATTCAACAGGAAGATGACAGGCCTTCCCATAAATCATCCAAAATGGTGTGGAACCAGTCAGAGTCTTGTAGGCTGTACGGAAGGCCCACAGAGCGTCATCTAATTTATCGGACCAATCCCGACGATTTGAAGCAACCGTTTTCTCGAGAATATGTTTGATTCCCTGATTACTCACTTCTACCTGCCCACTAGTCTGTGGGTGGTAGGCGGTCGCAAGCCGATGGGTGACCCCATAACGCTTCAACACCTTATCCATCTGCGAGTTGCAAAAGTGAGTACCTCGATCACTGATCAAGGCTTTCGGGACTCCAAAACGAGCAAAGAGACTCTTTAGAAAACGGACTACTGCTTGGGCATCATTGGTGGGTAGAGTTTTGGCCTCAACCTACTTAGACACGTAATCAACGACCACGAGTATGTATTTGTTTCCACGCGAAGATGGAAACGGTCCCATGAAATCAATACCCCAAATATCAAAAACCTCACAAACTTGAATGGCATTCTGGGGCATTTCGTTTCGCGAAGAAATGTTGCCGACACGCTGGCAACGATCACAACTCTTAACTAACAGATGAGCATCCTTAAAGATAGACGGCCAGTAAAAACCATAATCAAAGACTTTCTTTGCCGTAGAACTCACACCGTGGTGACCTCCAGTCGGTCCCACATGACAATGGCTCAAAATTTGCCATCCTTCCTTGACATCTACACACCTTCTAATAAGCTGATCAGAACCAATGCGGAAAAGATATGGATCGTCCCAAAGGTGTTAACGAGTTTGTCTTTTAGAAGATCAAACGCCTCGATACACTGCTCAGAAAAAACAAATGGAGCATCCTTCTCCAAAAGATTGGTCATGGGTCTTGCGATTTTAGAAAAATCTTTGATGAACCGGCGGTAGAACCCGGCATGACCTAGAAAGCTACGAATTGATCTCACAGAAGTAGGTGAGGGAAGATTAGAAATGGTGTCGACCTTTGCCCGGTCAACCTCTATCCCCGCACTTGAGATTCCATGACCTAGAACAATGCCCTCGCGAACCATGAAATGACATTTCTCCCAGTTAAGGACTAGGTTGGTGTCAACGCAGCGGGACATCATCCTCTCGAGATTTGATAAACAATGATCGAAGGAACTCCCAAATACGGAAAAATCGTCCATGAACACCTCCATGGAGTCCTCGATCATATCATGGAAAATGGCCACCATACAACTCTGGAATGTGGCCGAAACGTTACAAAGTCCAAACGGCATACGTTTGTAAGCAAACGTTCCGTAAGGGCAGGTGAAAGTGGTTTTCTCCTGGTCATCGGGAGCTATCGGAACCTGGAAGTACCCGGAGAACCCATCTAGGAAGCAGTAGTACTGCTGACCTGCTAGACGCTCTAACATCTGATCAATGAATGGGAGAGGAAAGTGGTCTTTCCTGGTGGCATCATTCAGTCGGTGATAGTCGATGCAGACTCGCCATCCCGTCACAGTCCTCGTGGGAATAAGCTCGTTCCTCTCGTTGGTGACGACAGTCATGCCACCCTTTTTAGGAACCACTTGGACTGGACTCACCCAAGCACTATCAGAAATGGGGAAAATGATCCCCGCATCAAGGAGTTTAATGATCTCCTTCTTTACGACCTCTTGCATTTTCGGATTAAGCCGCCGTTGCGGCTGGACAACAATTTTGAAATTTTCCTCCATGAGGATTTTATGAGTGCAAAATGAAGGGTTGATACCCCTGATGTCGATAATATTCCATGCAATAGCCTCCTTGTGCTCTCGTAGCACCCTCAACAACTTCTCCTTCTCGACCTCGGTCAAAGCAGATGCAATGATAACCAGAAGCTTCCTCTCTTCATCTAAAAATGCATACTCAAGGTGGGAAGGTAAATCCTTAAGCTCTAAGGAACAAGGAGGACTCTCGACCGAAGGTCGGTCCATCAGATCGTCTCGTTCGATCTCAGCAGACACGCCAGATTCAGGGGTATGCGACTCGGTGTCGTCATTTAAGGACTGATTGGTTACGGCAACCATTTCAATCTCCGGAATCTTCCTATCGAGAATCTGGGTGTCGGAGGCAGATCCTCCACAAATTTCGCTGAGAAACTCCCCAACATGCTCCATGATGGTATCAATGAAGTATAAGGAGTCATCAGCAGACTTGGGGTGTTTCAGAGACTGTCAACGTCAAAGGTGACGTTCTCATCCCCAACTCTTAAGATTAATTTACCCTCGCAGACATCGATCAATGCCTGTGCAGTGGCAAGGAATGGTCGGCCCAAGATGAGTAGGACACTATCGTCATCGTTCATGTCCAGGATGACAAAGTCCACCGGGAAGATGAACTTGTCGACACGAACAAGCATGTTCTCGACCACCCCTCGGGGGTATTTCACAGAACGATCAGCAAGCTGGATACTCATACGGGTAGGCCTCGGTTCGCCTAGACCCAACTTGCGATACACGGAATACGGCATGAGATTAATACTGGCACCTAGATTTGCCAGCGCATGGACGACCGTATTATCACTCAAGATGCAGGGAATTGTGAAACTACCAGGATCAGACATCTTTTCTGGTAACTTTCTCTGCAAGACTGTAGAGCAACCAACACTCAGAGGAATGGAAGAGACTTCGGCTAACTTCTCTTTGTTCGAAAGAATATCCTTAAGAAACTTTGCGTATTTGGGTATTTGCGTAAGTGCCTCAAGAAAAGGAATATTAAGATGAAGTTGCTTTAGAAGATCAAGAAATTTGGAGTTCTGCTCCTCGTCTCTATCCCTACGGACTCTCCCGGGATATGGGAGTCTAGGTTTGTAGACTCTCGGTGGTGTGCTGGGTAATGGTTGGTTCTCGGCATGTGCTGAACTTCCGGGGCTGTGCCTCTGATGCACCTTGGCCGGTGGAGACTCTAACAGAATCTCCTCGTCTACCTGCTCCTCTACATCTACCGCAGGCTCGTTAACGACTCCTCTCGTCACCTCTTGAATCACAGGCTCGCTACGTGCCCCTGTACCGCTCCTTGTCGTCACAGCCTTCGCGAACGCCTTCGGATTTTGTTCAGTGTTACTTGGAAGTGTACCTGGCGACCTCTCATTTAGACAACTTGCTATCTCTCCTATCTGACGCTCAAGATTTTGAATTGACGCTCCTTGATTTCTCATGAATGACTCGTGCTCCCGGAATTTCTCTTGAGTTTCTTTGTGACGGGAGTCCTCTCGAGTCATGAGTTGCGATAGCATATGTGTCTGCTGTGCCATCATCTCCTCTAACGTGGGCTTCTTCTCCCCACTACTCGTTCCCTCACCGGAATCCTGGAATAGGCTCTGACGTTGCTGGAAGCCGGACTGATTTCCGTTCCTCCAGTTGGAATTTTGGTTACCACTCCACCCCGAATTATAAGAATTGAAAGAATGTTGATTTCGGTTTGGATTATTAACGAAGTCGACTGCCTCCTCCTGGAAACCTACGGGCACTGAACAGTATCGTGTCCCCCTCTACAGATCTCGCATAACTTACTTTTCACCTGCAAGTCCTTCACGATCTTTGCTAACGCTTCAACTTGTGCCGCAAGTGCGGTGCTCGTGTCGACCGAATGCATGCCGCGTGATAGGGAATCGACGGTTTTGGTACTCTTAACTGGTGGTCGCCGGTATCCACTCATGGCTAAACCGTTAAACAAGGCAATGCACTCATCCGTATCCTTCGTTGTCAGTAGGTTACCTCCTGCAGCTGTGTCGAGCATACTCTGAGTTGCGTACGTCACTCCATTGTAGAACTTCTCAACAACCGCCCAGTCTTGTAGGCCGTGGTTTGGACATAACGCAAGTAGATTTTTGAACCTTTCCCACGCATCGTAGAAGCTCTCGGTGTCCTCCATCTGGAAAGAATGAATTTGGTTACGCAAACGAGCGGCCTTAGCCGGAGGATCGTATTTTTCAAGAAATTGGGTCTGCATGGCAGCCCAAGTTGCAATGGATCCCTGTGGGAGGGACTCAAGCCACAGACTCGCATGATCAACGAGTGAGAACGGAAAGATTTGGAGTTTGATGGCGTCTTCAGATACGGGGCAAGATGAAACGTGTCGCAAATTCGTGTGATGCGAGTGATATGAGCATATGGGTTCTCATGGAGTAACTCGTAAAATTGAGCAGAATGAGCAATCGTGTTTATAACATTAGATGGAATCTGCCAAGTCGTTTGAACTCTTATAGCTGGTGGAGCAATGCTGGATCTCGCGCCAGCATCGACCGGACGGGCCCGGTCTGCAACTGTCCTCCTCGGTGGTGGATTCGCGTCGCCTATAATCCTATCCTTAATGACGGGTTCAGAAAAAGTAGGAGAAGAGAATGTATTGCCGACGGATGTAGATGAACTGGAAGACGGTTTTGTACGACGTCTCTCACAAAGCTCTCTCTCTGGTTCGGGAAATCCTTCAATTTCTGGTGGTCCTAGAGATCGAGTACGTCGCATACAACTATTAAAATAAAAAAAGAAACTATAATTAGCTAAACTATTTTAAACTAACAAACAAAACAAATAAGAAAAACAAGTAGTAAACAAGGCAAGTCCTAACTCGAGTCATTCTTAATATGCCTCAACCCGTGTCCCCGGCAATGGCACCAAAAACTTGATGTGCGAAAATATATATATATAAATAAAACACAAGTCACAACTAAGCTTTAAAAACCAAACAATCTATCCTAGTTCACACAAACGGCAAGTGTACCGGTCGCGTATAGCACAGATGAGGAAAGTCGGGATATCGAACTCGAAGACACGTGAAAACGTTTATAATCACTAAACTCTAACCAAGACTCACCAAAATATTTAATTGATTTTTTTTAGATTTGATTTAACTACTTAACTCAACTAAATGAAAACTTTTGACAAAACTTCGGAAACTTTGACTGCAGTGATAAAAACGTCTACCTAGGTAAGAATCATATTGAAGGAGATGACAAGACAATGGATTGAAAACTCTCACGACACCGGTTATAAAGGATGACACAACTAAGGTTCGCTCAAGAAGGTCAGATCACCTCTCGGTCTCACTAACAAACTCTAACTTATCTTAGTTGATTTTAAGAACAAACCGGGAAAACAAATTATTAACGTGTTCTAATGCCGACTCACCTCTCGGTCTCACCGACACACTAGCCTAATGGAAACGAATACTACGCAACCAAGGATAGAGGAACAATTCAACTTAACTTAAACTAGACCGACTAATCGCTCAAACACCCAAACCCGACAAGAACAAAACCCGCTCTCGCGCGATCTTAATTCTAATAAGTAAAAGTAATGAGACGAGTTTACTTCCTATCACCTCTCGGTCTCTAAGAAGGTGTTTCACAACTGATTTTATCTAATTAATTTACCCACTTATCCCTACGGTTGTACTTCCCGCAAATAAACCCTAAACACAAAGTAAAGAGCCTTAAACATGCAACAATTAATCAAAACCGATTCAATTAATTAAAGCACAAGGTTATTAGGTATAATCAAACAAAACGCAGCCACTAAACACAATCTAATTTACTGTTAAATCAAACTTTACATTAACAATTTAAGCCATGATCATTAACAATCCATATTACTAGTCAAAACCTAACAATATTCATCAAACCTAGGTAGAACAAACAAGCTTAGCTACTCATTAAGTTTGGAAAGCCATTAACATTCAAGTAAAACATCATAAACATCAACATAAACATAATCAAACTCATTCAAAATCCAAGAATAACTAAATCAAAATCAAACAATCAATTACTTGCAAAACAATCCAAAGAAAAAGATCAATTCAACTAGTTAGGGTTCTTGAACAAGAAACAAAGTTTAAAGATGATTACTTAAGGTTTATGAGCTGATTTTATGGATTTATAAGACCTTTAGCTGCTGTATAAAACCCTCCTTGGTGTTCTTCTTCTCTTCCAGCCGTCACAGCCACCAAACCCTAGCCGCCACAAGCTTTTTCTTCCTTTTCCTTGCTGCTGCCGATCGCAATCTGCCTAGGGAGTTGGGGCTGCTGAATTTCGGGATTTAGGGCTGTTCTATTGCAGAAAATTAAGTTAATTAACTTAATATAATATCATATAAGGCTTCTAACTTGTTGGCTTGGGTCGGGCCTTGAGTTGTAGTTTTGAAACTTGACCAAAAAGGCCCCTAGAATCTTCCAACTTAACTCTTTTTTCACCATCATTCATAAACCTACAATTAACATTTAAACTTTGTAAATTATTGCACTTAACCCCCAATACTTTCATAAAATAAACAATTAAGCATAAAAACCATGATAAAATCATAAGGAAAGTAAGTGCTATGGATAAAATTATCCGAATCAGCGAGTGTCGCCCTGACCAAGCTGTCGGTTACGCCACCCAATCATTTGGTGATGAGGCAATGTATTGGTGGGAATCCATTGAGCAGAGAAAGAGTCCAGAAGAGATCATGGCGATTAGGTGGGAGGATCTGAAAGAACTGGTTATGAAGAGGTTTTGTGCTGACACAGAGGTTGAAAGGGCGGAGATGAAGTTTCTAAACTTAAAATCTGGGACGATGACACATCGTTAGTACACCACCGAGTTCAACCGAATGTCTAGGTTGGTGCCCGATATGGTCAGCACTGAGGCTAAGAGAATCAAGTGTTATGTGAGGGGATTGCCACAGAAAGTTCACATGCTAGTCAGGGAGAATAACCCTGCTACCTTTGACTCTGTTGTCGAACTCGCAGAGATGGTTTATGAGGACCTGGCTATGGATGATGTTGTTGTGGTGGAGGAGAAGAAGGATAAGAAGTGGGTCGCTCCTGTTAAACGGCCCGGTACTCAGTTGTGGAACTCCAAAGATAAGAAACAGAAGGTGTGGGAGAAGAAGTCGTGTAAGACTTGTGGTAAGATGCACGGTGGAGAGTGTAGATGGGCTACTGGTTCGGATACATGTCATAAGTGTGGAAAGATGCATGCTGGAGAGTGTAGAGTCGGAACGAATGTTTGCTACAAGTGTGGAAAGGTAGGTCATTATGCTCATGAGTGCAGTGCTAAGCCTGCATGTTACAAGTGTGGTAAGACATGTCACTTTGCTAGGGAGTGTACCGAGGGTGAAGCTGGAAGGAGTGGGAAGAAGGATACTGAACAAGCTAGGCCAAGAACCAGGGCCTACATGCTGACCCAAGAGCAAGCTAAGCAGATTCCAAATGTCATCACATGTACGTTTCTAGTAAACGGTATTTACGCTTCAGTATTATTTGATTCGGGTGCGAACAAAAGTTTCGTAGCCACGCCCTTTAGTAAATTAGCTAAAATGAAAAGTTGCTGAGTGCCTAAAACTTTTATAGTGGAGACCACTAGTGACACTTCGGTTAAAATAATGAAAATGGTCAAGGACTGTAAGATAAGTTAGAGGGACATGAGTTACCTGTTACCTTGTACGTTATGACCTTAGAAGGGTTCAATGTGGTTTTAGGTATGGATTGGTTATCGGAGTATGAAGCTCAGATCGTGTGTAAGAGTAGGATAATAAGGTTAAAGTCCTTGGATGGTAGTGTGGTGACGGTTTATAGTGAAAAGGAAAGTTTTGGGCTTAATGTCATTTCGATGATAAAAGCCGAGGGATTGTTAAGGCGAGGGTGCGGTGCCTACCTGGCGTATGTTGTCAACGCTATGGCCGAGACAAAAGAAATGAAAGATGTTCCTATCGTGCACGACTACCCTGAAGTACTCCCTGAGGATCTTCCGGGGTTGCCACCGAAGCGAGAAATAGAATTCCAGATAGATTTAGTACCAGGAGCCCAACCTGTCGCAAAAGCACCTTACCGTCTAGCGCTGTTTGAAATGAAGGAATTAATGTCCCAACTGCAAGAACTCCTCCACAAGGGTTTTATTAGACCAAGTGTTTCCCCGTGGTGCGCGCCAGTGTTATTCGTGAAGAAGAAGGACGGAAGCATGAGAATATGCATAGACTATCGCGAGTTGAACAAACTTACAGTAAAGAATATATATCATTTGCCAAGGATCGATGATCTGTTTAACCAACTGCAAGGTTCAAGTTGGTTCTCATGAATAGATCTCATATCGGGTTATCATCAGCTGAAAGTGAAAGAGGCAGACATCCCTAAGACAGCATTTCGTACGTGATATAGACACTACGTGTTTATCGTAATGTCATTCGGTCTAACGAATGCTCCAACAACATTTATGGATATGATGAATAGGGTGTGTCGGCCGATGTTGGATAAGTCAGTTATCGTTTTCATCGACGACATATTGATTTATTCAAAGAGTGAGTCTGATCATGCCGAGCATCTGAGAGAGGTATTGGAGACGCTGAAGGAAGAGAAGTTGTATGCTAAGTTTTCGAAATACGCATTCTGGTTAAGAGAAATGCAATTTCTAGGTCACGTGATAAATCCTTAAGGGATTACCGTGGACCCCGCTAAGATTGAAGCGATAACGAACTGGAAGACTCCATAGAATCTAACTGATATACAAAGCTTCTTTTTGCTGGCTACTATAGGAGATTCATCGAAGGTTTCTCCAAGATAGCCGCATCATGACCCGAAAGTCGATAGTATTCAGATGGGGAAAGTTCCAAGAGGAAGCTTTTGAAGAACTAAAAAAGAGACTCACGCAAGCTCCAATCCTTGCTCTACCTGATGGTGACGGGGATTTGGTTGTTTGTACCGATGCTTCGTATCGTGGGTTAGGTTGTGTGTTGATGCAGCGATGGAAGGTGATAGCTTACGCGTCTAGACAGTTGAAAGTTCATGAGAGTACTTACCCGATGCATGATTTGGAGCTAGCAGCAGTAGTGCACGCTCTTAAGATATGGAGGCATTATCTGTATGGTACTAAGTGTACCATCTACACAGATCATAAGAGATTTAAGTACTTCTTCGAGCATAAAGAATTGAACATGAGGCAGAGAAGGTGGTTAGAATTGATAAAGGATTACGACTGCGATATTAAGTACTACCCTGGTAAAGCTAATGTGGTCGCCGATGCGCTAAGTCTTAAGAACGAGGAAGTCATTGCAACAGTAAAGTCATACCAGCTGATCATGAACTCAAGTCTATTTGAAGAAATCATCAAAGTGTAGTCAAAGTTGTTAGTAGATGAAGGGTTAGTGAAGAAAGAGAGGGTTTACGGTCAGCAAGAAGAGTTGATGGAAAACACTCATGGTGTTAAGACTAGGTTTGACCGTATGTGGATTCCACGCCATGGAGATCTTAGAGGTCGAATCTTAGATGAAGCTCATAAATCAAGATACTCAATTCATCCAGGAGCTACAAAGATGTACCAAGATTTGAAAAGAGATTATTGGTAGCCAGGGATGAAGAATGATGTGGTGGATTATGTTAGTAAGTGCTTAACTTGCTTACAATTCAAAGCCAAACATTAGAAGCCTTATGGAAAGATGCAACCGCTTGAGATACCTGAATGGAAATGGGAACACATCACCATGGATTTCATAGCTAAGCTACCTCGTACAGCTAAGCATCATGATATTATCTAGGTGATTGTGGACCGTTTGACCAAGAGTGCTCACTTTCTACCTATATGAGAGGCCATCTCGCCAGAAATGTTAGTAAGCTTGTTCATAAAAGAGGTTATATCTAAGCATGGTGTACCGTTACTTTGAGGTTTTGGAAGAAGTTCCACGAAGCTATGGGAACGAGATTGAACATCAGTACGGCGTATCATCCTCAAACCAATGGACAGTCTGAGAGGACGATCAAAACCCTTGAGGATATGCTACGTGCTTGTGTTTTAGACTTTGGTGAAAGTTGGGATGATCACCTGCATCTAGCAGAGTTCTCCTATAATAACAGTTACCATTCAAGTATTGGTATGCCACCATTCGAAATGTTTTACGGTAGACGATGTAGAACCCCAGTGTGTTGGGGGGGAGATTGGTCAGAAGGAAACGGGAAGCCTAGAAGTGGTGCAAGAAACGTCTTCAAAGTTCGATTAGATTAAGGCTAGGATGAAAGCTGCTCAAGACAGACTGAAGTCGTATGCTGATAAGCGGCGAAGACCGATTGAGTTTGACGTTAGTGACAATGTGATGCTCAAGTTCTCGCCTTGGAAAGGGATCACCCGTTTTAGGAAAAGAGGAAAGTTGAGTCCAAGGTATATTAGACCGTTTAAGATTTTAGATCGTGTGGGTGAAGTAGCCTATAAGTTGGATTTACCCGGTGAGTTAGAAGGAATTCATTCAACCTTCTATGTTTCTCATATAAGGAAGTTTCTAGCTTATGACATGTCTCACGTGCCATTGATGGACATTGAGGTTGATGAACAGCTAAACTACATTGAGCAACCTATAGATATTGTTGATCGTATGGAGAAGCAGCTTCATCACAAAGTTATACCCTTGGTAAAAGTGATATGGAAGCATCACAAGGGATCAAATGCTACTTGGGAAGCCGAGGATGAGATGCGCAAGTTTTACCTAAATATGTTTAAGTAATAGTTAGGTTTCGAGGATGAAACCTCTTTAAGGAGGGAAGACTTGTTACAACCTAAATATTCTAATATTAAATAAAGAGAGTTGCGTTAAATTGTCGTGTGTTAAATAATTAATTGGTTTTAAATAAAGAAGAATGATGGACTTGGATAATTAAAAAGGATTAGAGAGTAATGGCCTTAGGTCCATGGGCTTTAAGGGATATATATACCCTTTTAAACCATCCTAAAACCCTAACTCTCATTTCCATCTTCCATAATCTCTAAACACTCAAAAACACACACAAATCACAATATATATATATATATACACGGCCGAGAGAGAAGGGTGAGATCCAAGCCAAACAAACGTCAATTCTTGATAGATCCTCGTAATACAAGATAGATACAAGACCTAAAGTTCATAACCAAGCTAAACCGTAACCTCGAAACACGTAAAGGTATGTCTTTTACCTTTAAAGTTTACGTTTTTATGAACGGTTAGCCTTGAAACCTGAACCTAGAGTAGATCGGGTATAAACGAGTGTTAAAGTAAAAAACTTGATGTTAAAAACAAACCTAATGAACTTATAACCATGAACGGCTCGTTTAAAACAAACCTAATGAACTTTTATCTATATATACTAGTTTTTATCCCCCTTATTACGGGGGTTGTTTTACATTATTTGTTTCTAATATTTATTTATGTTTCGAATTTTTATTTTTTTATTCTATGAAAGTTAATAATATACTTATGATTTGACCATATCACGACACGTAGAAATTTTTGTTTTTGTTTATATATATATATATCAATTAGTTAGTGCTGTCTTATTAAATTTTTTATTTATACGTTTTTATCTAATCTGATAACCTATTCATTATAGTCTTTTTTCTCAATTTTAACTTTTAAGTTGCTCTTACTAACTCCTTTATTTTTATTTTATATTTTAAACTATAATAATCATTCAATATTAATTTAAATAACAAAATACAAGCCAGATAAAGCCATAGCTGTTACTGCTCTCAATACCATATACAATTGATAATAACAATGTTAAAGAGTCAATGATGTTTTCGACAACTACCAAAGCAGTTATTGGACAAATCCGTTAAGTAAGGTAGAGTGTTATTTAAAGATATGATAAGTAAATGCGGTAAATGTAAAGAGTAGAAACAACGATATAGCTAGGAAAAGCCTTAGATCCTGGTGAGGATCCTCGGAAAAATCCCCGGGAGAGAAAATTATCCCCTGCCTCAATTTACTAATGGCGAAAAGGTGATTACAGCTAGAAAACCTTGATGAGAACGATGACTAAAGTACAATAGTAAGTGTTGTGAGTGCAGAAAAGTGTGTCCCATATCATATCATCAAGCTCTTTTATATAGAAAATAAAAATAACTAAAATTCCTATAATTCCGGGAACCCTAGCTCTATTGACCGTTAGTGGGCTTATTCTTCTCCCCATGTGCTTCTCAACTGGTTCTACGAAATTTAGGTGAGAATTAGTCATTTTAGCCATTGTGAGCTGTTATAGACTTGAGTAGCCTGCAAGCAAAAATAAATACAACTAATAGTCGGTTAGTTCAGGATACCTAAGTTTATAAGGAATCCTAGCTGACGGAATACTTGTCAGGATCATGCTCGGTATGAAATGACTCCTACTAACAACTACAGAACTAAAAATCTAACAAATTAAAAAGAAAACATGTCACAGAAATCCAACTCGCTTAGTGATCACCATCTATGCCTTTAGGCTTGAAGGAACAAGTTTCACGATTATGGCCAGGTTATCTACAAATTCCACAAAGCACAGTCTTTTTCCCTCTTTGATAGCCATTCCATTACGTAATCTTATTGAGCGAGGACGACCCCTTTATCTCGTTTTAATTTGAATTTAGGAGTTATTTTATAACAGATGATATTTGGTTGTGAATCGTAATTCAACCACCTAAAAATGTTGATGTATCTTGGTAGTATAGACCTTTATAGATCTAATAAGTTCTTCTTTGTCACTAAAAGAATCTTTTCCAAACTCACGAGTCAAATCTCTTTTACTCTCTAAATGTGGTATCTTCCAATTTTCATCAACAGTCGGATTTACTTCCTCTAAATTGGTGTAGGTTGAAGGAACTTGAATGTTACCGTATGATGTTTCATCCTTATGAGTTTCAGCTTCTATCTCATCTTCTTTTAACAAATCATCCACATTTGTTTCAATTTCATTCGCATCATCGTTGTTTACAACAATATTTTGAGACATTATGAAACCGGCGGTCACTCAGAATGAGATAACAAAGTAAATAGAAACAAACTTTTTAATAATATTCAACTGGAAAACCCGATTAAAATACATAGTTTTTAAAAGCAAATTCAAAGCTAAAAAGAAGCCTCAAAATATGCAGATAAATATGAATGAGGATCACATCAAAAGCAAATTCAAACCAAAGATAAAATATGCAAAGTTCAAATAAAAGATAGTATAAATCGGGTTTCTCCAAACGATGTTTACGAGCCCGCCTAGCCACATCTAGCCGTGTCTTGAATCTGACTTTGGTTAGGACCCGTGTCCAGCTCTGAATTACTCATGCCCATCTTCGTATCATTCTCCCAGGCTTAAAAAGGACTCGTCCTCGAGTCAAAGTCCAAATCATCACCTTCCTCATCAGGTTCTAAATCGGCAACATATAAAGTTGCCGACACCTTATAATGATCGGGTAGATCTATCTTGTAAGCATTATCATTAATTTGCTTGAGAACACGAAATGGACCATCAGCACAAGGATGAAGTTTGCCAAAAAGGCCTTGTGGAAACCAGTCACGACGTAAATATATCCAAAGAAGATCGCCCTCATTAAAAACCACCTTCCGCCGATGACGGTTAGCCCGACTTTGGTACTGCATATTGTGTTTCGTAATTCGATCCGAACTTGTTCATGTAAGGCCTTGATTTGAGCTGCCTACGCATCACCATCGGGGCTAAAATATTTTGGTTCGTGAATCGGTGCAAGATCAAGAGGTGTAAATGGATTCCGACCATAAACAACCATAAAGGGGGCTTCGACCCGTCAACCCATGAGTTGACCGGTTGTAGGCAAATTCAGCTTGTGGCAACACAAGATCCCACTGTTTCGGACTATTTCCCACGAGGCTAAAAAGTAAATTACCGAGGTTGCGGTTAGTAACTTCAGTTCGGCCATAGGTATAAGGGTGGTGTGAACTACTAAACTGCAGACTAGACCCCAAATTCATCCAAAGAGTCTGCCAAAAATGGCTCACAAATTTGACGTCACGATCGGACGAAATTGTTTTTGGTACCCCCTGAAGCCGAACAATCTCAGAAAAATAAAGGCGTGCCACTTGTGAAGCATCAAAAGTTTTTGTACATGGAATAAAATGTGCCATTTTAGAAAATCGATCGACAACAACCATGATCGCATGTGACACCCGGTAAATTCCCAACCCCTTAAACTAAGTAATCAACCTAATAATTAGGTGATTGTAAATATTATGCGCGCCATGATAGTCAGCGCGTGCATTTGTTATGTGCGCCCTGCGCGAGCGCGCTATGTTAAGGATCAGCGCGGGCACATTATGTGCGCCCGGCGCGAGCATATGTTAGAATCAGCGCGGGCATTTATGTTTGCCCTGCGCGAGCGCGCCATGTTAGTCAGCGCGTGCATGTGTTATGTGCGCCCTGCGCGAGCGCACCATGTTAAGAACCAGCGTGAGCATATGTTATATGCGCCATGCGTGAACGTTTTGGCCTTATGTTTTCATGTAACTTAAACGTTATGTTGTCTATGGGTTGACCATCCCGCATGATGCTAAGGCGGGTGCATCCTACATCGTTTATGCGCGTGCGGAAGGGAACTAACCTACCCGCATGGCGGGAACGTTGAGAGCTAGTTTGTCTGAAGCTCCAGGATGGAATTGACTTCAACATGACTGATCACTATGTTGAAATACCAAAACCACCTGGAGAATCTACAAATGAAACTCCAATGTCCCTAACTGCGAGAAGGTTACGCACCTACCCGCAGCAAAGAAATGTTCTACACGCAGAAAGCTATGCGCACCAAGTTATACGCGCAGAACACTTAGTCAAAATGATCAGATTTAAGGAAATTGTCCCCGCCCAAAAGAGGGCGGTTGCGTGTTTCAGAAAACTTCTACTTTTTACTGTACACTGTCTAAAGCACTGAAAAAGCAAACTGTAAAAGTCAACTGCCAGCCACCCACTCTCACCAGCCACAGCCCTGCATGTCCTGTCCATATCAAATCAGAATCTTTAATCTACTTTTCTACTCTTTTTAATAAATAATAATAATTTCCATACTTTATCATCATTTCAAAAGATTACAATTCCCTAAAGCAAGGGATTATGTTCCCTTGAGTTTGCCTATAAATTTGTAGCCTAAATTATCACCCAAAACACACTTCAAAGAACTACAAACTTGCACTAATCCTTTCCCAAGCATCCGTTGTTTCCAGCTCCGATCCTGTTACTAGGTAAGCCGAGATTATAACCTTGAGATCTACTTTCCAACCCCTATATCTTGATCTTAATATATATACTTGTTATTTAATCGTATTCTAGACCTTCGATTCCGAGGCCAACACCAAGAAAACCTGAATCTCGATTAATCCCTTAACAAGAACCACAGGTGAGTCTCACAGCCCCTATTTTCACTGTTTTCACCATTTTAAACTGTTTTCGGGGCGAGGGACACGTATTTAAATAATGTTTTATCATGGTATATTTACAAGCTAAGCAAACGATTACGTGTTTAAGTTATGTTTCATGATGAACAATGCGAACAGTTATCTATGGTTTTTCGATGATAGTGCACCAGATTCGAGTAAGTGATCACTTTACCATTGGAACTCTAAGGGTAGGGACTGCTGGTTTGATCCGCCCACTCGTAGGGGTCGCACCTCTTACACAGACGAGTGCCTAGTATGGTCATGGGGCAGTACTATGGGTTTGAGCCCGCTCGTAGAGGTCGCTCCTCTTACGCAGACGAGCGCCTTGTTTTCCGGCACAACGTCCGCGCGTAACCCGCGGGACGGTATTACAGCATATATTCGCTCGTAGTGGCAGCGCCACTTACACAGACGAGCACAGTTTTCCAGAAGTATCCGCGCGTAACCCGCGGGACGGTATTACGTTACTTTAGCTCGTAGTGGCAGCGCCACTTACACAGACGAGCACAGTTCCCAGAAATGTTCGCGCGTAACCCGCGGAACGATTTTTATCAGAATATGTTGATAGAGCTGTCTTACCAAGCATGTGTTTTAATGATGCTAACAGAATTATGTTTCAGAATGATTATGATGCAATACGATTTATCAAGTTACTAAAACTTGTGAACTCACTCAGTTTATACTGATTCAAATGTTTTTACGTGTCTTTCAGGAGATAACTAGGTAGCGCATGGAGTCACACTTAGAGCACCACACGCTGAACATCTAAAACAAGCTTTTTGGAAGATTTTGGTTTTATCCCCTCGATGCGCACGGTTACCCGCCGCGCAAGGGGATATGGCGAGGAAATCTTCAGTTTTATACTTGGATGTTTTTTTTTTGTAATCTTTGAACAATGTAACGTGTTTGTACTAAACTTCTCATGCGCAATAAAAATCTTTGAATGTTTTGCAATGGCCCGTGCTTAATTATCAATCCCCACTCGTGCGCGCCCGGCTGTTTCCGCCGCTCAGGGCCGGGTGTGACAGATTGGTATCAGAGCCAGGTTATAGCGAACTAGGAAAAGAAGTTTTTAACCTAGACTATAACCTTTGGGGAATCGCATGAAATATTTTTCAAAGAATATTTTCAAAAGAAAAATCACACACGCACTTAGGAACACGGGTCACAGTGTCTAGAGATAAGAACATTATGTGCTCTGAGTACATGCGCTAAGTTTGTTATATTTTCTTTTTATGAAAGAATGCCTCCAACCAGAGCCAAGGGAATTACCATGACACCCGAGGAGCTCGCAGAAATAATCGCGCAGGCGATTGCAACGCATGAGGCCAGCAAGGCCGAATCTAGTCAGGGTCGCCAAGAGAACGAGACCCCAGAACCCGAATCAGGAGCCTTGGGCAAAGGATGCTCCTATAAAACATTCATGGCCTGTAGGCCTTGGCCGTTCAAAGGCACCGAAGGAGCCATTGGGCTCTACAATTGGATTGACAAGATGGAGACAGTTCTCTCCATCAGCGGATGTAGTGAAAACCAGAAGGTCCTTTACGCGACCTGCATGTTCCAAGAAGCAGCTTCATCTTGGTGGAAGCTCCAAGTAAAGACTTTGGGGCGAGAAGTTGCTCTTCACAAGACCTGGGAAGAATTGAAAGAAATGTTGATGAGAAAGTTCTGCTCTCGCGCAGAAATTCAGAGCTTGCAACAAGAATTCTGGAACCACACCATGGTAGGAACAGATATCGATGCCTACACCAATCGTTTCAACGAGCTTTGCCAGCTGGTGCCAGACATGGCAAACACAGAAGAAAAGAAAATCGAGAGGTACATCTTTGGGTTACCTCCTGTCGTTAGGGTCCCGCTCAACGCCGCCGCACCTCCGACCTTTGACGAGGCGGTTGCGCGAGCCATCACCCTTACAAGGGATACGGTTCGTGCGGGTATGTTGACTGCTCGCTTGAACGAGCAGCGAACCTCTGACTCCAAGAGGAAATGGAACTCCCACCGAGGATCAGACTTCAAGCAGCCACCGCCCAAGAAGCAGGAAAGCACAAGGGTTTACGCGATTCAGGCCGCGGAACCATCAAGGAAAGGATACAGCGGGCCTTACCCATGGTGCAACAAATGCAAGTACCACCACGAAGGCGAATGCGCGAACGTCACGTGCGCCAAATGTGGCAGACCAGGACACAAGACGGTGAATTGCCGTGCTAAAGAAGCTGGAGCCAATGACAACTGCTACGCATGCGGGAAGTCTGGACACTTCAGTCGGGATTGCCCACAGAAAGGAAACCAAGCTCGCGGGAGAGCTTTTGTGATCGGCGCGGGTGAAGCAAAGGAAGAACCGAATGTGGTAACCGGTACGTTTTTGCTTAACGGTCATTATGCATCTGTCTTATTTGATACTGGCGCTGACCTAAGTTTTATATCCCATGAGTTTAAAAACTCCCTGGGCTTAGCGACCAGTAGGTTAGACAAACCTTATGCTATAGAACTAGCCAATGGTAGGCAGTTATGCGCGAATGAAAGGACTGAGCAATGTGTGTTAGTCATGGGAGGTCATGAGTTCAATATAAACTTGTTGTCAATAGATTTGGGAAGTTTCGATATTGTGGTAGGTATGGATTGGTTGGTCGGAAATCTCGCGGAGATTGTTTGTCATGAGAAGCAGGTTCGAATTCCACTGATGAACGGAGAAACTTTGATGATTCAAGGGGAAAGAAGGGGAGTTGCGACGAAACTGATTTCATGCCTAAAGGCGCGTAAGTGCCTAAGGAAAGGGTGCTACGCCTTCCTGGCGCATGTAGTAGAGAAAGGAGATGAGCGAAGAATTGAAGACTTACCAGTAGTACGCGAATTTCCAGAAGTTTTTCCTGAAGATTTGCCCGGGTTACCGCCGCCGCGACAAGTCGAGTTTCGTATTGATTTGGTCCCAGGAGCTGCGCCAGTAGCTCGAGCGCCTTATCGCTTAGCTCCATCTGAGATGCAAGAGCTATCCAATCAGTTACAGGAACTATTGGATAAAGGTTTCATACGCCCAAGCTTTTCACCTTGGGGAGCTCCAGTACTGTTTGTAAAGAAGAAGGATGGTTCGTTCCGGATGTGTATTGACTACAGGGAGCTGAACAAGCTGACAGTCAAAAATCGGTACCCTTTACCGAGGATTGACGACTTATTTGACCAGTTGCAGGGATCCAGTTATTATTCGAAGATAGATCTACGGTCAGGATACCACCAACTTAGGGTCCATGAGGAAGACGCACCAAAGACAGCCTTCCGAACCAGATATGGCCATTATGAGTTCTTAGTGATGCCTTTCGGGCTAACTAATGCGCCAGCTATATTCATGGATCTGATGAACCGTGTGTGCAAACCATACTTGGACAAGTTTGTGATTGTGTTTATAGACGATATTTTGATTTACTCTCGAACCAAGGCCGAGCATGAGCAACACCTGAGAATGATTTTGGAATTGTTAAGGAAAGAAAAGTTGTATGCGAAGTTTTCCAAGTGCGAGTTCTGGCTTAGAGAAGTTCATTTTCTCGGTCACGTTGTAAACGAGAAAGGAATACACGTCGATCCTTCTAAGGTTAAAGCCATCGAAAACTGGGAAGCGCCAAAAACCCCAACTGAGGTGAGGCAATTCCTTGGGCTAGCTGGCTACTATCGACGCTTCATTGAGAACTTCTCCAAGATAGCTCTACCTCTGACCGCGCTAACTCAGAAAGACAAGGCGTTTATTTGGGGCAAGAATCAAGAAGCGGCATTTCAAATGTTGAAACAGAAGTTATGTAGTGCGCCAATCTTATCCCTGCCCGAGGGGACAGATGACATCGTTATTTACTGCGACGCTTCACACCAGGGACTCGGATGTGTCCTTATGCAGCGAGACAAAGTTATAGCGTATGCCTCGCGCCAACTTAAGACCAATGAGAAGAACTACACAACGCATGATTTAGAACTTGGAGCTGTTGTCTTCGCGCTAAAGATTTGGCGCCATTACCTCTACGGTACGAAATGTGTAATCTTTACGGATCATAAGAGCCTTCAACATATATTCGATCAAAAGGATTTAAACATGAGGCAACGAAGATGGGTTGAATTGTTAAATGATTATGATTGCGAGATCAAGTATCATCCGGGGAAAGCGAATGTGGTAGCAGATGCGCTAAGTAGGAAGGAACGAATAAAAACGCTACGAGTCAAGGCTCTAAGGTTGACCATTCACGCAGATCTCTTTACCCGCATCCGAGACGCTCAGCAAGAAGCCTTGAAACCAGAGTTTGTTAAAAACGAATGCCTTGGGGGTATGATTAAGAATTTGGAACTTAAAGGGAACAACACTCGATATTTTGCCAACCGCATATGGGTCCCTCTCAAAGGAGGATTGCGCGAGCAGGTATTAAACGAAGCTCACAAGACGCGATATTCCGTACATCCTGGCGCAGACAAAATGTACCAAGATGTTAAAACACTGTATTGGTGGCCCAATCTTAAAGGCGCCATCGCGATGTATGTCAGTAAGTGCCTGACGTGTTCAAAAGTAAAGGCTGAATACCAGAAACCATCGGGGTTGCTTCAGCAGCCAGAAATTCCCATGTGGAAGTGGGAACAAATCTCTATGGATTTCATCACCAAACTACCAAGGACACCTGGGGGTTATGACACGTTATGGGTTATTGTAGATCGGCTAACTAAGTCAGCACACTTCCTGCCGATTAAAGAAACTGATAAAATGGAAAAGCTAGCCCGACTATATATTCGAGAAGTAGTTTCAAAGCATGGAGTCCCAGTGTCCATCATTTCTGATAGAGATAGTCGGTTCACATCAAGGTTTTGGAGATCGTTACAAGGAGCTCTAGGTACTCGCCTTGATATGAGTACAGCTTATCATCCTCAAACGGATGGGCAAAGCGAGCGAACAATCCAGACATTGGAAGATATGCTGCGCGCGTGCGCGATCGATTTTGGAGGTAGTTGGGATACCCACCTCCCGTTGGTTGAATTTTCTTACAATAACAGTTATCACACAAGCATTAAGGCTGCGCCGTTCGAAGCTTTATATGGGCGCAAGTGTAGATCCCCACTGTGTTGGGCGGAAGTGGGCGACAAGCAAATGACTGGTCCAGAAGTGATCCAAGAAACAACAGACAAGATTTTTCAGATAAGGGATCGCCTTAAGGCAGCACGCGACAGACAGAAAAGTTATGCTGATATAAGAAGGAAACCGTTGGAGTTTCAAGAAGGGGATAAAGTACTTTTGAAAGTCTCTCCATGGAAGGGAGTCCCCCGTTTCGGTAAGCGAGGAAAGCTAAATCCGCGCTACATTGGACCTTTTGAGATCCTGGAGAGGATCGGTCCAGTTGCTTATAAACTCCGTCTACCCGCCGAACTCAGTGGAGTTCATGATACGTTTCATGTATCCAACCTCAAGAAATGTTTATCTGACGAAACGTTGATTTTACCGGTGGAAGAAATTCATATTGACAAACAGCTGCACTTCGTAGAAAAGCCTATAGCAGTAACCGATTGGAAAGAACAAAGGTTGCGCAGAAGCAGAATCAAGTTGGTAAAAGTTCAATGGAACTCAAGGCGTGGGCCTGAATTCACTTGGGAAAGAGAAGATCAGATGCGCATAAAATACCCACACCTCTTTCAGAACATGGCTTCTGCCAGCAACGTCTCCTAAATTTCGGGACGAAATTCGTTTAACGAGGGGAGAATGTGACACCCGGTAAATTCCCAACCCCTTAAACTAAGTAATCAACCTAATAATTAGGTGATTGTAAATATTATGCGCGCCATGATAGTCAGCGCGTGCATTTGTTATGTGCGCCCTGCGCGAGCGCGCTATGTTAAGGATCAGCGCGGGCACATTATGTGCGCCCGGCGCGAGCATATGTTAGAATCAGTGCGGGCATTTATGTTTGCCCTGCGCGAGCGCGCCATGTTAGTCAGCGCGTGCATGTGTTATGTGCGCCCTGCGCGAGCGCACCATGTTAAGAACCAGCGTGAGCATATGTTATATGCGCCATGCGTGAACGTTTTGGCCTTATGTTTTCATGTAACTTAAACGTTATGTTGTCTATGGGTTGACCATCCCGCATGATGCTAAGGCGGGTGCATCCTACATCGTTTATGCGCGTGCGGAAGGGAACTAACCTACCCGCATGGCGGGAACGTTGAGAGCTAGTTTGTCTGAAGCTCCAGGATGGAATTGACTTCAACATGACTGATCACTATGTTGAAATACCAAAACCACCTGGAGAATCTACAAATGAAACTCCAATGTCCCTAACTGCGAGAAGGTTACGCACCTACCCGCAGCAAAGAAATGTTCTACACGCAGAAAGCTATGCGCACCAAGTTATACGCGCAGAACACTTAGTCAAAATGATCAGATTTAAGGAAATTGTCCCCGCCCAAAAGAGGGCGGTTGCGTGTTTCAGAAAACTTCTACTTTTTACTGTACACTGTCTAAAGCACTGAAAAAGCAAACTGTAAAAGTCAACTGCCAGCCACCCACTCTCACCAGCCACAGCCCTGCATGTCCTGTCCATATCAAATCAGAATCTTTAATCTACTTTTCTACTCTTTTTAATAAATAATAATAATTTCCATACTTTATCATCATTTCAAAAGATTACAATTCCCTAAAGCAAGGGATTATGTTCCCTTGAGTTTGCCTATAAATTTGTAGCCTAAATTATCACCCAAAACACACTTCAAAGAACTACAAACTTGCACTAATCCTTTCCCAAGCATCCGTTGTTTCCAGCTCCGATCCTGTTACTAGGTAAGCCGAGATTGTAACCTTGAGATCTACTTTCCAACCCCTATATCTTGATCTTAATATATATACTTGTTATTTAATCGTATTCTAGACCTTCGATTCCGAGGCCAACACCAAGAAAACCTGAATCTCGATTAATCCCTTAACAAGAACCACAGGTGAGTCTCACAGCCCCTATTTTCACTGTTTTCACCATTTTAAACTGTTTTCGGGGCGAGGGACACGTATTTAAATAATGTTTTATCATGGTATATTTACAAGCTAAGCAAACGATTACGTGTTTAAGTTATGTTTCATGATGAACAATGCGAACAGTTATCTATGGTTTTTCGATGATAGTGCACCAGATTCGAGTAAGTGATCACTTTACCATTGGAACTCTAAGGGTAGGGACTGCTGGTTTGATCCGCCCACTCGTAGGGGTCGCACCTATTACACAGACGAGTGCCTAGTATGGTCATGGGGCAGTACTATGGGTTTGAGCCCGCTCGTAGAGGTCGCTCCTCTTACGCAGACGAGCGCCTTGTTTTCCGGCACAACGTCCGCGCGTAACCCGCGGGACGGTATTACAGCATATATTCGCTCGTAGTGGCAGCGCCACTTACACAGACGAGCACAGTTTTCCAGAAGTATCCGCGCGTAACCCGCGGGACGGTATTACGTTACTTTAGCTCGTAGTGGCAGCGCCACTTACACAGACGAGCACAGTTCCCAGAAATGTTCGCGCGTAACCCGCGGAACGATTTTTATCAGAATATGTTGATAGAGCTGTCTTACCAAGCATGTGTTTTAATGATGCTAACAGAATTATGTTTCAGAATGATTATGATGCAATACGATTTATCAAGTTACTAAAACTTGTGAACTCACTCAGTTTATACTGATTCAAATGTTTTTACGTGTCTTTCAGGAGATAACTAGGTAGCGCATGGAGTCACACTTAGAGCACCACACGCTGAACATCTAAAACAAGCTTTTTGGAAGATTTTGGTTTTATCCCCTCGATGCGCACGGTTACCCGCCGCGCAAGGGGATATGGCGAGGAAATCTTCAGTTTTATACTTGGATGTTTTTTTTTTGTAATCTTTGAACAATGTAACGTGTTTGTACTAAACTTCTCATGCGCAATAAAAATCTTTGAATGTTTTGCAATGGCCCGTGCTTAATTATCAATCCCCACTCGTGCGCGCCCGGCTGTTTCCGCCGCTCAGGGCCGGGTGTGACAATGGTGGTAGTGGTACCTGCGAAGCAACAAACAACAAACGAAAGTAATCATCATAAAGGGCCCATTAGGCCCGCGTCTGCTCTCCCTGTGCCAGCACGGTCTCTAAAAGCTGCTGCTGCTGCTGATAAATCATATCTAATGTGACTGGCTGCTGCGGCTGGCGGGAGGAAGATGTTGAGGCCTCTCGGAGCAGATGCTGTTGCTGCGGTAGGAATACCTCTCTGAAGTGAAACTGCAGCCTCGGATCCTTCTGGTGGTGGTGCCTGTGGACCCTGTCGGACCTGGACCAAAGCAACTGGATCCTGCTCCTCAACAATCCCAGCCCCACGGGCCTCCGATAGCCCAAAAACATCTGTATCTGGCCCCCGTGTAAATATCCGGTCGGATAGCACTCAAATACCTCAAGTCGCTCAGCGATCCTCGTAATATAAGGCCCTAAGGGTAAGTGTGCTGAGGATCCCTGTAGTCTGCTACCCCGAGCGAAAGATGTGAGCAGGAGCATCGCCACATTGGCCGGTCGCTGGCCAAGGATAGAATATAAACACAGCAGATCTAAGTTGTTGCACTTCTCATGGCCCGAATGTCGACCTACGAGAGTACAGGCAATGATCCTGTGAATGTAGCGATGGACGGAGTCCCGAATAGACGACTCCACAACAGAACTGGAGTGGGCCCCGTCGGCGATATCCGACCAATACTGGTCGAGCTGGGTCTCCGTGAGCCAGTGCTCATGGGGCGCCTAAGTATGTGCCGTGTAACCACGTATACTCTGAAGGCATGGAGGTGCCTGAACCTGCTCGGCCGTGTAAAATCCAGTGGCCACGGAAAAATCTGGGACTGACATCTCTTATAGCTGTCGTCCCAGTGAAAATGATACCGCGCGTGGCCCACTGAAGTCCGTGGGCGTAAAGTCAAAAGTCGAGTAAAACTCATGTGTGAGCTCAATATAGGAACATGAGTCACAGGCGAGTACAGCTGCCCACGGACCTGTCAATAAATCACGTACCTGGTCGTGAATCCCCAACTGAGACAGCAATGCCCAGTCAAACGAACGGTGGCGAAGCAGCTGCATCTGTCGAACCCGTTGGAGTCTCTTATACTCGTCTGTAGTCAAGTAAAATCTGAGAACCTGATGAAGAATGCGTGCATCCGCCATAATATCTTCAGGCTCGATCCCCTCGACAATCTGCACCTCGTCACTGTCATAGCGGATGACACGAGGTTCAGTCCGCTGCCTCTTGCGCCGGGTGCGCGAGGACTCTGGTGCATCAGCCATATCTGCAAACTCAAGAAACAAGTTAGATATGCTAATATGGTGAGGACCGTATAGCATTTCGGTCGCGGTCGTCCCATATAATAAAATAATATTAAAATATCAATAAAAAATAAAAATAAAAAAATAAATAAAAATAAATAAAAACGAAAAATTCGGGGACACCAGGCACGTATATCTAAAAACCAGATTAACCCGCCCGAATGGAGATTGAGTACGAGCGGGTAATCAATTACAATTCAAATTGTCAAGATATCCCCGAGACTCGATTAACAAAACACAAACAAACGTGACACGACACGACTCGATTAACTACACACAACCAAACAAAACAAAAAACAAACTGACATATTTAACACAAACTGACTAACTGTCTTGAAAAACGTGCAAAGCAAACAACTAATATGTCGATTCGGGTTTTGAAATAGTAATAAAATATTTTAAAAATATATTCACATAAATCATTTAATAACGAACAAACACTATCATTTATTTTATAACAAAATAATGATTTTAAATGTGAATATCAAACCCGACTCGTCATATTTGAATAATCCTGATTAGTCAAACCAATAACCAACCCAATCAACCCGTAAATATAATCCCCAAGTAACTCCCATAACTCGGTAACCATACTCTCAAACTCAAATAATAAATCAATTAATTGTCCCGACCCGACAACCCCACGCACAGTATAAATTATCATATAAACCCGACAATCCCGCAAACTAATATAACAAAGTAACATAAGAATCCTTTCCGACCTCTAATATCAAACTAAACAAGTATCCGACAAATGTAACTAGTTAAATACACACCTTGATATCGGAATAGAGATTGAGAGAAAAATAGATAACGAGAACGGTGGTACTACGGACGGCCGGAAATGGTAAGGGTGGACGGCAGGGACGGTGACAGAGGGTAAATGGTTGCTGAATAGTGATGGCAGATGGACGGCGTGATGGTGGTGAGTGGGTTTGTTGGTAGTGGGGTGGGTGGTAGTGGATTATTGGTGATGAGGTGACTGGTGTAGTGGCGGTGGTACAGTGGTGGATGGATAGCAAGGAGAAGGATGATAGTAGTGGTGGTGTGGTGATTGAACGGTGGGAGCGGTGGCTGGACGGAGATGAGAGGGAGAAGACGGAGGGTTTGAAGGTGGAGGCTGTTGATGGTGGTTGGATGGTGGATGCGAGATGATTAGAGAGAAGGTGGTGGTTGTATTCGCCGGAGAAGAAGAAGAAGAAGATGGGAGGGAGAGAGAACAGCGAAGAAGAAGAAGAAAGAAAGAAGAAGAAGATGATATTAAAAAACAACCCGGGTCGGCGGTGCTCCATGACCCATCGCGTACCGCGATGGGTTAAAAAGGGTACGAGCGCGTACCGCTGCCCAAATCGGGTTAATTAGGATTTAACCCCATCGCGGTACGCGATGGGGTGTTATGCCAAGCCCATCGCGTACCGCGATGGGTTCAGAATTCAGGTTCGATATTTTTCGAAAACGCACCTGTTTTGGCATCCCGAAATCATCCTGGACACGTTCAAAACTGAAAATACCTTTACATACGTGAAGTGACGTGTACTACACCAATGCTTACCGAACTTCTAAATTTTTCCATTCTTTAACAAGCTTCCCCACACTTAGCGTTTACTGCACAAAACTCGAGACGACACTAAGTACAAGACTCAATAAAATAAAATAAATACTGGACAGACACTTACAAACCCCGGGTTGCCTCCCGTAAGCGCTGAATTTAAAGTCTACAGCTCGACAGTGCCTCGAACTCAGTTATCTTTATAAACCAGTGAAGTCACAATAAAATTCACCGATTCCTTATCCAGCTCATGTATGTCCTTCATCTCCAAATATGGCTTAAGTCTATAGCCATTTACCACTTGCCTCAAATGATCATCAAAGTCTTTAATCTCGTACTGACCATGATTTCCAACCCTTACAATCAAATACGGGCCTGTCTACTTACTTTTCAACTTACCAGGGAAAAGTTTCATCCTCGTGTTGTACAACCACACTCGTTGACCAACTTCAAAATTCTTTAACCGGATATTAGCATCATGAACTTTCTTCGTTTTTGCCTTGTATGCGGACGCGCAATCGTACGCCTCGTCTCTCAATTCCTCAATCTCGAACAAAGCCAAATTTTTTGCTTTACCTGCATCATCATAATCCATGTTAACCTGTTTAGTAGCCCAAAACGCTCTTTGTGCAATTTCAACCGGTAAATGGCAATCCTTTTCATATACAAGTCTATAAGGAGTGGTTCCAATTAGCGTTTTATAAGCGGTTTGGTAGGCCCATAAGGCATCGGTCAACTTAGTTGACCAATCCTTTCGGTTCGCCCGAACAGTTTTATGTAAAATATGTTTTATTTGCCTATTGGAAACCTCAACTTGTCCACTCGTTTGTGGATGGTAAGGAGTTGCAATCCTATGATCAACACCATATCGCTTAATGAATTTCCCAAACTTAAAATTCTTTAAATGAGATCCCCCATCACTTATGATGGTTCGGGGGACTCAAAATCTTGAAAAAATATTACTTTGAACAAAATTGCAAACGACTATGTGATCATTCGTCCTAGTGGCTATCGCTTCAACCCATTTAGAAACGTAATCGACGACCACTAGGATATACAAATTACCATGTGAATTTTGAAACGGGCCCATGAAATCGATCCCCCAAACATCAAAAATGTCAACAACTAGGATCGGTTTCAAGGGCATCTCGTCCCGCTTAGAAATACTCCCGAGTTGTTGACACTTTAAACAGTGTGTCGCGAACTTGTGAGCATCCTTAAACAATGAAGGCCAAAAGAAACCACTCGTTAAAACTTTCCGAGCGGTTTTCTGGCCACTGAAATGAACACCACACGCAGACAAATGCGCGTGTTCCAACACTGATCTGACATCCTCCTCGGGTATGTATCGTCTGATCATCTGATCTGCACCAACTTTAAACAAATCCGGATCATCTCAGATATACTGTTTAGCCTGGGTCATCAACTGTTTCTTCTTTCTCCTTGGCCAATGCTCTGGTAAATCACCTACAACTTTAAAATTAACAATGTGAGCAAACGAAGGATTTTGTGAAACTGCCAGGATATGTTCATCCGGGAAGGACTCGTTAATGGGCCTATCAGTGTTCCCATTTCCACCATAATTCGGGACAAGTGATCTGCAACAACATTTTCACTCCCTTTCTTGTCCCGAATCTCTAGATCAAATTCCTGTAAAAGCAAAACCCATCTGATAAGCCTCGGTTTTGCATCCTTTTTATCCATGAGGTACCTGACAGCAGAATGGTCAGAATATATAATAACTTTACTACCCCAAATATAAGACCGGAATTTATCTAGAGCATATACTACTGCTAGTAACTCATTCTCGGTTGTGGTATAATTTAATTGAGCATCCGAGAGGGTTTTACTTGCATAGTATATAGCAACAGGTTTCTTGTCAACCCGTTGACCCAAAACAGCCCCGACCGCGTAATCACTTGCATCACACATTATTTCAAAAGGTAAACTCCAATCGGGTGATTGCAAAATCGGGGCTTCAACTAATTTCAGCTTCAAAATGTCAAAGGCTTTAGCACATTCATCATTAAAGTCAAATGGGGCATCCTTAAGCAATAAATTACATAAGGGTTTGGTAATATCACTAAAACCCTTAATAAACCGTCTATAAAACCCGGCATGCCCCAGAAATGATCTAATGCCTTTAACATTTGTTGGATGAGGTAAAGTGGAAATAACTTGGACCTTAGCCCGGTCCACCTCGATCTCTCGACTCGAAACAACATGGCCCAAAACAATTCCCTATTGGACCATAAAATGGCTCTTTTCCCAACTAAGAACCAAGTTCGTTTCGACACATCTTTTTAAAACTCTTTCGAGTTGGTTTAAACATGACTCGAAAGATGTACCGAAAATCGAAAAATCATCCATGAAAATTTCCAAAGACTCCCACACCATATCTGAAAAGATACTCATCATGCACCTCTGAAAGGTGGCAGGGGCGTAACATAACCCGAATGGCATTCACCTAAACGCGAATGTGCCATACGGGCACGTAAACGTGGTCTTTTCCTGATCTTCAGGATGAATAGCTATCTGGTTATACCCGGAATACCGGTCTAAAAAGCAATAAAATTTTTGAACATATAGCTTTTCAACAATCTGATCGATAAATGGAAGCGGAAAGTGAACTTTTGATGTTTCCGCGTTCAGTTTACGATAATCAATACAAATGCGCCACTCGGTTACCGGCCGGGTGGCGACCTCGTTACCTGAGTCGTCCTTGACGACTTGGATGCCCGCCTTTTTCGGTACCGTCTGTGTCGGGCTCACCCACGTGCTGTCTGATATGGCAAAGATAATGCCAGCATCTAACCATTTCAGCATCTCCTTCTTCACCACTTCCCTCATGTTTGGGTTCAACCTCCGCTGAGCATCGTGCGCGCGTTTGACAGCCGGATCTGTTAAAATTTTGTGCATCACAGTTGAGGGACTGATTCCCTTAAAATCCGCTATCGTCCACCCGATTGCTTCTTTATTCGCAACCAGCACCTCCATCAAAGCATGTTCCTGTTCAACAGATAAGTTAGAAGCTATAATAACAGGCAATGTATTATTCTTACCAAGAAAAACATATTTTAAATGCTTTGGGAGCTCTTTCAGCTCGACTTTCGGTGATTCCAGCATTGATGGTTTCAACCCAGTATCAATCTTCTCGGGAAGCGGTTCCATCTGAACTGACCATGGTGGACGGTCTCCTCGCACAGCTGCGATCTCCATTTGTTTCTCTTCCTCTTCCAGCAACTTGTCTGTTTCCACCTGTAACCTGTCAAACAAAAAACACGTCTCCGCTGTGCCATCCGAACTGACGACAGAGTCGTATAGCGCACTTGTCAATGACATCGGCCATAAAGCACTTGCCATCGACCGGAGAGTTATCTCCACGTGTGAAAACATTAATTCTCAGCTTACGGTTACCGAATGCCATGTCAACAATACCATTTTTACAATTAATGTTGGCATTTGCGGTAGCCAAAAATGGTCTACCGAGGATAACCGTTGGCTGTTTAGTCCTCTCACCCGAAACATAATCGAGAACTAAAATGTCAACTGGAAAGTAAAAGTCTTCCACCTTGACAATAACGTCTATCAATATTCCTCGGGGCAGTTTCGGTGTCTGATCAGCCAAGACAACTGTGGTGGCAGCCGCGTGAAGGGGGCCAAAATCGTACTGGTCGTATAAACTGCCCGGGAGAATACTGATGCTAGCTCCAAGATCTAGAAGTGCCCGAGTCATTTTAAAATCACCCACCTGAATGGGTATAATGGGCATTCTTGGATCATGTAGCTTGGGTGGAAGAGCACCCGAAAGAATTGTACTCACATTATCGATAAAATCAATCTGTTATGACTCCTTTTCTGTGTGCACAATCTTTTAAATACTTAGCATAGGCGGGGATTTGTTTTATGGCATCTAAAAGAGGAATATTAATTTTGACTTGTTTAAACGTTTCCCACATTTCTTCTTGTTGCGGGCCTCGTTTTGATGCCATCTTCGCCTTTGATGGCGCCAAAAAAGCATCGGGATATGGAACAGTTTTCACCTTTTCCTTATCCTTAAAGTTGTTGGTGTCATCCTTCGGAACCGGTTTATTATTTTTAGTTTCACTTTTGTTAGGTTTATTTAATTCAATCTGTTCCGGCTCGTCATCACTGACGAGATTTTTATCAATCTCTTCCACCACCCCATCAACCAAAGGTGGTGGACCCCCAACCTTGTTATCATATTTCTTACCATTACGTAAAATACTTACCTAGTTGACGTGCTTTTTCGAACTGGAACTGTGATGATTCGGGTTGACTGTGGTGTCTCTCGGAAGTTGGCCCGCATTCTTTTGTAATTTCGCCATGTCTGAAGCGAGCTGACCAATTTGCTTCATCATTGCCTCCGATGATTTATCCCGTAACTCGAACTGTTGTTTCGTCTCGGCCTTCTGATCAGTCATGGCTTTCAATAATGCATCCAACTTCGAGTGTACTGACTCGTCCGAATTACCCGATGACCGTTTCTGCTGATCCTGATTGCCCGAAATATTTTCCCCCGGTTACCATCTCTGTTATACCCCCGATTCGGACTACTCGAGCCATGCTGATAACCGCTCTGGCGGTAATTACCCTGCGATCTGTTCTGACTCGATCCCTGAAAATTTGGGTTCAACTGAGAAGACACGTTCCCGTAACGAAAGTTCGGGTGATTTCTCAGGCCCAGGTGATATGTGTTTGAATTGAACCCTTGGCCTTTGGAATCCCCGTAAGCATAATTAACTTCCTTAGTGTCATCCTCCTCATCATCATCATAATACTCGGGGCGGTTTTCTGTCTTATGCCCGAGTTCACCACAATCTTCACAAACCGGGAATTTCACACCAAATTTCACGACCTCTTTCTTCTAACCCTTTTTCAACTCAGCCAGTTCACGTTCCAACTCAGTAATTCTTTCAGACTCACTCGTGACTGACTTAACCAATCTGGATGAATTACCCCGTCTTCGTCTTTCAGCTGCTGCTTCTGCCTTGGAATCTTCACACATGAACTCTAAATATTCCCAATCATCTTCCTCAGGCTGATTCAACAACTGACTATTACACGAGGCCTTAAGATGCTTTCGGTCCTCGTATGTCAAACCATCAACAAAGCATTTTACCAGTTCCCTGCACTCTTTCCTGTGGAACCAACGGGGATGCTCCATCTGAGATAGCCGGTCTAAACCGACTGTTAACACCATGAGTTGGGGCTATTTAATTTCTCCTTTGCCCCCCGGGGTTTCCCATACTGCCCCGGTTAACTAGAATACCACGAACTCTTTCGGGCCGTTCCGCCCGATTTACCCTCTCTCGATCCCTTCGGTGTCTGTTAACGAGTTCAGCCCGTCTTCGAATTACCGGCTCTTCCACTTCTTCTTCATACTGATTATCACCCTTAGCCTCCGGTTCACCAACCTCGTTCTCGGGTTCAACCTCCCGATTTTCTCTAACCCATCTGTCAACCTCATCGTCAGCTGCCTGAAAACCTTCATTTCCATTATTGTCTTCACCCTCATCCTCATCTTCAGTAGGAACACTCGATCGAACATCATCAATATTCATCCGAACTCGGCGTCCGGGGTTATTGTTTGGAGCGGATGTTCCGGCTTGGTTAAAGTCAAGGTTTAGGTTTCGGTTTCGGTTTTTATTTCGGGTTCTGGAGGCACGAGCTGAGTTGTTTTGGTTATTCTGGTTATTGAAGTTTGGTGGGTCGGGTATGTTTCCTGGGTGAAACATATTGGTTCGTGGAAGTGGGTCTTGGTTTTGGGTATTGTTCTGGTTCTGGTTTTCGTTTTGGTTCTGGTTCTGGTTCTGATTTTGATTTTGGTTCTGGTTTTGGTCTTCCATCTTAGAATTTCTATTTTGTACTCGGTTCTGCCGAGCTAACCTCTCAATTTCGGGCTCGTAAACTAACGGAGACTGTCGGCCCGAATGGTGGGTGCACATAAACCTGTAATATGCACAACTAACACAGCCCGCGTAGAATGAAAAAAATACAAATAAAATTAATTAAAATAAAATTTAAACTAAAAATTGAAAATTTAATAAAACACAAAAATCAAATAACACGAAAAACAATAAGCGCACTAACTCCCCGGCAACGGCGCCATTTTGATGACCATCGTTCAAGTCAATCAAAAACCTAATTATTCTAAATAGTTAGAGCAAGTAGGGTATCGTATCACAAGGAGTATGTGGTTAATGTATTCGTGTAAACAATTCCAATATTATGAAGTAACCGATTTAGTGCTGATCACACAAGCAATTTTTAGTAAAATTATAGAACTAAGAAACGAACAACTAAGCAAGTTGTAAACAGTTAACAAAGCAAATCACAAACAGGAATTCAAGTAAGCAACCAAACAGTATCTCATGCAACCTAACAGATTGATTATCAACGATTAACTGAAAACTGATCAACCAGACAAAACCTTAGACGCCAACAACTACTTTACACATGGCACTGGTTATCAAACAGTCCTTGCCTGTGTGACTCAGTTAAGGGTAATTGCACGTTTTATCGTATTCAATCTAACCAAACAGTTATATGACTAATTATCTAGCAACTAGTAACAGATCGTTCGGACCAACGTAAACCTAAACCGACCGAACACACAGAAATACTAAATATCATTACTCATATATCAATGATCAATAACAAAACATAAGTATTCTTAATCACGTGAGAAAAACTGTAAAGAGTTACAAACTATACATCCGGGTGCGATTCTAGGAGATTAGCCGAGCCTAGACATCATCATATCTTCAATACGGGTGATATAGATCAAGCGGAGGGTCTTGACACGAGCTAGGATGGTGGAAATCGCCTTCTTGGACTGCTGGAATCCCCTTTTGGTTCTCAAAACAGAGTTAGGGTTTGTTGTTGATGAAAATAAAGATATAAACTCAAAATCCCGTCTGCACTCCCGTCGCGTACGTGACGGGGTCTTCTATGGCCCATCGCGTACCGCGATTGACCATAAGTCAACGTTTCATTTAAGTCCCATCGCGGTACGCGATAGGACCCTCAACACACCCATCGCGTACCGCGATGGGTTCTGCAACAACCAATCTTCAACAAATGTTATCGTTTCGCGTGCTGGACATCTCGGGTCTTCATTCTGTGTCATAACAGGTCCATAACGATTATTTTAACGCCTATGACCTGAAATCCAATAATACACGTATGAAGTATCGATAGTTCTAGAATAAACAATTAAAACTAAATAATAAACGAACTAAAACATATACAAATTAAACCACCATCAGTTACTTGTCGTTCTTTGTGAGTTACGGATCTGAGTAGGGTTTTGATGATGAATGGTGTTACGCCAACTGACATGACTTATTCACGTTAACTATCTAGTCTTTATTCGGGCGGTATAAGGTACTTTGTGAATAGAAATACGATGTTGCAGAGACTTTATTCCTATGGACAAATAGAAGAAATAATGAGGACACGGTTATTCGGGTTTCATTCTAATTAAGGTTTGTCATAGACGAAGTTATTATCGGAGGTTGTTCGGCTATTGGAGAGTATGTCCATCACCTTGCGCCTCGTTTACTAGATGGAAAGTTCAATCATATGTCTCGTTAGGGTCATACTCGTTGATGTATTGAAGTTTAGGTTTGAGATATACCACTTCATTATTGGTGTGCCAGCTGTTGGTGATAGTGGTTTTAAGCGTGAACTAATGGCAAATTGTAAAATCAAATTAGGTTCCTTCATGAGGGCATTCAATAATACTTGGGCTATTAGAGGCTTGACTCAAACTAGGGCGAGTAAGTGCTGGAGGTTTGTTTCAAAAACCTGTTCGTTGTTACTATAGGCACATAAGATAAGTTACACCATCAGCCTTCACATACGATCAAGGCTTTACTTCTGACGATTAAGAATCGTTGTTCTGGGCCAAAACTTTCTAGGAAACGTTGCATAGGGAATTCCCCAATCCTTAGGGAGGTGTCTTTAGAGCAATGGGTCGAGAGGAAGATTCAACGCTTTATGAAAGGTTACATAACTAAATTACCGATTTCCATGAGAGCTGAGTTAGAACCATACTATTAGCTTGTTCATGGGGTCAAGATGAGGCGAGAGATTAAAATTGTTTTTGAGAATGTTAGCCAAAGAGGGGTGTTAAAGAAGATATTTATCAAAGAGTTTTGTTATAGGGTTACGGTTCCATTCGTGAATAAAGTATTCCAATTCATCCAATTCTAGTGGAGGTTCGATGGTTTAATTTATGTTTTCCAATGTACTTGAGAAAATGGGATTATCTTATGGAATGGTCTTATTATAGAGTTTGTCATGGTCAGAAAAAAATTTCAAGCTAAAATAGGAGTTAACAATTGGTCCATGTAAGTATATCAACAGGAACTTTTAGATAGGTCGCATAAACATGGTGTTGATTTACAAGAGGTTCTTAAAACTTTGCATATACATTAGGGTTAGAGGTCTTGCCGCGAAAAGCTATAGAAGTTTTGAATTCAGATTATTTTCATAACAAGGTTTGGAAAAGATATCTTAAGCTTGCCAAAATAACTTGCATATTAGTAACTAAAACATCAAATTTTATCAGGATCCATCTTCAATCGGCTAGTCGCTTCTACATGATATTATACAATTTCTACGAGTGTTGGACAAGTTAGGTTTGAAATGTAGGTTTGAGATTCACGGACTATAACCACACTATAGGCTTTATCAGGATTCACATGCACCATGAACTATTATTAAGTGTGCACCTAAAATAAAAATTCGGTTTACATGATCAGCCATTTCCTCCCACCATGCATCAAGTTGTCCCATAGTTTGGATTGCCGAGTACAGAATGATACTAATCATGAAAAGGTGAGAAAAAGAGACTTTTTATTGATCGTACATAGATTAGTTCAGAGTTTCACCCAAAACTTTGGTTGGGAATAGATTATCCGAGTATTCACTCGAGTCGAACACACTAAGAGTTCAGCTTTAAAGATGGCAAAAGAATACTTGTTCATGAAGCAAACATTCAATCGAAGAATGACTTAGACATAAGCAAGAAATAAAGTGAAGTAAGAAATTTTTTTATTCTAAGTCAGAATAGACTTTGAGTGTACCATAAGCAAGATGTTTTCAGTTGCGCAGTCAATCTATCCTTCCAGCAGCATCGACTAATGAAATGAGCGCGCGACTCAGGATTGAAAAATACGGCATCTCAATGCCGATGAATTTCTATAAAAAATGCCTTCAAGGGTTTGCCTTAAAGAGGTGTGTCTTACCCGAGACTCAAGTTTGGAGTTTGGAGTGGAGTATGGCTAGTAAGTTTAGGATACTCAAGATGGTAGATATATAAGAGACTCACTCCCGACATACCCAACTCTTGAAGAGGTTATACTTGTTTGGCGTTGCCCGTGCAAGGGCCTGAGATGACTCATCATTCTAGACGAGGTCGTTGCTATATTCAAGCCGGTAGTTCCTCGGCTCCAATGATGTGAGAATGGGTGAGGATTCCGATGTGACAACAAGAGTGGCGTGCTCCTTATCCGAGGATAATGTTGTGGATGATGTCGACATACCCGTATGGCATTGTAGAGTTAAGTGGTTATGTACTAACATACCACGTACCCCAAGTACAAAATAAATGTGTATGCAAATGCTTGTCATAAATGAGTGTAGAAGCTAAGTGCGAAATCAATGCGGTGCGAATACGACGCGTACACATATGCAGTGCATGCATGAATGAAATGTATGTATGGGTTTGTAAGTATTAAAACAGACACAAAGCTTTGAAAAGGGTTATAGACTGGTTTTTAAAAACAAACCTAGTTCACTATAACCAATGGCTCTGATACCAATCTGTCACACCCTCAATTTTCGACTAACAGGGTTTTACCGTGAGGCGCGTAACATACCAGGATCTAGCCATGTGTCATAACGAACAACCAATTTATAAAGGAAAATATTTAAATGTTATTGCTCATTATAAATGAGGTAAGTACATTTACAATAAAGTTGTTACATTTGCGGAAGCGTATAATTTATGAAAAACACTTAAAAACCCAGAGTGCGTGTCAAGACGCCCAGACATAACATTTCATTAAAGACTCCCATCATAATTCGATGCTTAGTGGGATCCATGCATCCTAGACTCATTTCAACTTCGCACCTGCACCTTAAACACCTGAGAAAGACATGCTAAAACGGGTCAACACAACGGTTGGTGAGTTCACAGTTTTGAGTTTAAAAACAAGTTTGTCAAACAAAGCATTTAGTAAGTAAACAGTGTAAGTAGCAAAGCATGGATAATGTATGCATTAGCAATACCTCTAGTTAATTAGGCTAGCAATCATGTTACATTAGTGTGAGTTCCATTATGACCGAGGCTGACTTGTTCGTTTGTTTGCCACCCACGGAGTCTAATATAAGACTAGTGCATATTGCGTTCCTAGAAAATGAAACGCCCGGCGACTCCCTCAACCGAGAGCCCCGAGCGGGTTCGTCAAACCCAGTAGTACTACCTTTCATTACCGAGCCAATGTACAATTGCTAACGGTCCAATGTGCATGGGTGACTTCAGTTTAAGTGCACTATGTACACATGAGGTATTAAAAAGTCTACAATTATCCAAAAAAAGTTTGTATGTTGCAGGCTTTCCACCAAAAGGAGTAAGTAAAAAGTGGGGTAGTGAAACTTACCTCGAATGCGGTTCAAACTGAAAGTCAACTGCTTAAATCATACAAGCACTATAAGTATTTGCTAAGCGATTCCTAGAACCCTTAGTATCCAAACAATTCCTTTGTTTATTTTGATGTTTGACTTTTTGTTGACTTTGACCATAGTTTGACTTTTGTTGACTTTGACCAAAGTTTGACTTTTCGTTTGACTATTGACCAAAAGGTCCAAGTTGTTGACCGTTGACTAAAAAGTTCAAGTCTCGATGACCGAAGACTAAAAATTGAGTTTTGTTGACCGTTAACCAAAATGTTGACTTTTGACCAACATGTTGACCGACGGTCCAAAATGTTGACCGACGACCCGTTGATGACTTTTGACAGATATTCTAGACTTTGAATGATTACATGATGTTCCTACTCACAATTTAACAATAATCAAGTAATGTGCACTTAGCCACTTTACATACCATCCTAGGACTAAGTCTAACTTCTACCATTTACAACACTTCACAAGTAAGACTAACCACTTAGTAAAATAGTTCTAAGTTGACCCATAAAGTCAAAATTCAATTTACCATAATCAATCTATTACAAATTACAATTATTTTCACTAACCAATATGCTAATCATCCTTAACAATTTTTCAATCATCAAAACTGATTTTTCCAACCAACCAAAACTTGTAATTAAATTACCAAATAATTCATAAATATTCTTACAAGTATTAGGTATAACATATATTTTTCTTATAATTTTCCAATTCACCAAAACATATAGAATATTCATATTCTACAACATCCTAATTTCAGCCTCTATTTTAACACAACAGTACACAAATATTTGCTAAAAATTATATATTTGTCCAATTTATGCAAGACGAATTGGGTTAGATTTCTACTTCAATTTATAAAATTCCAGAATTGGAATCATATCCATATCTATTTTTAACATCAAGTTATGCAATTTATAACATCAAGTTATGCAATTTATAACTCAACTCAAAAACTTTACCTCTAAATCAGGTTTGCAACTCGATTTTATAAATTAATAAAAAGCATTCAAACAAAGTCCAAAAATTAAGATTCTCTACTTTTTGAAAACTAGATTCAAAATACATGTTCATAGAATCAAAAATCGACCAGAAACACAAATGTATCCTCAAGTTATTAATCATACAATCTAAGTCTGCCAGCAAGCAGATTCAAACCACAATCCACAAAAACCATGATTTTTACATCCTTATGATTCTAAATCATCAAAGATCATTCTCACGCAATCATATTTCATGTCTTTCTATTATTCATTTAATTTCATAAGAATAACAAATATACTTATAAAAGATTCAAACTTCTAGACCAAGACAAATACAACTCTTTTGACTCATCAAACTTTGATCATCCCCTTTCTATGATCCAAATCATTTGGATACAAGGTTCATATTTATAAAATAAAACATAATAACCTACTCACTTCATTTATCCAAATTAAAATATGAATAAAAATATGTACTAAACCATATTTACCTATTGCTTGGTACAAGAATCCAATATTCTTTCTTCCAAATTCACCAAATTGTTTATGATTGTTGAGAGAGATTTTGAGAAAATAAAATGTGTGTATGTGTGTGTGAATCGGACGGCCAAAAGAAGAAAAGAAAAGTTTTAATCATCATTGTTATTTAATCCTCATTACACATTCATTTACACCCTCATTAAGTCATCATCAATCTTATTAAACTTTATTTTATTTAATTTGCGACATGTTACGTTTTTAAAAAGTATCTAAGTAATCTTTTAACCTAAGGTTTAATAGTTCCTTTACCTAATTGTCATGCAATATATCATATGTTGTATTATTTTAATTATACAACAACTAATCATGTAACTTATTAAACATGTAACACAATTATATCTATCATATACAAAACAAATAAGCTATCATGTGTGACAAGTTTATTATCCTAGATATCAATAACTAGTCACTTATTCTTGTTTAAGTCACCAACGACACATTAACTTAAATGTACGCATACATGACACTACATGTTTAAGAGTTCATTAACATTGTTAACCTACCTTACTGAGTTTACAAACATAGTCAACAAGATTTAACTGGGTTTAGTTAACGGAGTTAACCTAAAAATGCAGGGTGTCACAGAATGTTTGTCCGTACAAATTAAAGATCAGCCGTCACACTCAAAGTCAGGAATATGTCAGGTTGTGTGTCGTGTGTCCCTAGGAGGCGTGCCCTAGATCATTCTATTTATAGGCATGCCTCCTGACAGCTGTCTTTCCTTTTAGAAACCCTAATGATTGATACATAATCAGAAAATCATATTACAAAAGATTCGAAGTGAAAAACAGGTCTTCGAGTAAGCTTTGAAGCTTTTGTCATCTTCCGGCAGACCTGGTAACCAAAGTGTGCTCGGAAACAGTTCTTCGGGTAGACTTTACTTAGAATATTTTTTAAGAAAATATTCTCCTAGCAGACTTCAACCCTCTTGACCATAGCAAACTTTGCTCGATATGGTACTACGAGCAAACTTGTTCTTCAAATATTCCTTCAACTCTTTGTTAATGAATAACTTATTAAGCAAACCAAAGTGTGCTGGTAACACTGTTGACTTGTGCTGGTAGCACTGTAGCTAGCTAGAGTTGAACCTTGCCGGAGAAAGTCCCTCGTATAAATCTTGATCAACTTTCTTCAAGCATGCTCGTACAACTGTTTATTAAACAAACCTTACTAGATATTCCAAAACACTTGGCTTCATTAGCTTGGTTTGGTCAAGGGTTTGCTAGAAAGAAAACTATGCTTGACTTGAAGAACAACCTTGCTAGACAAAGTGAACCCTGCTTGGAGTAACACTTAAGAAGACTTCAAGAAGATAACCTTTCACGAAAGGCAAAATACCTTGCTAGGATAAGTGAAAGCTTGCTCGGAGACCTATGTGTGCCTGATGTCCATACTTAGCCTTTATCAAGGAGGTTGAGAAGATTCCAATCTTCCTTTTAGCATTTTCTCATCCCAACAATCTACCCCTATATTGGAACACCTCAGTTGTGCCAAAATACTTCTACGGTTACATACACTTAGCCAAAAATACACATCAAATCAATAATCAAATTACATATCATAATAAAAAATATTACAAAGTTGAAATTCTGTCTAGTGGACATTACAGTGCAAAGCCTAATCTAATAACCTAGTCTTTATCTTCTAGAGCTTGAGGCTTCTTGTATTATTTCCAACTTTGCACTTCCTGCTCTTTCCTTAAACATAAATAACATCTGATGATGAGGGTGGCTTTCAGGAAAAGTCCAATCCATAATATCCCTTAAATCATCAACATGCAGGAAAGTTAAGTCCTCATCTGTTCTGATTATCCCCAAGGCAAGTCCTTCCGAATTTCTGAGAATGTAGGAATAATCTTCTTCTTTATAGTCAATCCTAGCAATCCTACCATTCCTATGGACTTCCAGATTGGGCATTGTCATTCTTCTTCTCATACTGATACAGACCATCAAGTTGGCCAGGGAATCCTTGTTCTTTACCTTGGAGATGTAGTCAAATTCAGCATGTTTTATATCACTTAATCTCTTGCCTCTCCTGGTCTTCTCATACTCAGACAAATTCCACTTCTTCCTCTTATTCAACAATGGGAATCCCCTTCTGGCTTCATTTTTAAGATGTTTAGACAACTCATTCTGCTGCCTACCTCTACATCTGTGGCTATAATGATAATCATACAAATCCAGGTTTGCCATCTCCTCTAGTTGTTCCCTTTTGAACACAGCAAAATCATCTTTAAAACTTATTTCTCTTAGCTCTCCACTTTTCATCAATACCTTCAAGGTTTGAGACACATAGTCATAGAAGAGCTTCTTGGGTAGGTCCACATCAGTTGGTGGCCTATTTTGTCTTTGTTGAGCTGCTCTGGTTGTAGGAATCTGTGTTCTTGAGGCTGAGGACCTAGAAGGAACTGCCTTTTTGGGTTTTGTGGCCCTCAACTCCCCAAATTCTTCATATACATTGAGATCACCATCTCCACAGGCATAGCCATCAGATCCATACAGTTTTCACCCTTTCTCTTGCTATCCTTTCAATCATATTCTAGATTCTTTCATCACCGAACTGACCAGCAGGTGCGAACCTCACTCCACTTGGTCCAGCTTCAAAGTATATGGGATTCCTTTGCTCATCTTCCAATTTCTCCCATTCAGTTTTCTGTTCATAAAACAATTTCTTTAGTTGAGCTTTCCCAAATAGATCAAACACTTTCTCATCCATTCCTTTGCTCAACATCAAACCTTTTAGTGTCTTGATCTTTTCTTCATCATCCAATGGATCTAGATGTTCAGCTGGTTCAGGCTCTACTTTCATAATAACAGGGACTTTGGCAGTCTTAGAAGCTTGGTCTCTTTCTTGATCATCCTTCTCAAGCTCAGACATGTACGTATCCAGGTTCTCAGACCAACTCATCCCTTGTATTTCATCCAGTCTTCCCTTAGCCTCCATCAATCTATTCAGTAGATTCAGTTATTCATCCTCCCATATCCTTTTCTTTTCAGCCTTATTCTTCTCAGCCAGAATCACAAGTCTTGGTCTTTTAGCAGCTTTAACTAGTTCGTCTTTTATAGATAATTTCCTAAAATGGGATTTAACTTTTTCTTTTGATAGGCTATTCACCAACTCCAATGCAATACATTTACCAATTAGGTATTTGCATTTTCCTTCATACCTCTTCAATAGTTCATCAAGCCTTTCTTTCTGCATGGTTTCCCTTTCCATTCTTTCCCTTTCTTCTCTATCCACTCTTTCTTTATTCATGTTATAATGTTATTCTAAATCAGTAAATTTCATTGTACTCAAGTCTTTTTCAGTCAAACCATTTCTTTGATGCAATCTTTGTCAATGATTCTCTAGCCTCATCGGCACCATTTGCTTAAGTGAATCATTATTAGTAGGTTCAACAGTGGTTGGAGATTTGACATCAGGTTGAGGTTCAAGTTGAGGTTGATTGAAGTTGCTTAACACAAGAGCTAAGGTGTTATCCACCTCTTCAACTTGTTTCATTATAATCAATACTTCAATTACCTCATGTTCAACCTCACCTTCTTGAGTTAACGTTTGTGCAATGTGAGCTTGTTCAATCAAGGTTTCATGCTCACCAAACTCTTCAGCAGTCATGGATTTGGCAATTCTTTCCCTCTCCAATGTTTCAAATATGATATTAGCTTGCCTCTTGGCCGCTTGCTCAGCTAACTCATCTTCTTCAAACACATCATCATCTGGTTTATCCTTTGTTTCTTCATTAGTTTCCATAATTGCTTTACCCTTTTCATTTCTCCTTCTATCTTCTTCATATTCATTAGGGAAATTTTCAATTTCATCCATCATATTTTTCATTTCTTCATCATCCACAGCCTTCTTGGAATTTTCATCATGTATTTCTTCTTCAGTCAGAACTAATTCCTCAGTTGCTGAACCTTCATCTACAAACACATATGTCAAAGTTTCAGTGTCAATAGCATCAGTAGCTATGGCTTCAGTTGTAAAGATATTATCTGTTTGCACATTATCAACATTCATTTCAGCAATTTCTTGTTTCTTAATATCAACATTCTCCTCTTCCAAATTCTTCTTTTTCAAAACATCCTCTGCATCATAATTTTACTCTCCAATATCAGACTTGTCACCTTCATAACCATCATCATCAAAACCTCTTCCTTCACTCTCATCATCACTCTCACCCTAAACATTTAACAATGTTTTCAAAGTATCTTCAGCATTCACCTCCTCATCCATCATCTCCTCATCAACAACAGTAGTGGCAACAAGAATATTCCCCCCCCTGTTTTGATACAATTGAGGTCTTATCAACCTCAGCCTCCAGGGTTTGAATTGTTGTTAAGGATTGTGCAAAATGTGCTTTCAACTCTTCATTCTCTTTCACCAATTCGTCATTTTTCCCTCTTAACTCAACATTTTCACAAATAAGATCCAGGTTTCTATTGAACACATAGGCACCATGGGGAGGGGAATGGGATGGTGAGTCAGAATATGGATCAGGTATGTTGGTTTGGGTTTGGGTTGGTGGGCTTGGACTTTCAAGGATGTTTGTACTGGTTGAGGGTAAGGGGTTAAGCGTTTGTTGTGGAGGGAAATAGGTATGGACAATTGTAAATGTTGGTTGATTGGATTGGTCTAAGGTCTGAGAATGGGTTGGGGATTGATATGGTTTGTTTGGAAAGTTAAGTAGATGGGTTGGAACAATTTGTGGAATATATGGTTCATGGATGGATTGGTTTGGGTCTTAGATTAATGTTTGTGTTTGTGTTAAGGGTTTGTTGATGGTTTGGTCTTGAATCACAGGTGGGCTCTGGGTGTGGGTACGTGGTGTTTGGATGGGTGACGATTGGATAATTGGCACATGTTGTGGTGGTGGGGAAGGTGGTGTGGCTGGTGGTGTGGGTAGTGGTGTCGGTAAGGGCTGGTTTTGGATCTCCCCCTGAGCCTGAGCAGCATCAACAAAATCAACGTGTAACTCATAACCTCCAACACCTCCATCATGTCCTCCTCCATTTCCATCATCATTGTCATTAGACTCATTATCCTCCTCACTTTCATCATCACTCCCTCCTTCCTCCTCAGAACTCAGTTCTGGAACATGCATAATAGCCACATTTTGATCAAGTAACCATGGAAGAATAACAAATTCAACCCTTGGATTGAACCGTCTCGTGCTGGACAGCTTTGCAATCCTCTTGTAAACATTTGGATTTTGTAGCACATGAGTTGTTCCCATTGTAGGTAAGTCTTGAAGTACACAGTTAAATATAATTTGGAGAAATCTTGGGTAAGCTAATAATTTTTCTTTGTTCGGTTCCTCAAGATGCTCAAGATTCCTTCAAATATCATCCTTGAAAAAATGAATGGTAGATCATATACAACAGCAACGGTTGCATTCGCCAAAGCACAACTCATAAGGGTCCACGAGCCTTTTCTGGGGGCATAGCCATGAATGATATGATGAATCAAAAACCTATAAAGGTTTGGAAACATGCCCTAATGAAATTGTCCTTCATGAACATTCCCTTGGTAACCCATCGTTTCTTGAAAAACCTTCAATAAGTGCTCAGTAGTGAAATGGATAGGGTTATGATCATCATCGTGTAATTGCAAACTTGCTCGAATCAGTCTTTCAGTGATCCTTATTTCACGATTAGCCACAGTGTCTTCTAATCTCATACCATTTTGATCATCATAAAGTAAGGCCAAGCGCCAGAAGTCCAATTGGTGATTTATGTAAATCACAGGGCACTCTTTCAATGAGAAGCGTAGATTAGACCATTGAAGCCATCTAATCATGTGAGCGACTTCTTCATTGTATGTAGTTACTTGTAAAAGAGCGCACATATTATGCTTTTGCTCAACCGGATATGTCGGTTCGTCCTCCATATAAGTACAAACATAACAAAAACACATTCAAAGTAAAATTTGTCATAAAGTTCATAACTTTGAATAGTTTTAGGTTATAATTTGAAGAAGTAAAGAAGAAATTTTATTTAAGAACTTGTGCTTCGACAAAATTTTAACCTACATAAGAAACAGAGATGTCAGTTAATGTTGAAATTAATACTTTAAATTCACATAATCTTTGTCGAAAAACATTCAATTGAAGCTTACCGAGTCGAATTAAGTGGGCTGACAAATATGGATATGGGAAAATAAATAATCGGTTGATATTCGGGAAACGAAAGCAAGTGTAATTTGCAATAGTGTTTGGAGAGAGAGAAGTGAAGAATGAAATTTCACTAAGTCCCTCTTATATACCTTTTTGAAAATGGGTTTTAAATGAATTTTTTCATTTAGTGAGTAATATCTGTCAAACACTCAAAATATCTTATTTTAAAATTTACCCATTTAAAACCTTGGTCGATAAAGTACATTTAGTGATCTTTTCTTGAAAAAGTTAATTTGCAAAGCATGCTAGGTAAAGTTCACTAATCAAAGCTTCCTCATTCCAGAATTTTAGATATTATAAAGTAATTAAAAATATCCTAAGTGTATAAACTGAAGGAAGCTTACTCGAAATACAAGATTGCTCAATAAATAAATCACAATACAGATAATATAGTATAAAGTATCAAGTAGGCAACCTTGCTAGGAATCAATGAAGAATCCCAAAATAATAGCTTAGACATATTTCTAATTGTTAACCTTGCTCGAATATCAAAATGTCACAAACCTTACCCGAAAATACATAAACAGTTCACAAATAATCATTCAAGTATACTTTTGGAGAAAAGTGTGCTCGAAAAAACTTTATAAATGCAAAGTGTGCTAGAGTGGGCCTCTAAACACAAAGTGTACTTGAAAAGTAAAGTTTTGAAATTACCAAGTATGTTAGGAAAACACTTGAAGATTTCAAAGTGTCCCCAAACATAAAGTGTGCCCGGTAAGCAAGGTTTGCCCGAAAACACTTGTAATTTCAAAGAATCCCATTTACAACCATGAACTATGCTAGACAAAAACTTATAACAGTTAAAACATCAAAGTTTACCCGAAGAAAGTATTCAAAGCATATTCACAAGAAACATATAATCTTCAAGTGTGCTTGAATTCAAAGTTTACCCGATGATATATGAAAATTTTACTTAATCACATATAATCACAAATCTTACTAGAATGAGTTCAAACAGTCAATCAAGACACCTAAGCATGCTAGAAAGTTCAAAAACATTAAATCTTACTGGAAGTAACATATTCAATCGCAAATCTTGCTATAATGACCTAAACAACCTATAAAACAATTAAGTTTGCTAAAAAGTTCAGAAATCATCAAAGCTTGCTAGAAACAACGTAATCAAACATATTCAAATAGCTTGCTAGAAACAGTTGTACTTTCAATAAAAACAACAAAGTATGCTAGAAAGTATAAACTATATAAAAGCTTGCTAGTAACATCATATTCAGACTTAATCAAATATCAAGCTTTCTAGAAAAGATAAACTTCAAGTAAAACAATGAGTCTACCCGAAAATTTGTAGAAAACATCAAAGCATGCTTGAAAAGGATAAACTTAGACAAAAAAATCTAAGTTTACTCGAAAAGGTTGAAAATCATCAATCCTTACTTGAAAATACATATTCAAACCTTTTGAAGGTAAAATGCAACTCTTTTTGTCTTAAACCATATTTCAAACATTATTATCATTAAAGATCACTTGTTTAAGAGCAAATGGGCATTATGAGATCAAATTTCAGTTATCTTTCCTTTCAAATCATTTTCTTACTTACTATGAAAAGATCCTCAACATGGGATCATATTGACTAAGTTGCTTCTCAATTCTTCGTTCTCATCATTATTATGACAGATTAGACAGGTTAACAGCAGGTCTTGACTTAGCATGAATTTCATTTCCTTGGTGATATGATTAAGGTTCTTTTAAGATGCATAATACTAAATAGATAACACATATTGCTTTCCGATGCTCCATATATTTTCTCAATACTTATTTGGCTTTCTCTAGATCACCCCAAAGTGACTTCGACCCCCTGATATTTAATAAAACTTTTTAATGATAGAACTTATTATATATATATATATATTAACAAAAGATTGTGAACATATATATATCAACATTGTGTTGTATAATCAGTACGTTTTGTTCACTTGTGTTCTTTGTCATTCTCAATAAAATACTTCATTTTGGTGACCAAATACCAATGGGCTCGTGTATGACCGGATATTCACTTTTCTACCTATCATTCGGAAAGATGTATATTGGAACATGCATAGACAACAATGTAACTCTACATTAAGTTTTGCATTTTCTTTATGTTTATATCATCTTAGATTTTACACATCATGGGAAAGCAACCATACATGTTAATGACTGCACAAAGTGTCTTTTTAGCCTATTAAATTCATATGATTGGCCAAATAGTCAATGTACTATCATTTCCCATAAGGTTGGATCAATTTTCATTTAAAAACCCTTTCTTAAGCTTGTATAAAGCTGAATTGAATAATCTTATTATATCTCTGCACCATTAATCAACTTGCTCTATTTTTGTCAAAAATGTTTTAACCAAAATTCATTTGAAAAATTCATTTGAGCATGCAATTTTGACACAAAAACATATTTTGACTCTAATTAACAGATAGTAACATATTCAAATCACAATCATGACATCATCAAAACAGACAGACTTCACATAAAGTATAGTCTAAGATATCCTAATAACATCATCATTTCATATTAAACATATTCAAAAGCATCATCAAAATATCAGATAAGCACACATGCATATTAGTCATTTCAAATACTTATCATGACATCACACATAGTCACTGATCATTAACCTAAGCATCAAATAGACCTAAATTTACAGATAATCAATTAAGCACACATCAGTGAACATCAAACAGTAAGATATTCAAACATACACAACAATCACCAAGACCCTTTTTCTATATAGTCAATTAGCACAAAGAGCACACATCATTAATCAGACCTCATCTGAGTTGATCATTCCTAATTCTTTCAGAATAAAGTGGAATCTGGTTCTATCAAGTGGTTTGGTGAATATGTCAGCCAAATTGTCGCTTGGGTCAACTCTTTTCATCTCAATTAGACCTTTTTCATTACAATCCCTAATGAAATGATGTCTGATTTCAATGTGCTTGGTCTTGGAATGTTGAACTGGATTCTTAACAATGAAAAATGCAGCAGTATTATCAATGAAATAGGAGTGCTTAGAAATTCATACCATAATCCAGCATTTGATTATGAGTCCATGAACTTGTGCACAACAGGAAGATGCAGCAATGTACTCAGCTTCAGAAGTTGAGATGAACATTGTAGTTTGTTTCTTACACTGCCAAGACACTAGGCTGTCTCCCAAAAATTGACATCAACCAGAAGTTGACTTTCTGCTCATGTTGCACCTATCATAATCACTGTCAGTGTAGGCAATGAGATCAAAGGAATGGTTCTTTGGGTACCATATCCCCAAATCTGGTTTTCCCTTCAAGTATCTAAAAATCCTCTTAACAGCAGTCATATGAAAGACCTTCGGACTTGACTGAAATCTTGCACATACACACACTGCAAACATGATATCCGGTCTAGAAGCAGTAAGATACATCAATGATCCAAATTTGGCTCTATATTCATGTTCATCAACAGGCTCCCCTTTTCATCTACTATCATTTTCTCATGAGTGTCCATTCGAGTTGAAGCAGTTTTAAATTCCAGACATTTGAACTTGTTCAAAATGTCCTGCACATACTTAGACCGGCATATGAAGATACCATCAGCCTTTTGTTGAACTTGTAATCCAAGAAAGAAGTTTATTTCTCCCATTGAGCTCATTGAGTACTTGGATTTCATCACTTCTTCAAATTCCAGACACATTTGTTCATTGGTTGAGCCAAAAATGATATCATCCACATAGACTTGTAGTAGAAGCAAATATCTTCCCCTTTTCGTGTAAAAGAGGGTCTTGTCAATAGTTCCTCTTGAGAAACCATTATCAAGCAAGTGATTAGATAACTCATCATACCATGCTCTTGGAGCTTGATGTAATCAATACAAAGCCTTGTTCAGTTTATATACTCTGTTAGGATAATCAGGGTCCACAAATCCTGGTGGTTGAGTCACATAAACCTCATCTTCTATTTTTTCATTCAATAATGTAAATTTGACATCCAACTGGAGTACCCTTATATTCTTTGAGGCATCATAAGCAAGGAAAATTCTTATTGCCTCAAGTCTTGCAACAGGAGCAAAGACTTCCTCAAAGTCTATTCCTTCTTCTTGTAGGCATCCCAGTGAATCAAGTCTTTCTTTGCTCTTAACCAATTCCTCTGTCATCCCTTTTGTTCCTGAAAAGCCATGTTGTTCCAATGTCATATCTGTTTCTTGGTCTATCTACAAGTTCCCACACTTGTAAATCTCTGAATTGGGCCAACTCCTCTTGCATTGCTTCTACCCAACAGTTGTCTTTCAATGCTTGAACAATGTTCTTGGGTTCAGTTTGGGATAAAAAGCAGGAGTACAAACAAATGTTTGCAGATTCAGATGCACTTCTTGTAACTCTTTCATTGATATCTCCATTGATGTTCTCAGGTGGATGATTTCTTTCAACATAAGAGGATTGAACAATCACATCAGTAGACAAGGTAGATTCAAGATTTGAGTCATTGAGATCTGGTTCATCAATGTTCAATTCAGTTGTTGCATCATGAAACTTTGGTACTTCTTCATTATTTAGTTGTGAGGTAGATGCACCATTGTTTACCATATTCAAGCTTTAGAATAAGTCTTCAAATATTGCTTCCCTCGCAGCTTGTCTTTCCACTTCATCTTGGTTGCTAGGATCTTCCACATTTAGGACTTGATCACTTTGATTTTCTTGGTTACCATGTTCTTGTTCTTGTTCTTGTTCTTGTTCTGGAACTTGATTTTGTTCTTGACCATGAACTTGAACTTGAACATGTTCAATTTCAACACTTGAGGGATCCTTTATAAATTTATATTCACTTCTTTTTCCAGCAACCTTGGACCACACCTTGTTCAAATCTAACTTCTTCTGATTATTCTCTTCAATCACACTTGTCTTGTAAAATGAATCATCAAAGTCTTCAGGATAAATCTTGAAAGACTTGATTAGTTTTTCAAGATCAAACAGCCATGCAGCACCATCAACTGTATTGAACTGATTTTCATTGAATATTATAACTGAAGATTCAATCACACTCAAATGGTCTTTTACATAGACTATATAAGCTTTTGAGTGTTTTGAGTAACCAACAAAGAAGCAATCCAAGGATTTTGCTTGAAACTTGTTTAGATAATCCTTGGGGTTTAACAGTGAACATTTGCATCCAAAGGGCTTGAGAAACTTGATGTATGGCTTTCTTTTAAACAAAATCTCATAAGGAGTCTTGTTTTGACTTTTGTTTAGAAGGACTTTGTTCTGAACATAGAAAGAAGGGTTGATAGCTTCTCCCCAAAAGGTAACAAGCAAGAGAGCATCTACTAGCATGGTTCTTGCAGCCTCAATAAGTGTTCTGTTTCTTCTCTCTGCAACTCCATTCTGTTCAGGAGTTCTACGAGCACTGAATTGTTGAAGAATTCCTTTTGCAGTGCAAAACTTATCCATTAACCCATTTTTGAACTCAGTCCCATTATCAATCCTCATTACTTTCACCCTTGCATCCAATTGATTCTCAACCCTAGTCACACAACCCTTAATCAATTCAGCAGCTTCATCTTTTGTACTTAGGAAATAAACCCAAGTGTATCTTGAAAAATCATCAATTATTACAAGACAATATCTCTTCTTTCCAATACTTGGAACACTCACAGGACCAAAAAGATCCATGTGAAGCATCTCAAGCACATGATCAATTGTGTTGATGAGCTTTTTCTTGTGAGATGACTTGTACCACTTTCCCTTTTGACATGAGATGCAATTGTCATCAAACTTGAACTCCTTTGTAGGCAAACCAATTACATGCTCACCTTTTACAAGCTTGTTCATGTTCTTTAGGTTGACATGACAAATCTTCCTATGCCACAAATTGCTTTCATTTTCAGTGGCCTTGGATACAAAACATGTACCACCCCTTGAAATGGCATCTTTCATGTTCAGTTCATATAAATTACCATTTCTTGGAGCAGTCATCATAATCATACCTGGAGGGATTACAAAGTCAGGTTTAAGAATAAAGCAGTGAGAGTCATCAAACGCATCCTTATAACCTTTATCACACATTTGTGAGATGCTCAAAAGGTTATAATATAATCCTTCCACATAAAATACATTATCAAATATGACCTTTCCATTAGTCCCTTTGTCCACAATCTTTCCACCATTCTCATCACTTCCAAAAGAAACTTGGCCTTCAAATTTCTCTTCATAATTCACAAGTACCGTTAGTCACAAGTCATGTGCCTGGAACATCCACTGTCCATGTACCATACTTCATTAACTAGTGTGGACTGTTCCTGCACAAACCAAAGAAATTTATTAGTTGGGTAATGAAATACAAGCTGAATCAACTTGCAAATCATCATTTTCATTTACAATTTCTGCATTGGTGATGGGAATTGGCTTAGGATCTTCATACACAATTTCACAACCATCAGATTCATCAGATTTATAACCACTGTCAATTGGGCTTTTCACATAAGGATTTATGCTTTTGCACTCCTGAACCACATAATCCTTTTCGTTTGATACATCTCTCATATCTGTTCCTTTTATCATTTGTACTTCACAACTTGGTTTCCAAAGAAAATCATGAGGTTGAAATCTATGTTCCAACAAAACGTTTTCATCACCATTTAGTTCTCTTGACTTCTTTCGTGAGAACCCACCCTTTTTACTCTTCGTATCATGTCTTGGTGATTTTTCAGAGTCATCAGAGTTCACTGACTTGGTGTCATTCTTTTGAACAATCCTGATTGGTTGTGTATTCCTTTTCATCACCACATCAGGTTTGTTGTGTGCACTATTCCTTTTCACTTGTTTTACAGTATCACTTTTCAACTTCTCATCAACTGTCACATTTTCTTTATCACTATTCACAACTTTTGTATCATTACTTTTTACTTCCACTTCCTCACATTTCTTCCCTTTTTCCAAGTATTTACGTCTTCTTATATAGACTAAAATCTTATCCAAACTTGGTTCCATTGGGAACATGAAATGGTTTGAAAGTAAACTTTTCGTGGCATGAATCAGTGTGGTGACCATACTCATCACATTTTTTGCACCATACTTTTCCCTTGAAACTTTCATGTGAATACCTCTTTTAAACCTTTCACTAGGTCTTGGTGGCTCAATACCAATGGTCTTTTGTGTTTTGAGACCATCAAAACTAATAGAAAATGGCACAAACTCTTCAATTTTTATATTCTGCCTTTCTACCTTTCCTTCCACAAATTTTATCTTCTCCAATCTCATTGGCTCATCATCCAAACTTCCTTTGTGCCTTGACTGCCTTTTCTCATACTCTTCCATAGTTTCAATTTCTCCAATGTCAAATAACTCTTGACTTGAGAAAACAGGGTATACTGGAATGAATTGATCAATTTCAAATTTTTTTAGGCTTCTTTTTGTCATTGATCTTTCTCAAAATTTCTTTGCTAGGTGGCTTTACTGTATTGTAAGTCACCTTGGATACCTTTGAACCTTCGCATATGTCAAAAGATACATGCTCCCTTCTTATTTGTTCATTGTGTTTCTTCATCTTTGGTTTGAGAGGTGGTAATAAAAGTAATTTGTCAATGGAACTTGGTTTTCCATTTCTTTTGCTCTTGAGATCATTTTCACTTGAGTATTCATCACTAGGATCACTCAAATCATCAACATTCAAACATTATTCATCAAAATCATCTGCTGATACTTGAATCCCTATTGACTTCTCATCTTTCACTTCTTCTTTCTAAACAAACTCTCCATCTTCATTTACTTCTAACATTTTGTAACTTTCAAGGAATTACTCTTTACCTTGAAAGACATCTCTGAACTGTTTGAGATATGATTCCCTCTTCTCTTTATCAACTTTTAAAGAGTAGTCGTTGTTAAAAGGTGGAGGAACAACCTTATACTTGTCTTCTTCTTTAGTCTTGTTCAAGATTCCACAAATATTACTAGTTGGCACTAGATTCTTAAGAAATTCATTTTCAACCTGGAGTGTCGTATACCTCCCTTTTTCTTCTACTACCATCTTCTTCAAACCTTCAATCTCAATCACATATCTTGACTGAATTATGTAACTGTCCATACAATCTTGTTCAAGGCTTTGAATTCTCTCTTCACAAGTAACCTCACTTGCTTCATACACATTCTACATACTTTGTTTTTTGAAGCATTCACTATCAAGCTTTCATATTTTCAAATTCAAGGATTCAATGGTTTCAAGCAATTCCGATATTGAGTGTGAATGTACTTGTGAAGAAGATGATCCAGCTTCACTTTCAACTTTAGCCATAATGAAACATTGGCGTTGCTTGTATCATCAGCATGATCACTCCAATCAAGACCACCTTCTTGTTGAGCAGCAAGTACCACATTTCCTTGGTTTCTAGGTTGGTTTTGATTGTTTCTGTTGGTGTTTTTGGGATCATTTGGAGGGTTTTGGTTGTTGTTTCGCCGGTAGTTCTGATTATGAGGTATAAATTGCTGATTTTTCTGTTGTGGTTGATGGTAGTTGTTAAAGTTGGGGTTATTGTTGAAGTTGTTGTTGTAGTTTCTTGGCTGGCCTTGCTGGTTTTGGTACTGATTTCTTGATTGTTTGTTCTTATAGTGTTTGGTCTGGTAGTTTATGGTTGATTACATTCTCTTGCAAAATGTCCTGGTTGTTGACAGTTATAGCATATTGCTTTAGACTTGTCAAACACAATTCTCATATTAGGACCAGATACAAGAGATCTCCCAGTCCTATTGAACAACCTCTTGCTTCTAAGAGCCAGCATTGCAGCCTGCCACTTCAAGTCCATATCTTCAAGATCATCAGCATCAATCTGTTCTAAATCATCCTGAACTGCACTTGTATGAATCATGTTTTTAGCAACAAAAGCATGATAGGAGTCAGTGAACATTGAGAACAAGGATTGACATTCACTTCCTTGTCCTATATGAGTTCCACTATAAGGTGCATGTCCACTTTCTATTGTGGCAGAAGCATTATCATCAATGAGTTGGACATTGAACCTTCCTTGACCACTTGAACTACCACCAATAAAATCTTTTGGTATATCAACACCATGTTCATTTGGTTCCTCAATAATTGGGATTTGTTGTTGGTTTTTCATAGACATGTTTCCCATTAGAGCAATGAGTGCATTTGACACTTGGAAAAAAGGTTTGTCTTCCTTTATCATCTCATTCTCTATCATTGCAATTTTAGCAGCTTGAAGAAAGCAAACCACATCATCAAGCTTTAATTGTTAATAATTTGGTTTCTGCCTGATGAAATCGCTTGCAGTGTACCATTCTTTTGACAGAGAAGATAGTAACTTTGTGGTCAAGTCCAACTCAGTGACCACATAGTCAATTGTCCTGATGTTATTGACTATGGCCATGTATCTCTCCAAAACTGACTTCAGCCTCTAACCATTCTTGTATTTGAACCTATCAAGTTGTTGCTTAAGCCTCTCCTTCTTGATTTTCTTTAATTCAGAGTTGCCTTCAAACATTTCCAGAATGGCATCATACATGGCTTTAGTAGTGGTATGGTAAGCCACTTTAGTCAGATTTTCCCAAGACAGTCCCAATTTCAACATAGCAAGAGCTCGGTAATCCACTTTCATCATTCTTAATTCAACATCCTGGTTGGCATTTTTTCCATCAGGTACGTATGGCCCCCTTTTGATAGAGTTCCACATGTCTACATCATTGTAGCATACTTCAGCTTCAAAGAGAACTTTCCACTTTATGAAGTTTTCCTGTCCATATAACATTTGAATTTTTGTTAGTTGAGACCTCTTGATCGTCATGTCTAGAGAATTTTTTTTTGAGATTTAAAATATTTGTAAAAACAGAAAAGAACAGTTGAAAAAAACTTAAACAGATTAAAGACAATTTCTTAAAACTTAATCAGATCTGTAGATGAAATCTTCAGATATGATGAATCTGGTCAGTTTACGAGCAAGATCTATAGTAAAAATTAAAACTTTAATACAAATGAGAGAAAGAAAGCACCCACATATTGAAGATCTGGAAGGAAATGAAGACCAGAGCAGCTGATGTCATATTTCAATGTAACAGTATTCTACTTACGTCATTCTTCTTCTTCAGATCTGCAACAGTTCTTGACCTTGATAGTAGCAAAAGCTCTGATACCACTTGTCGGTCCCTCTCAATAGGATATATCACTCAAAAATATGTCGCAACTCACACTATAAAGTGTTGACTAGAAATTTAATGACCTACTATATAAGGTAAGAACAATAGTATGTTAATGGCAGAATCATTAACACAGTAAATGTTGCAAACTAAATGCTAAGGTAACACACACAAATATTAACTCAAAGGATTTCCATTTATAGAAAGATTCATACAAATGCAAATGGATTAGGGTTTCTGTAAGGAATGTTTGTCCGTAAAAATTAAAGATCAACCATCACACTCAAAGTCAGGAATAGTTTAGGTCGTGTGTCGTGTGTCCATAGGATGCGTGCCCTAGATCATTCTATTTATAGGCCTGCCTCCTGACAGATGTCATTCCTTTTAGAAACCCTAATGATTGGTACATAATCAGAAAATCATATTACAAAAGATTCTAAGTGAAAAACAGGTCTTCGAGTAAGATTTGAAGCTTTTGTCTTCTTCGGGCAGACCTGGTAACCAAAGTGTGCTCGAGAACAGTTCTCCGGGTAGACTTTACTTATTCTCCTAGCAGATTTCAATCTTCTTGAACATAGAAAACTTTGCTCGATATGTTCCTACGAGCAAACTTGTTCTTCAGAAATCCCTTCAACTCTTTGTTAATGAATAACTTATTAAGCAAACCAAAGTGTGTTGGTAACACTGTTGACTTGTGCTGGTAGCATTGTAGCTTGCTAGAGTTGAACCTTGCTGGAGAAAGTTGTTAGTATAAATCTTGATCAACTTTCTTCAAGCATGCTCGGACAACTGTTTATTAAACAAATATTGCTAGATATTCCAAAACACTTGGCTTCATTAGCTTGATTTGGTCAAGGGTTTGCTAGAAAGCAAACTATGCTTGACTTGAAGAACAACCTTGCTAGACAAAATGAACGCTGCTCAGAGTAACACTTAAGACAACTTCTAGAATATAACCTTCCCCGAAAGGCAAAATACCTTGCTATGATAAGTGAAAGCTTGCTCGGAGGCCTAAGTGTGCACGATGTCCATACTTAGCCTTTATCAAGGAGGTTGAGAAGATTCCAATCTTCCTTTAAGCATTTTCTCATCCTAACACTTTTGGTATAATTACTATATAAACCTTGTAACTAGGTTAACTGGGAGGTAGACGTTAGAGAGAGAGAGACGAGAGAGATAGAGAGAGAGAGAGAGGGAGAGAGAGGTATTGGTTTTTGTAACCTATTGTGCTTAAGCACCTGACGTGAATATACTTGTTTATTGAAGCAACTTTATTGTGTTCTTATTGTGTTTTACTTACTTTATATGGAATCCACTCATATTAGATACCGCCTAACCTCTAGTTTTGGTGATATCACATTGAAAGATTCGTTCCACGGGGCTTACAATTGGTATCAGAGCCTATTAACCTATTCTAGGCTCGGTTGTGATATCACAGTTTCAAAGATTGTGATTTATTGACTATCTTGGTAGTCGTGGTGTTTGTATTTCCGATGAACTACTCACCGGAGAAGGGAAAAAGGCTATTTGGGTTGAAGATTGATTTAATTTTGATTCAAATTCAAATCCCTTTGATTTCAGGATTTAGTTTGTTACCAAACTCGTCTGGTCAAAACTTCTTTGGGCGTTCTCGGGCAGTTTAGATCGTTTTCGGTAATTTAGATCGTTTTCGGCCATTATTTGGTTGTTCTCGGGATCATCTAAGGATATTCAACAAAATTTATGGGTTCTCGATGGACTTTGTTAGTTCTAGGTCAATTCCAAGTGTTTTCTGTTGACTTTCAAGGTTCTCGGTCAACTTGAAGTGTTCTTTGTTGATTTTCTAAGTTCTCGGTCAAGTTTAATCGTTCTTGTCTCGTGTACTACGTTTATTGTATCATGAGGGGTTTGCTGAGTGGAAGTTTAGATTTGAAAAATATGTGAAGATGAAAGATGCAAAGATCTGGAGGAGCATTATTCGGGGTCCTCATGAATTGTATGATGACGCAGATTTTGAAAACATTGAAGTAGACAAAAAGGCTCTTGCTACCTTAACTATGGCACTTTCACCTGAAATTGCCTTGGGATTCAGAGAATTACAGTCTACTAAGGCTTTATGGGAAGCCCTTATTGATGTGAATGAGGGAAATGAGGACATGAGAAGAAGCCGAAAATACCTCTTACGACAAAAATTCAATATGTTCAATCATGTTCTGGGAGAGTTTTTGGAAAAACAATTGCAGAGAATTATATCTCTAGTGACAGAAATGTGATCTGCAAAAAAAACTTGAACGCTCCTAAGACAAAAAAAAACTTGGATATGAATGTTGCTGTGATAAAGAAAACTAAGGATCTCGCCAGGCTAACTTTGTCAGAAGTAATGGCAATCATAAAAGCATGTGACATGGATGACAAGCAACGTGCCATAAACCATGCCAATTCCTACAATGCGGCCGGAAAAAGTGTTGCTTCCAATAATACACTCATCTCACAAGACAACTATTCAATGTTTAAATCTTCTCATGGACAGTACACTCAGCCACAACAGTCTCGGAATAATTTCTCGATGTTTAAGTCTGCTCAAGGCCAATTTATTCCATCACCACTACAGCCAACTCCTGTTTTCTTTCCTTAACCTATTCACCAATTTGCTTCTGATGCTAAGCCCCAGCCACCTGCTGCATCTTCTAGTCAGTATTCTAATCAGATTCCCACTATCTCAAAGGAGACTCAAGAAAACATCGCCTTGATGGTAGGGTTCATGAATTGCTACAACGCCTTTCTTACTGGAGATCTGGTTCAACCAGTTGTAGCTACTGAGTTGAATCAAATCTATCCTAATGATGTGGAGGAAATGGATATCTCTTGGCAAATATGCATGACAGTGTTTCATGCTAAGGAATTTTTAAAGAGAACATGCAGAAACAACTGGAATGTGCCAGCTAACCAGAAGGTGGGATTTAACAAAGACACGCTGAGGTGCTACAACTGTCACGAGCAGGGTCACTTAAATGCTCCAATCCAACTAAGGAAGGAAACAGAGAAAGGGCACTGGTTCCGGTGAGCAATGCAAGAGGAGAAAATGCAACTTCTTCAGGTGAAAGTGAGTGGGGTTTGGTAGCTCAACAGTTCTCTTGGAATGATCAGATGGTAGCTCTCAACATTAATAATAAGATTGCAAACTTTGCCCGGATTGAGGTTGCTGAAGTAGAGAACGATGCTGAGGAACAAGTTAAGGAACTTCAATTTCCTTTCATGGCGTTCACTCCTTCCAATTTATCCGAGGTAAGTTCTAAAATTATGTTCTCAGACTTGTGTTAATAAGGTGGATTTATATATCTCACAATAGTAACTTGATTAGAGAAATGGAAGGAATAATATCTGAAAATTTCACTCTTATGAAATTAGAGAAAGCTTTAAAAGAAAAACTTGAGGAACAGAAAAAGGATTTCTCTAAACTTCAGTCTAATTTTAGCATAAAGTGTTGTCACCACTTATATGTTAAACATAAAATTGATGATTTAACTAGCTGAATTAGAAGCTTCCAAATCAGAGATCGCTAAGCTAATTAATAAATTTGAAAAGGCTGAATTCAATTTTAAAAAATTGGATGGCTCCAATGCTGTTGTTAGTTCTAAGATTGATAATCAATTATGGTGGAAAGAAAACTCTAGCCAGGGTATAGGGTACAGTGTTGTACTTCCTCCATATAACGACAACTACACTGGACTTCCTCTTACCAAAGAGCAGGAAGAAAAGGTAAAAAATATGCAGTATGGTAAATTAGATGAAAATGGCAAAAGTGTCCCTGGTTCAATAAAAGCTACTGAATCAACCTCAAGGGTGAATGATACTAATGTGTTTGCTTCACGTGCAGAATAAGTAATTGTTGAGGATTGGACTGATGAGAATGAAGACTTATTTGTTTTGACAATAAATACATTAATTCTAATGCTCCTTTAAATTTGCCTGTTTTGAATTCTATTGCTTCAAATGTTTGTGTGGGATCTGTTTTTAAGAGCAAAGACAATTTTGTGGTTGATTCTTCTAAAACTTTGAAATATGGTGGTGTGTCTTTGAATAAGTTTGATAAAAATAAGAGTTCTCATAAATATTCATCACCTAAGTTTGTTAAAAATGGAAGTTCAAATGTTCACAATTGTGATAAATCGAGTAATCTGTCAAGAGTTAGGTACCAAGCAAGGAAAATCAGCTCACACAATAGTTCAAGACCAGGAGCTGTCCACAATGAATTTCATGTTAAACGTCAAACATTCTTTAACTGTGGTTCTCCTCATATTGCTAGAAATTGTCCACACCCTTCAAAAAATGGATATTGTGAGGCAAATCCCCATATTATGGATATTATTAGAGTAATATGCCTCGAAATACCCTTCAAATTAAATCAAGGTACCATGAGGCAAATCCCTCTGATGGTGATTGGTAAAGAAACAAGGTTGATAGGTTAATTTTCATCAGACCAAGCCTAACATGTTTCATATTCGTGATGGGAATTCTATTTCGGTCCCGAGAACCAAGTCGGCTTCTGGACCGAACCAAGTTTCAGAAATCAACGTCAAATGTGTCTTCAGCTCACAAAACAGAGACCAAGTCATCCATTCATACAAATAACAAAGCTTCTAAAACAACATATGAATGGTTGCCTAAATCTCCGGTGACCAAGAGATCTTGTTCGATCTTAGATAATCGGGAAGACATGTCATGGCAACCCATGACATGATTAGATAAATCAGGTTTACCCAGCACTACTATGGATTGGGTACCGGAAACTAATTAATCTCGCACACCGTGCAGGAATAGCTATGGAGGAATATCATCAGACCTTGGTATGTTGATAGTGGCTGTTCCTGGCACATGACAGCAGAAATCTCCAAACTGCACGACATTCAAATCTTTAATGGTGAATATGTTTCCTTTGCGGGAGGAGAGAAGGGGGAAGATTACTGAAGAGGGTACTGTAAGTAATGGTGTTTTAAAATTTGAAAATGTTAATTTTGTTCCCGAATTGAAGCACATTCTTTTCAACGTCTCGCAGATCTATGATGAACGCTTTTCAACCCATTTCACTAACAAAGAGTCTTTAGTCCTAAAACCTGGTATCATCATACCAGAAGACTGGGTTCTTGTTCGATCACAAAGAAAAAATAATGCTTACGTGATTGATATGAACAAAAATGTTCCTGAGGAAATTACTTGTCTATTTCAAAAGTTTTAGAACATAATGCCATGCTTTGGCATCATCGTGTTTGCCATGCAAACATTAAAAATCTAAAGCATCTTGCTAAAAATGACTTGGTGCGTGGTTTTCCTGTCAAGGATTTCGTAACAATTGAGAAATGTGTGGCTTGTGCTTTGAGCAAACATAATCGTAAATCTCACAAGCCAAAACTGTTTAATACCATTTCATCAGTTTTTCAATTACTGCATATGGACAAGTTTGGTCCAGTTCATGTTTTGAGCCTTTCTTGCAGCTCTTATTGTCTGGTTATTACTGATGACTACTCACATTTCACTTGAGTGTTTTTCTAGTCAAATAAGATTGAAACTGCATAATTGATAAAACGCTTTGTGGTGCTTATGGAGAATCAACTCAATCTAAAGCTAAAGGGTATTCGCTGTGACACTGGCACCAAATTCAAGAATTCAATGTTGAATTATTTTTGTGCCGAGAAAGGAGTGCTTAGACAGTACAGCTCAGCTCGCACACCGCAACAAAATGGAGTTGTTAAGAGTAGGAATAGAACTCTTATCGAGGCGGAAAGAACTATGCTGTGTGACTCAAAGCTACCTTTGTTCTTCTGGGCTAAAGCTGTCAACACAGCCTGTTATGTTCAAAATCGAGTGCTGATCAACAAATCTTACATGAAGACTCCTTATGAGATTATTTATAGTCACAAGCCCACTGTAGGAACGTGATCCTTATCATGCTAAACATCATGTACATTGAATCGTAACGATTAGGGTGGAAATATTATATATACTATTCGATATGCTATAGTGGAATTCTAACATAAGAAAGTCACAACACAATCACTCTTAACATTCAGTATGTTGATATAACAATCCGAGTACAAAACTGAATAACTATCACCACTATTGTTAAAATCTAACATGAAAGCCCTATATATAGATGAATAGTGTAAACGTGTAAGGTTAGGCTCCGTATAATCTTATGCATACGTATAAGCTTATACGTACCCTTAATTATACGTTTTCCACTTACAAACTTTCATCTATTGACAGTTTAGCTCCATACAAAATACAAATGACATATCAAGCCCACCAGACCTAGCATTAGACAAAAATGCTCTAACAAACTCCCCCTTGGATAATGCTAGATCTAAATTAAAAAGAATCCTAACTTCGATTTCGCCTAACTAATAATATTGTAGACCTTGGTCATATCAACTTGAAAATTTGGATTTATCAAATTACCCATGGATGTCTTGGTAGCACCCCAAGCATCCAAAGATTCGGTCCGTCGACCTCGGTTGAATCTATAATAACGACGGTGAATAAAATTACGGAAACACCATCATAAATTCAGATCATCTATCCGAGATTCGGACAGATGATACAATGGGAAATAATCCACTAGCTCACGGATATTAGACTTGAACCGAAGCCTTGTGTCTTTCTTTCGTCCTTTCCTTGTGAATCCATGACCAAATCAACACTTTATCATCTTCCATATCTTCCTTTGCATCAACAATTTTCATCTGTAACAACAAAATCAACCCAGTTAACACACAAAATAATGGATACACACTGATGCTTCAAACTGTTTATCTAAACAATCCAACTTACAAACACCAAGTTCCAGACTATCAGATACATATACTGTAAAAATGAGCAGACTTACCTTGATAGTTAACACCTAGAGAGACTGAACTAACCGATATGGAAAACTATGCGCAGGTGTTTTTTAAGTACAAAAAGATATAAAGGCAATCTAATTAATACTGAACCACCTGATTGTCGGTCAACATTGAAATACGTAGCACGGTAACCCCACTTGGATATTCTATCAATATTATATTTCAGTGTAAACGATTCAGTTCACGTATAAGGTCATTTACACGTATAACCCTAATGGTGTGTAAGGTTCACAACAACGAGTAAGTTCAATCAACGTATAACATCATCAAATGGATAAGTAATTGATCTTATACACAATATAAGTTTCCAAAACATATTCGCCGTATAAGTTCAACAAACGCATACGCTTCACAGTGAACAACTAGCTCAAACACCAATTGTACAAATCAGACAGCAAAAGATATGCATTTATAGACAAACAGGTTCAGAATCACATCGAGAATCACAAACAAACCAAACCCCTATGGATTAATAACAAATTTAAGTCCCATTAAACCAAATTAGTGAAAACACTGTTCATCGTGATAAACCATTCTCTGATGTTTCAAAACAACATGAAATTGTACCTTGAAAGATACTTGTAGTGTGAGAACCAATCACAAGTACAATGAACAAAAAAAAAAGCACACATGTATACGGACAAATGATATGAACAATAATCCAGTGTGTAGGTCTCAAAAAGTTATGTGTATGAACAATAAAGAGACTTAGCCGTATAAACTCCTTTTATATCAACAGTTATACGCCCGGTAAGATAATAACCTATACACCTGTATAATTATCTCTACTTATATGCCCATATAAATTTCTCAATTTTGACTTTCTGATTTTTTTAAACAATTTAACTCAAACAACTATTACACATACGATTCAGATCAAGTCCAAATTAATGACCTTGAAGAATCTTTTGAAAAATTTGAAACATTTTTTTTATTTTTAAATCCAGATCGGTTATGACTTTGACTATGAAATCTTCAACACGAAAAACGAATTTATGTGTTGATCTAGAAGTAAACACAAGCCCTAGGCTTTGAAACCAATTGTGAATTTTTATTTTTAGAATTTAACCAAGTCCAAGTTATTGACCTCAATCAATTCCATAAGACATTTAAATCTCATTTTTTGAAAAATTTTGTCATAAAACAATCTCTCGATTCCGATTCTTGGATATCCAGACCCGAATCACCTTTCACAAAAGTCGAAAATAACTCAGAATAGTAAAATCTTTTTGGTTTAAGACAGAAAAGACTTAAACAAGACAAAATATATCTTTAGAATAAAACACATATTTTTGTGAGTTGAGCAAGGAATCATATTGATCAATCCGTTCTTCAATCATGGTTTTTCAGTTTTATTATATCTGATGTTAAGTCAGTTATGGATATTATTGTCCACTTAAACTTTTGCAACAAAAGATTCAGAGACATCAGTGACATGATTAAGGTTCAATTAGGAACATAATATCAGAACATGATCAGTTTCTAATCTTGATTCAAGCTTTTTTTGATTTTTACCATATCACCCCAATTTGACTTAAACCTTAGAACCAGTAGATCAAAACCTTTTTAAATGTTTAACATTTTGCAATCATAGCAATGGCATTCCACAACAGGCATACCCCCGTTATCAAGCAATACATCAAGCTTCCTTTGCCAAGGATGAGTATAAACGATTTCATATGTCGTCTTACATACATTGTATTCCCCTGGGGTCCATTTCTTAATGGTATTAAGACACGCTCAAGGGAGGAACAATGTATGGCTAACATTTTTTATCAAGTCAATAGTGAAATTTTGTACTTTTGTAAATAGCGATCAAGTTTAATGACTTATCAAGGGTTTGCTCGCTTGAGCAGGATTTGAAACATTCTTTCGAATACCCAGATGAAAACCGCTTAAAGACCTCATGGCTCCAGAACCTAATGCATCCCATCAAAAATTGACTAGGTTCCATTGTTAGATTCGCCATTTCAGCAATTAAGTGACAAAACCTAGTCAAGATATCCTCAACAGTTTCCCTTTCAACAAGCAAATTTTTTTGAATTGAAACTTGAGAATTACTTTCTTACTCCCCAGAGTATTACCCATATTTCACATTCTCAAGTGCTGAAACAATGCAGCACATATTTTGATGCTTTCCACTTGATGAAATATATTCTTGGGTAATGCTGTCGTCAAGGTTGAGTAAGCGCTTGTCTCAATTTCCAAGGCCTTCTTTTCATCGTTTTATTAAGTTTCAAACGGTTTCTCAGTGTAACTCGTGGTGAGATCACCAAGCATTGGAGGAGTATACACATTTTTTAGGCTACGAGTACAATCAGGATGAACGGATCCCAAATGTGCTTGAAACCGTGGTTCCCATTTTGCAAAATCTAAGTGTAACATCTGTTGCATGATCATATTTTTAGAAACTAAGGCATATAAATTAGCCATCTTTGAAATTAGATTGAAACTGTCAAGATGTAAAGATTGTGGGTCAAAACTGCCAAAAGGTGAAAGTTAAGGTAACAAATAGGGAATATATTAATAAGGAATGAGATTGTGTTTGGTTAATGAATGAATCTGTCTTGGTAACGGATGTGTAAAGAATGATGACATAATGAATGTTAATATTTAAACGAATGAAGACTAACGAATGATCAAACCAATGAACAATAGCATATGAAATGTATCACGAATGAGGTTTAAAATGAATGAATGTGACGAATGGGTAGTTAGACTGAATGGCAGCCGGCATAAACGGTTACAACCGTTTCACGAATGAGCTGTTACAGATTACGAATGAGCATTCATCATATAACGAACATGCATTCAAATCATTATCATATTTCCATATTCAAACCAATACCATATCAATTACAGACCACACATAAACACAAAAAACTCATCTGAAACACAACCAAAATCCATAAATAACACTCAAACTACTTGTCCACTCAATCCTAACACAGCCAAACCAATTCAAACCTCAAATTCAATTCCAAACACACTCAATTTTAACCAAAACCAGTCAAATCCATACTCTGGTCCCATAAATACACTTAAACCTTCAATTCTCTTGAATAAATCCAAACTAATATAATTAAACTATCACGAGTGATCGGGATATGATTACGAACAATCCGAACAAAAAATTGATATCAATTATCATGTTTCTAGTGAATAATTCAAAAAATTACAATTCATACAGTTCCGAATGAAATTTCAATACACTTAGCAATCAATTACGTCTTCAATTGATTCATAAACTCTTACTAATCGTTAATCAAGCCGACACATGCTCTAATACTTTACGTATCTGGTCATTGGTATAATATACGATAACCACTTAGTGAATTACGTTAATCAATATGTTGAGAGAACAATTGGACAACATAGCTATGCTTAAACAAATGATAAAGATAATTGATAATTACTTCAATACATTACAAGTATATATAGACGATGAACTCATTTGTTACACATGCAATAAAGAATGAGCTTCATACGTTATCATACGCTATCACTAATACATTAGACTAACGAATAAGCACATTCGTAGTCCTCACTCGTTAACAAGTCTAACCAATGGACCAGAATAAACATGAATGGATCAGAATAAACACGAATGGACACATTCATTATTAGCAACTCTAACGAATGTGTCATACATTAACAAATGTACTTAGTACATTTACCAAAACACCCTCTATACTTTATAATAAAGACCAATTACATCAAACACAAAGACCGAGACGAATATTAACAAAAACAAATAAGTTCTTTATTTAAATAACCTAAGATATACTAATGATCTTCATCCTTACCACGCCATCGATATAACCTGTATTACGTTGAAAATAATATATTTTCTCAACAATTAAGTTGGTAAGAATTCATAAGTTTAAAGCATATATATAATATGAAATTTCTCGATTCATATGCCTCATGCTGTAATACCAACCATACATATTGATAAAAAGTATGTAAATTACGCCAACTCTCCCGACCAAAGTCGCAGAACCGGGGAAATGATAACCACCATTTCGTCCAACTGAGACATCCTATAGGCGGCGCGGATACGTCTCATCGGACCCACCCACTTTGATGTTTGATGTCCCAACAGTGAAAGATAAACACATTGCACATAGTTTTATGTACGGTAATCATAAACGAATCAGATAGATAATATTAACATGTGTATACACAAGTAAGAATCAGTTTGAAACTTGATGACATAACAATCGATAGAAGCTAGTAACATGCTACACCGCAAAAATAAAGGTTTAAATTGGGGTTATGAAAACTCACTTGGAATGAGGAATACGACAACGAGACGACGGTAATGGTTTAAGCGAACTAGATGGTTCAGCGAGAAGTTCTGACAATTTGTCCTGTTTATTAAAGCGAAATAAAATAAATACTTAAATGAGATAATGAACAAGACACAAAGAAATGGGTTTATAAAGAATTTGAGGATTGTTAAAATATTAAGCATGTTTTATTAAATTTTATTAGTTTAATTATTCTAAAATAAAAAAATATATATGATTATTAAATGAAATGTATGAGTTTAAATCATTTAAAATATAAATAAAAAACTATATATATATATATATATATATGTATGTATACACACACGAAAGCATTAAACAAAATTATTTTTAAAGCTTAACTGGGTTCGCTTTGGTTAAACTATTGTGGAACAATAATAGTTTTAATATAATAAAGTATTCATTAAAGAAAAACAAAGAATTAAATCAAATAAATAAATTCAACAAAAACCGGGCCTGGAGGACTCAAACCCGTACCCCAGGCTGGTCCAGTATCTGACTTGATTAGATAACATGAAAAATAATATATACGTAACAATTTCTTTATCCCCAAATCCACTATGAACCCTAATTTAAACAAATCTTTAATTGGAGATCGATAATCCACTGTCACATGAAATTGATATAGGGGTTTTTATCCTCAACAAAAACTGATCAGGAAGCACCAATTAATTATCTTAATCGAGTATAAAATAACGGTGAACGACTACTTAGGGTTTCGGCCAAAAAGCAGGTTCAAACGCGCTTCAAAACTGATTTAATGGTGCAATTAGGAAAGGGTTTGTTTCGTGATGATGAGATGATGGTGTGGAGAAATTTATTTGAGTTCTGAACACGTATTTATAGGGTAACAAGGTCGAAATCAGTCTGTGTTTAAGAGTTAATACAATGGATTCGATTGATTCGATTTAGTTGTCAATTAACAAACTTTATATTCGAGTAATTACGTCCAATTCCATGAATTTCGGATTGAATTGTGGGTCACAAAATCTAGGGGGGGTTACCGTCGTGTTTTGATGAGGAAGGGGAAATGGATGGAAAAAGAGTTTAGGGTATTTGCAGTTTGGTCCTTGAGGTTTGGGCTGGGTTTAGAAAAGGTTAAAACAATAGATTATTGCACATATAAAACAATTTATGAATACGATATTACGATCCACGAGTAAATACAACAAAGGTAAAACTGAATAACATAAATAAAAGCCTGACATCTTTATCAAATGAGAGGATCCGATTTTTTGGGCCTAATGGATTGGTCAAGGAAGATTGGAATCTTCTCAAAATCTCCCCCCCCCCCTCTCAAACCAGGCACTTCGAGCAAGGTATTTTCTTATTCAAGTAAGGTTATCTTCATGAATTCTTTAAGTGTCAAGCTTCGAGCAAGCTGCACTTCATCGAGCAAAGTTGTTCTTCAGTCGAGCACGGTTTGTGTTAGAGCAAACATTAGCTTAAGCCAAGTTTACAAGTAATTTGGTGGGTCGCGCAAAGATACAATAAGGAGATCTCAAGCATACTTGTGAAAAGTTAAAAGATTTATTATAAGGACTTCTACAAGCATAGTATAATCTCGAGCAAGCTACAGTACCTACTATACTATGTTTGCCGGAATAAGTCTTAGGACAAAGATTGAAGAGATCAAGAAGAACTAGTTTGCGATATTTCCGAGCAAAGTTGGGATATATCATGAAGATTGAAGCCTGTTGAAGAATTTTTTCCATATGAAAATATTCAAAGTAAAAGTTTACTTGAAGGAACACTCCGAGCACACTCGAGGATTACAAGGTCTGCTCGACATAGATAAAGTTTACTCGAAGACCTGTTTTGACACTTTTTTTTATTTTAAGAATGTATTCTAATGAGTAGGGTTTCTATAAGGAATATCAAGTGCCTATATAAAAGAATACTAGGTCACATTTATGATAACGGCTGATTACACACCTTTTGAGACATACTGTTTATTCTCTCTACAGAAGGCAGCTGCACCTGACATTCCACTTGAAACCCTAATGTATTTCCAACTGTATCTTTCTGAGCTTTCTAATGGTATTCTTTTGAGGGAATCGTGTGTTTGTTTGTCTTGTGTTCTTTCTATATTTAGCAACATCTAGGTTTTAGTTGATTCCGCTGGCTATTATATGGGGTCTTTACATCTTTTGTATCTAGTATTATTCTTGTTGATTTAGTGTTTGTGTACGAGTTACAATTATGGTTCTGACAATTGGTATCAGAGCTAGAAGTCCAATGTTCCTCATGTCAAAAGGGTAAACAACATAAATCATCACACTAAACAAAACTAATAAACTCAATTGATCAAGTGCTTAAAATGCTTCACATGGATCTTTTTGGTCATGTGTGTCAGGTTTCCGATTCACTCACTTGAACACACACTAATCGGTCTCGTAACCAACACAAACGTGTTGACACAGCGGTTACAAATTCTACTTTTATGAAGAATCAATGAATATTAAAAGCGGAATCAATAATACTCAAATTGTTGCTTAACGGACATAAATGTAACAAGCACACAAAGTAACTCAAAAGATTTCCATTAATATCGTGAAGGATACAATGAAAATCGATTAGGGTGTCTAGGTGGAATGTTTGTATTTGTGGCAGCTTTTCCGTACAAAGATATTCTTTTAAGGAAAGAGACAGCCGTCAAATCACAATATTTGCTCTGTGTCCGTTGTCATAAACGTGCCCTAAAGTTTCCTTAAATAGGCATGTTCTGACACTTTCTAGAAACCCGAATGATTGATTCTTAACATATTCAAACATACTACAAAATGTTACAACTGTAAACAGGTCTTCGAGTAAGCTTGTAAGCTTTTGTCCTTTTCGAGAAAACCTAGTAACTATTAAGTGTGCTTGGAACAATTCTCCGAGTAAGCTTTATTGAAAATATCCTTCAAGCAGACTTCAATCTTCATGATAATATCAAACTTTGCTCGATATATATCATAGGAGAAAACTTTTTCTTCTTGGATCGCTTCAACCTCTTTGTCTTTAACTTATTTGAACAAGTTCAAGTGTGCTGGTGACACTGTAGCTTGCTCGAGGCTAAACCTTGCTTGAAGAAGTCCTTAGGAAATATTAATAAACCTTGCTCGATCGACCAAAGTACTTGGTTTTAGCTTGGTTTAATCAAGAGTTTGCTCTAAAACAAACCTTGCTTGACTTGAAGAACAAGCTTGCTTGATGAAGTGTAGCTTGCTCGAACAAAATACCTTGCTTGAAAAGTTTAAACTTGCTCGATGGTCTAAGTTTGCTCGGTTTCTATACTTAGCCATTTTCTGAGGAGGTTGAGAAGATTCCAATCTTCTTTGTTCATATTCTTATCCCAACAATCTCCCCTATATTGGAACAAACTCAACTGATACAAAACACCTGTTGGTTGGGTACATTTTTCAAAATACACATCAAAACTGTAAAAGTAAAATTACATTTTACATATTCAAAAATCTGTCAGTTGGACATTACACATCAAATCAAATTCAATTAGAAAAAAAATGTCTTCATATCTTGGCGCTTCCAGCCTCTTTTCTTCTATCAAATTTAACAGCAGCAACTTTTTCTTTGAATAAGCAGATCTCCCTGTGGTGTGGATGTTAGGACGGCAGATTCCATCTGTTTATATCGTATAGATCCTCCACATGCAGAAACTCAAAGTCGGTTTCATACTCTATAATGCCCAAGGCCAGTCCATCTGAGTTTATCAAAATAAAATATTGAGTATTCTGTTCATAGATGATCTTTGAGTTTCTTCTATTTTTCTGTACTTCTTAATTGGGACTTGATATTTGCTGCCTCATCCTGATGCGTTCTCTCATGTTGGACAGAGGGTTTGAGTATCTTTTTGCTTTCCTGCAAGATACTTCAATCATCATAATATCACTCATTCTCCTCTGCCTCTTAATTTGTTCAGATTGAGAGAGCTTCTCTTACTAAGCAAAGGAAATCCCTTTCTAGATTGATCTTTGAGGAGTTTTGAAAGTTCATTCCTTTGTTGATCGACAAATCTATGTCTTTCTTGATAGTCATACAGGTTGAGTGTGGCCATTTCTTCTAGTTTATCTTTATTGATGTTTTGGAAGTCATATTTGAAAACACTGTCTTTAATGCACCACTAGACAAGGTCTGCTTTATAGTCTTAGTTCTTGAGTCAAAATACAGATTCTTTGGTAGGTCCACCTATGAGGGTGGCCTTTGTTGTCTTTGAAGTTGGGAATCTTACTGTGGAGACCCTTGGAGTATATTGTCTTTTTGGTTCAAGTCTTCTCACATGCCCAGTTTGTTCAAACATATTAACAATTGAGCATTTTCCATCATGAATAGCTTTAGATAGTCCCCACTTTTTTAGATAGGATTATGATCATTTCCATTGCTTCTTTGTCAAGCCATTTAGTGGGGGGAGATCTATGCCTTTGAATTGGCTCTCGTCTAAGACCACATTAGAAGGATAATAGTCTTCTTTGAATTGGCTCTCGTCTAAGACCACATTAGAAGAATAAGTCTTTTAGTTGTGCTTTGCCAAGGTTGCCAAAAACATTTTCAGCCATGCCCTTGCTAAGCATTAGTCCTTTCAGAGTTTTGATCCTGTTTTCATCTTCCGACGACAATAATTTCACTTTTGTTCTTCTTTCACAATTACCAGAGGAGGGGCCTGAGTTGGTTTTGATTTAACTTTCAACTCCTCATTGTATTTCCCCAAATCAGACTCATATAAGCTTATCTTTTTAGTAGAGCTTAAGGTTTTTACCTTCTCCCTTTCACCTCTCTCCGCCATCAATCTCTCCAATAAAATATCTCTCTCATCAGCCCATTTCTTCTTCTCTTCCTCAGTTTGTTTGGACTTTCTTAATTTTCTCTATTTTGTTTGTTCAGCAGCATCAGCATCATCTTTTAGTTTTTGTGTTATATGCCTGATTAATGTTTCTACTTCCTTCTTTGTCATCATCTTAGCATGCTTGCAGTCAACTCCATGATTCACCAAGAATTCTACCTTTCCTCCAAATTTTCTTAATACACTTGATTTTCTTTTAAGTTAATTCTTCGCCCTTTTCTTTTCATCTTATTTTATTCTTTCTTTTGTTGAAGCCTCGGATAAGCCAGAAATCTTTGAGTATTTTTATTCTTTTTTCTCCCTTAGCTTTCTGATTTCCTTTATCTTTTCCTCAAGGAGAGAATCTAGTTCCTCATCAGTCATTATTGCCAAATTTTTAGATTCGAAACCATAATTTATCTGACTGATTATTCTGGGATCTTCCCTTTTAGTTTCATCAAGCCTTGCTTGAATATTTTCTCTGTGAGTTTCAGTCATATCCACATGAGGAGAGTCATGTACCTCTTTATTTTCATCAACCACTTCATATTCAACATCAGTTTGATCATTTAGGGCATCAAATTATGGTTCATTCTCAAAATGATCACAGGTGAGCTTTCCGCTTTTTTGTGACGGTTTTGGAAGATTCCTAAATAACAATTTGTAATTCCCACAATTAATTAATGAAGATTGTAAATTGCTAAAGTATTCTTACTAGATTGACTTTCTCATGTGTAGAGTGTTTCCTTTTGAGTGTAGCTGAAGTGGCCCGGTCATTCTTACCGGACAAAGTTGTAGTATTTTTCAGTTGGAATCCACTAGATTGACTTGGAGGCTGATTTCCAGGACCTATCTCATTGCCCCGATCAAATACTCATATTTAAAGTACAATGTTATAATACAATTGAATTAATCAAAATAATATTAAAATAAAATAATAAGTTACAAGAGTTATGTTAACCTTTGTGGACTGTTTCAGTTGATGTATATCATCAGTTTGATTCTTTTAGGACCCACTTGAATGGCTCGGAGACTGCTTTTCATGAGCACAATGGATTAGCATGTTTAAACTACAGTCTTTATATAGGCATATTCACCTACTTGCAGTTGATTCGGTTTTGTCCCCACCCGAATCCCCTGAATAGCAAGGTTAGATAGTAACGCTCTCAGGTCAGCTTGCTGTTTATCAAGGGCATTTTTCATCGACATATGTTCTTCACATTGTTTCTATCTTTCTTGTCTCTCTTTTTCCTTTTCGTCTCTCTCAGACTGGACCATAAGTTGAAGCTCCTTTATTTGTTCTTTCGCCGATCCTCTAACTCATCGTGGACCGTGAAGATATATAGAAGACATTACTCCGGTTCCTACCCCTCTTACGCAACCACGTTTTTTGTGGCCAAAGACCAGTGTCATGGCATCCTCACCTTGATCAACCTTCAATTCCCCAGCACTGATTTTTTTTTCCATTTTCCAGCTACACAAAATAATATGTAAAATCATTCAACTTAAAATAATATGTAAAATCAATCAACTTTAGCAAGACGATATGAATAAATTAAAGACAGTCTCCCGAATTTAACCTCCTCATCTTCTATTTGTTGTGACGGGCTTTATACCACATCAGACACCGGGAGGGAGGTACATCTTTCTCAACTTCGTTGTTTGCAAGCTTGTTATAATTTATAAGAAAAGTGAATTAGTATTAAATCACATAATCTTTTTTTTAAGTCCTAAGCATCTATTTAGGGAGTGTTTAAAGAATAAAACATTTCCCATTTTTTCTTCAAGAGTAGCATATCCACCTCTTCCCAACCGGTGGTTGTAACGTGACTTCGCACGAGCTTCCTTCCTTAAGATCGACGAATCCTTCATGAAAATTAAATCTCACATATGTCAATTCTTAATCTCACATATTTTAAAATCTAGCTTAAATTTTATAAACAGTTACCTTGAATTTGTCAGATTGTGTATACGCGACAAAGCAGTCCCAGTGATCTTGGTTAAGGATTATTGTCTGAAACCGTCTTGGAATTTTAGTTAACTTCTCTGGTTTTCCTAGGTTGGGGTGTATGTCCCGTTTATACACCCTACTTCTGAAGCTTCTTAAGAGCAAACCGAGACGAGTCATTACAACTTTTCTTTTGTCTTCGTTTAATTCGTAATAACGCTGACATAACAATTACAATTATAATGGAACATAATGTTGCAAACTAATAATTGATCAGGCATTTTACCGTAATCTCTTCCCACAACTTATCCCTTGGTTCTTTGGATGCTTGCCTCCATGTAAGAACACTAACCTTCTCCCTGACCATATATCCTAAGAAACTCAAGAATTCAGATCTTTAGTTTCCACTAAACCTGCCAAACGCATCGAACTTGACTTTATGTTTTTTCCCACCAAAATTTGTGTAGGCACTTCGCAACTTTGGCAGTCTGGTCAATCCCCTTTTCTTTTTATCTTTGGCATCATTGACTTTATGTTCGTTCTCTTCATCTGAGAGACTCCTATCAGAGTCACTCGAATCATCATGAGATTCTTCATTATACAGGTCTTCCAATGCATCATTCCCTTCATATATTCTTTCCAATTCCATAACCTATGACCCAAATTAAAATGCAAATGAGAGTTGTTGATTGCAAATAAACATATATACAAATCATCACGTGCATTCATAGTTGTTGAACATATATAAATCATCACAAACCTTAGTAGAACAAGATGAATTGCTTGATGACAAATCTGCGTATTTCTAAAAATCGTCAATCGAGTTCTAGAACGGAAACCGCCAACATATGTGGAATGAATCATTATGACCATGTTACCATAACAATAGGAGTGTAATTTGTTCATGGCGGCAATGTGAAATTTTCAATTTTTGTTAACGGCGCCATTTTAGAATCCTATTAATATTAAGCAGTCATTATTAAGCTAGATTTGTAAATTTGGGATGGAAAGATTTTGAGAAATTTGAAATTATGGTCGACCATTCAGTTTTAGTTGTCGTTAATTATCATTATCTTTTTATAATTTTTAAATGTTACTCTACATAATGTAAATTTATATAATGTTACTCTTATAAATACATTAATTATTATTTTGTTTTTACAATTTGTAAATGTTACCTTCATAATGTTACTCTTATAAATACATAATGTAAATTTATATTTATCTGACCGACACCAATATTTTTTTTATTACCGACCCCAATCTATTTTTATTACCGACCCTAATATTCCTATTGTCATTTAGTTTTTAAGAATATTAGTAAACAGTTTTTAAAAATTAAAAATTTTAAAAAAATTATAACAAAAATAGAAGTTCTTATAATTCTATAATTAGGAGTTGGACTTAAGTATTTAATCAAATCTAATTTCAAAATAAACTGACACACTAATTAAAATCATGGCCTTTAAACCATTTAACTAACCCAAATCCAACCTCCAATTGTTTAAAAAATAAGTCATGTGTTATCCGACCAAACCCGATGTTTAACAAATCCGAATTTGAGCGGCATTTAGCTCGACATTTAACAAATCCGATTAGGGATAATTGAGTCCAATTGGGGATAACAAAGTCCAATTGTGTATAATAGAGTCCAATTAGGGATTACAGATTCCAATGGGGTATAACATAGTCCAATTAGGGGGTAACAGTATCCAATTGGGGATAATAGAGTCCAATTGTGGGTAACAGTGTCCAATTGCGGAAAACAAAGTGTCCAATTGGGGATAATATAGTTCAATTGGGTATAGCAAAGCCCAATTGGCGATAACAGAGTCCAATTGGTTGATAATAGAGTCCAATTAGGTATAACAAAGTCCAAATTGGGATAATAGAGTCCAGCTGGGAGAACGTAGTCCAATTGGGAGAACATAGTCCTATTAGGGATAACTAAGTCCAATTGGGATAATATAGTCCTATTAGGGATAATAGTGTCCAATTAGGGATAATAGAGTCCGATTGGGTATAGAAAGTCCAATTGGGGATAATAGAGTCCAATTGAAGATAACAAAGTCCAGTTGGGTATAATAGAGCCCAACTGGGATAACATAGTCCAATTACGGATAACAAATTCCAGTGGGGTATAACATAGTTCAATTGGGGATAACAGTGTATAATTGGGGTAATAGTTTCCAGTTGGGGATAATAGAGTCCAATTGGGGATAACAAAGTCCAGTTGGGTATAACAAAGTCCAATTGGGATAACATAGTCTGATTGGGGATAATAGTGTCCAATTGGAGATAATAGCGTCCAATTGGGGATAATAGACTCCAATTGGGGATAGCAAAGTCCAATTGGGAATAATAGATTCTAATGGGGTATAACGTAGTTCAATGGGGGAAAACAGTATCCAATTGGGGATAATAGAGTCCAATTGGATAACAGAGTCCAATCGGACTCTCTTATCCCTGATTAGACTCTATTATCCCAGTATGACTCTGTTATCCCCAATCAGACACTTTTATCCCTGATCGGACTCTATTATTCCCAATCGGGTCAAAATTGGTTGACAAATTTAACGAGATGAGTGGATGGGGGTTAGTGTCTCAAGGAAAAAGAATGTTCGGGTTTAAACGGGTTTTGGATTGAAAGGAGTTCGGTTTGGGTTTACGATTTTTTTATTTAATTTATTTCAAAAATAATAATAAAAAAGTCATAACTCATCACATAAATTAAAAATAAAAAAACACATACATGTCGTAGGTTAGAAGAAAATTAAATAAAACTCATGTAGGTTCGACCTAATTGATAAACATATGACAACGTAGGTTCTACCCATGACCCGTTTCCACCCAAATTTAAACATAACTCCCGTAGGTTCGACCGAATTGATAATTCATATGACAACGTAGGTTCGACCTCTATGAGAAATACAAAGTAAGGTATGTATTATTTCCTTCTGTTTGATTAGTATGGTAATTATGTTAATATACTAATTGATAAGAATAATTTTTTATTTGGTTTAATTATTAGTAGAATAGGTATGTTGTTCGATTACTTATTTGGTTTAATTATGTTTACAGTGGTGATTTCAAAGATGGACAAGCCTTGGATGGCAACGAATAGAAACATAAAGGTTTATATGGATGGAGTTCTAAGTTTTATAGATTATGCAGTCACCAGTTTAAAGAAATCGAGCAACAAGCCAATAAAAAATAACATGTCCATGTCAGACTTGTTTAAACCACATATCACTCATTCTGGACAATGTGAAACATCATTTATTCAATCATGGCATAGATCAAAACTATACCATATGGTCTAAGCATGGAGAAAAGGATGAGCCCGAAATTAGTTATCCGGTTTTGGATGACAACTATGAAATGCACACAACTGATTTTACTTCGGAATTACCAACTAGTGCCGCCCAAACAGTAAATATGGTTGAAGCTACAGAAGAAAACTTCACGGATGACCGTGATCATGCAAAGTTCGTAACACAAATTGAAGATGTTGAGAAACCACTTTACAAAGGCTGTCCCGACTTCACGAAGTTGTCTGCGTTGGTACAACTTTTCAACGTGAAGAGCAAGTATGGAGTTTCGGATAAATGCTTTACAGAATTCATTCTTGTCTTTAAGAAGATGCTACTAGAAGGTAATAAAATGGCTAGTAGTACATATGAGGTTAAGAGAACATTCAAAGCTATGGGGTCATGTTATAACAAAATATACGCCTGCATTAACGACTGCATTCTTTACAGGGGACTGTACGGAAAATATGATGTATGTCCCACTTGTGGAAAATCAAGATGGAAGGAAGATGATATTGAAAAAGTAACGTACAATAAAATTCCAGCAAAAGTATTATGGTAGTTTCCCATAATTCCACGGATTAAACAACTTTTTTAGTCACCGACGACTGCACAACATTTGAGATGGTACGCGGAAAGTAGAATAAAGGACGGTGTTTTACGTCACCTGGCAGATTAACCCGCATGGGCTGCTATAGATGAAATATATGAATTCATTAAACAAGATCCAAGAAGTTTGCAGCTAGGCATTGCAGCTGATGGGGTGGATATTAACAGAGGAAATCACACCACAGTGTCTGGCCAGTTTTAGCTGTCATTTACAACCTTCCACCATGGCTGTGTATGAAAAGGAAGTTCATCATGCTATCATTAATGATATCGGTGACACCGGGTAACGATATTGATGTATTTTTAGCACCGTTGATTAAAGATCTATAATAGTTATTCGATACGGGGGTAGAAACATACGATGCATATGCCGGAGAAAGGTTTACGCTACATGCTATTTTCTTAGGGACCATAAACGATTATCTCGCTCTTGGTACACTTTGTGGTTGTCCATATAGTGGCTTCTTTGGTTGTGTAGTTTGTGGTAAGGAAACAAACTGTGTTAGACTAAAAAGATCAAATAAGCAAAGCTATGGTGGCCACAGACGGTATCTACCTTATGACCACCCATTCAGAAAGCAAAAGAAGGGATTCGATGGAACACAAGAGTTTCGAAGTGAACCAATACCTAAGAACGGGGTAGAAATATATATGCAATATTGTATAAACATTTGGGGTAAGGGCCACAAGAACAATGCATCAGCCTTGCAACAAGCTTTGAACGAGAGAGGTGGGAAAATAAAAAAAACAATGGGGAACAAAAGAATCAAATACAACGGAATAAGGCAACAACGGTAAACCCTACTGGAAGAAATTTAATATTTGGCATCGAAAACTTAGATATTGGCGGTTTAATTATGTCAACCATTGTATAGATTTTATGCATATTGAAAAGAATGTGGCAGAGAGTCTGATTGGAACATTGTTGAACATTTTGGGAAAAAAGAAAGATGTATTGGAGGCTCGACTCAATCTAGTAATATGCACTTAAGGCCAGTGTAACGTAAGAGAGACGGCATGAACATTAGGCTTCCGCCTGCGAGTTACACATTAACAACAGTGGAAAAAGACAAGTTTTGTGACACGTTGTACAAGTTAAGGGTCCCACAAGGGTATTGCTCAAATTTTGCTAGTTTGGTTATTCTAAAGGACGGGAAGCTAATAGGACTTAAATCACACGACTATCACATGCTTATGCAACAGTTTTTGCCCCTTGCAATACGATCTATTATGCCACAACCCACAATATACGCTATAATAAGGTATTGTTCTTATTTTTATATTCATATCACCATATCACTCCTTAAGTTTTTGTTTAGTTGGAATACAACATGTGGTTATGTGACTTTATACTTTTTTATTTCAGATTCCGTTTTTTTTTTTTCAAATAAGTTTGTAGCAAGGAGATCGAGGTCGAGGAGGTTGACAAATTGGAGGCAGATTTGTTTGTCACATTGTGCCTTCTCGAGAAATACTTCCCTCCATCGTTTTTGGATGTTATGGTTCATTTAACCGTGCACATTGCTAGGGAAGTTAAGTTATGTGGTACCGTACGCTTTCGGTGGATGTATCCATTTGAAAGGTGTATGACCGTTAATTAAGGGGCACGTGCGAAACAAAAATATGCCAGAAGGATGCATTGCTGAAGAGAATGTTGCTAAGGAGACGATTGAGTTCTTGAGCGAATTCAAAAAAGACTTGAAGACTATTGGTATTCCTACTTGCTTGAGGAACTCAATTGAAATTAAGAATAGAGCATGTAATATAGACGGAGTCCCAATATAAATGGGCAAATCGATGGAGGACATTTCTTCAGAGCTGTTCGTGAAAGCACATTTCTATGTGCTGCAAAATACACCCGAAATTGTTCCTTATATCGAGTAAGTATTATGTACATGGATTATATTATTTTATTTTCTACTACACGATGATTGTTTATTGAACGTTTAGTCAAATCTAACAAAGTGAACAATTAGCATATGTTACTTCTAGTCACAAATTGTATGCATTTAATATCACCATAATATATATTTTGTAACACAAAAGTAATTCGAGATGTGACTATAAAGTACTTACACTTTACTAACATTATAAATACAATTTATAATTTTTGTTTTTTTATTGAAAGTGACTAGTAATATAAAAATAAATTTTTCATAAATATACAATATATTTAATTAAAAATATATATAAAAAATTAAAACTATATATATGCTTAACCAAATCAATTTTTAAAGCGACGTGAGCTTCTCTATTGGCCATATAACCGGGTAAACTACAAATTATTCGTTGCGTAGAATATTGAAAAGGTTTTTTATCATCTTCACTTTAGCTTCTTATTGCCGGTCAATATTTACTTTTTCTTAAAAAACATATAATTTTTTTATAAACTCTGTTTTAGTTAAAATTTATACCGGCGTGTTCCCAAAAATAAACTGAACAAGACTCTGTTTTTAGATTTTTTTTAAAACTTAATTTTTAAAAGTTATTATAAATAATCAGTGTTATAGTTTAAACTAATTAATGTGTAAAGAAAAGGAAAAATAAATTAAATAGAAGTCCAATAAAATAGTGGCATGTGGCAGTGAGTGAGTTTGCAAATAATTTTGTTGTGGACTTGTGGTGAACATGTTTGAATCTGGTTTGCTAATGGTTAGTATACTAGTCACACCTAAACTAGTCTTATACGACCGAGGTAATTTGATAGATCCAAATTTGATAGATCCAAATTTTCATGGGTAATTTGATAGATCCAAATTTGATAGATCCAAATTTTCAAGTTTATACGACCGAGGTCTACTATATCATTAGTTAGGCTAAATCAAGTTTAAGATTGTGACGGTTATTCAGTTTTTATGGTTATTTAGTTTGTACTCTGATTGTTATAATCAATATATAGCTTTTAATGTTGCTTTTGAAACAGTCGTGACGGTAATTCAGTTTGTACTCTTGTTGTTATAATCAATATACTGAATGTTAAGAGTGAATGTGTTGTGACTATGTAATGTTATAATTCTGCTATACCATATCGAATAGCAAATATAAACATTTCGGTAAATCCAAATGGGCATGCATACATATCAAATAGTTTGATCAAATTCTAAAATATCAAAATTGGATTCATATAATAGATTGCATAATTAATAACTCTTCATTCATTAACTACATTCATTACACAAAACGTGAATAGAAAGGATGACGAACTCGTGGTTACATACACTGGGTATTCATAAATCAAACTGCTTATAGTCGTGTTTAGAACAAAAATGGGCCCAAATTATCGTGTTTTGAAAAAAGGGCCAATTAATCATCTTTTAAGCAAAATGGCCCATTGCAAAACCATAATATAGTCTTTAGTCACACATTAAAATTAAAACTGTCACTATAATCACACCTATTTAATTAGTAATGTTTTTACACACCTAATAAAATGAAAAATTATAATCTGGATAATACCGATCTATAAAGTCAGGAATTATTTTTAGAGTCACTAATGTTTAACCTTTAGTAACATTGTTACATAAATACATGACCCTAACACACCTTTAGTCACACTCTTTTGTAAAGAATTTTTTTGTGACAATAAACTACTAAGACAACATTACCGTTTCCTTTTTGAACATAACAAGCAGTGTTGATAGCTTCTGCCCAAAAAGTCGCAGGTAGATAGGCATCTGCTAACATGGTTCTTGCAACTTTAATGAGTGTTATTTTTCTCCTTTCTGCTACACCATTTTGTTCAGGAATTCTAGGAGCACTGAATTGTTGGAAAATTCCTTTACCATTTTTTTCACAAATTCAGGTTGAGGATGAAACAATGAGAATCATCAAATCCCACCTTATAACCTTTAGCAGACATATGTGGTATGCTCAATAGGTTATATTGTAATCCTTCCACATATAATACATTATCAAAAGAGATTTTTCATTAGTGAGAATGCCTTTCCCCACAATTTTCCTCCGTTTTCATCACTCCCAAATGCAACTGGTCCTTCAAAATTTTCATCATAGTTTACTAGTGACCTATTGTCATAGGTCATGTGCTTGGAACATCCACTGTCCATATACCATACATCATTCACTGGTGTGGACTCTTCCTGCACAAAGTAAAGAAAAGGAATCAGTTAAGTGATGAAATACAAGCTGAATCAGCTTGCAAATCATCAGCAACATGATTAACTGTTGCATCTGGTTTGGGGTCCTCATATACAGTCTCACATGAATCATCAGATTCATAACCATGTTCGCATTATTCACCAACATAAGGAACTATGCTTTTGTATTCCTCAATCACATATTATTTTTTCACTATTGTCACTTGTGTTTCTGATCTAGGTTTCAATAAAAATCCATGTGGCTCAAACCCATGTTTCAAAAGAAATTTCTCATCTCCATTTAGTCCTTTTGACTTTATCTTTTTGAACACATTCTTCTTAATTTTCTCTTCACATTTTGGTGACTTTTCAGATTAGCAGATTTTACCGATTTAGAATCCACATCAGTGTTAATTCTTATGGGTTGTTTGTTCATTGGATCCTTCTTCTTCTTCTTAATCAAATCCTTATTCTTCTCTTTCTTGTGAATGGTTTCAATTCTTTTCTTACTGGCCTCTACATCATTGTTTACTGGTTCTTCAACCAACCTTTTACCCTTGTTCAAATAATCATTGTATCTTTCTTGTAAAAACCAAAGTCTTGTCTATACTTTGGTGTGTTAGGGACAATAAATGGTTCAGGAATGAATCTCTCCTGGCATGAATCAGTGTGATGACCATAAACATCATAGATTTTACACCACACTTGACCTTTGAATTTGTCACCAAATCTGGGTCTAGGTGGATCAACACCAATGGTTTTCTAATGTGCAGTTAAGCCATCGAAATTGATGTTGAAAGGCACAAATTGTTCAATTCTTGTTTCTTCCCTTGAAACAGTGCTTTTTACAAATTTGATTTCTTCCCATTTGATTAGAGTGTCTTGTTTTTCATCTTTGTGTCTTGACCATCTTCTATAATATTCTTCCATACTCTCTACCTCACCAACATCAAATAGTTCTTGGTTTGAGAAGACAGTCAAGACAGGAATAAAGATATTATCATTCTTAATAGACTATTCACTTGTCTTGCTTTCTTTGACATCTTCTCTTCTTTGTGGCCCTTTGTAAGTTGAGTTCTTGTTGTCCTTCTCCTCTTTTGACCCACCACATAGATCAAAAGGTCTATGCTCTCTTCTCATTTTCTCTAGATGTTTCCTCATATTAGGTGTGATCTTTGGTAATGAAGGGATTTTTTCTTTCATTTCACACTTTTCTTCTTTTCCTTATCTTTCATTTCTTGAGATTTTATCACTTGAATCACTCAAGTCATCTCTATTTAAAAATTCGTCATCAAAGTCATCTCCTGAAACTTGCACACCAACAGAATTATCAACCTTTGTTTAAACATCATTCATTACAAAATCACCCTTATCGTCAACCTCAACCAACTTATAGTTCTCAACAAACTCCTTTCTATCATCAAATACCTCTCTAAACAGTTTAAGATAAGCATTTCTCTTTTCCTTATCCACTTTCAATGAGTAATTATCATTGAAAGGTGGAGAAACAACCTTGTACTTATCTTCTTCCTTGATCTTTATCAAATTACCACAGAAGTTTCCAGTTGATACCAAGTTTCTTAGAAAGTCAATCTCAACTTGAAGTTGAGTATTTTTCAACTTCTCATCAAGATACATTTTCTTCAGTTCTTCAAACTCAGTAGCATATCTTGACTGAATGAGGTAACTATCCGTAGAATCTTGTTCCAAACTTTTGATTAAATTGTCATATGCCACTTCACTCATTCCATACACATTAATAATGCGTTGTTTCTTAAAGCATTCTCTTTGAAAATTACCAATTTCCATTTTCAAAGAATCATTCATTTTAATAATTCAAGATTTGTGAGATTTGAATGTACCTGAGATGTAGCGGACTCTGCTTCATTCTCTATTTTTGCCCTGAAGGCTGCATTGGCTTTTTCAATATCATTAGCATGATTTGTCCATTCGAATTCACCTTCTTGTTGTTGTTGAGCTAATGTCACATTCCCTTGATTCCTTGGAAGATTTGCACTGTTTCTTTTCTGATTAACAAGAACTTGTGAAGGGACTTGTTGATTTCTCTGATATGGTTGCTATTATGGGATTACTTGTTGATGATTTTGCTGTTGAAAGTTGTTGTTGCTGTTAAACTGCCTTGGTTGGACTTGATTCTGGTTTTGGTAGTGAAACTGATTTCTTTGCTGGTTGTTGTTCTGAAATTGCCTTGGCTGATTACACTCTCTAGCAAAGTGTCCTGGTAATTGGCAGTTATAGCAAATAGCCTTGGATTTATCAAATCCAATTCTATTATTGGGACTTGACACAAATGATCTCCATGTTCTGTTAAAGAGTCTCTTGCTTCTCACAATTAGCATAGCAGCTTGCCATTTCAAATCCATGTCTTCTAAATCATCTGCATCAATTTGTTCAAGGTTTTCTTGAACCACACTAGAATGAATCATATTTTAAGCCACAAAGGCATTTTAGGATTTGGTAAGCATTGAAAAGAGAGCTTGGAAATCATTTCCTTAATTAACATTTCCAGCAACAAAAGGAGCATGTACACTGGCCATAGAGGATGTATCATTGTCATCAATCAATTGAACATTGAATCTTGATTATCCACCTTGATTGCTTGATTGACCAGCAACAAACATCCTTGGTGTCTAACCACCATATTCACTTGGCTCTTCTATTATGATTCTTTGTAGACATATTTCCCATGGTCGCAATAAGAGCATTAGCCACTTGAAAACTTGGCTTGTCTTCTTTGATTATATTATTCTCTATCATCTCATGCTCTGTTGCTTGCAAAAAGCAGATAACATCATCCAGTGTCAAAGTAGAAAAATCAGGTTTCTGCCTGATGAACTTGTTTGTCGGGTACCATTCTCCCGATAGAGATGGCAATAGTTTCTTGTTCAAATCAAAATCTGTGATTGCGAGGTCAGTTGTCTGATCTCATTAACAATGGCCACAAAACTTTGCAACACAGAGTTCAATCTTTCACCTTCCCTGAACTTGAAACGGTCTAGTTGCTTTTTCGATCTATCCTTCTTAATATCTTTAAGCTCTTTGTGTCCCTCAAACATTTCTACTACTGCATCAAACATTGCTTTTGATGTAGTGTGATGACCCACACAGGTAAAGATATCCCATGATAGACCTAGTTTCAGCATAGACAAAGCTATGCCATCTTTCTTCTTCAAATGTCTGTCTAGAGTTTGATTACTGTTTGTCCCATCAGGAAGATGTGGTCCATTTTTGATGGAATTCAACATTTCCTCATCGTTGTAGCAAACGGCAGCTTCAAACAATACCTTCCACTTGATATAATTTTCTTGTCCAAACAACCTAGGAATCTTGTTAGTAGAAACCTCTTGCTCATCTAATTATCCAAACATATTTTTGGTATTTTAAAATATTTTTAGAATGAAAACGTAACAAAATTAAAACAAAAACTTAACAATGTTGAAAAATAATCAGATTTGTGGACAAAATCCTTAGATCCTTAGATCTGATGTATTATGATGTAACAAAGTAAAGAACTTTATTGTAGATCTGAGTAAGAAAACACTTTTAAACCTCAACAATATTGTAGATCTGAGAAAAATTAAAAACAGGGCAGCTGACGTCACAAACCAATGGAACAGTTGTCAGCTGACGTCATTCTTCATCTTCAAAATCAACAATATTCCGCAATAGTTCTTCACAAATACAGCAAAATCTGCTCTGATACCACTTGTCGGTCCCGTATATCTAACCTAATTGCTCACTCAATCACTATTGTAATCCACACAAATGTGTCGACAAGAAGGTACGACATACTCTTTTTGTGAAAAACAAAAAATATCAAAGGCGAAATCAATAATACTCTTAATATTGCTCAATGGACAAAAAGTGAAGATATCAAGAAGAACTAGTTTGCTCGTGGGATATTTCCGAGCAATTTTGGGATATATCATGAAGATTTAAGCCTGCTTGAAGAATATTTTCTTAAAAAAATATTCTAAGTAAAAGTTTACTTGAAGGAACGCTCCGAGCATACTCGAGGATTACAAGGTTTGCACGACAGATATAAATTTACTCGAAGACCTGTTTTGACACTTGTGTTTATTTTAAGAATGTTGTACAATGATTAGGGTTTCTAGAAGGAATTTCAGGTGTTTATATAAGAGAATACTAGGTCACATTAATGACAATGGCTGATTACACACCTTTTGAGACATACTGATTATTCTCTGTACAGAAGGCAGCTGCACCTGACATCCCACCTGAAACCCTAAGGCATTTTCAATTGTATCTTTCTGAATATTCTTACGGAAATCTTTTCTTTGAATCGTGTGTTTTTTTGTCTTGTGTTCTTTCTAGATATAACAACATCCAGGTTTTAGTCGATTCCACTGGCTATATTCTTGGGGTCTTTACATCTTTTGTATCTCGTAGTATTATTGTCGATTTAATGTTTGTGTACGAGTTACAATAATGGTCCTCACACGATTACAAACGGTCAAGGTAGGCCCACTTAGGTTAGAGGGGAATTGTCCCTCAGTTTTTACAAACCCCTGGTGGATGGTCCCCTATGCATTTCATTCTTTCCGGACAAACTAAAATAGTTATTAAACCGAATTAGACGATTGTCACACTTGGCACATCATTATGCTAACTTTTTTGTGCAACCGCAACAAAATTTTACACAAGGACCTTCTTCAAATAATTATGATGATTTGTTTCAGCAACCTGAATATAACCAGGTCTAGTTTTATGTCAATATTATGATAGCAGCTCGGTTAGGGATTGTGTTAGTGCTTTGAGTAGGATAAAAGAGATGTTGGTCCAATACATCGCTACGGATACCCCAAAGATGTTAGATGACCATGATATCATCCAGAGAAATCAACATAGTGTTCTTATGGATCTCCAACATAAAGTAGAAAGCATTTCTAGGAGACTGGTTGATGAATAAGAAAAAGAAGAGAGATTGAAGTTCTTGATATATGTAGATGAGATCAATGAGGAGATCATTCAAGTAACGGATATGACAATGGACGTTTAAGTCAGACCCCCGATGTCAATGAATACTTTTAGTGACTACTACAAATATACAAAGAAGAGTGGGCTACTTATCAGAAGTCGTTAGTGAAGGAAGAAGTGATGGATGATGAAGTGGTTGGGAGATTCACTTGAGTTGATGTTTAGTGTTGAGAAAAAGGTTGAGAATAAGTTGTGTGAGGAGTATGAGATTTTAGATTTGGAGTTAAAAAGTTTTTGCGAGTAGGATGAAATAGGTGAGTTCAATTCGGAGGGTGACTTAGCATTTTTCGAAGCACTACTAGAAAGTAATCCGACATAAGTGATAAAACCTACACTACACGAAGAAAATAAGTGTGGAGATCAACATGTGGGAGCTTTAGATATGGAAGTGGTGGTAAAGGAATAACGCCACAGCCAACCCAAGGAAATTATAATAAATGTCGCTCATAAATCAAAACCACGGAAGAAGGCAAAGAAAAGGGTACATGTGAACCATAATTATTTGCAGGTCAGAAGATGGTCTACAGGGAAGGGGAAGTTATTGAAGTTCAAGAACCACCGGTCTACTCAAAACATGCCATGTATTCGGTTCATGTCAGGTAAGTTTAAATTTTGGTGGTGTGACCCGTTAAGGATGTTTAAAACAATTTTCAATTCCACCGATAAAGTTTTAATGTTTAACAAGAATCAGTTGGAAATGAACGGGTTAGATAGGGTCTTGGTCAAAGAGAAACCTCTTGAATAAGTACAAGTATGGGGAGGTTTGGCGGAGTTTGTATAATTAATCGAGTCGCTAATGTACTTTTTTGTAGTTTTTCTTTGTTTCTGTGTTTTTTTTTATGTTTTGCAGACTGACAGAGATTGAGCGAGAAAATGGACTTCCAGGAAGAGTAGAGTGAAAAAGACAAGTGTGGGAATGGACCAACAGCTTAACCGTATACTTTGTTTTATATTTTTATTTTATACTTAACTTATTTGAACAAATCTAAGTGTGCTGGTGACACTGTAGCTTGCTAGGGGTTAAACCTTGTTCGTTAGAAGTCCTTAGGTAATTTCTTCATCAATTTCCTTCCAGCTTGCTGGCTGGAACCACTGTTTGTTATAAATAAACCTTGCTCGATTCACCAAAATACTTGATTTTAGCTTATTTTAGTCAAGAGTTTGCTCTGAAACAAACATTGATTGACTTGAAGAACATCCTTGCTTCATGAAGTGTAGTTTGCTTGATCTATCACTTAAGAACAATTCCAGAAGATAAATTTGCTCGAAGAGCAAAATACCTTGCTTGACTAAGTTTAACCTTGCTGGGAGGCCTAAGTGTGCTCGGTTTTCATACTTAGACATTTCCAAGGAGGTTAAGAAGATTCCAATATTCCTTAAGTCTTTTCTCATCCCAACAATTATTGTTAAAAAAAATAAAAAGTTTTGAAAAATGTCCCTTGATCACTATAATGGAAAATGATAATAGAATCGGGAATTGGTTGTTCGAACTATAAATAACATGAGATAATATAAAAGAAAGCGTACTAAGCTAGGGATGTGTCGGTAGGCCCAACTAGTTTTGAAATGTTTTCCATTGCATATCCTTAATAAACCTAATTAATCTTAGATTTTGTGCGTTCTCATCCTAAGGGGGGATAGTGTAGCTGAAATTCGATAAGGCATAGGGAGTATTACCATAAGCTGACTAGCCTAAGGTGGTGAGAATTGAATGCACTTTAAACTAACACACCACTCCATTTTATGAAAATAAATAAAGAGTGTGGCGCCCCGCAGTGTCCAATTTTATACGAGCTTTAGTCTTTAGTTATATATTTTTAGGTTGAATATGCCTAAGTGCACAAAGAAAAATCGTATGTTTTTAAAGTTATAAGTATTCCAACAAGTTGGTCCGAAAAGCAAATGACTGTGTGATACCCAAAGGTTTAATATGCCTAAGTGCACAAAGAAAAAACGTATGTTTTTAGGTTGAATATGCCTAAGTGCACAAAGAAAAAACGTATGCTTGAGATGGGGTAGGTGATCTGTAACTTTAAAGGTGTGATACCCAAAGGTTTTTGATATTTCTTAAACTTAATTGCTTAATTTGGGTGGGGGTTTGATAGGTTGGTGGTTGGTTTTAAGTGGACAACAATATCGGCAATCATGGTTTTTACGTTTATCTAAGCTTTTAAATTAATCTATATGTTTTAAAATTAATCATGGTTTTAGTTTTTTTAGGGACGAAAAAGGAGTAAGTATAGAGATATTTGATATAATGCGAAATATACATCTTTTATCTTGTAAAGTTTATTTAATAGTTTGTTAGTTTTTGATCGTTTTTCAATTAGAATGTGTATATTAGTAAAATAATAATATTTTGTAGGTATCGGATGTTAAACACGGTTGAAAAGAGCAAGCAACGAGCTAGAACCATTAATCGGGGTGAATTACAAAAAAACAAACCAGACCAACAATTAAACCGGACAAAAAGAGGCAAGCCATCAAACCTGGGCATTGGCATGCCGCCACACGTGAGAAATTGGCACGTCGTCACACACAACCAGCTTCCATATGCTCGTCACGTGACGTGTAACACCCCGGCATAAGCAGAAAACGCCAGAGTGTGATGTTCAAATTGCTTAAAAACATGTGATACTATTAAATTACAATATAATCATTAATTAATTTAAGCGTCAAATACACAAATTTTAATATAAAGAAATACAAGAAAATAAGAACAATTAAACATCTTGTTCATTTATTGAAATATCCTAACTTCTAATGTCTTCTCCGAGCATCATCCTCTATTAATTGTTCATGTAGCATATATATCTATTACTATATATAATAGATATTCGAGAGAGAAAATGAATTGTTGAAAAATAAGAGTTTAAAAAGACATTATGCATATTGTACAATTCATAGTGCATAAAGTCTTAAAACATCATATATTTATCCCGCCCAAATTCATGTATGCCCTTCTTAGGTCGTGGAAGATAAATCTAGAAATAAAGATGATGAACCAGAGTTATGATGACCAGATCTCACAGCGGCTCGTGGTAGTATTAGTATATAAACTAAACTTATTAATATTTATATTAAGTATAGGGGTCTTATTGTAATTATTGTATTTAGTAGGGTTAATATGTAATTATTTGGTGTATAAAATTGGGAATGATGTCAGACAAATTAACATTCACGTATTCAGTATTTTCAATCACATATGTTCAGTGTTTTAATTCAAGATTTGCTTTTGCGTAACATCTTGCTGTTCTTATGTAGTTGTGAATTGTGTGATTTGTTCGCTGATTACCAGCAGTGGCATCAGAGCCAAAGTTTGCGAAGCCTGTGATAATCGATATGAATCGATTTGTAAATTAAGTTTGTGAACGTCCCTTGTTTATATTCGATCAATTAGAAAAGGGTCGTGTACAATTGGTTCTGATTAAGGGTTGTAATAAGTTGAAATCAAGAAAACCCATATGATTAAATTGATCGATTAAAGGAGATTCTGTCCCATTCAACAAAGTGATCAAGTTATCAATTCAATTAGAAAATATCTAACTGACAGAAACTAATTGTTTTTTGTTTTCTTGGATCTCGATAAAAAAAAAAGAGGCAATAGTAATTGAGCATTTGCAATTCTGGTTATCAAGAAACTAAGTTTGAGGAAGATCATATAATTAGTCACGAGCCGGGGAAAAGGGCTGAACGAATTTTAATCAAGGAATTGATCAAGGTTGTGATCACAGATTGTGCTTGATTGTTGTTTGTTATAATCAGAATTGAAGAGAAAAAAGGAACCATAAATCAGAAAGATCAAATAATGTACAGTTTTATAATTTCATTTTTTTTCTCTAGTTATTCAAAGGGTTGGTTTTGTTTTAGAAAAACAAAGCAAGAAAAGTTCAAGGATAATCGATTTGATATGTTTGGCAACCCAAAAACCCGTGTATTGTTGTCGGTGGAGACGAACAATTGGTTTTGACTTGCCTTGCAACCGAATACCCAAACCCGGATACTATTCTTGGTCGAAGCAGTTGGATAAACCAGTATACCGTTTGTGTTTTTAATAGTCGGCTTAGACAACGGATAAACCCGTGTTCTGTTGTTGGTTGAGACAAACAGTTGGTTTTGGCTTGCCTTTTTAAACCCATGTATCATTCTTGGTTTAGAAAAAAAAAACGTTTTTAGTGTTTTAAATAGTCGGCTTAGGGAACGGATAAACCTGTGTACTGTTGTTGGTTGAGACAAACAGTTGGTTTTGGCTTGCCTTGTTAAACCCGTGTACTATTCATCTCGGTTTTAAAAAATGGTTGTTTTTAGTGTTTAGAATAGTCTTCTTATGCAACGGATAAACCCGAGTATTGTTGTTGGTTAAGACAAACAGTTGGTTTTGGCTTGCCTTGGTAAACCCGTGTACTATTCTTTGTAGAAAACAATTTGGTTTTGATTTACATTGTTATCGGAAAACCCGAGTACCGTTTTTGTTGAAATAGTTGGTTTCAAAAAAACCCATTCACTATTTCTGGGATTAATAGTTGGTTTGTTTATAACCCAAAACTGTTTAGATTAAAGTTGACAACAAATTTTTCTAAATTTGTAATAGTCAATTTATCAAGATTGGGAAAAAGAAAACTCGTAAAATGGTCTAGATCAAGGATAAAGAAGTTGTGACTTCAAAGGAAGGAGGGACATCAATGAGTTTTCAATGCCCTGTGTTAAACTCCACAAATTACACCATTTGGGCTACAAAGATCAGATCGATCTTTTACATCCATGGAATTTGGGAAGCCATCGAACCAAAAGAGGGCAGCGAAGTTGATGAGAAAAAGGATAATACTACAATTGCATTACTATTCCAAGCGATTCCATAAAACATGGTATTGCAAATTGCTAATTTTACTTCGGCCAAAGAAATTTGGGACACATTAATGGTTCGACATGTTGGAGTTGACAGAGTTAAAGAAGCGTGTTTAGAAACACTTGAGACAGATTTTGAGTCTCTAAAAATGGGTGTTGACGAGTCGCTTGATGTGTATGCCGGGAAAATAAGTTAGGTTGCATCACAAGCGATCAATCTTGGGCATACTATGAATGACAAGAAACTGGTCCGAAAGCTACTCAGTTCAATGCCAGAAAAATTCATACAGATTGTTCTTGCGGTCGAGAAGTTTGTGGATCTTAGTGCAATGCCATTCCAAGAAGCCGTTGGAAGGTTAAAGGCTTTCAAGGAACGCACGAAGAAGAAAAACAAGGAGGTAGACATGCATGACAGACTTCTGTTCACTAAAGAAGGAAAAGAGAAAGTAAAAGAACAAAAGTGTGAACATTGCGGTCATGAAAGTTCAAAGCATGGAAACAAAGAACATGGTCGAGGCAAGTATGGGAAGACTTGGAAGAATAATCAAGGAAATCAAGCCCAACAGAACAAGGATCACATAAAATGTTTCAAGTGTAATGAACGTGGGCATTTCTGGCATGAATGTCCAAATTGGAAAAGAAGGGAGGAGGCAAACTTGATCCAGGATGAAGATGACGAACCAACGCTACTGTGATGGCAACCGGATCTTGATGAAACGAAGAGCTCACTTAAACTAAGTTTAGTTTAAGGGGGAGTATTAGTATATAAACTAAACTTATTAATATTTATATTAAGTATAGGGGTCTTATTGTAATTATTGTATTTTGTAGGGTTAATATGTATTTATTTGGTCTATAAATAGGGAATGATGTCAGGCAAATTAACATTCACGTATTCAGTATTTTCAATCGCATATGTTCAGTGTTTTAATTCAAGATTTTCTTTTGTGTAACATCCATCTTGTTCGTATTCAATTGAGAATTGTGTGATTTGTTTGCTAAGTGTGAGTGTAACACCCTTGGCAAACACAACATCGTCCCACTCTTAGGTTATCCCACATCGGCCGTGGACAAGAGAGATCCTTGGTTCATAAGTAATGTCCTGCCTCTTAACATCACCAACGCGTTTTGGGCAACCAAAAACAAATGCGTGACCACTTCGTGGGCATAGCGGACAATATTGGTGGTGCGAGAGGCTGGGATGTTACAGGTGGTATGTAATCCACTCTTGTGCCGTTCGGGATGATGGGACATGCCTCATCGAGGACGATGAGTCCAATGGGGGGTTGTTTGTAACAGCCTTGGCAAACACAACATCGTCCCACTCTTAGGCTATCCCACATCGGCCGTGGACAAGAGAGATCTTTGGTTCATAAGTAATGTCCTTCCTCTTAACATCACCAACGCGTTTTGGGCAACCAAAAACAAATCCGTGAGGTCTTCGTGGGTATAGCGGACAATATTGGTGGTGCGAGAGGCTGGGATGTTACATGAATCTGTCACACCCCGACCAAAGGCGGCGGAACATGCCGGGGTGCAACGATTGCTCATAAGCGCATGACACTATTTTAAGCGACAATATTTAACAAACTCATTTCATTTCACAACATCGAAAATGTTACATAACCAGATATTCATAAGTCAAATACAACAAAATATAACAAAATATAGCAAATCAAATATTGTTCATTTTTGCTAATATCCTAACGGTATTTGTGACGTTTTCTTCACCGAACTCCAAAATCAACCTAGACGCAAACCTGTAACATTTCATAAAATAAAGTTTATCAACACAAAGGTTGGTGAGCAATTCATAAGTTTGAAAAATAGATATATAGTATGAAAAGCCACAAAACTAGTATACAAAACCATAAATAATAGCTATAAACTTGGATAAATAGTTATCGCTAACAAGTTAGCGACACCCAACTATAAAGGGTTTCCAAATAGTTTAGGATTTTATAGTTATCGTTAATTGCATTACGTTAACGACACCTTGCCATGAGGGGTTGCCAAATGGTCTAGGATTTATAGTTCCACCATCCAAAAGCGATAAACACATAGGCGAATAAGCATAGAACACCAAATCTAGCAATTATTCAAGTAAAGTATAAAACAACGTTTGTGGTTTAAGACCCAAGTATAAAACATTTAGTTTAGATAAGATGAAATGTCACCCCCAAAATAAAAGATAGAAAACGGGGTATGAAGTTACTCACGTTCAAGTATAAAACTTGATCGGTAAAACATGAATAACCAGATGGATGAAGTTTAACGAGCAAGGCCTAAATGACAATAAAATCATGGATTTAGAATGGTTGTCTTGAAGATCTTTAAATAAAATAATTGTTGCAAAAAGTAAACAATTAAAGTTCAAGGTTTAAAATGTAACTATTTAAGAATTTATAATAACAATCCTTTAAAAATGTAAGTTTGCTCGAAACCGGGTTAAAGTATCTAACCTTAATATTTACTTAACCAATGTTAAGTAATAAGGTGGGAAAAATGCTAAAATGCAAGTTCCTTTGGGAAAAAAATACTAAAACGGGTCTTTAATGAGTGTTCGGGTTGTCGGTTCGGGTCTTGACAAATGGTCAAACCCAAAGTCAACTTTCCAACATATTAATTGTTATGAGATAACTCATTAAAATATACTAACACCTAACCAAGTATGTAGATCTATTGTTTAGAACTAACAACGCACGTTAAGCGAGTGTTCGGTTTTGTCGGTCCAAACTATGTGATGAGATCAAGTTGGATCCAACAATTCCAAGTACTTAAGAAAATAAATAAAATCAGTTTGTAAACTATTTTTAAAGAAATATACAAGTCTTGATAGCTAAAAACACACTTGTATGTCTTAAGCGAGTAAAAGTCGGTATAGTTCGGTTTGGTTTGGTTCGGTCTCCATCTCACAAATAGTTCATAGATGTTTTCTACATGCCCAAATATCATAGAACTTGTATATTGGTTTATAAATGAAGAAAACTTAAATTCTACAACTAAAAAGTTAACTACAAGTCTTTTAAGAAAAAGTTTCGGTTTAGTTTGGTTTCCATCTCCCAATGAGTTCATAGATGGATTCCATATGCTTAATATCAAAGAACTTGTAAAAATGATTTTTGAAACTCAAATATAGCAATAAACATGTTTAAACAACTATTTTAACAAAACTAGTAAACAAAAGTTCGGTTTCCGGTTTGGACTAGTTTCGGTTAAACCGAGGTTAGTCTTATACAAACCCACACCATGGAACTTGTAAATAAGATGAACAAACTAAAAAGGGTTAGAAGTTAGTCATAAGTTATATGTATAATAAGTTATGTGTGTGTAAATATATATCAAGAACACGAAGTCCTCCATGAAACCTTGCCTTATGACATTCGAAACTTAACCAACCGGAGTTGGTGAAGTAACAAATAAAGGAAACAAGAGGTGTATATTATATATATGTTGTACCACCATATTCAAGTGTTTGTAATATTAGATGAACAAGTTAAAATGAAATACTATAGTTAGTTGACCTTAAGAAATCAAAATAACAAAATGTTGAAGATTAATACTTGGATTTGAGAGAGATTTGGAGAAGATGAAAACCAAAATGGTGTATGGAGCCTTGCTTTTATAATGGTAAGAGTATGGTTCATACAAATAGGGTAAAGATGCATGTGATGGTTGAAATGGTCAAACAAGTTTTTGGTAAATGGCAATAATAGTCCCCAAAGTTTGGTTTAAGTCATTTTTAAAGAGTTTTAAGGACCAAAAAGAATGTTTTCAAGACCCAAAAAGTGTAAAACAATATTGTAACATAAAATCCATCATTTTGATTATATCATAAGCTTTGGTTTACAAAATGGGTCGGTTTAGATGATAAACGAATACAAACGAGACCCGAAATTGACGAATGTCACAGTGAGGATGGGTGGTTGAAGCCGATCTAAGCGACGGCTAGAGTTAAGTTGGGGCTCACTGTAGAGACGGTGGTGTTACTGGTGGTAGAAGAAGGTGACGGCGGAATATTCTAGGGTTCCGGTGACCCAAAATCTGATCAAGCCGGTTACGTTCCCGGTGGTTGAGGTGAGAGGATCTTATACGTGCTCGTAAATACTTGTTATAGTTTTATTTTAATTTGCCTGTAATTACATGCTATTGTTAGACCAATGTGATGTTTCCTATACAACAATGTTGCAATTGCGACCAATTTTCTTATTAACCAATAATGCATCGGGTTACTTGTTTTTTGTTGATTTTACCGCTTTCATTGATGTGTTAAATGTTGGAGTAGTGATTTTGTGAGTTCTATTTTGTTGATTGTTAGAGTGCCAAATTGACTATTAATGTGATAACTCTTAGATGGTGGTGATTTTATGTCCTAAACTGTGTATGGCTGTAAAATGGGTGTTAGCATTATATAGATGTAACATTAGGTTTCATTCACTTTTGATTTGATTTAGTGTTAATAGTGTTACTTACGAGATTTTAGTATTCACACTTCATTTGAATTGTAGCTGTTGTTACAAATTTATTGAAAAGGGGCTTTCTTTGTTAGACACTTCATGTTTTATGTTTAGTCGAAGACCTATTCTTCTTATTCTTGCATAAATGTATGTTTTTCTGGCTAATTAAGTTGTATTAACAATTAACTTGAAGATTAAAACGTTTGCAGACATGAGAGACATTGAAGAAGCAAAGTTGGACTGAACGGTTAAAGGTAACACAAAAATAATCTTACAAACCATCTTAATCTTACAAACCATCTTAATTTTTCCATATAAAATATCGATTATTTTACACATTATTCAAATTTATGTAAAAACTCAGTTAAATGTAGTTGAATTCCGCGGTTGCGACATCAAATTTATGTACAACGATTGGAACAAAGGGTTTGGTGTATATCTATCCAATGGCGTCACTGATGGAAAATTAAAGCTTTATTTATATTATGTGATCGACAGACAAGTGAAATGGCGAAATCCCGAGGCTTATATACTGCAATGAAGTCATGCAATATGTGTAAGTGTCTAGATCCGGACATCTTATTGTTTGATGATTTATATTTATGCAATTTTACCAAAAAAATATGATCTTGTAGTAAGAGGATTGAGAAGCAACAATACGGTAGCAGTGCTCTCACTCATTATCTGTCAGTAAACGGGCCTGTGGTATTTGTAAGAACTTCTATTTATATTTTAATTTTCGTCACAGCAGTTGAATATTTTATAAAGTTTTTGCTTATTTGTAGTATAGAAAGTTTACAGCCCAACCACGACCAAATTTTGACCTTTTTAACGTTATTTATGACTAAAAGATGGATTCATCTTTAATCATGGAAGGTGCTTTTCTTCTTGCAGCCAAATTTGCATATTGTAATTGAATACATGCTGCAAGTGAATAAGGGCCCTGATGAGGAAGTGTTACTTAAAGGCTGTGAACTTTGGTAACCCATTACTTGGTATGACTTTTGAGATATGGCTAAGTTTCTATCTGGTTTATTCAATTTGATAACGTTTTTAAGTCCAGTTAAGTGCTTACCTATTGCTCTTTGCATCTTTTGTGTTTAGGATTTCATGGAGTTCGGTTCAGGTGAAGGTACATGTGGATTCTCATGCATAGACAAACCAACACGATGTATGTTTTTGAAATCGAAGCTCAAGAGTAAGTTCAAATACATTTACTTTACACTAATAAAGAAATCGAAACGTGTATTTTAATTTGGGATTTGAATTTTGAGATGATTTTAGTACTTTATATTGAGGATTATGACATTGCAATATTTTGGTGTTTGAAAAAAGTGGTACTTTTGATTATATAATATATTTTAATTTTCTTTTATTTAAAATAGTTTTGTTTTATCATGATTTGTTAGGCTTGTTGGCTCGTTTGTTAGGCTTTTGTTTATCTTGACTTTTGGCTTGTTGAAATTAAAGCCCAATATTATTCTGTATAAAATAATAAAATTTGTAGTTTTATAATTATGAATTATGTTCATGTTAAAAATAGTTTTCTTTTTTAATTTTTTACATAGAAAAAATATTTTATGTGAAAGGAAAAAATATTTTCTTGAAGTAAATAAATGTGCCAACTCGATGAGAGCCAGCTACAGCTCAGCATTCGAGCTTGTGTCAATGTAAGCTCCACTAATTGGCTCATTTAAAGAAAAGCCCAAACTTTGATATTTGGCATTATCTCACCTTTATCTTCATTCTCACTAAAAAAAAGTTGGTATTTATGAATGATTGGATGTATCGTATATAACACTTTTAAAAAAATAAGTATTATGGAATTGGTTAATCGGTTAACAAGGGTTATTTGGTTATAACCAGTTGTAGAATTTCCATAACTTAAAATCAAATTGGTAATTTGGTTACGATTTTTGAATAAACCGAGTTACCGAATAAGAATTTGGTTCATTTATTTTTTCAGTTTTGAATTAGTTCATTTTTGGCTTAGTTGGTTTCAAACCGAATAATGAACACATCTAATTGTATGGAATCATATATTTTTGCAAATATTTAGTTTATTAATTAACAAGTTAGCGTAATAAGCAACAAGCAATCTGAGGATTATGGTTTTATTGAGTGTGTAACAGAGCAGCTGCTGAAGGCATCTACAGGCATATAATGGTACTCTGGTGCCCACTGTTGAGTGTCTCTTCTGGCTGAAGTGTGCCTATTTCGATTTGGTTTTGGAAACGCATAAACTATGTTGTGACCCATTCATGCTTTAGGGAGTTGAAAGAGAAGACGCTAATGATTGTTATTTGTTTGTGCAGAGTCAATACCTTTTGTTGAGGGAGGCTGAGTGGTAATACAAAGTTAAGTTTAGTCAGCAACGTTTTACGGTTCATATCATGGTACTACATTGTGAGGCTCACAATTGTAATTTGTTTCGGTTCATATAATAATAATAATAATAATAATATTAATAATAATAATAGTTATATATATAACATGATAAAATTATCTAAATGATAAGCGGGCCAGATTCAAACTTTTGTAAGCTTAACGAGCTTATGGTCTAAAATGATTTTATAAACTCTGCAATTTGTTTCGGTTCCTAATTTTAATGCATCAACTATATATATGGGATGTATTTTCTTGTGTTTTCATATAATAAAGGGTATTTGTCATTTGACATGTTTATTTGACCCAAACTAGTATAAATGAACCTTGTATTGATACGATATGCAAATATTCGTTAACAGTTTGTGTCACTTATATGTTTTTTTACCCATTTGCCACATCCTGAGTTACCTTGGATCATGTTTTTATCTCAAATGGGTCTAACGGTAACACTAATACATTTACCCATTTACTTACGAGTCGATTTTTGTTGTGAATCTCGAAAGATTTAAACAATAAAACTCGACTGGCCCACCCGAACGATTGTTTCTTTCATTTGCATTAGGTTGTTCTTCATTTGATTGTTTTCTGTACCCGCATTTTTTTAGATGATTACAACTGAATGAAGTTTTCCCTTTTTAAATATTTCATTTGAAAGTTACTTTGACAAGAAAAATGGTTAAGAAACACTTTAAACTTTCTTCAAACCTGTATGTTTTTCTTACATTTTATAGAGGTAGGGTACCAAAAAGACCCAAATACTTTTAAGGACTACCCGCGGGTCACTCAGGAGTCCCTCATAAGACACCCGCGGGGCATACAAGTCATTCGGATAATCATTTGAGGAAGAAACACTTCCATAGCACATGCGGAAGCATCATAGCACCCTCAAAAGTCATCCGCAAGAAGGAATACCCTTCCGCGTAAATGACCTCGAGGTAATGCTCCGGGACAGCTGTCAATAACTAATTACCTTCTAGAAGATTTACCGAGATGCTTTCTTGGGCAATACATGATCCGTCGGCCAATCAGCCAATAACACCTGGCAAGGTCACTATAACCGTGCACATGGCCAATATTCTCCCATTAACCAATGATAAAGAGACACGTGTCCAGGTTGTTATACATGCACATGCAACGTATAAACTGAACCAATCACATAAGGACACGCGTCCAGACGGTTATGCAGGTATCTTCTTAAGGGACAGCTGGCCCAACCACCTTCCCACACCCTTCGGCTATAAATACCCTCTCAATCATCATGAGGTATTCATTCACTCCCACAGTACTCTCTCAATTTACTTAAGTACTTATCTCCTACAGAACAGTACTTATTCTCACGCCGGAGGGTGGTTACGGGAAGACCCCCCCCCTTTTGTTCTTCCTGTAACGAGCTCACGGTGTCTGTTTTGCAGGTGTTCGTCACTGGACTTTAGGCAATTGGGTTCATATCGTTTGGCAGTTAACCGTATCCTACCCTGTTGACTCATTGGATGTAGGACCCATACTTGAGGAGTAGATCCGTGTTTCTTCATTGGCGCCATCCGTGTTTTTTGTTAGAACAACAATTTTTTGTTTTCGAAGTTACGATATGAATCAAATTCCTAAAGGCCGACGGGAACCTCAGAACAAACCCCACGTGTTACCAACATACAAACACGTGAAAGAGCAACGTTATTGTTCTCTCAGAATCTTACACCTGATGAGCAAGATGATGTAGCGACACCCGGAGGTTTTACTTTGGGTGGTTCATCAACTCGAAAGCATTTTACCCCACTGGCAGACGCTGCTCCAGTGGGTACAAGAAATGTAGTAACACCAGCTGGTACCCCTCCTAATGATCTATGAGGACTCACTGCCCAGAGAGGTTCCAATTTGGGAGATCTTGGGCGAGTTATGAGAAATAATCTCCGGACTCACCTAGAATTGGACCTCGTGGAAAATTCAGGTGACTCAGCCCCGGCAAAAACTCATACAGCAAGCCATAGATCTGAAGAACTTTTGTCTCCAAATGAGTGGTACCGTATCCAACAAGAGATTCTGGCCACTGAATATGGACGAAGGGTACGGAATGAACGATTTCATGTCCGTATCCTGAGCTATGACGACCCTCCTAGAAGATCTGTTTTTCCTCCGATAAGAGGAAGTCATATTCACTACAGTCACCAAGAAGAACAAAACCAGAAAGAAATTCCAAGGTTACGTCCTCGTTCCCAGCGTAAATATGAGAGTACCGTCTTACGTAGAAGAACTAGACGGACACGACTCGACATATCATCCGGGAGGTAGTTATTACGGCGGGGACAATCGTTTTCTTCCATTTGGAGAGGCTAGTTACCCGCGATCGGCTATTCGCCACGCAAAATATTATAGCAACACGAAACACGATTTCTCCAAACCATATCGTCAGGGATCATTTGCAGAAAAATCAAAGTTTATTCCGGCCATCGCGACAGCTTCGTTCCCGATAAACGCAAAAATACCAACATCCGTTGGGACATATAACGGGATGACGGACCCCAGTGATCACTTGCTGAGGTACGAAGCGGTTGGAGGAGTCAGTGGTTGGACTCTTCCATACTGGTGTCATATGTTCGGATTGACATTTACTGGAGCTGCACGAGAATGGTTTGAAAATTTTCCTTGCGGACACATTAAGAGTTGGAAAGACTTCGTAGCAAAGTTTTCCCAACACTTTAGTCAACAAAAGAAGCACACTCGTGACCCGTCTGAAATACTTGATGTAGTAAGGCGAAATAATGAATCCATTGAGGATTTCATTACCCGTTTCAATAATGAGAGCCTCAATATTGGAGGGGTCAGCGAAGACATGCTGAGGGTAGCATTCCGAAAGAATGTAAATAGTGACGCTCTGATTCGTACTCTAACCCGAAGAGACGGAATGCCCAAATCTTGGGACGAAATCATAACATCAGCTAAGTTATTTGCAAGAACTGAGAAAACCATGGGATCCGGCAGTCAAAAACAGGTGCCAAAAGTCGAATTCCAAACCCCAAGACCAAATCGACAAGCCAAAGGGCCAATTTGGTCAAGACTGCAACCAAGTACAGACGCACCAAAGCAATTTGATGCGAGATCATTGATTAGCAACAAGAACAAACGTAACTTTCCCGCACGTCCTTTCAATAACAGTTGGACTCAGTTGTCAAAATCTCCATCAGAAATCCTCACGAATGAGAATCTAACTTTCCGCAAATCACAACCAATACCGAGGAAGTCATTCCTCGATAAAAACAAACATTGCTCATATCATGAGAACATTGGACACAACACGAACGAATGTGTAGCCTTAAGAAACGAAATCGAGGCGGTAGTAAAAAATGGAAAGTTGGAACACTTGGTCAAAGGCGGAAAGGCAGGGGATGGCAAACCTCCCGCAAAGGATAACCAAGGTCCGGCCAAAAGGCAGATAAAAGATCTGAACGTTCATATGATCCACGGAGGACAACAGGTTAGTGGTAAGAGGAAAGAGTTTGAGGACGCGGAATGGAAAACTGAACAAGTCATTTTTTCGCGTATCAAAGGGGGACCGTGCAATAAGAACCCCTTAATAATCACGGCCTTGTTCGGACACTATCGGTCACAGTATGTGTTCTTTGAAACCGGTAGTACGTCCGACATTATGTACGAACAGTGCTTTGAGCAACTTGAGGAAGACGACAAAGAACGATTACGACCTATTCACGCACCCGTCTCTGGGTTTGGTGGAGAAATAATGCACCCGCGGGGTGTCATTACTTTCCCGGTTACACTTAGTGACAGAGTTCACTCAAGAACCGAGGAGGTTGAATTCTTAGTTTTACCGGCAACATCCAAACATGATATTATCCTTGGGCGAGAGGCAATTGTTGATTTCAATGCTCATCCGTCCACAGCTCACTGAGCAGTAGGGGTCCCGACTCGTACTAGCGTAGCAATAATCAATGTTAACCGACATTGCTTCACAACTAAAAGTTCAAGGCCGAACAAAGTTTCCAAACAAAGCCAAAAGACTGAACCGGAGAAATGGGTTCTTAACAAGAAATTCCCTGATCAAACCATAGTAATTGGTCAGACCATTTCTGAAATCGTCCGAACCTTTTTTAAGCAATTATTGACGAAGAATATTGATATTTTCTCATGGCAGCCCGCGGACATGACTGGTGTCCCGCGGAACATTGCAGAACACAAGTTAAAGGTGAATCAACTAATTACCCCAATTATGCAAAAGAAACAGGAAATGTCCTGAGCAAACAAAAGCCATGAATGAGCAGGTGCAAGATCTCCTACACGCTGGAATCATCCTAGAGATCAAGTACCAAACATGGGTAGCCAACCCAGTGATGGTTCCAAAATGTAATGGAACATGGAGGATGTGTATAGATTATAAAGATCTGAACAAGGCATGTCCGAAAGATTGTTATCCACTTCTGGAAATTGACTTAAAGGTAGATGCTGTGGCCCCATTCAAATTCAAGTGCTTTCTCGACGCCTACAAAGGGTATCACTAGATCCATATGGCGCCAGGTGACGAGGATAAAACAGCATTCCGCACTGACCAGGGCACATTCTGCTACAGAATGATGCCTTTGGGTTAAAGAATGCGGGAGCCACGTATCAAAGGCTGATGGATCAAGCCTTCAAAAGTCAGATAAGTTGAAACCTTGAAGTTTACATGGACGATTTAGTGATCAAAAGCATCGAAGAAGATCAAATGCTGAGGGACGTAGAGGAAACTTTCGAAACACTAAGAAGTATCAACATGAAACTCAACCCAGCAAAGTGTTCCTTCGGGATGGAGGAAGGGAAGTTCCTTGGGGTAATTGTTACAGGCACAAGCTTCAAGGCTAACCCGGACAAGATACAAGCAGTAGCCAGCATGCCATCCCCCGCATCCCTCAAAGAAGTCCAAACACTTAACGAGAGATTAGTTGCATTAAATAGGTTTCTGGCAAACCACGCTGCTAAATCTTATCCGTTCATTTCAAATCTGAGAATGTGCCTCAAAAAGGCATAATTCAGATGAACCCTGGAAGCCGAGCAAGCATTCCAAAGGGTCAAGAAGTGTTTAATGGAATTACCCACATTAACTGCTCCACACGTGGGTGAACCATTAACACTATATTTGTCGGCATCCGACATTGCCGTGGGGGCTGTCCTATTGACGGATAGAAAAAGTGTCCAAACTCCAATTTATTACGTCAGTAGAAAATTATCGGACCCGGAAACAAGATATTCGATGTTGGAAAAGCTGGTTTTGGCGGCCAGACAACTCCGCAGATATTTCCAGGGTCATCCCATCAATGTGTTAACCGGGTACAAACTCAAGAACGTGTTGAGTAAGCCTGAATTGTTCGGTTGACTAGCAAATTGGGCCATAGAATTGGGGGAACACTCAATCGAGTATAAACCAAGACCGGCAATCAAAGGACAAGTGTTGGCGGACTTCGTCACAGAAGTCCCGCAGCATAAAGAACAAGAGTGTCTAACCGAACAACAACCTCAAGCACCTCCGGAACAAGGACAAGTTTGGTCATTGTTTACGGATGGAGCTTGCAGTGAAGGATCAGGTGCAGGCTTAAGGCTAGTCAACCCTGAGGGGCATGAATTTACATACGCCATCAAGTTGGACTTCAAAAGTACCAACAACGAGGCGGAGTATAAAGCCTTCTTGGCAGGCCTGCGGATAGCGAAAACGCTTGGGGTGAGACACTTAGAAGCACAGGTGGATTCTATGCTAATTGCGGGACTAATAAATGGAACATATGAAGCCAAAAACGATGTCACGGCTTCTTATTTGTCTCAAGCGAGGGTCTTTATTCGTCAATTTACCTCCTTCAACGTTATTCACATTAAAAGGAGTGAGAACAAATCGGCGGACGCTCTTAGCAAGTTAGCTTCAACAAATTTTGAGCATTTTGCCAAAGATATTCGTGTCGAAGTCTTAGACCATCCATCCGTTCCCCAGAATAAAGTCTTGGTAATTCAAACTGGCGTCGAATCATGGATGACGTCAATTAAAGCTTACTTATCTTCCGGAGCACTTCCAGCTGGGAAAGCTGAATCTCGGAAAATCAAACACAAAGCTTTGAATTACCAGATGATTAATGGCATCTTGTACCAGAGATCATTTCTTGGTCCGCTATTACGTTGTGTGGACGCGGAAGACGCAAATTACCTCATCCGGGAAATTCATGAAGGTATTTGTGGATTTCATGTGGGTCCAAGAATGACAGTTGCAAAAATCATGAACACATGATATTACTGGCCTGGTATGCATTCAGACGCTGTGCAAGAAATCAGAAAGTGCGATTCTTGCCAGCGTCATGCCCCAAATACCTTACGACCAAAGAACGAACTGATTCCGGTAACATCTGCCTGGTCGTTCCAGAAGTGGGCTATTGACATTATGGGACCTTTCCCAGAAGCTCCAGGACGAGTCGAAATCTTGATAGTGGCCATTGATTACTTTACCAAGTGGGTAGAAGCCAAACCAGTTGCCTCGATAACGGCATTAACCGTAAAAAAATTCCTTTGGTAATTCATTATTTGCCGGTTTGGCCTACCACAAAAACTGGTAAGTGATAATGGGACCCAATTTGCTGATAGAGGGTTACAGGATTGGTTGAAAGAACTTCAAGTCACTCAATTCTTCACATCTGTAGCACACCCGCAAGCAAACGGTCAGGTCGAACGGACCAACCGAACAATCAAAAAAGGGATTAAAGCGAGGTTAGGTACTAAACGAACAGGTTGGGTTGATGAATTGCCCCATGTACTCTGGGCATTCCGCACCCAAAATAACTCTAGCAATCTGGAAACACCGTTTAGCCTAACCTATGGTACAGAAGCTATGATCCCAGCAGAGATCGGGATTCCATCCGCGAGGGTTCTGTTGATTAATGATAAAAATCATGAACTTCGGATGAATCTCGATTTTCTTGAGGAAAGAAGAGAATTAGCATTGATCCGCGAACACAATTATAAACGACAGCTTCAGAAATATTATAATTCGCGGGTTCAAGAATGCAAATTCGATGCGGGAGACTTTGTCTTCCGCAACAACGAGGCATCCGGACAGGACCCTCGGGGCAAGTTAGCCCTAACTTGGGAAGGACCTTACAGAATCAAACAAGTATTAACCAAAGGTGCCTACAAGTTGGAGAAATTAGACGGGACTGAGATTCCTCGGACGTGGAATGCAGCACAACTAAAGAAATGCTACATGTAGTGCTCCTAGTTGTCTTTTATTTTCGGCCTGCGCGCCGACATATTACAGTAATTGTGTAATTCCTTTTTCTAAAAAGGCTTATGCCAACGAATGAAAAATATTGAGTTAGTTCCACTTCATTCCGATAAGCTGTAATCTTTTATTGACAAAAATGAAGTTCCGGATAGACACTTATATTATAGAACATAAAACAAAGTGCGCCGGAAGAAAAGCAAGACTTCTTATTATTACTCAAAAGAGATTACAAAAGGGAAGAAAAATTTACAAGAAAAACATATGTATCTACGGGACGACGCTTTCGTCTCCCGCGGCACTATCAGTTTCTTCTTCTTCTCCTTCTTCAAGATCCAGCAACTCCTTTAGTCGCTCGATGGCATCATCCTTATCTGCGAGTTATGATATATGGTCAGAAAGGGAAAATTTCAGAGTATCAAACTCCTTGGTTTTCTCGATAAGGATAGAGGCAGTATCCTTGCTAGCTAACACATGCTCCTCCATAATCCGGCCCGCAGAGCCAAATTAATATCCTTCTTCAAAGCCCATTTGTCGGCCTGCTTGCTCGGAAGCACGGAGGAGTATAGCAACACAATTCCCAAGATCATCACTGTTCTGAATGTCAGCAATAACCTGTTAAGAACAACAAACAGATGTAAGCTCATACACATCTGAACTGATTAAGTCAAACAGACTTCGTACCTTGGGAATAGCTGTTGACAGAAGCCACTTCTTATCCGCCAGAGCCCGGATAAGATCCATTTTGTGCTTAGCACACCCCATAGCTTGGTCTCGGCTCTTAGCATTAAGAGCAGACAAGCGCTTGTCTTTAGCTGCGGAGTCAGCCTGAAGGTTCTTTATCAGCTCAGCTTGGTCATCCAGCTGTTTTTGGATAACAACCCTAGCTTCCTCAGCAGCAAGTTGATCGGCTTTCGCCACCTCCATAGCCCAATGGCTATCCCGGGCATCTGTCAACGCTTTAAGAGCTTCTTTCTTGGCGTCCAACAGTTTATGTTCAGTCTCTTCCAGTTCGTCATTCATAGCTAACCAATCCCGGCGAAGTTCCTGGTTGGTAGACACAGCATTCGCCACATGATAAGAGTTGGAGTCGAACAGGTCTTTGCGGACGCGGCGACGCTGTCGTTCCTTCTCTGTGGGAGGAAGACTCTCGTCGAGATATTCCTGACAAACGTCCGCATCATTCAGTACCGAGTTCCGCCGTAACGTCCATCGGGGATGTTGCGGAGCAGTATCGTCACCCACTTGAGAAGAGGAAGTTTGCCCTCTATGTTTAAACACATTAACCCCACCCGGATATTGGAAGTCATGCTCATAGTGGGGTGGAGATGTGTGGAGTTGATCAGCCCCACCAACCTCTTTTTCCCTAGTAGGAGAAGAATCCGACAAATTGATCGGTGAGGTTGGTGGAGTTTGGAGTTTGGAAGCAACAGAATCCTTGAAACCTGAAAGTTTCCAGAGCAAAAACATCTTGAGGTGTATATAAAAAAAAGAATAGATAAACGGAAGAACAATCGTAAAAGGCCAAGCCTTACCTTTGGAAACGTCTCGAGCAAACAACTCCCGAAGACGAGCACCCAAGTCAAGGACTTTGGTTTTCTCCTTCTTCTTTTTCTTCTTCTTAGGAGCAGCATCGGAAGGTTGTTCTTTTCGCTTGCCAGTGGCCTTTAAAGTGCCCGCATCCACATCCTAAGGTTCACCCTTAACGGTTCGAGGACCACCCTCCCCACATGTTGACGGGTCGGTGGTGGTCTTCGAATCCTGCTTGCGGGTCAAACCTACAGTCGAAGGTGAAAAGTTAGTAGCACCAATTGATAACCCCCCTTCACAGAGTGATGACTCTTCGTTGGAAGAAAAAAGAACTATCACTCCGCTTGAGGTAACAGCGGTTACAGGGCGGGGTTGAAAAATACCTTCGCATTTTTTGACAAACTCCTCACCTTTGGCGTACATCGCCTCGGAAACAATGGGCTACGGAGTAAGAGTAGCGGAAAAAAGAAAGTTATTCTCCGTGCGATCCAAGAACGGAACATCATGTGGTGCAATGGGGCGGCGTACCATCATGCCACCCATCGTATCCACAAGAGTGGAGAGGATTGTATCTTCACCTGCAATCAGAGAGTGTTAAAAACAAATAAACTAAGAACCTGAAATGTTACAAGGAAAAAATTACTTCCATCGGAATTCTCATAGTACGGTTCCAAGGTAGGGAATGGCCACAAACGGCTCATCTTGGCGTGCACCATCGCCCCCTCATGAATAGGGAGCATGGGCGTCGGAACCTTGGTCAAAGTAAGGTACCAAGCAAGACCTTTGTATTCGGAAACCGGGATCTCCGGTAATTTGTCTTTTGGCTTCCGATGGATCATTGTAAACGGGATAACATCTTCCCGGATACAGAAAATTTTCGATTTCCAACCATGAATGTTGCGAAGCCATTCAAATCCAATAGATCCTTTGCCGGTAGTGGCAAAGTTGTACCAACCTTCACGATAAGTCATCTTGTATAATACGGCAAACATGCCGACGGAAGGATCATAGTTATGTGCTTGACAGCAGAACTCGAAGTGGCGAATCCTGAGCATCCCAAAAGGATAAACTCGGGATAAATGAATCCCATACGCCGTCAAGACCGATCGCACGAACTTGGTTACGGGCAACCGGAAGTTCCCGATGGTGAAATGGTCCAAGTACACAGTCATCTTCCTCCCTGGAGGTGCCGTTGCAATGGCTCTGTTTGACGGACGTTCGGCCTCCCATTCAGAAGGAAAGCTGTACACATTTTTAACGTCCTCGAAGTCTTTCTCTTTAATATCACACCCGACTACAGTAATAGCGGGTGGATTTTTCTTTTGGGCAGCCATTTTATGGAAAAGATATGAAATGGATATAAGAGAAAAGAAGTTCTCTGATCAAAGCAAGAAAGAAAATATGAAAGTGATAAGAATGGGTTAAAGACCTCAAGGCCTATTTATACCCATCGCAATTAATGCGACCGTCAGACTAACAGAAAAAAGAGAAAAATCCGGGCCACAGGATGACTGACACGTCAGGCGGGAGATTCGAAAAAGTACTTACAGGCTGTCGAAACAGGCGTTTTACACGTCCCGTCAGCCACCGTCTAAAAACCTCTCTCCGCCACGTCATCAGTATTATCTACCTAACTTGCATAAATTCAAAATTCTAAGAAAGAAATTCCACAAGAAATAATGTGCACATGAAATTCTTTTCATTAATATCCAAAAATAGTGATCACAAAAAACATGGAAAGAAATTACAAGCCAAGATTATAAATACCAACACCTATCCTATGGGTTAGGGGGCATTGTATCTTCCGAAGCAGTATGACCCACATCTTCCACCTTGTCATCATCAGACTTGTCATCATCGGACTTATCATCATCAGATTCGTCATCAATATATACCGGCAATTGCTTCACACCATCTTCAGATGAAGCAAATTCCGGAAGCATATTTTGTAGTGAGAAGACAAGGTCATCATACTCTTGAACCCGCATATCCAACTCCTGCTTCGCGTCGAGGCCATAGAGCGGGTGGCTCTTAATAGGTTGTCCGGATTGGGCGAATGCCAATCCTTCGTTGAAGCCTTTTACCTGGCCAACGCCTTCAGAAGCAGTCGTCAAGTTCACAAAACAATCAGTAAGCTCTGTACTTCTCTTAACATGACGGATGACCTACAAACAATGTTTGCAATTTCAAAGCTTCCTCGAGCTCTCGGATCTGGGCGTTTTGCTGAGACACTTCTTCCTGTGCCTTCGCCAAATCATCCTTCATCCTTTGAGTTTCAGCCCGGGAAGCTTCGAGGGTGGCATCAGACCTTTCACAGGCCTCTTTCCACCGTTTAGCAGCATTAGCATTCCACTCTTTCTCCTTTTTGAGTGCAGCTTCAGCGTCGGTTTGCTTCCACCTAGTTACACTCGCTGCTTTGCGATGCTCTTCGGCTTTCGCCTTGATGACCTTCAAGGCCTCCGAAGCCGCACCAAGCTTCCCGCCCATAGTTCGCCACTCCCAAAAGATTTCCTGACTACAAGCTAAGCTATTAGTCAAAGAAACAGCTAGATCAGTATGAAGTTCTTGGCGGGAGCGAGTTTGTTGGTACGCTATTTCAGTAGGAGGCATACAATGTTCAACAAAACTCATACAGGTCTTGGGGTTAGAAACCCGAGACCCGTTGACAATGCTTAAGGAGGGACAAAAAAGTCAAAATCTCCTCCTAATTGCACGTTCCCAAAAAATTGAGAACTTGAGGTCCCGAGACGGATATGGGAGGAAGAAGTCTGCTGGGGGGCATTTTGCTAAGAACCTCCCCCAATCTCATGGGCAGACAACCCAAAAAGGAATTCTCCTTCCTCTCCTGACATAAAAGGCAAATAAGTAGAATAAAATTGAGAGGCGGGTTGTAGGGGAGATTCATTAACCCTGAAGCCCTCAGCGGTAACTTCAGGGTTATCATGATGAGAACCAGTGACGTCTCCACCCTGGAAATGATAGTTCAAGGATTCGGTAGTCACTGGTTGGGCGTGGGATCCCTCCACAATCGCTTAGGCAGGAGGAGTAACAGGCCTGTTAGCCTCTTTCTCTGGAAGAGGCGATGATTGCTTTTCAACATTTGGTGTGGGCGTTGACAGCCCGCCAAGAGTACGACCTTTAGCAATAGACGGATCTACATAACAAAATCGAAGTCAGATCTCATCTTCATGTATAACAACAGGTTAACCCATACAAACTCACCAGTCACAGTCCCCAATCGATCCGTAAGGCTGGGCGGTAGTGGTTTCCGCGGACGATGTGTCCGGCTTTTCTTCATCTTCGGCTCCTTCCCGGCGTCCGAAGCACTAGGACCCGCGTCACTCGCCTGCGATACGTGGAAGGACCTCTTCCGATAGTGTTCTGCTAACAGTTGAGAGACAGATGAGACTTCAGTGGCATCATCTGAGCTTTCCTCTTCAAGAATATCAGAGTCGTCACTCGGAACTACGATCAACCCATCAGAGGTCAACATATTAAGAGGCGGAGGGTTTAGAATGTACGCACCTGTTTCAAAGATAGCCTCTGAAACAACTAGTTCGACGCGCAACTTGGTTGGGAAAAGGAAGTGTTCAGCAGTTCTTTCAAGGATAGGCTCATTCTTAGCATCATGAACAGTTTTTCCCACACATCCCTTGCCATCGTCTAAGGCGTCCAACATTGACCCAAAACCTGTAAGTAATAGACAAGCATCAGACAATAAAAACTCAGAAAAAAAGAAAGTAAGAATAAGGTAGTAAAAACCCACTGCCATCCAGCTGGATAAAAATAGGCTCCATAAAAGGAGAAGGTCACAAACGACTCATTCCCGCCCACACAAGGGCTTCTTTCGGAAGCGCTCGCATTGGTGTAGGTGGGGTAGTAATTTTTCGAAACCTGTCGCCCTTCTCATGAGCAGCTGGTGTGATGTTGATAAGAGCGTCATTCGGAGAACGGCGAACCATGGATTCCGGTATCACATCCTCAGAGATCCAGAAATATTTTTTCTTCCAATCCTTGGAGGTCTCTTCGGTGACATTGCCAATAGTCCTATCTGGCAAGCTATGGCAAGTAAACCATCCATTTCGATTCGCCATCTTGTAAAACACAGCGAATCGGTCCAACCGGGGCACTAAGTCATGTACATATGGGGCACTGTATTCTCGATGAATTCCCTTTTTAAACAAAAGAAATCCAACACGGTATTTTTAAATTCAGTACCATTGTCACTTCGAATTCTTCTCACTTTCTGTTTGTACAGTGATTCGATCTTAGTGATTAAATTTTGAACAAGGCCCGGTGTTTGATCCTTTGAGCTCATAAACAAGACCCATGAATATCGTGAATAGTCATCTGTAACTACTAGGCAATACCAGTCTCCAGAAATACTCGAACGATTCACTGGACCGAATAAATCCATATGAAGTCGTTCAAGAGTAGTATCAATGGAATTTAATAACTTTGATGGGTGCGATTTCTTCTTCTGTTTTCCCTTCTTGCAAACAACACAATGATCAGATAACTTAAAATTCTTCAACGAGACGCCCTCAACTAAGTCATTAGCCATGAGATAGTTCATCTTTCGAACATGTATGTGACCCATTCTACGATGCCATAGGATAGAATCTTTCTCGGTTGCTTTAGAGACAAAACATGTTTCGATCGATGTTGATACTTTAGAATTCATATTCAAGACATAAATATAATTTGATCGAGGTGATCGCATGAAAACCATGTCCTCGGGAATCACATAACCCGGTTTTAAAATCAGACACTCTTTATCTGTAAATACTGTAGTGTATTGCTTATCACTGATTTGCGACACACTTATAAATTATGATCCACTTTATCACAATAATTAACTTTCTCAAAAGTAATCTTCCTATTCGAAACATCAACTTCTTGTGTAATCATACCCCCAGAGTTCCCAGCAAACGCCACATAACCTCCTTGAATATTTCTCACATTTGTTAACAGGTTGAGATTTCCGGTAATATGACGAGAACATCCACTATCCATAATCCAGTTTTCACCAGATATGGTCTTGGATGTACCCTACACACAAAAGAAAATGATTAGTTCAAAAAGGCAGCCCAGGCCTCAGTCTTGGGCACCTTTTGGTTTTCTTGAGAAAAATTAACCATAGTTGCATTCAATTGTTGTTCAGCAACTTGAGAATAAGTTACAGGTTTCTTAGACTTCCGTCTTGGATACGCAGCTTGAACTACATTTGAATTAACTTTTTTTCATAACGGTTCAGTTGGAATAAACTTAGGTTTAACGGAACCATGAGTTTCATTCACATGAACAACTTTTCGAGGATGTACATTAGAGAACATAATATGAGTATCATCAGCATACGACACAGGTCGTTTCAGAATCTCCTTTACCAAAGGAATCAGTTTGGAATGATCCTTGATAAAAGGATGAAGATTCTAATAGTTCTTCTGGCCACAGTTTCTTACTATATGACCTTGTTGACCGCAAAGGAAACAACTTCGCATGTCAACATGATGATGTTGAGAATTATTCAGAACATGTGACACAGATGATGAATGATGACTCACATTTTTGGTCATGCTCTTAGAAAAATTATCAGAGAATTCAAATTTCTTTTTCAAGTAAAAATCTAAATTAGAACAGTTTGAGAAACTTTTCAACGTATCTGTCCCAGTTGACTTCACAAATTGAACTTTCTTAGCTTGTTTTAAAACTTGTTTTGCTTTAGTCAATGGATCAGATGGAGCTTATGTTTTCGCTTGAGCATACAAACGTTCAAGTTCACGAATCTTGGAGGTTTCATTGTGAAACACACTCTCAATCAGTTCAGGTTTAATGATACTTATTGGAATGTCTTTCTCAGTGAACATCGTGTCCATCCCCTTTAACTTAAACACAAGAGCAAATAATGGCTTAGATACATTAGGATTTATGAAACGCAACAAATACTCATCAGAAATTTCTGGTTTCTTAGCCTTCATTGGTTTGACATTAACATGAGCATCTTGTTTCACCCTGGTTGTGTGCGAACCGTACACAGCCTCCTCAAATTCATGAGGTTCACAAAGTATGTGATTAGAACTTGGAATGTTCTTATTCTTGTGTATAATTTCAGGTTCGAACACATCCTTAATGATAACTTTGTCAACATTTTCAACAAAGACTTTGTTACTTTGAACATGAGATTTTTGAGGAGCAAATTGGGTTTTAACAGTTTCAGATTTACTGAGTTTAGGATTTTCTAAAATCACAGGTTCTTTCACAATTATCTCTTCTTCCTTTTTAACAAAAGGATTAATTTTATAATCATTGTGAAACGGTGGAGGAATTTCAATAAAACCTATACCTTTCTTTGTTACCTTTTGTTTTCCAGAAACTTTAACAATTTTATTTAACAGAAAAGAAGAATTTCGAAATTTACCCAATTTGTTCTTCAACTCAAGAACCTCATTCTCAAGTTCGGTTATTTTTGAACGATGTCTCAAGATTTCTTGAAACTTTTGATCATTAATAGTCATCTTCACAGATAACTCAGCTTTGAGATCATGATTACTTGCCGACAATGCTTCAATCTTTTCACGAGATCTCATTTGAGATTCAAGAGATTGTCGATAAGTATCTTTTAGCGAAGCAATTTCTCTGACTAAATTATCATTGTGATTTTTTAAAGATTCTAACTTAGGTTTGTTAGATTTACATTCAACACAAGTTATTTTAACCAATGATGTAGCAGAAATAGAATGACTAACCTCATTGATCTTAGCCATGCATGCAAAGACAGTTGTAGGCTTGTCACAAGAGTCATCAGAACCATATCTAGAACATAGAAGACACCTCACTTCCACAAGCATCATGAAAATCTTGAGTCAGCCCAAGCAAAGCCAAATTAGCTTGATTATCATTACACAGTAGTCGTTGTTACCAATCATTTCCATCAGCTAACATTGCTTGTGACCCAGAACTTGATGGTTTCTTCTCAGCATCATTACCTCGTGGTGTTGAAGAATTTTGATTTTGACCACGAGGACCAGTATACTCCTTTTTCGGTTTGTCACATTCTTTTGCAAAATGCCCGAATTCTTGACAGTTGTAACATTTCATCTTTAACTTGTCAAATCCCAATTTCTTGTTTGAGGCAAGAAGATCTTTTCCGGTTCTTTGCATGAATCTCTTCACCTTACAAACAATCATTGCCATGTTCCACTTTAAATCCATGATTTCTAAGTCATCTGGATCAATCTGATCATAGTCTTCATCAGTCAGATCACAAGTAGCAATCTTGCTACTCACCAAATTTTCATAAGACGTCATGAAAGCTGATAGAAAAGCAAAATTGTGTTCAGCTTCTTTCATGTTGACATTCGGAGGTGAAACATACTGACTTGCAGTGGATGAACTTCCTGAACCAGCAAAAACATTTGGTGATCCATAGTTACCAGCAGTATAAAAACATGCTCTAGGATCACTATAGATGGTTGTTTCATTTTCTCTTGCATTCTGGGTAAGAAATGCGATAGTCGGTGAAATGGTTGAACTTAGAGGCATGCTTCCACCATAGAAAGCAGGATCTTGACTTTCCTTGGATGATTTTTGAAACTTGAGGTGATATCCACGAGCTTCAATCTTTTGTAAAAACTCACTTGCAGACAAGTCTTCATTGAAATAACTGTTTTCTTTTAATACCATTAGGAAAGTAGAGTACGAACTTGGTAGTGCACTCTTAATAGTATCAATCTTATCAACCTCAGAAATTTCCAATTTCATTTTATCCATCTCTGCAATCAAGTGATTAAATCTTGTCGTCATTTCTTCAACCGTCTCACCTTTGAGTAAGTTAAAGTTTCATAATTGAAACTTAAGCATAACCTTTTTGCTTTCAGCAGTGTTTCGCATACTTCTAATTCGGATATGTTGAAACATATAGGCACAGATTTTTATACTACCCATTTGGTGAAAGATATTCTCAGGTAAAGCCATAGTTAGAGTAGAATAGGCTTTTGTCTCTATCTCTAATGCTTTCTTCTCTTCTTGTGAGTATTGTGAGATAGCTTTAGGTCTGAATCCTATAGTCTCATCCCCAATCATAGGAACGGTATAAACTTCATCTAAACAATATGAGCAGTCAGGATGAACTGATCCTAGATGAGCACGAAACCAAGGTTCCCACTTGGTAAATTCACTAAACTTCATCAACCTTGGACATTTCGAATGTGACCCTATCTCGGTATCAAGTTGCAACATTTGTTGCATTAGCATATTATGTGATGCTAGTGCATACATACCAGCCATTTTTGACAAGTTTCAAAAACTTAAGGGTTAAATGTAACAAAATGTGAACAATTGTAGCGAACTTTGAACAGTAAATTAACGAATCAAATCTTAACGAAGTTAAGATTGATCAGGAAGTGAATCAGAATTGAAATTAACGAATTTATTAGCGAATCAAATGGTCAACGAACTAGTCCAACTAACGAATTGACTAAACGAATCACTAAGGACAAGCTTGGCGAATTAGAAAATTTTCTATAACGAATTACTAAGATAAACTTAGCGAATAAGATGACGAACCAGCTACAGTTGATAGCGAATCAACCTATAGCGGATCAGGTTGTTACAACCATTTGTAACAAACTCTGACACCGAATACCATGTGGCAAAGGTTGTTATAACACAATTTCCAAGGTAGACACGTGTCACACGAATCAGTTGACACGAATCAAATGATGAAAGGAACTGGTTGACGAAACACAAGGAATTTATAAAGAATTAACTAGATCTGTTAACGAATCATCGTGAATAAGATGACGAATCAACGTAAATATGATAACGAAAAATAATCATATTCAAATCTTCAAAGAAGATTTCCAGGTTTTATGGGAAAGATGAACACCAAACCCAGAAACTCAGATTCGTAATACTATCTCAATTCTTAACCGAATTGCACATGTAAATTACCAAACTACTCGCACATCAATCACGAATCCAAATCAACAATTCTCGTAATCAATTATCGCTTACCCCGATTCTAATTTGCATCAAAACAAACCCCTGTTTCGGCCACACACCAGATCCAATACCAATTCAATCCAAAACCAAATCAATATTCAATTCCTATTATCCGAACCTACCAATACCTTAAACAACCTCAAATTCAATCCAATCATTCCATATTTCAACCAATTAACCTCAGTTTGATCCAAATTTAATCAAACAGAACCTTAACACTACGTAATACCAATTAACACTCTAATAACCCATACTAACAATCAAATCAAGCGTAATTGAGCACCGAAATCTCTGATACCACTTGTTTGTTCCTCTGAATTAACACTTAACAGTTAACAGATCTCAGATCTGATGTATACGATTAATTCTAAACTCGGATCTAGCTCATTATCACGACTGATTATATGTTGTATGTGTATATATTATCAGTATTATATATATAAAGTTAATATTATAAGTATGAAGATTGAGAGAGAAACCGGACAAGGATTCGTTAATTAAATCTCAAAACTTAACTTAATTGTGAACCGTGTTCCATATAAATAGAAGATGGACCTAGTTCGTTAACATCCCCTAACGAACTAGAGTCCACTTCGTTACATACATTAAACGAAATAAACTTTAACGAATCACCCCTTGATTCGTTAAACATCCTTAACGAATCAGGAGGGACTTAACTTAGATCTAGTTTGGTAAACATCCTTAGCGAACTAGACTCATACATTAGTGAACTATAAGGTAAATTAATTGTTTATTACATTAAACAAAACGATAAATACATTGGCGATAAATACAAAGACTCAAGACGCAAAACCGTGCACTAACAGGCGCTGTTTTCGGTCTCATCTTCACATGCCCAAACCATCTCAATCTCCCTTCCTTTATTTTATCTTATATGTTAACTATTTATAAGCATTCCCTAAAGACCTTATTTCTAATCCTATCTAATCTATTGTGTCCGCACATCTACCTCAACATCCTCATATCTGCTACCTCCATCTTGTGCGCCTGTGTCTTCTTGATGGCTCAACAGTATGTTCCATACAACATTGCAGGTCTAACTGCGACTCCATAAAATTAGGGCTCTGATCAAAGTGTTGCTTTTTATATATGTTGATATGAATTACCATTAGATTTGGTTAATAGTCATGCTTGCATTATGTAAAAACCATAAACATTGTATTATGTAAAAGTGGATTTATATATGGTGAAAAAGCAACAATACTTTCTCTTTTGTAGGCTATGTAGCGAAAAATGTAATGGTATTTAAAATGAACAAATGGTAGTGTATGCGGTTTAATCTGACTCGCTTTGACCATTGACAAATGGCTTTTTATATAAGCTATTTCTTTTGGATCCCGCCGCACCGTGCGGGTATCCAACTAAACGAATAGTTGGTGAGTTCACACAAGTTTTGATATAAATATATAAAAACCATACAATACCACGAGACAAGTGTATTAATCGTGCAAGTAGGGTCCTTTCTAGTTCGTAACAACCAACGTACTCTGATCGAGGATCCCTTTTCCACATATAGCACAACGGTCATTACTACAAAGGGGGTGCGTATGATCATACTTATTGAGAAAACCACGTGAAGATAAGTTTTGAGCAAATAATCAAGTAACACACAAGTCCATGATGTGAATTGTAGTTTGAAATTATGAATAACTAAGCAATTGATTTGATAAGATATATATGCTACTAGCAATTATGTAAAAGCGTTAAAAAGGGGGTGTGAGAAACTCATTTGATAAGATATATATATATATATATATATATGCTACCGGCTAATGTCTTAATCGAGTCGACCGAAAAGGTTCAGTTTAACGAGCGACCCTAGATAAATAAAGAACTAATATCAAAATGCGCTTGAGAAAAAAATAAGGAAATTAAGAAAATAGGGTCGTCAAGTTCGGTTTATAGTTCTTTAGAAAACTAATTTTTATTTTATTTATAAGTCAAAAGAAAAGAAATTAGTTACTTGATTTTTATTAAATTTATTTTAGTTTTACTAGAAATATAGTTATAAAATTTAGTAGTTAATTTTTGATGAGTTCGGTTCGTTTCCGAACCGAACATTATTTAAGAAAATAAGTTAAATGAGTGGTTCGTTTTGATCGGACATGAACCCAGTTTTGAGTTGGGTGGATGCCTAACATGTTTGAAATGACAAAATGAAATGATGTATCGAAGGGGTTTAGTTTGGTTTATTAGTTTTGTAAAAAGTTAGGTTTTAACATAAAACTCATATAACCGACATTAGACGAGCTGATAAGCGAAATTGAAACATAACCATGGGTTTCAAGGTTTTAGGGTGACAACATGATGATAATACTTGGTATGTTGTACAAAAATAATAACTTTACCCGAGGATGGACAAACAAGAGAAAGAAGAACTTGATCGGGTTGAGAAGCAAGGACACAATTGAGAGAGTGAAATATTGTGGCAAACAATTTATAGAGACTTAGAGGGGTTTATATAGGAGGAAATTTCATTAATAACAAGGTTGAAGGGTGTAATTGCATGAGCTAGTCATGATTCTACTCATAAGCAATGATAATCACCGATATTACTCGGTTTTGACCCAAATGATGCGAAGGAATTCTAATTAACATCTATATATAAGTCTAGGTGCATCCAAGACTCTTAAAAATGAGTCAAAAGGTTGAAAATTGGAGAGGAATAGTTTATGGCGCATTTCGAGCATAAAACTTGATTTTAATGATATTTAACCCTTGCGGTTCCAATTCTAGTATTAATAAATATTAAACAAATAAATATCACAAATAAACACTCAATAAATGCAAGATTTTATTAATAAATTCAGATCCGTTTACAAACGTTTCGGGTAAACAAAAACAAATACAATTCAAATTTGACGAATGTCATAGGATTCCCTACTTTTTAGAATTTCGTCCCGAAATTAAGTAGAAGAATCCGTAACAAATAGATGTAGATACTTGGTCTGCATTTGATCTTCATTCTACCAAGTGAATTCGGCGCCACGTTTTGATTCCCAATGAACCTTTACCAAAGGTAAACGGCTTCGATTGGTTTGCCTATCTTTACAGTCCATGATTTCTATGGGTTTCTCAACAAAGTGTATCGTTTCGTCGATGCGCACCTCATCAGCAGTTATATGGAAAATATTTTTTTGTGTATCTGGTATATGGATCCTGGACTGGGTTTAACATAAACGGGTTTTTTTTGTGTATGCCGTGACAAGATTTAAAACTAATTTGCGCTGCGTTTTTACACATATAAGGGTTATATGAACTTTGATAATCTTGTAAAAACCCAACAATGGCCCTTATATGATTACATTCTTCAAAATGGAATCTAAAGTGTTCGGGTTTCATGGTATTTCTTACCGTATTGGCAAAAAACTTTAGGCATATTGAATGCCCCTTAGTTTTCTAAGATTGTACCATACATGCATGTGGTAAATCTAGAAAAATTAGTCATTTGAATGTCAAAATTTTGTTTGGACAGAATCTGGGTTTTCAGCTATGGCCGAAAACTCTGAGACCCACGTTCTCGGTTGGCTGAGAACTGATGGTTTTAAACCATGGTTCTCGGTTTGACCGAAAGCACGTTCTTGGTTGGACCGAGAACTCATGGTTGAGAACCATGGTTCTCGGTTGACCGGAAACCATAGTTCTCGGTCTTGACTGAGAACTCTAGGTTCTCGGTTGACTAAAGCATTCGGGCCAAAAACTCTAAAGCTTTGGTCTTCTGGCCGAAAACTCTGAGGGTCAAAGGGGAACCCTTCTGGTCAAGGGTTGACCTCTTTGTTTTGGTGTTTATAACCTAGCCATGACCTTGTGAATATTGAAGTACTGAGTTGTGGTTTATTCATTTGGTTGTAATATTCTTTATTCGGGTTTGTAATCTATTTATTTATCTCAAATTGGTTTGTATTAACAAGTAGAGTAGTTGTATTTCCTTTTACTAGAAAAATGTATTAGGATATATTTTGTAAAAGAAGATGCAACTAAAATACCACATTGGTTGGAGCCCAAATGGAAGCCCAAATAAAAGAAATGATCACAACAAGACGTGGACACTTGAAGCATATGGATGCGGAGTCAAGTGGGAGTTCAACATCGCATACCTTGTGTTATGCTCGTCCCTTAGGAGAGACCCTATGACACACTTGTTTTGGTGAACAAGTGTTGTCAACTTAAGGTGGCTATGGTTATGGACTTGTGGTTATTATTTATGCTTGAGTGGTTGATTTATATTTTGTTTTATCATATTTGGATATGGATGTTAACATTTATAATCAACAACTTGCATAAAATTGATTCCTTTGAAATTCTCAAGTAATAAAATTGGTTTTATTAACTGTTAATGATTTCATAATAAAATGGATTTTATTAAAAGGAATTGAGAAAATTGGTTTTCAACAATACCATACATTTGAATACATGCATATGGAAGGCATATAAATAGTTTTCCAATATAGAATTTTGAAAACTTAAATCCCTTTTAAAATAAGTTGAACACCATCCTTTTATACGACACTCGAGTCGCTTGGAAACATGATGTGGGATAAAGGTCACCTAACCACATTTAAGAAAACTTGTGATCTTGAGGTGGATTTACAACACTTGTGGGATAAAGGTCCCCTAACCACTTGTATGTGTAAACTCACACGTGTGTGTAAGTAGGACGACTTGATTTGGAAACCATGTGAATAGGGTCACCGAAGCATGGCGTACGAAGGTGTTGATGGGATTAAACATGCCAACTAAACATATGACGTTTAACCGGATCCCATAAAACTAGAAGTTGCAAAGGGTTGCAATTGTCAAACGTTGACTACCTTGTTAATTTGATTAGTAGGATAAAGGTCACCTAACTACTATTTGAATGAAACGTTGGGTTCTAGATTTTAATCATTAATTGTCTTGGAGACATTAAAGGGTATTAACGATTAAAATTTATTAATGATATCGAAAATACTAAATTGAACTTTGTTAAATTTATAGATGGCCGCAAACAACCCACCGAACGCTATTATCCCACATGTACATAATCTATCCCTGAGATCCATTCTGGATAAGGATCGTCTGAATTATAACAATTTTATGGATTGGTATAACTTGAGAATTTTCTCAAGCAGGAAAAGAAATCATATATTTTGGACGATCATATTCCCTATGAACCTGATGTTAATGACTTGGATGCCTATAATGATCGGTTAAAGTATACTGAGGATTCGGTGCAAGTTTCTTGCCTCATGTTGGGAACAATGATTCCCGAGATCCAAAAGAATTTCGAGAATCATGGGGAATATGACATGATCATCCAGCTTAAGGAAATGTTCCTTACTCAAGCTAGGATGGAAAGTTTCGAAACCCAATCTGTCTCATCTTATGTGCTTAAGATGAATAGCCACATTGATCAGCTTGAACGGCTTAACTGTCCCGTCTCAAAAGTGTTAGCCACATATATGATCCTAAATGGCTTAACTAAAAGGTTTGAGACATTCTTTATGAATTATAACATGAACGGATTGGACAAGAGCATTGGTGAGCTTCACGCAAGATATATATTTCACACGTTATTTTATGTTATTCTAGACCGTACAATAGCCGCAAAACAACATTATTATTATTTACTGTGCACAGCTGCAACAAATTATAAATATATTCTGGAGAGTTGGAATATAAATCAAAGTGGACAGCAGCCGCAAGAAGACTCTCACCACCATTATTTTTTGGAGCTCACTCTCCATTAGAGAGAGAAGGAAAAGAGAAAGAAAGGGTCACATGTTAATTTAAGTAATGACTTTGGGTTCACATCGACTCAACCAATCTTCATTATTATTCGATTGGGTTCTATTATTATGTTTATTATGAACTCCATTATTGAACTTAGTTATTTTGTTTTATTTAACATGATTATTGGCTAAACTCTTTTACTTACCTAGGTTTTGAATAAATATTTGTTGAGTTTTGGATTGCTTGTCGGTTTGTTGGTGACTTGTGTTGGACACATATTATTGTAACCAACTTATTGATGTTTTAAAAGATGAATATGCATGATGCATATTATTAATTTAATTTTGTTCAATCGTTCCATATGTGTGTTTGTGAATGCCTTTCATCTGTAGATACATATTAGGTTACTTACTGTGTGTTCGTAACTAGTTTATGGTTTATAGACGACATAATCCATAGGAACTTTTGTTTGAAGGTTTAGAGAAATTAAGTGTTCTACATATCTTGAGATTGTGAGGTAATAGATAGTTGGGTTGTTTGGGTATACATTAAACGAGAGTGAATTTCCCCTTATTGACTTTTGATTTCTGCTATCCCGAGTTTTTTTTAGCATCTTTAGGTTACTCCTTACGTCCCTTACACCCCCGGATTTATTGTGATTAGCCATACTGAGAGTTGATCTAGTCATTAGAGTACTTTAATATTGTTGGAGAGACTGAGAGGTAATCCAACCAATCGGTTTGCGTCATACGTCCCTTAGCATTTCCTCTTTGGTCACACTCAGAGAATGATCAGGGATCCACTAGGTTTCCTAGCTGTCGTATCTTTAGATCCCAGTTCCATCACACTTCCCATTGCCGATAAGCGTCCAAGATTCACAAATAGGATTTCAAGCCTAGGTAACGCCTTTATCATTATTATTTTCATCAAAGTCTTAGAGTTTTAATTTGTTATTCCTAGTTTAACTAAATTTCATTAATTAGTTTAATTAATTATTAGTTTTTATAATAAAATAAATAAATATCCAAAAAAAATATTTTCTTAATTATTAATCTAATTAGCTTTTAGAACTAGTCTCATTAATTTAATAAGTGTCTCTGGGATTCGATATTCCCGGTCTTCCCATAGTTATACTGCACCTGATAGGTTCACTTGTCTGTTGCTAGTGGTTTGGTTTAGGGTATTCTAGGTTTTTATTACTCGTTGTGCTTGGTCATTATTTGCTAAATTATTATATACCACTTTACGCACATCATGACTTTGACCACAAAATATCAAAGTCAAAATTACGATGAACCAGAAAAATCAAACATGCAAATTTGAATTCTGAAATCATTCATAACACCAGTTTTACAAAATGGTCAATACAAGTCCGTCAAGGTTATGTTCATTAAAGATCTTGAAACCGAATTAAAACACGAAATATTTTTTGGGTAAAAGGGTATACCCTGGTGATTTGTATTACTATCAAAACATAAATACAAGTAGAGGGTTGAGTACCACTTTACCTCATTTATGTGACATACCACAACAAATTTAAAAACAAGCTAAAAAGCAAAACGCGAACATAGAACACAACACCCTAACAACTGTACAAAAACGAAAATAGCTATAACATCAAGCTATTAGGAATCCACAAAAATATCCTCTGATGTAATCATCCAATCTTCCAAAATTCTTTTAACCCGATCAGTTTTCTTTCATTTAGAGCACATGGTCAAAAAGTCAACGGATAAGCAATGACAAAATGGCAAAACAGGTCCTTTATGTTTTCATGGTTTTTCAATAGTCGTCATTTGGAAAACCTAATGACTGAAATCATATTCTGTGTTTTTAAAATGTTTCACGTTATGTCCTTTTCCACTAACCCAGTTAAATTTTTTCGTTAACTTTGATCACATGACCTGCACGTGAAGGTAAATGCGTAATTTCATGGTCCAGCTTATAAGGGTAATTTTGTAAATTAATGTGTTTATTTAATAACTAAAAATCCTACACTCTCTCTCGCCATCTCTTCTCTGCCTCTCAACTGTCTTTCCCAGCCAAAATCACCTCCACCTACCACCACCACTTGCCACCGACACCACCACCACTAGGGTAGTAGGCACGAAAGAAACCTCCTTAGGTGGCTTTTCGATGAAAGCAGAGGGAACCCCTCCCGTTTTCCGATGACAGCGGAGGGAACCCCTCTCGTTTGGCGGCGATTGATGGTGATTTTAGTAGCAGGCGATGGCTGATGTCCAATAAGAGCAGCGACACTGATTCACTCGCAATCACATCTCAGAAACCCTAGATCTACCACAATCTCATTTGCGCACTCGACACTGATTCACTCGCAATAGCCAACCGTCACTTCCACCTTGTTCTCGAGTGGTCTCACGCTTCTGCTCCTGCTAATTTCCGGGTCAAGATCTGACCAATTTATCCCCAATTGAAGCGGAGTATGTCTTTGCACTTGAGTGTTTGGTGTTTGATGATATACGGGTTATTGCTGTTGGAAATGTCTTGTGGGTATTTGTTGATTTTCTTGTTTGGTGGTTATCTTATTCATAAACAGGTAATGGGGTTTAGTTATTCATAATGGCAGTTGTTTGGTTGGTGGATTGGATGGATTGTAATGGAGATGAGGATGTAGTTGGTGGGTTGAAGAAGGAAGAAGGAGAGGAGAGAGAGAGAGAGTGTGTTTTTATTTTACGGTTGGAGGGTGGTAGTGGTCCAACGGCGGGTACGGAGGTGGGTGGTTTGTCGGTGGTGGTGGGAGTTTGGATGGGATGATGATGATGGGTGGTGGTTGGTTGTGGTGGTTGATGGTGGGTTATGAAGATTTGGGGAAGAAGATGGTTAAAAAGAAAAAAAAGCTTTTATTTATTTAAAGTCCAAAATTTTAAGTCAATCACACAAATAGCCCCTGAGGGGGTAAAATGACTAAATTGCCCTCACATGAGGTGCACATGACTGGATTTAACGAGAAAATCTAACCCTCGTTAGTGAAAAGGACCAACCGTGCAAGGTTTTCTGAACATAAATGATCTTTTCTGTCATTAAGTTTGCCAAAGGAAGTCTATTGAAAAACCGTGCAAACGTAAAGGACGTCTTTTGCCATTTTGTCGATAAGCAAGTATACATTCTTTTCTTCATCTTCGCTTGTTTGACTTGGAAAGACAACTGCACCAAATATCCAAAAATTTCTTCCAAAAACTTGAAATATTTCACAAACACAAACTTTCTGTTCACGAGCACACATATTTCCCTTCACGAGCATGCTAGACCATAGTCATGCTTGTGAGTAAGAAGTGTGCTCAAGAGTAAAAAGATATGCAGTGCTTTGTCATGAAGGTTTTCTTTACGAGCACCAAGCATGCTCGTGAGCAGAAAGTGTGCTCGAGTCACAAACTTGAGATTTCCCTTCACGAGCATGTATGATTAGAATATTTTCAAGCAAGAGATATGCTCGAGACAAAGTGTGCTCGAAAAGCATGACTATGGAATAAAATGAAGATGTGCTCAAGAAAATATTATAAGTTGGGGAAAAAATTACGTGCTCGGGGTCAAAATATGTACTCGATGCAACAACACAACTTTTCAAGCATAAACTCATTTGTATCTGCAGCAAAATAACGAAAATACCTAATAAATTGACTGTTCTACCCCTGCAACATCTACTCAGAAGTAGTGCAGCAACAACAGATGCTTTCAGGCCCTTCGTATCAGCAATAAACTACTAAAATACCCTGTTGCAACTATTCAAATAAGATCGATATGTGAACCAATAGTGCAGCAACTGTTTGAGATATGCATCATAATTGCAGCCCTCAATTATTTTTGCAACAACTACAGCTTGTACCTTGTGAAAAACAACTTGTAACAACTGCCAAATTACTGATATGTCCCTTGCGTATTGTTCAGCACCAACTTGTACCTTCCGTTTGTAACAAATCTGATTTCAGCAGCTATAATATCAAGTACCATTGTTTCCCTTAAACGAACACCTCTTGCTTGGGTTCAAATATGCAGTAAAGGTTCAAAAACTAGCAGCAAATTACAACTATACCCCTTCAGATATGCATCAACCGCGCTAACGTTTATGTATTCGTGAAATGTTTCTGATTTCAGCTACTAAGTGTTCGGGTCAACAACAGCAAAATAACTTGTAGCAGCATTAGATTTTGCATTATACCCATGTTGCAACCTTTATAAACTTGCAACAACAGCCCGCACATTTTTCAAAAAACTTATAGCAGCTGAGCGTGTACAAAACTGCCCTCGCATACTGCCCTCTTATGCAGCGACAATTCCATTCGAAATCAAATCAGCAACAGTTGTTGTTCTCGCATATGCATATTAACTGCACACACTCGTATCACTTCTTCTCGTATTCATGAAAGAGCTCGAATATGGGTTAGGAATGACGCGGAAGCGTGAATAATCAGTATTAATGATAGAGCTCAGATCTGGGTTAGGAACGAATTGCACTTGTATTCACTCTTGAATTATATTTGGACGGATAAGATGTATTGGGAGAGAGCGTGATTTGATTAACAATAATCAATAAAATAGGATGAACACATATATGTAATCGAAACACAAACAAGATAGAAATGGTAGTATGATTTAATTAGTCGAATGATTCTCATAAAGATGAACCACCATACATGCATTTATATATACACAAGAAATATCATCCACCCTTGCAGAGCTCATCCCGGGGAGGAGACTTTCTCATATGGATAAAACCTTAGAGCTCAATCAATACACAATACACTCAATCATAGTAGGCAAATGAATAAAAATATCTATTTAAACTAGTCTAGCGTGACTTGCTCTTCAAGCCATCCACCCTTGGTTGAGATCAAAAAATATATTGTTCACCCATATATTAATTTGATGCGTTGGTATAAAATATAAGACCCAACATAGGCATACTAGGAACCAACCCCAACATGTCCTTGAAAACATTAAAAGAATCCATGATAATCTTTACAGAATTCACATCACCTCTAACAACTAAGAACAGATCATCAGCAAAACAAAGTTTTACAATCTTTTGTTTTTCACACTTACTATGAAATTTAAATGAAGAGTCAATTGAAGTAGGTTGTTGTAAAATTGAAGTTAAAACCTCCATAACCAAAGTAAACATATCAGGAGACATAGAATCTCCTTGCTTTAAACCTCGCTGACCCTTCAAACCACATAATTAGAGTACCATTGTACTTGTATTTACCTTATGAATACATTTCGATGATCTATTTAACCTATAAACATAGTTAAGATTTCTAGAAAAAATTGACAAGAGTTTCTCTCTAGTTTTTTTGTGTATCAAGGGTAACAGTAATGAACGAATGAATGTCCATTCGTACATCTTGACACATATCCCAAGGTAACGAACGCCTTATTCGTTATAAAAATTAACAAATAAGCTTTCATATGTTAGAAAATAATGAAAAACCCTTTATTCGTCATTCATTCGTTAAAATAGTTAACGAATAGCCTTCATTCGTCATTAGTTTAATGTATAAGCACTCATGCGTTATTAGTGAGTGGAAGAGAATGTGATGTAACAAAGATTGAAACACATTCGTTATTATTTTTTTTAACGAATGAATGCTCATTCGTTACAATGTAGTTACGAATGGCTCTTTACTTTTAAAGAATAAAAATTTATCATTTTAAACCATTAAATTAACCATCAAAATCAAACTTTGATGTGTGTACCTTAAAAATACTTTAAAATTTTACCCAAAGGTAAAAATTTACATTAAAGGCTCTTACTTTACCCAACTTACCTTAAAATCGGGGGAAAAGTCTTTTTCTTTTCAAAATTTTATTCACTTAGCTCACTAATCGAAAAGACAAAAAAATTGGATCTTTAAGTATTTAAAAACACAAAACAAAATCTAAAAGATTAAACAAAAAGTTGAAATGTAAACTACGAAAACAATACATATTTTTGTGAGTTGAGCAGGGAATCATATTGACCAAGAAATCCATCCATCACAGTTTTATATTTCGGCTTTAGTATGACTGGCGTTAAGTCAGTCATTGGTATTATTATCCACCTAAGCCTTAGAGCAAATATTTCCGAAATTTATGTGATATGATTTAAAGTTCAATTATGGCACAAGATATCAGAAACTATCAGTCTCTAATCTCGATTCAGGCTTAATTTGATTTTTACCATGTCACCCCAACTTTACTTAAACCTTGAAATCAGTTGATCAAAATGCTTTGATTTTCAGTTTTAGAAATCTAGCAAATAATCCCCACTATAAGATATACCTCTGTTATCAAGCAATACTTCGAGTCCTTTTCCCACGGATGAGTATGCACGATTTCATCTGTATATCTTACATACATTGTGTCCCTTGTGGTCTGTTTCTTAATGGTAATAGGACATGAGCAAGGGGATAGCGTATGACTCACAATATGGTTTGGTCAAGTCAGTAGAGAATTTGTACAAATCACAACAATGATCAAGTTTATTGACTTATAGTGGCATATAAGCAGCAAATTCGCCTTTTGAGCATAATAATATTCACCGAAATGAATATCCAGATGAAAACCGCATAAAGAGCCAATGGAGTCCAGAACTTTCGAAGCATCCCATCAATACAAGAATTAAAGCCATAAGACCATACATTTGGTGATCAAACATATTTAATGCTTGAGTATGACAGGCTATTACAATTCTGCCTTCATAAAAAAGATCTAACACCTCTTTCAATTTGGCAATTTTCATGTTTATATCGCATACTTTTCCTTACTTGTTTGTTTAATACCGACCAATGTACTAGTACAATTAAGCACACAGTGTTTTTCGCTTATTTCTTACTGGATATAGAATATAAATAATCAATGTACTATCATTTTCCCTTTTTGCTTCAAAAATTCATTTTGATGAGCAATTTTTTTTAAATCTTTTTGAATTTTTTAAAATATTGGAATGTTTTTGGAACTTATTTATACAAACAGAAGGCGCAATATAATAAAATTCAAATACGTACAAAAAAAATAAAAATAATTACCCGAGCTTAGGAATATCAACAAATGATTTTAAACCATTTAAACAAAGCGAAAATTTAAATCTTGACTTATCAAAAGCGTTTCTTTTGATGATCAGTGTGTACCTTTTCAATGTCAATTAGTTTCTTTTCGTAACAATCACGGATAAAATGGAAACCATTTTGATATGTTTTCTTTTAGAGTGGTACACGGGGTTTTTTGTTATACATAAAAATTAGAGTAGTTAAAAACTTCAAATCATAATCCCGCAAGTGTTGCTGGATCCATGATGTGGTGCATGCGTAGCGTGAAATATGAAGGTGGGATGATTTTTCTTTTGCACATGATCGTGTTTTAAATTTATAAAAATGATTTCTACAAAGAATAAATACACACAAAATAGGCAAGTGTACCTATCGTATTTGTAGAATAGTATTGGTAAGAACCAAGTATCGATCCGTGGACACAAATGTTTCTAAAAATAAATCGTTGTTTTATTTTAATCGGAGGCTTTAATCATTTTGGGGTTAATTTTTGAACTTTTTATAAAATATAAATACCTATATATAATATATAGGTGACCAATATGAGAAATTCTAAACAAGTAGTTCAATTATATGAAGGTTACCATCTAAGATCAAGAATCCACTCCATTTAATCCTTGTTGATAAATTCTTAAACATGTGATGAACTTGCCGTAATAATATATGATAGAATAGCCCCTCATTTCTAAGTGAACGTATTCTATGACATAAAATAAGGTAGCATGCACATTTTAAAGTAAACCCTTTCCTAATGTCATGCTACCACGAGAATGTCAATTTGAGTTGGCGAGTAGTTAAGTAAAGTATAAAGATTAAGATTGACTTCGATTTCTCAAATACCAATCCTAACAACTTCGAGTGGTTGTAGTTAACTCACACAACCTCCCCTTGGTTGATTTAAGTAGGTAATATTTTACACATTTTGTTAACATATGATTTCTTTAACTAGCATGATATCCTTAGCAATCGCGTTAAGGATGCTATTTTCGGATTACCAAAACTTAGAGAAATTGATCATAACTTATATCTCATCATTTGTAAGTAAAATATAAGGATCCATGTTTCGATAAGTTATCAAAGTATTTCTATCTTTCAAGAAAATGAATCGATTATGAATGATTGTCAATATAATCGACAATCACCAACTTTGAATTGTTGAATTAAGATGGTGAAATATTTCTCATCAAAAGATAATTGCAAGATAGCCATGTACTTTACCAAACTAAACCACATGTTTTATATAATCATCAAGTAAAACAAAGCTTCTTCATAGATTTTAGATGGTAAATGGAGTTTAGCTCATAATGAGCATAGTTATGAACATTAGGATGGATGATAATAAAAAAGACATGATTAAACTAGAACAATCTAACCAAATGTGAATAAATCTTCCTTCTTAATGATGATGATGATGACCTCCAAGCCTTCAAACTCTTCACTAGATCTTCAATATGAGTGTTAGTGGGTGTTTTTATAAGTGAAAACCGTATAGAACTCTCTTCAAGGCACACCAAATGAGTGCAGCATGAGCCACTATTTATAGGCAGTCTGGAGTGAGAAGCACAACCCTGTGCCTTTGTGGACACGCCCCCGTGATTTATTATGACATGTGCCAAATTCGTTTTGTCTTTTCTTGTAGATGACCACGGCCCCGTGGGCAAGGGGCACGGCCCCGTGCTTTTGTTCCCAGTTTTTGTCTTTTCTTGTAGATTTTTGTCTTTTCTGGTGTTCAGAAGCATGGGGCGTGTTTCTTGAGGCATGGGGGCATGTTTCTTGATTTTCTTGTGTTTTCTTTCGTTTTTCTTCTTCTTTTCACTTGTTTCTTCGTTTGGGACTTGGTTTCTCCTGAAATTGTGTTTTATTTGATAAGTAGCCTTCTGTGCTATGTTTTTTTGATAGAAATTGCAGTTTTTAGAGATTATTTGATTCTAAAAAGATGTATAATTTTGTGTACATCAACCCATAAAACCTGTGAAAAGCAATTCGAGGCTACCACGTATTCAACTTCAACGGTTGAACTGGAGAGTCTGCTTCTTACACTACCAGGAAACAAGCCAGTTTCCTAAGAATTGTCCACCTTCTTTTTTAGACTCGAAATTGATCTTCCACCTTCCATAGTCAAAATCTGAGAAAGCAGTAAGTTGGAAACTATCGTCCGTGGGATACCATAACCCGATGTCAGGATTACCCCTCGGATAATGGAAAATACACTTCAGAACCGTCATATGAGTTACTTGGGAACTCGCTTGATACCTAGCACAAGCCAAACAGCAAACATTCTATCAAGACGCGATGCAGTTAAATACATTAAAGATCCTATCATCGCTCGGTAGAGGGTCGGATCAACACTATCCTCCAATTCGTCTGGTGACAAATTGTGACTCACGAGAAGAGGAATAGAAGGGGTGTTTCCGGCATTTATCTTGAATCGGCTCAAGACATCGTTCACATATTTCTTCTAATTGATAGAAATCCCATCGTCAGACTGATGAACCCGCAAGCCTAAGAAGAAACTCAAATCTCCCATCGAGCTCATCGCGAATTTGGTTTTCATCGACCTCTCCAAGTCCTTACATAACTTGTCATTTGTTGAGCCAAATATAATGTCACGACATAGATCTGTATAAGGAGAAAATCTTCTTTGGACGTCTTGTAAAAGAGAGTACATTCGACAATCCCTCGTTTGAAGCCACATTAATCAAACTGTCAGCAAGTGTCCTATACCAACTCTTAAAACTTGATGAGACCATATAGAACCTTATTTAATCGATAAACACGCTCAAATAGTTTGGATCTTCAAAATCAGGAGGCTACTTTACATACCCCTTTTCATGAAGTTCCCCGTTAAGAAACATACTCTTAACATCCATCTGATAGACCTTGAAATTCTAAAAGGCAGCATAGGCTAAGACAATACGTATAGCTTCTAGTCTTGCAACCAGAGCATATACTTTAGTGTAATCCACGCCCTCTTGCTTATTTAAACCTTGCACAATCCCCTTTGTTGCGTACAATGACCCGACGATCATATTTCTTGCATTTAAATACCCACTTTGTCTGGATATCCCTTTTAACGCGATCCGACTTATCGACGAGATCCCAAACACCAGCCCCACAATTGCTGCAACCCTTCTTGCATCGCTTCTACCAAAGATAGATCTTGAAGTGCCATAGGGACACTTGCTGGTTCAATCTGAGATAAGAAGCAGGTGTATCTATTGATACTCATGATTCCCGAAGCATGCATATTCGCATATGCACACAATACATTGTCGCCGCATACGTTAGAAACTTGTCGTTGCGTGCGAACACCATCATTCATATCACAATTATATTTTCTTGAGGATGATACAAATTAATACAAATGTCAGGACCAATCTATCAACCACAAAATCAGTCTCGTAACCAACAACAATGTGTTGACAAGACGTTTACGAGTTCTGCTCCAGTGAAGATCCAATGAAAATTAAAGGCGGAAACAATGAAACAAACACACAAAATAACTCAAAATATTTCCATAAATATTATGAAGGATACAACGAAAATAGATTAGGGTTTCTAGGTGGAATGTTTGTATTTTAGGCAGCTTTCCATACAGATATATCCTTTTACGAGAAAGCATCAGCAATCAAATCACAATATTCGCTCTGTGTCCGTTATCATAAATGTTCCCTAAAGTTTCCTTAAATAGGCACACATGACATCTTCTAGAAACCCTAATTATTGATACACTAGTTATTCAAACACATTCAAAAATATTACAAGTGTAAAACAGGTATTCGAGTAAGCTTGTAAGATTTTATCCTTGTCGAGAAAACCTTGTAACCATAAGTGTGCTTGGAACAGTTCTCTGAGTAAGCTTTACATAGAAGAAAATATTCTTCAAGAAGACTTCAATCTTCATGATATTTCCAAACTTTGCTCGATAATATCCTACAAGCAAACTTGTTCTTCATTCATCCATTCAACATTTTTGTCTTTAACTTATTATAACTACTTAAGTATGCTGATGACTTAGTAGCTTGCTCGAGTTGAACCTTGCTCGTTGGAAGTCCTTAGAGAAATTTCTACAATAACTTCCTTCAAGTTTCTTGGACCACTATTTATTAATAAAACTTGCTTGATCTACCAAATTACTTGGTTTTAGCTTGGTTTAGTCAAGGGTTTGCTCTGAAACAAACCTTGTTCGACTTGAAAAACAATCTTGCTTGATGAAGTGTAGTTTGCTCGAACTAACACTTTGAAGATTTCTAGAAGATAACTTTGCTCGAGAGTAAAATACCTTGCTTGAATAAGCCTAGGCTTGTTCGAAGCGTCAAGTTTACTCGTTTTCCATACTTAGCCATTTCTAGAGGAGGTTGAGAAGATTTCAATCTTTCCTTTGTCGAATATTGATCCCAACAATCTCCCCCTAGATTGGAACAAACTTAGATGCACCAAAACACATGTAGGTTACTTACACTTTTTACACATCAAATTTCTAAAATAAATTAAATTACATTACTTAAAGAAAGTTTACATAATCAAAAGTTGTCACTAGGAAATTACACATCAAATTCATAGATAAAAACATAAAGGATTTTATCTTCTTGAGCTTCTAGCCTCCGGTCTTCTTTCGAATTTAACTTCAAGAGCCTTCTATTGGAATAAGGAGATCTCCATGTGGTGTGGATGTTAAGACAAAAAATTCCATCTGATTATGTCTTCAAGATCTTCCACATGGAGATCCTCCAGTTCAGTGTTATGTTCAATGATTCCTAAGGCCAGTCCTTCCGAATTTCTCAATATGAATGATTGAGTCTTTTGTTCATAGACTATCTTTGAAATTCTTCCATTCTTTTGGACTTCATAGTTCGGTCTTAGCATCTGCTGTTTCATGCTGATGCACTCTTTCATGGTGGCCAGAGGATTTGAGGATTTTCTTGATTGCTTGTAGGATAACTCAGTCATCCTGATGTTACTCATCCCCCTCAGCATTTTTGTTCTTTCAGCTTGAGAGTACTCCAGCTTCCTTTTCTTGTTGAGTAAAGAAAATCCTTTCCTAGATTGGTCTTTTAATAATTTAGAATGTTCATTCCATTGTTGTCCTGCAAATCTATGTCTCTGTTGATAATCATACAAGTTAAGTTTAGCCATTTCCTCCAATTTTTCTTTGTTGAATTCCTGGAAGGTATCTTTAAGCACGATTGTCTTCAATGCACCACTAGACACGATCACTTTAATGGTTTTTGTTCTTGAATAAAAAAAAGGTTTTTAGGTTAGTCCACATCTGAAGGTGGCCTTTGATCTCTTTGCAGTCTTGACCTTGTAGTTGGAATAGGGACATTTACAGTTGAAGACCTTAAAGTATATTGACTTTTAGGTTGGGGTCTTCTCACATGCCCTTTTTGTTCATACAACCTCACAATTTCATGTTTCCTCATCGTTATCAATTTCAGGTAGTCACCTCCTTCTTTAGACAAGATCTTGATCATTTCCATTGTCTCTCTATCAAGTTGTTCAATTGGAGGAGATCTTTGTCTTTGCACTGGTTGTACTTTTGGTCCACATTGAAGTGACGTTAATCTTCTGTGTTCTTCTTCCACTTTCTCCCAATGAACGTTTTCAGCATAAAACAGATTTTTCAATTGTGCTTGGCAAAGATTATCAAAAACGCTTGCAGACATCCATTTGTTCAACATTACTTGTCTCAAGGTTCTGATTCTATTGGCATCTTCCCATGGCAAGAGATTTGTTCTAATACCAGCTTCAAGTGTTTCTTCCTTCACTTTAGTTATCAGGGAAGGAGCTTGAGCTGGTTTACCACTTGTAGACTAATTCTTCAACTCCTTCATGTATTTCACCAACTCATACTTATATGGTTTCTTCTTTCCACCAGTAGTCAAATATTTGACTCTGTCTCCTTCTCCTCTTGCTTCCATTAATATTTTTGTTTCTTTATCTTGAACTCTTTTTCTATCAGCCTCATCAGCTTCTACTTTCAGTTTTTGTGGTAGTCTTTTAAACTTTTCTTCTACTTCCCTTCTGCTGATTGAGTCTACTAGCTCATAGCCACACCCACGTTCTATAAGGAATCCACATTTCCCTCAAATCTGCTAAATATCTGATTAGTTCGTTTCTGATCATCAGAGTATTTTCTTTGAATTCTTTTCTTCTCTTCTTCTTGTAATCTTTCTTGTGTGGACTTGTAAACACTTTCAAATTCCTCATAGCTCATGTGGATCAACTGTTTTTTAGAAAAATTGTGGAGCCTCAGGTAAGCCAGATATTTCTATGTAAGCCTATTTCTTCTCTCTCTCTCTCTCTCATTTTTCTGATTTCCTCTGTCTTTTTATCAAACAAAGAGTCCAACTCCTCTTCAGTCAACACAACCAACTTTTCAAATTCAAAACCATGTCCCATCAGATGAATAATTTTGGGATCTTCTCTCTTCAATTCATCATGTCTAGGTTAAGTGTTTTCCCTGTGTATGTCAGTCAAATCCACATGTTCATTACCCTCCTCCTCATCTTCAGAATTCGGTAGGTTATTTAAAGCATCAATTTTTGGCTCATGAATAAAATATACAGGTTTCACAGATTGTAGAGGTACAACATTAATAGATCTTTTCTTCTCTTTAGGCATAGCATCCTTAGAACTGTTTCAAACACCAAACCTCTTCCTTTTTGTTGAGTATCTCAATAAACCAGTTGGCCAACTCTTTTCATCCTTTTTCATTTCTTTGAACAGGCTTTCAAACATCATTTCGTTTGTCTTCTGTTCCATCACATTCTGAATAGTTTTTGCATCAAGGTCAGTAACCAACTATTTATCAGATTTTTCAGTCACAGGTTCAGCAATTGGAATAGTTACTTCAGGTTCAGGAGTTTGTTTAGGAGTTTTGGGTAGTTGAAATATAATGATAACAATTGCTAATGCATTGTCAGCTTCTTCAGTTTGTTGCAACCTTAGCAACCCTTCAATTACCTCTTGTTCCACCTCTCCTTTCTCCTCACTCAGTTTCTTCTTTTGCTCAAATTCTTCCATAAAGATCCTTTGTTCCTCCATCTCCTTATCTATTAGATACTGTTTAACATATCCCTTTGAATCCATTCTCCAACAATTTTCATCATGTCTTTTGATTCATCCTTCTACTGATTCATCAACAAAAAGTAGCTCATCACAATATTCAATTCTCTTTTGTTTCAAGGGTTGCAGTTGGCCCTCATGTTCAGCAACATCCTTGCCCTTGATCCTCCTCTTTTCTTCCCCTGTATCCTCCAGTCTAGATGGTCCAATGTCCCTCATCATAGTGGGTGGTAACTCATCTATCTCTTTCATTAACTACTCCAATTCATCATCAACAATCTTTTCTTTTATGGTTACTTCATCATCATCTTTATTTAAAGTCCTCTGTTTTATCAGTCAAAATTACATTTTCCCCTGAGATTATCACTTCTTCAGTTACACCTCCAGCTTCAACTGTTTTGTCACTAAGGACATCAGTCATGCCATCATCATTCACAACATTTTGAACTACATCATCAATAGTCTTGTCAATCTCATTCTCAAAAATCATGCTATCATTCACCTCCTCTTCATCATTCACTTCAACCTCAACCTCATGCACATTCATTTCAACATTCTCATCCATGTTAACCTCAAGATAATCATTAATTTCATTATCATTTACATTGTACTCCTGAATAACATCATTAGAAACATCAGCCTCATAGCCTTCCGTTATCCTCCTCATAATCCATTTCCTGCTCTTCCTCCTCCCTTCCAAATAACTCTCCAAGAATTTTCAATGCATCCTCCTCAACAACATTTATACCAGAAACTGGTAAATTCTTCCCCTATTTTGGTGCATCTGAGGTCTTCCCAACCTCAGCTACTACAGTTTGAATTTTATGAGAGCCTGTTCTAGCTGAGACTCCAACTCTGTGTTCCTCTTTTTAAAGACTTCATTATCCCTTTTTAGATCACAATTTTCAATCAAGAAGATGTATTGGTGAAACAGAAAATGGATCAGGTACTTGGGTTAGTTGAGTTTCTTGAGGTGGGCTTTCAATAATGTTTTCACTAGTGCTTGGCAATGAATTTTCAGTTTGAATGATAGGAATATGAATTTGGGTAATTGTGAAAGAAGATGTATGTTGTTGGTCAAGGTTTAGGGAATGTGTTGGTGATTGATAGGGTGTGTTGGGTCGGTTTATAAGGTGTGATGGTGTAAATTATAGAATATAAGGTTCATGATCATGTTGGGTATGGGTTTATGAGGAAGTGAGTTGCGATGGGATGTATGGTTCATGAGGTTGGTCTTGGTGTATTGGTGAAGGGATATATGGTTCATGGGTATGGTCTTGAGGTGGTGATTGGTTTTATGGTGAAGTAGGTGGTGTAGAAACAAGGCTGTCAGTCTCCCCTTGAACTGTTGTTAAACTTTCATTCACAACTTCATTAACAATATTGTTGGTGCATAATGCCAGTAGTTCAGTATCTCGTGTTTATTTGTGTCTATATACGTTTATATTGTTCATTTTTTGTTGAACTAGTTCTTATATGTTCACTTTTGTTTTAGCGAACTTGGTTTAGAGTGAAGTCAACTTCGCCTAGTATATTAGTCGAAGTTGTCGAGTTATATAAACTCTAACTTCGGCTCTTTAGGTATCAACTTTGACGGCTCTTTTGTAACCCCTTAGTGTTACGTGTTTGGTTTATCTTTGCAATTTAACAAGTATTATCATATATACTCGTGTGTTTGTTTAGATTCAACGTGTTTATCGTCTTAACACTCGTATAGTATACATGGGGATTCCGCACCCTCGTGTTACGAGATACTCCTGTGTAGATCTGGCTGGGTGTTGGACTCGGTCTGCCCAAGAGACATATTAAATTGATGTGGCTAGTACGTTATGATCCAAGTCGGGTCATACCCAATAACAAGCTAGACAAACACCGATAATATTCGTTTACATATGATGTGATCATAACAAATGAATATTAACACTTGAGTTATTTGGAAAGAGGTTTCTAAATAAAATGTACTTGTGTAATAAACAAATCATATGGATGATTTATATTTTCTGAAAGAACATTACATAGTGTTATTTAAGTTGGTTAAATAACAATATGTGAATAATAATAACCAAGCATGTCTCTTAACATATAATAGGTTTTATAAGTTATTAGTTATAAACTTATAAAAGTATATATGTATGGATATATATATATATATATATGTTTAAAGTTTTATAAAAGAAAAAAGATAATACTCTTTCAAATGTAATATTATTATATGTTTGAGTGGAGACATGCAATGGTTATTATTGGTGGAGAGAAAGATGCCTTTGAATAAAACCAAGTCTTTCTCTTTCATTCTTTCATAACACACATAATTTCCAAGTAAACTTTTCTCTCTTCCTCTCTTGGGTATTTTCATCCAACATAAGAAAAGAAGAAGAAAATTTCAAGTGCAAATCCTAGCTAGAAGTGGTGTGTTGTTGAAGCTTGGGGTATGCTAGCTTGAGGAGCTTCCATATTCATGTTCTTACCTTTAATCATAATCTCTTTCACCCGGTTTTGTCATATTGAAAGGTAGTAGTAACATGCATGAACTTATAGTAACATGCATGTGTTTGATAGTGTGTAATTCGTATTTGGATCCGGGTTTGGGTTTTGCATGTATTGAATTGGTTCTATATACTAAACCTAACAAGATTTAAAACTTATATCCACTGCGTTTTTGGGAAAATAAGGATTTTATCACTTTGATAATCTTGTTAAAACCCAACAATGGCATCAAGAGCCGCTTATACGAATGCATGCTTCATTAGACCCAAAATTTTTCGATTTTATGGTGGGTTTCACCATTTGGCCAAAACTTTTTGGGGTTTTGGTTACCCCATGGTTTTTCAAGGTTATACTTTACATGCATGTGGTAATCTTGAAAAACCAAGTCATTTGGATGATTGTTTAGTTTGTTTGGACAAAACCCGAAACTTTCGGTTTGCTTAAGCTTTGGCCGAAAGTTTTGAGGCAAAAAGGGGAACCATTTTGGTCTTGTATTATTGCATATTTGGATATGTAATAGATGTTCATAACCTAGCCATGGCCTTGTGTTTGGTTGAATGATTGTGTTGGTTGTTTGTTCATTCGATTTGGTTGTAATATTTATTTGGGTTTGTAATCTATTTATTCATTCATATGGCTTGTAATAATAAGTAGATTAGATGAATTTATTTTACTAGAAAAATGTATTAGGATATATTTTGTAAAAGAAGATGCATGGATGGAAGCCCAAATAAAATGATGAAGACCACAACACCGGGAGTAAACACTTGGAGCATATGGATGCGGAATCAAGTGGGAGTTCACCGACACAAGTGCATGTTCTTTTGGGTCCCTTAGGAGAGACTTTTTGACACACTTGTCTTTGGTCAACAAGTGTGGTCAACATTAGGAGGCTATGGTTATGAACTTGTGGTTGTGTATATTTTATGCTTGCATGGTTGATTTACTTATGATTGTATTATTTGCAATATGGTTTGCTTAACAACTTAAAATCAACTAGCATAAAATTGGTTCCTTAGAAATCGTTAGGTAATAAAAAATTGGTTTTATTAATAACTAATGATTTCATAATAAAATGGGTTTTATTAATAGGAACTTTGAAAATGGGTTTTTCAACTAAGTACCATACATTTGAATGCATGCAAATGAAAGGTACAATAAATAGTTTTTCAATCTAGAATTTAGAAAACTTAAATCCCTTTTAAAACAAGTTAAACACCATCCTTTTATATGACACTTAAGTCACTTGTAGACTTGAAAGTGAGTTAGGATCACCTAAGCACTTTTAAAAAAAACTTGTGATCTTAAGGTGGTTTTACTAATACTTTTGGCATTAGGATCACCTAACCACTTGTATGAGTAAACTCACACGTGTGTATAAGTAGGACGATTGATTTCAAACCATGACTATAGGATCACCTTAACATGGCGTTCAAAGGTGTTGATGGGATTAAACATACCAACTAAACATATGATGTTTAACCGATCCCATAAAACTAGAAGTTGCAAAGGGTTGCAATCGTCCAACGTTGACTACCTTGTTAATTTGAATAGTAGGATAAAGGTCACCTAACTATTATTTGAATGAAACGTTGGGTTCTAGATTTTAATCAATAATTGTCTTGGAGACATTAAAGGGTATTAAAGATTAAAATTTTATTAATATCGAAAATACTAATTTGAACTTTGTTAAAATTTCTTTTAGATGGCCGCAAACAACGCACCAAACGCTATTATCCCACCCGTGCATAACTTATCACTAAGATCCATTTTGGATAAGGATCGTCTAAACTATAACAACTTCATGGATTGGTATCGAAACTTGAGAATTGTTCTCAAGCAAGAAAAGAAGTCTTATATTTTAGATGATCCTATTCCCGATGAACCAAACGTTGACGATTTAGATGCCTACGCGAATTGGTTAAAATACACCGAGGATTCGGTGCAAGTTTCTTGCCTCTTGTTGGGAACAATGATTCCCGAGATCCAAAAGGATTTCGGGAATCATGGGGCGTATGAAATGATTACCCAGCTTAAGGAAATTTTCCTTACTCAAGCTCGGGTTGAGCGATTCAAAACGGTTCGAGCGCTTCATGCATGTCATATGGAAGAAACCCAATCTGTTTCATCTTATGTACTTAAGATGAAGAGCCACATTGATCGGCTTAAACGGCTTAACTGTCCCGTCTCAAAAGAGTTAGCCACGGATTTGATCCTAAATGGCTTAACTAAAAGGTTTGAGACATTCGTCATGAACTACAACATGAACGGATGGGACAAAAGCATTGGTGAGCTTCACGCAATGCTTAAGACAGCCGAAGCCGGCATGGGTAAAATGGTTTTACCCGTTCTTGCGATCAATGAGGGTGGCTCAAAGAAAAGGCATCACCTGGAACCAAAGGCAAGGGTTGCCGTTGGCAAGGGGCAAGTCAAGAAGGGGTTCAAAGGAAAGGCAAAGGCGGAACCAAAACCAAAGAAGCTAAAGGTTAGCGTTGAGGATCCGTGCTTTGGTTGTGGTGAGATATGTCATTGGATGAGAAACTGTCCGACCTATCTCAAGGAGTTGAAAGCTAAGAGGGATGCGGGGCAAACCTCAGGTACAACTTTCATGATTCACATTGATCTTAATATTATTTCTTCTAACACATGGGTATTGGATACCGGTTGTGGAACTCATATATGCAATTCATTGCAGGGGTTTAAAAGAAGAAATGAAGTGAAGAAAGGAGATATAAGTCTTTCATGGGCAATGGAGCAAAGGTTGACGTCCAAGCCCGAGGATATTATGTTTTAAAACTTCCAAATGGTTTGGAAATTATTTTGAAAAACATTTTATATTCCCCTAGTTTGACTAGGAATATTATCTCTGTTTCTGTATTTAGACAATCTGGTTATGATTTTAAGTTTGTTGACAATGGTATTTATGTTTTCATGGATAATGTCTTTTACTTTAAAGCAATGCCGTTTAATGGCATTTATGAATTAATTAATGATGACTCATACATTGATAACTCGTTGTACCAAGCTAACACCAAAAGACTCAAAATGGATTTGAGTAATACTTTTTTTTGGCATTGTCGTCTTGGTCACATAAACAAGAATCGTATTCATACACTTCAAAAGAATGGTCTTTTAAAATCAAATGTTGATTCATTTGATGAATGTGAATCTTGTTTATTAGGAAAGATGACCAAAGAGCCCTTTAATGGAACAAATGAGAGGGCGAAAAACTTATTAGGTATCATACATTTGGATGTATGTGGACCTTTTAGGACAATGACAAGAAATGGTGAAAGATACTTCATTACCTTTACCGATGATTATAGTCTCTATGGGTATATGTTCTTGTTAAGACACAAAAATGAGGCCTTTGAAATGTTCAAAGTCTTCCAAAATAAAGTACAAAATCAACTCAACAAAACAATCAAAGTACTATGTTCTGATAGAGGAGGTGAATACCTCAATGATGCGTTTCTAGAACATCTTAGGAGTTGTGGGATTGTCTCACAACTTACTCCACCTTGAACACCACAACATAATGGTGTGTCCGAGAGGAGGAATCGAACTTTATTGAACATGGTTCGATCCATGATGGCTAGAAGCTCATTACCTCTATCATTTTGGGGTTTCGCTGTGATCTCCGCTGCCCGTATTTTAAATATGGCACCAACCAAGAAAGTGGATAGACACCTTTTGAAATATGGCATGGAAAGGCTACAAAATTTTCATATTTAAAGGTATGGGGTTGTGAGGCTTATGTTAAGATCTACACCCCTGACAAACTTGAATGTCGATCCACTAAGTGTATATTTGTAGGATATCCCACGGATTCGATGGGATATTATTTCTACAATCCAAGCGAGCATAAAGTGTTTATAGCTCGAAAGGCTAAGTTCTTGGAAAGAAGGTTCCTTATGGAAGGAACTGATAGAACTGTAGAACTCGAAGAGGATCGAGAACTACAAGCCAATACACGTTTGGTTGACACTAGCAATCAACAAAAGGTTGTTGAGGATGATCAAATGGTTGATCAAAACACACAACATTCGCAAATTTGGTAGAGTTAGCACCCCACCTGAGAGATATGGATTTTTCATGGATGGATGCTACGTGGTAGATTCGGATGAACGCACCACATTCCGAGATGCAATGTCGCAATCTGATTGTGACAAATGGCTAGAAGCCATGATTGTTGAGATGCAATCCATGCATGACAATCAAGTATGGGACTTGGTTGCTCCACCTCTAAATTCCAAATTCGTTGGAAGTAAGTGGGTTTTCAAGAAGAAAACTGATATGCATGGAAACTTGGATACTTATAAAGCTAGACTTGTAGCAAAGGGTTTCACTCAAACTCAAGGGGTTGATTATGATGAAACTTTCTTGCTTGTGGCGATGCTAAAGTCAATTAGGATATTTTTTGCCATAGCCGCATATTATGACTATGAGATATGGCAAATGGATGTCAAAACTGCTTTTCTAAATGGGCATCTTAATGAAGATGTTTATATGGTTCAGCCTGAAGGTTTTGTCGATCCACAACATCCTAACAAAGTATGCAAGTTGAAGAAATCAATCTATGGATTGAAACAAGCATCTAGAAGTTGGAATCACCGTTTTGATGATGAAGTTAAGAAATTTGGATTCATCAAAAACGCTGATGAAGCTTGTGTGTATAAGAAAGCTAGTGGGAGCATCATAACCTTTCTGGTATTATATGTCGATGACATATTACTGTTTGGAAATGACATTCCAACCATGGAAGGTGTAAAAGCCTGGCTTGGAAGCTGTTTTTCCATAAAGGATCTTGGTGAAGCCGCCTATATTCTGGGAATAAGGATCGTCTAAACTATAACAACTTCATGGATTGGTATCGAAACTTGAGAATTGTTCTCAAGCAAGAAAAGAAGTCTTATATTTTAGATGATCCTATTCCCGATGAACCAAACGTTGACGATTTAGATGCCTACGCGAATTGGTTAAAATACACCGAGGATTCGGTGCAAGTTTCTTGCCTCTTGTTGGGAACAATGATTCCCGAGATCCAAAAGGATTTCGGGAATCATGGGGCGTATGAAATGATTACCCAGCTTAAGGAAATTTTCCTTACTCAAGCTCGGGTTGAGCGATTCAAAACGGTTCGAGCGCTTCATGCATGTCATATGGAAGAAACCCAATCTGTTTCATCTTATGTACTTAAGATGAAGAGCCACATTGATCGGCTTAAACGGCTTAACTGTCCCGTCTCAAAAGAGTTAGCCACGGATTTGATCCTAAATGGCTTAACTAAAAGGTTTGAGACATTCGTCATGAACTACAACATGAACGGATGGGACAAAAGCATTGGTGAGCTTCACGCAATGCTTAAGACAGCCGAAGCCGGCATGGGTAAAATGGTTTTACCCGTTCTTGCGATCAATGAGGGTGGCTCAAAGAAAAGGCATCACCTGGAACCAAAGGCAAGGGTTGCCGTTGGCAAGGGGCAAGTCAAGAAGGGGTTCAAAGGAAAGGCAAAGGCGGAACCAAAACCAAAGAAGCTAAAGGTTAGCGTTGAGGATCCGTGCTTTGGTTGTGGTGAGATATGTCATTGGATGAGAAACTGTCCGACCTATCTCAAGGAGTTGAAAGCTAAGAGGGATGCGGGGCAAACCTCAGGTACAACTTTCATGATTCACATTGATCTTAATATTATTTCTTCTAACACATGGGTATTGGATACCGGTTGTGGAACTCATATATGCAATTCATTGCAGGGGTTTAAAAGAAGAAATGAAGTGAAGAAAGGAGATATAAGTCTTTCATGGGCAATGGAGCAAAGGTTGACGTCCAAGCCCGAGGATATTATGTTTTAAAACTTCCAAATGGTTTGGAAATTATTTTGAAAAACATTTTATATTCCCCTAGTTTGACTAGGAATATTATCTCTGTTTCTGTATTTAGACAATCTGGTTATGATTTTAAGTTTGTTGACAATGGTATTTATGTTTTCATGGATAATGTCTTTTACTTTAAAGCAATGCCGTTTAATGGCATTTATGAATTAATTCATGATGACTCATACATTGATAACTCGTTGTACCAAGCTAACACCAAAAGACTCAAAATGGATTTGAGTAATACTTTTTTTTGGCATTGTCGTCTTGGTCACATAAACAAGAATCGTATTCATACACTTCAAAAGAATGGTCTTTTAAAATCAAATGTTGATTCATTTGATGAATGTGAATCTTGTTTATTAGGAAAGATGACCAAAGAGCCCTTTAATGGAACAAATGAGAGGGCGAAAAACTTATTAGGTATCATACATTTGGATGTATGTGGACCTTTTAGGACAATGACAAGAAATGGTGAAAGATACTTCATTACCTTTACCGATGATTATAGTCTCTATGGGTATATGTTCTTGTTAAGACACAAAAATGAGGCCTTTGAAATGTTCAAAGTCTTCCAAAATAAAGTACAAAATCAACTCAACAAAACAATCAAAGTACTATGTTCTGATAGAGGAGGTGAATACCTCAATGATGCGTTTCTAGAACATCTTAGGAGTTGTGGGATTGTCTCACAACTTACTCCACCTTGAACACCACAACATAATGGTGTGTCCGAGAGGAGGAATCGAACTTTATTGAACATGGTTCGATCCATGATGGCTAGAAGCTCATTACCTCTATCATTTTGGGGTTTCGCTGTGATCTCCGCTGCCCGTATTTTAAATATGGCACCAACCAAGAAAGTGGATAGACACCTTTTGAAATATGGCATGGAAAGGCTACAAAATTTTCATATTTAAAGGTATGGGGTTGTGAGGCTTATGTTAAGATCTACACCCCTGACAAACTTGAATGTCGATCCACTAAGTGTATATTTGTAGGATATCCCACGGATTCGATGGGATATTATTTCTACAATCCAAGCGAGCATAAAGTGTTTATAGCTCGAAAGGCTAAGTTCTTGGAAAGAAGGTTCCTTATGGAAGGAACTGATAGAACTGTAGAACTCGAAGAGGATCGAGAACTACAAGCCGATACACGTTTGGTTGACACTAGCAATCAACAAAAGGTTGTTGAGGATGATCAAATGGTTGATCAAAACACACAACATTCGCAAATTTGGTAGAGTTAGCACCCCACCTGAGAGATATGGATTTTTCATGGATGGATGCTACGTGGTAGATTCGGATGAACGCACCACATTCCGAGATGCAATGTCGCAATCTGATTGTGACAAATGGCTAGAAGCCATGATTGTTGAGATGCAATCCATGCATGACAATCAAGTATGGGACTTGGTTGCTCCACCTCTAAATTCCAAATTCGTTGGAAGTAAGTGGGTTTTCAAGAAGAAAACTGATATGCATGGAAACTTGGATACTTATAAAGCTAGACTTGTAGCAAAGGGTTTCACTCAAACTCAAGGGGTTGATTATGATGAAACTTTCTTGCTTGTGGCGATGCTAAAGTCAATTAGGATATTTTTTGCCATAGCCGCATATTATGACTATGAGATATGGCAAATGGATGTCAAAACTGCTTTTCTAAATGGGCATCTTAATGAAGATGTTTATATGGTTCAGCCTGAAGGTTTTGTCGATCCACAACATCCTAACAAAGTATGCAAGTTGAAGAAATCAATCTATGGATTGAAACAAGCATCTAGAAGTTGGAATCACCGTTTTGATGATGAAGTTAAGAAATTTGGATTCATCAAAAACGCTGATGAAGCTTGTGTGTATAAGAAAGCTAGTGGGAGCATCATAACCTTTCTGGTATTATATGTCGATGACATATTACTGTTTGGAAATGACATTCCAACCATGGAAGGTGTAAAAGCCTGGCTTGGAAGCTGTTTTTCCATAAAGGATCTTGGTGAAGCCGCCTATATTCTGGGAATAAGGATCGTCTAAACTATAACAACTTCATGGATTGGTATCGAAACTTGAGAATTGTTCTCAAGCAAGAAAAGAAGTCTTATATTTTAGATGATCCTATTCCCGATGAACCAAACGTTGACGATTTAGATGCCTACGCGAATTGGTTAAAATACACCGAGGATTCGGTGCAACTTTCTTGCCTCTTGTTGGGAACAATGATTCCCGAGATCCAAAAGGATTTCGGGAATCATGGGGCGTATGAAATGATTACCCAGCTTAAGGAAATTTTCCTTACTCAAGCTCGGGTTGAGCGATTCAAAACGGTTCGAGCGCTTCATGCATGTCATATGGAAGAAACCCAATCTGTTTCATCTTATGTACTTAAGATGAAGAGCCACATTGATCGGCTTAAACGGCTTAACTGTCCCGTCTCAAAAGAGTTAGCCACGGATTTGATCCTAAATGGCTTAACTAAAAGGTTTGAGACATTCGTCATGAACTACAACATGAACGGATGGGACAAAAGCATTGGTGAGCTTCACGCAATGCTTAAGACAGCCGAAGCCGGCATGGGTAAAATGGTTTTACCCGTTCTTGCGATCAATGAGGGTGGCTCAAAGAAAAGGCATCACCTGGAACCAAAGGCAAGGGTTGCCGTTGGCAAGGGGCAAGTCAAGAAGGGGTTCAAAGGAAAGGCAAAGGCGGAACCAAAACCAAAGAAGCTAAAGGTTAGCGTTGAGGATCCGTGCTTTGGTTGTGGTGAGATATGTCATTGGATGAGAAACTGTCCGACCTATCTCAAGGAGTTGAAAGCTAAGAGGGATGCGGGGCAAACCTCAGGTACAACTTTCATGATTCACATTGATCTTAATATTATTTCTTCTAACACATGGGTATTGGATACCGGTTGTGGAACTCATATATGCAATTCATTGCAGGGGTTTAAAAGAAGAAATGAAGTGAAGAAAGGAGATATAAGTCTTTCATGGGCAATGGAGCAAAGGTTGACGTCCAAGCCCGAGGATATTATGTTTTAAAACTTCCAAATGGTTTGGAAATTATTTTGAAAAACATTTTATATTCCCCTAGTTTGACTAGGAATATTATCTCTGTTTCTGTATTTAGACAATCTGGTTATGATTTTAAGTTTGTTGACAATGGTATTTATGTTTTCATGGATAATGTCTTTTACTTTAAAGCAATGCCGTTTAATGGCATTTATGAATTAATTCATGATGACTCATACATTGATAACTCGTTGTACCAAGCTAACACCAAAAGACTCAAAATGGATTTGAGTAATACTTTTTTTTGGCATTGTCGTCTTGGTCACATAAACAAGAATCGTATTCATACACTTCAAAAGAATGGTCTTTTAAAATCAAATGTTGATTCATTTGATGAATGTGAATCTTGTTTATTAGGAAAGATGACCAAAGAGCCCTTTAATGGAACAAATGAGAGGGCGAAAAACTTATTAGGTATCATACATTTGGATGTATGTGGACCTTTTAGGACAATGACAAGAAATGGTGAAAGATACTTCATTACCTTTACCGATGATTATAGTCTCTATGGGTATATGTTCTTGTTAAGACACAAAAATGAGGCCTTTGAAATGTTCAAAGTCTTCCAAAATAAAGTACAAAATCAACTCAACAAAACAATCAAAGTACTATGTTCTGATAGAGGAGGTGAATACCTCAATGATGCGTTTCTAGAACATCTTAGGAGTTGTGGGATTGTCTCACAACTTACTCCACCTTGAACACCACAACATAATGGTGTGTCCGAGAGGAGGAATCGAACTTTATTGAACATGGTTCGATCCATGATGGCTAGAAGCTCATTACCTCTATCATTTTGGGGTTTCGCTGTGATCTCCGCTGCCCGTATTTTAAATATGGCACCAACCAAGAAAGTGGATAGACACCTTTTGAAATATGGCATGGAAAGGCTACAAAATTTTCATATTTAAAGGTATGGGGTTGTGAGGCTTATGTTAAGATCTACACCCCTGACAAACTTGAATGTCGATCCACTAAGTGTATATTTGTAGGATATCCCACGGATTCGATGGGATATTATTTCTACAATCCAAGCGAGCATAAAGTGTTTATAGCTCGAAAGGCTAAGTTCTTGGAAAGAAGGTTCCTTATGGAAGGAACTGATAGAACTGTAGAACTCGAAGAGGATCGAGAACTACAAGCCGATACACGTTTGGTTGACACTAGCAATCAACAAAAGGTTGTTGAGGATGATCAAATGGTTGATCAAAACACACAACATTCGCAAATTTGGTAGAGTTAGCACCCCACCTGAGAGATATGGATTTTTCATGGATGGATGCTACGTGGTAGATTCGGATGAACGCACCACATTCCGAGATGCAATGTCGCAATCTGATTGTGACAAATGGCTAGAAGCCATGATTGTTGAGATGCAATCCATGCATGACAATCAAGTATGGGACTTGGTTGCTCCACCTCTAAATTCCAAATTCGTTGGAAGTAAGTGGGTTTTCAAGAAGAAAACTGATATGCATGGAAACTTGGATACTTATAAAGCTAGACTTGTAGCAAAGGGTTTCACTCAAACTCAAGGGGTTGATTATGATGAAACTTTCTTGCTTGTGGCGATGCTAAAGTCAATTAGGATATTTTTTGCCATAGCCGCATATTATGACTATGAGATATGGCAAATGGATGTCAAAACTGCTTTTCTAAATGGGCATCTTAATGAAGATGTTTATATGGTTCAGCCTGAAGGTTTTGTCGATCCACAACATCCTAACAAAGTATGCAAGTTGAAGAAATCAATCTATGGATTGAAACAAGCATCTAGAAGTTGGAATCACCGTTTTGATGATGAAGTTAAGAAATTTGGATTCATCAAAAACGCTGATGAAGCTTGTGTGTATAAGAAAGCTAGTGGGAGCATCATAACCTTTCTGGTATTATATGTCGATGACATATTACTGTTTGGAAATGACATTCCAACCATGGAAGGTGTAAAAGCCTGGCTTGGAAGCTGTTTTTCCATAAAGGATCTTGGTGAAGCCGCCTATATTCTGGGAATAAGGATCGTCTAAACTATAACAACTTCATGGATTGGTATCGAAACTTGAGAATTGTTCTCAAGCAAGAAAAGAAGTCTTATATTTTAGATGATCCTATTCCCGATGAACCAAACGTTGACGATTTAGATGCCTACGCGAATTGGTTAAAATACACCGAGGATTCGGTGCAACTTTCTTGCCTCTTGTTGGGAACAATGATTCCCGAGATCCAAAAGGATTTCGGGAATCATGGGGCGTATGAAATGATTACCCAGCTTAAGGAAATTTTCCTTACTCAAGCTCGGGTTGAGCGATTCAAAACGGTTCGAGCGCTTCATGCATGTCATATGGAAGAAACCCAATCTGTTTCATCTTATGTACTTAAGATGAAGAGCCACATTGATCGGCTTAAACGGCTTAACTGTCCCGTCTCAAAAGAGTTAGCCACGGATTTGATCCTAAATGGCTTAACTAAAAGGTTTGAGACATTCGTCATGAACTACAACATGAACGGATGGGACAAAAGCATTGGTGAGCTTCACGCAATGCTTAAGACAGCCGAAGCCGGCATGGGTAAAATGGTTTTACCCGTTCTTGCGATCAATGAGGGTGGCTCAAAGAAAAGGCATCACCTGGAACCAAAGGCAAGGGTTGCCGTTGGCAAGGGGCAAGTCAAGAAGGGGTTCAAAGGAAAGGCAAAGGCGGAACCAAAACCAAAGAAGCTAAAGGTTAGCGTTGAGGATCCGTGCTTTGGTTGTGGTGAGATATGTCATTGGATGAGAAACTGTCCGACCTATCTCAAGGAGTTGAAAGCTAAGAGGGATGCGGGGCAAACCTCAGGTACAACTTTCATGATTCACATTGATCTTAATATTATTTCTTCTAACACATGGGTATTGGATACCGGTTGTGGAACTCATATATGCAATTCATTGCAGGGGTTTAAAAGAAGAAATGAAGTGAAGAAAGGAGATATAAGTCTTTCATGGGCAATGGAGCAAAGGTTGACGTCCAAGCCCGAGGATATTATGTTTTAAAACTTCCAAATGGTTTGGAAATTATTTTGAAAAACATTTTATATTCCCCTAGTTTGACTAGGAATATTATCTCTGTTTCTGTATTTAGACAATCTGGTTATGATTTTAAGTTTGTTGACAATGGTATTTATGTTTTCATGGATAATGTCTTTTACTTTAAAGCAATGCCGTTTAATGGCATTTATGAATTAATTCATGATGACTCATACATTGATAACTCGTTGTACCAAGCTAACACCAAAAGACTCAAAATGGATTTGAGTAATACTTTTTTTTGGCATTGTCGTCTTGGTCACATAAACAAGAATCGTATTCATACACTTCAAAAGAATGGTCTTTTAAAATCAAATGTTGATTCATTTGATGAATGTGAATCTTGTTTATTAGGAAAGATGACCAAAGAGCCCTTTAATGGAACAAATGAGAGGGCGAAAAACTTATTAGGTATCATACATTTGGATGTATGTGGACCTTTTAGGACAATGACAAGAAATGGTGAAAGATACTTCATTACCTTTACCGATGATTATAGTCTCTATGGGTATATGTTCTTGTTAAGACACAAAAATGAGGCCTTTGAAATGTTCAAAGTCTTCCAAAATAAAGTACAAAATCAACTCAACAAAACAATCAAAGTACTATGTTCTGATAGAGGAGGTGAATACCTCAATGATGCGTTTCTAGAACATCTTAGGAGTTGTGGGATTGTCTCACAACTTACTCCACCTTGAACACCACAACATAATGGTGTGTCCGAGAGGAGGAATCGAACTTTATTGAACATGGTTCGATCCATGATGGCTAGAAGCTCATTACCTCTATCATTTTGGGGTTTCGCTGTGATCTCCGCTGCCCGTATTTTAAATATGGCACCAACCAAGAAAGTGGATAGACACCTTTTGAAATATGGCATGGAAAGGCTACAAAATTTTCATATTTAAAGGTATGGGGTTGTGAGGCTTATGTTAAGATCTACACCCCTGACAAACTTGAATGTCGATCCACTAAGTGTATATTTGTAGGATATCCCACGGATTCGATGGGATATTATTTCTACAATCCAAGCGAGCATAAAGTGTTTATAGCTCGAAAGGCTAAGTTCTTGGAAAGAAGGTTCCTTATGGAAGGAACTGATAGAACTGTAGAACTCGAAGAGGATCGAGAACTACAAGCCGATACACGTTTGGTTGACACTAGCAATCAACAAAAGGTTGTTGAGGATGATCAAATGGTTGATCAAAACACACAACATTCGCAAATTTGGTAGAGTTAGCACCCCACCTGAGAGATATGGATTTTTCATGGATGGATGCTACGTGGTAGATTCGGATGAACGCACCACATTCCGAGATGCAATGTCGCAATCTGATTGTGACAAATGGCTAGAAGCCATGATTGTTGAGATGCAATCCATGCATGACAATCAAGTATGGGACTTGGTTGCTCCACCTCTAAATTCCAAATTCGTTGGAAGTAAGTGGGTTTTCAAGAAGAAAACTGATATGCATGGAAACTTGGATACTTATAAAGCTAGACTTGTAGCAAAGGGTTTCACTCAAACTCAAGGGGTTGATTATGATGAAACTTTCTTGCTTGTGGCGATGCTAAAGTCAATTAGGATATTTTTTGCCATAGCCGCATATTATGACTATGAGATATGGCAAATGGATGTCAAAACTGCTTTTCTAAATGGGCATCTTAATGAAGATGTTTATATGGTTCAGCCTGAAGGTTTTGTCGATCCACAACATCCTAACAAAGTATGCAAGTTGAAGAAATCAATCTATGGATTGAAACAAGCATCTAGAAGTTGGAATCACCGTTTTGATGATGAAGTTAAGAAATTTGGATTCATCAAAAACGCTGATGAAGCTTGTGTGTATAAGAAAGCTAGTGGGAGCATCATAACCTTTCTGGTATTATATGTCGATGACATATTACTGTTCGGAAATGACATTCCAACCATGGAAGGTGTAAAAGCCTGGCTTGGAAGCTGTTTTTCCATAAAGGATCTTGGTGAAGCCGCCTATATTCTGGGAATAAGGATCTATAGTGATAGATCAAGGCGGTTGATAGGTTTGAATCAAAGTGCATACATAGACAAGATCTTGAAAAGGTTCAAGATGGAAAACTCTAAGAAAGGTTTGGTACCTATTCAAAGAGGAACGATGTTGAGTGCTTCTCAATGTCCAAGCTCAAAGGATGAGCAAGACAAAATGAGTGGTATCCCATATGCATCTGCTATAGGATCCATCATGTATGCCATGATTTGCACTAGACCGGATGTGTCATGCGCCTTGAGCATGACAAGTCGATACCAACAAAATCCAGGAACTAGCCATTGGATGGCTGTTAAGAGCATATTGAAATACCTTAGAAGGACTAAGGATATGTTTCTAATATATGGCTCTGGTGAGGAGGAACTCGTTGTAAAGGGTTACACTGATGAGAGTTTCCAAACTGATCGAGATGATACTCGATCACAATCGGGATACGTTTTCGTTCTCAATGGTGGTGCTGTCTCATGGAAGAGTGCAAAACAAGATGTGGTAGCTTTATCCACCACTGAATCTGAATACATCGCCGCTGTAACGCCCTGGAATTTGACTGGTAGACAAAAATCAAGGAATCATCGGAAACTATACACTTTGGGGTTCTGGACGATAAGTTCGGAACCCATATCATTGGAGAAATCTGCTTTTATCATTTGAAATGTTTATTTTATAAAACGACATTTACGCCTGGAAAATATTAATTTTTATGCTTTTGAAAAATAAAATGTTCTTATTTAAAAAAAAAAAAAAAAAAAAAAAAAAAAAAGATTTTAAATAATTATTCGGAAAATGGTTTATAAAAGTTTTGCTGAAAAAGTTTTAGTTTGTTTAAAAACTTATGAACTCGACTAGTCTTGACCCGTCGGTAGCCTAAACCCAAACCCGAGTCACCCGAGTATTTAAGCGGAAAATCAAGTATTCTTACACCATCTCTTTCATTTCCACCAACACTTCCCACCCAAACACTCCCACTTCTAGAGAGAGAGTAGTGAGAGAAAGTCATCCAATCTAAGATTCGAGTCCACCAATCTGTTTATCGTTGTTGTCGGTAAGATCTTCTTGAAAATCATACGTTTTTACAACCAAAACCCGCCCCGAATCGAGCAAAAACTCCGACTTTTGTGTCAAGTGTGTTCTTGGTCAAAAACCGTCATTTTTGGTGTCAAAATGCAAGCTTTTGTGTTTAAAAGTACTAGGAATCGATACCCCTTTCAATCCCGAGCATTTCCATGTCAAAAACTTCGATTTTGGGTCAAAAATCTGGAAAATCTGGAAAACCCGTGGGTATCTCCGTCGCCCAGCTTGAAGGAGTCGAATCAGACTCATTCGATCGAACCAGTCGATCGAATCAGTCCAGTCGATCGAACCAGTCGATCGAATCAGTTCATTCGATCGAATGTGTCGATCGAACCAGTCCAGTCGACCGAATAGGAAAGCAACCGAATGGTCTCCAACTCATTCGACCGAATGAGCTTCGTATTCGATCGAACGTCTGTCTATTCGATCGAATGTGTTTCTATTCGATCGAATGTGTGTCTATTCGATCGAATGTGTGTCTATTCGATCGAATGTGTTTCGATTCGATCGAATGTGTTCCTATTCGATCGAATCAGGTCAGAACCAAGCTGTTTCGTCTTTAAAACCTAGTTTTTGCTCGAGATCGTGTAAGGCTTACACTCTTAGACTTAAACTGCGTTGTTAACTTATTATGTCCTTGTCTAGACTTAGAGGATCGACGTTTGACAGCACCCGACCGCCCTAGCAACCACACCTAGTCAACAAGGTGAGTTCATAGCCCCCATTTTTCTTTTAAAGCCTTTCAAATCATTGGGGGTGAAAACATGGTAAATGTACACGTTTTGACAAAACCCATTTATTCAAACATTACTTATCATAAACACTTGACAAATCTTTTGCAAACAATGAACATTGGGAAAACAAGTAATCATGGCAGGTTACGCGTACCTTAACTTTCTCGGAAGTTGTGTATGCATAATCAAATATTCAGGAGTAAATATGGGAATCACTCAGCGTTTAGGGAACATTGGACGTTTGGAAATCAAAGTCATGTACCCGTTATACTTTATCATGAAAACACATTATCCATTGGTCAGTCTTGTGATCGTGTGAACAGTGGCAATATAGGTCACAATAGTGCATAGGTTTGATCTCCAAGTGGTCGATTGGTAGACAGGCCGTCACTAGATGTGGGATTCTAAAGTGATCGATTTAGAATACACGTGACCTATGGGGTTCTTAAGTGTTCGATTAAGAATCCGAAGGATCTCCTAAGTGATCGATTAGGAAATCCAAGAGATACTAAAGTACGCTTTAGAATTCTCTCATGGTACCCAAAGTGATCGATTTGGGTTACCATCAAGGAAATCAAGTAGCATAGTGTGGTCTTGTGTGGGGTCGATGTCAGGTCTTGTGTGATCATTATGCATCATTATCATTTTTCATCATGGCATGGTTACATATGATTCTTGGGTATCTTATACATATATCCTTGATACCGTTCCTCCTGCATGCATGGAAACAATAATTGGAATCTTTATACGAAACTCTTGCAGATTCAGTTGAGATGATAAGCATACCAAGCATAGTAGGATAAGTTGTAGGAGTGGTGGGTTAGCCGATGGTACACCCTATATATAAACCCCTACAACTTAGCCTAGTATGCTTGTGTAGGGCTTATCACTACAGTATTAGTTAACCTATGAATTCACTCATCTACTTTTTGTAGTTGACGTTTTATTACATGTTTTCAGGAAATTGAGCAGGAAGTAGCTAATAGCTGATAGAGGCCTTAGAGAGATGAAGGCTAGGCTAGGAGTTGTTTGGAAACTTGATATTTTGTATTAAAACAATTTGTTTCATGTTACCTGGATGATGTAATATTTGACAGTTTGGTTATGTTTATGCATTTAGACTTTTATACTATTGTGCTCAATCAATCACGACCTAGTCGCCACGCCTCGGTTTTCCGCCATTACGACCGGGGTGTGACAGATTGGTATCAGAGCCAATGGTTATAGGGAATTAGGAAACCGACCTAGACTATAACCTAGGACCCTTAACTCTAGATAATTCATGCATCACTATCACACGCCCACACTTATGTGCTTGCTATGTGCTTATGTGCTGCATCTTTAATTGTGTCTATCGTAGCGATGTATTCTTTGGCTATTCCTTATCCTGTTATTCTTATTCCCGGTATCATTCTTGCGCGTTCTTTTTCTTTTTCAGAATGCCTCCTCGTCGCTCGTCCGTTAATGCTGACCCTGCTGACCTCGCTGCCATCATAGCGCAGCAAATTGCAGCAGTTCTTCCGGGTCTGGTTAACAACCTAAGGCAAGAAGGAACCTCGGGTGCGCCACAAGCCCCAGAACCGAATCCTACTCTTCAGGCCGACAGGCTCTATAAGGCTTTTACTAACACTGGGCCTACGAGCTTTAATGGATCCGAGGGAGCTGCTGGTCTTCTCCAGTGGTTCGAGAAAGTCGAAGCTTCATTCAACATGTGCTCTTGCCCGGATGAACTCAGGGTCAAATTCGCGGAGAGTATGTTCCACAAACGGGCTCTCACGTGGTGGAATATCGAGATTAGAACCAGGGGGCGAGACGCGGTCTTAGCCTTGCCCTGGGCCGAGTTTGTTGAGCTAGTCACGCAGGAGTTCGTTCCGAGAACCGAACTCCAGAAATTGGAGGCTGAGTTTAGGGCGCACACGATGAAGGGCGCCGATCACATGAAGTACACGGAGAGATTTCATGAACTCTCCCTATTGGTGCCCCACATGGTTACCCCAGCTTCACGCGCTGTCGAGCAATACATCAGCGGTCTTCCGGACTCTATGAGGGGCATTGCGGTTGCAGTTGACCCCACTACACTTAAGGCAGTGATCGATCTCACTGCCCGTTTGACCAGGGAACAGCTCAGGTCCGGTGTTTTGCATCAGGATAAGGGCAAATCTTCCGATGGGAAAGCGAAAAAGGGGAACAATAGGAAGCGGAAAGCGACCTACTTAACTGCGATCACTGGTGCTACGCCTATCAACTCCATGGCCCCCGTTTCAGCCGCAACAGTTCAGGGAAGACCGAGAAAGGAATATACTGGGCCGCATCCCAAGTGCAACTTATGTTCTTATCATCACCCAACAAGTGAGTTGTGCCGCAAGTGCACAAATTGTGGACGATTCGGACACCTGGTGGAGCGCTGCAGGAGTCCTGGCAACCAATTGGCTGTGGGGAATGCTAACCCTCAGCCTAACCCTGCTCGAGGCTGCTTCGAGTGTGGCGCGATGGACCATTACAGAAATCGATGCCCTCGCGTCACCAACGTTCCTCCGGCTCGCGGGAGGGCCTTCACCATTGGAGCTGCCGAAGCACGCCAAAACCCCGATGTTATTACTGGTACGTTTACTCTTAACAACAATTGGGTGTCTGTCCTATTTGATACAGGAGCTGATAGGAGTTTTGTCTCTTGCGAATTGGTTCCTTTGCTGAAATTAAAAATTTCCGAGATGGAACCTGCCTTGGTTGTTGAACTTGCTAGTGGAGAGTCCACACAAGTGAGGTCTGTCATTCGATATTGCACCCTTACTCTTGTCACCACATCGTTCAGTATTGACCTTATACCTTTTCGTCTTGGAAGCTTCGATCTAGTTGTGGGAATGGACTGGCTGTCTAGCAATCGCGCGGAAGTAATCTGCGCCGAGAAACTTATTCGTATCCCTCTGTCTTCTGGTGAAATTCTAACCATTCAAGGGGATAGGTCGGGTGGATGCCTAAGAATCGTTTCTTGCTTAAAAGCCAGTCGGTACCTCCAAAAGAAGTATCCCGCATTTCTAGCCCGTGTTACTCTCAAGGAATCCAAAGTCAAGAGACTGCAGGACTTCCCTGTCGTGCGTGAATTTTCTGATGTTTTTCCCGATGAGCTGCCTGGACTTCCTCCTAGCAGGCAGGTGGAATTTCGTATCGATCTTATTCCTGGTGCTCTCCCTGTTGCTAAGTCTCCTTATCGTCTAGCTCCGCTGGAACTTCAAGAATTATCGAATCAGCTTCAAGAACTTCTTGGCAAGGGATTCATTCGCCCTAGCTCGTCTCCATGGGGAGCCCCAGTACTCTTCGTCAAAAAGAAGGATGGGACTTTCCGTATGTGCATTGACTATCGGGAGCTTAATAAACTGACCATCAAAAACCGGTACCCGTTACCGAGAATTGATGATCTCTTTGATCAGCTTCAGGGTGCTACGTTTTTCTCTAAGATCGATCTGCGTTCTGGTTACCATCAATTGCGTGTTCTGGAAGAGGATATCCCGAAAACTGCGTTCCGAACTCGTTACGGTCATTACGAGTTCATGGTTATGCCTTTTGGAATGACCAATGCCCCCGCCATTTTCATGGATCTGATGAATCGCGTTTGCCGTCCATATCTCGACCAGTTTGTCATTGTTTTCATAGACGATATTCTCATTTATTCTCGTTCGAGGACCGATCATGAGCTTCATCTCAGGCTTATTTTGGAGCTTCTCAGGAAGGAACAACTATATGCCAAGCTCTCCAAGTGCGAATTTTGGCTAAAGGAAGTTCAATTCTTGGGACATGTTATCAATGTCGACGGCATACACGTCGACCCTGCCAAGGTAGAAGCCATCAGAAATTGGGTAGCGCCTAAAACACCTACCGAAATCCGTTCATTTCTTGGATTGGCTGGTTACTACCGCCGATTTATCTCAAACTTCTCCAGGATTGCCTTGCCTTTGACCACTCTGACTCAGAAGGGAGAACCCTTCGTGTGGGGACGAGATCAAGAGGAAGCCTTCCAAACTCTGAAGAATAAACTTTGCCGTGCACCGATTCTATCGCTTCCGGAAGGTGACGATGACTTTACCGTTTATTGCGATGCTTCAAATCAAGGCCTCGGTTGCGTTTTAATGCAACGAGGGAAGGTCATCGCTTACGCTTCTCGACAACTCAAGGTGCACGAAAAGAACTACGCCACGCATGACCTCGAGTTGGGTGCTGTGGTGTTTGCCTTAAAAATCTGGAGACACTACCTGTACGGCACGAAGTGTGTCATCTATACCGACCACAAGAGCTTACAGCACATCCTCCATCAGAAAGAGTTGAACATGAGGCAGCGACGCTGGGTCGAACTTCTCAGCGATTACGATTGTGAAATCCGCTACCACCCGGGAAAGGCTAATGTGGTGGCTGACGCATTGAGTCGTAAAGAAAGGACCCAGCTGCACTCTATTCGAATTCAATCCAATCTTCCCTCCTTAATTCGCGAAGCTCAGAATCAGGCGCTTGTGAATGGAGATCTCAAGGGCGTTTTGTCGTGTGGAGCCGAACAGAAATTCGAAACCAAGTTGGACGGCATCCTCTATTTTCTTGATCGAGCATGGATCCCAAACTCTGAGCCTCTTCGAACGCTTATTCTAAGTGAAGCCCACAAGTCCAGATACTCGATTCATCCCGGCAGCAGCAAAATGTATCAAGATCTTAAACCTCATTATTGGTGGCCCGGGATGAAGAAAGACATCGCTTTATACGTGATGAGATGTTTGACTTGTTCGCGAGTCAAGACAGAGCATCGAAGGCCGTCTGGGCTGTTTCAGCAACCTATTATTCCTCAGTGGAAGTGGGAAGAGTTAGCTATGGATTTCATCACCAAGCTACCGCGGACGCCTAGCGGTCATGACTCAATTTGGGTTATTGTGGACATTCTAACTAAATCCGCTCACTTTATCCCGGTTCGTGAGGACTACACTACGGAAAAGTTGGCGCGGATATACATTCGTGAGATCGTTTCCCGTCATGGTGTGCCTAAGGGCATTACGTCTGATCGCGACAGCAGTTTTTCTTCCAGGTTCTGGAAATCTTTGCAAAAGGCCTTTGGGACAAGTGTGAAGCTTAGCTCTTCCTATCATCCAGAAACTGATGGGCAGAGCGAGAGGACCATACAAACCCTAGAGGACATGTTGAGAGCTTGTATCCTTGAATTCGGTAATAGTTGGGAAGCTCATCTGCCGCTGGCAGAATTTTCTTACAACAATAGTTACCACTCTTCTATTAAATGCGCACCGTTTGAAGCTCTTTACGGTCGCAAGTGTCGCTCACCCTTGTGTTGGTCCGAGACCGGGGATTCACAGATCATCGGCCCGGAACTAATACAGGAAACAACCGATCAAATCGCTATCATTCAACAGCGACTCAAAGACGCCCGTTGTCGGCATAAGTACTACGCAGACAAACGACGCAAGCCACTCGAGTTTCAAGTTGGTGACCGTGTTCTGCTGAAAGTTTCCCCCTGGAAGGGCGTAGTCCGTTTCGGGAAGAAGGGAAAGTTCGCTCCTAGGTATGTTGGACCATTCAAAATCCTTGAAAGGATCGGACCAGTTGCCTATCGTCTTGAGCTGCCGCCGGAACTCGGTAGAGTTCACAATGTTTTTCATGTTTCGCAGTTAAAGAAGTGTCTTGTTGACGAGGCCCTTCTCATTCCCGTCGACGAGGTTCGAATTAACGACAATCTGCTTTTTGTTGAAGAACCCGTCGAAATCTTGGATCGCGAGGTCAAGAAGACCAAGCGTAGCCGCATACCGCTTGTGAATGTTCGATGGAATAACAAACGCGGACCCGAGTTTACATGGGAACGCGAAGATCAAATGAAGGAGAAATACCCTCATCTGTTCTCTTAGTCTCTATTCTTGTAATCTATTGTCTAGAAGTCAATATAACATTTGCAGCATGTATCAAATAATTGTGTTATTCAATGAATATCGTGTTGCCTTATTATGCTTATAAGTATTCTTTTATTTGCATCCACAAATTTGGCTACTCAGGGCTCATGCTGGGAGCACAAGTCATATCTACTCAATCATATGAATTTTGGGGAAATTTATACATTATTTAAGCCAAAAATTTGTCATTCATTCTTGCATTCATGGAGCATGGTTGTGTGTATGTGTGTGGTGTCGTGTCAAATTTTCTAGCCGCACACAATAGAGCTTATACATTGATACAAGGTGAGCTCGTAATTATAGTCCGGAATATAATTACATCAAGGTCACAGGTGTATACGTGTATAAGCAATATGCTATTGTGTAACTAGAAGTCGTGAACTCAAGGTTCGTGTAGAGAAATATTCGACAAAGGTTGAAGAAGTGGTGGGTTAGCCGCTGGTACACCCTATATATAAACCTCTTCGGCACGAGTTGAATATGTCTGAAGCGAAACCTGGAATTAGGGACTTATAGTTAGCGTGGCAGCTGTGAGACATTGAATTCAAGAATTACCGAGGGTAATATTCGCGGAAGATTGAAGGAGTGGTGGGTTAGCCGCTGGTACACCCTATATATAAACCCCTTCAATCCGAAATGAATATGTCTGATGTAAAGCTTGAGGATGATGCCTTGTAGTGGAAGATAGTGTGTCGTCCTGTGTGTCATTGATCTAATAGGAGTCGAAGGAAACACCCAAGTAAGGTTGAAGGAGTGGTGGGTTAGCCGCTGGTACACCCTATATATAAGCCCCTTCGGCTTGATTTGGGTGGTGCCTGAGACGAATATTAGAAGTGGTGGCGCATAGTGGTCATCATGGGATCATGTAATCTTAATCATCGATGCATCAAGTATACTAAAAAGCTAAATTTCGGGACGAAATTCCCCTAAGTTGGGGAGGATGTAACGCCCTGGAATTTGACTGGTAGACAAAAATCAAGGAATCATCGGAAACTATACACTTTGGGGTTCTGGACGATAAGTTCGGAACCCATATCATTGGAGAAATCTGCTTTTATCATTTGAAATGTTTATTTTATAAAACGACATTTACGCCTGGAAAATATTAATTTTTATGCTTTTGAAAAATAAAATGTTCTTATTTAAAAAAAAAAAAAAAAAAAAAAAAAAAAAAGATTTTAAATAATTATTCGGAAAATGGTTTATAAAAGTTTTGCTGAAAAAGTTTTAGTTTGTTTAAAAACTTATGAACTCGACTAGTCTTGACCCGTCGGTAGCCTAAACCCAAACCCGAGTCACCCGAGTATTTAAGCGGAAAATCAAGTATTCTTACACCATCTCTTTCATTTCCACCAACACTTCCCACCCAAACACTCCCACTTCTAGAGAGAGAGTAGTGAGAGAAAGTCATCCAATCTAAGATTCGAGTCCACCAATCTGTTTATCGTTGTTGTCGGTAAGATCTTCTTGAAAATCATACGTTTTTACAACCAAAACCCGCCCCGAATCGAGCAAAAACTCCGACTTTTGTGTCAAGTGTGTTCTTGGTCAAAAACCGTCATTTTTGGTGTCAAAATGCAAGCTTTTGTGTTTAAAAGTACTAGGAATCGATACCCCTTTCAATCCCGAGCATTTCCATGTCAAAAACTTCGATTTTGGGTCAAAAATCTGGAAAATCTGGAAAACCCGTGGGTATCTCCGTCGCCCAGCTTGAAGGAGTCGAATCAGACTCATTCGATCGAACCAGTCGATCGAATCAGTCCAGTCGATCGAACCAGTCGATCGAATCAGTTCATTCGATCGAATGTGTCGATCGAACCAGTCCAGTCGACCGAATAGGAAAGCAACCGAATGGTCTCCAACTCATTCGACCGAATGAGCTTCGTATTCGATCGAACGTCTGTCTATTCGATCGAATGTGTTTCTATTCGATCGAATGTGTGTCTATTCGATCGAATGTGTGTCTATTCGATCGAATGTGTTTCGATTCGATCGAATGTGTTCCTATTCGATCGAATCAGGTCAGAACCAAGCTGTTTCGTCTTTAAAACCTAGTTTTTGCTCGAGATCGTGTAAGGCTTACACTCTTAGACTTAAACTGCGTTGTTAACTTATTATGTCCTTGTCTAGACTTAGAGGATCGACGTTTGACAGCACCCGACCGCCCTAGCAACCACACCTAGTCAACAAGGTGAGTTCATAGCCCCCATTTTTCTTTTAAAGCCTTTCAAATCATTGGGGGTGAAAACATGGTAAATGTACACGTTTTGACAAAACCCATTTATTCAAACATTACTTATCATAAACACTTGACAAATCTTTTGCAAACAATGAACATTGGGAAAACAAGTAATCATGGCAGGTTACGCGTACCTTAACTTTCTCGGAAGTTGTGTATGCATAATCAAATATTCAGGAGTAAATATGGGAATCACTCAGCGTTTAGGGAACATTGGACGTTTGGAAATCAAAGTCATGTACCCGTTATACTTTATCATGAAAACACATTATCCATTGGTCAGTCTTGTGATCGTGTGAACAGTGGCAATATAGGTCACAATAGTGCATAGGTTTGATCTCCAAGTGGTCGATTGGTAGACAGGCCGTCACTAGATGTGGGATTCTAAAGTGATCGATTTAGAATACACGTGACCTATGGGGTTCTTAAGTGTTCGATTAAGAATCCGAAGGATCTCCTAAGTGATCGATTAGGAAATCCAAGAGATACTAAAGTACGCTTTAGAATTCTCTCATGGTACCCAAAGTGATCGATTTGGGTTACCATCAAGGAAATCAAGTAGCATAGTGTGGTCTTGTGTGGGGTCGATGTCAGGTCTTGTGTGATCATTATGCATCATTATCATTTTTCATCATGGCATGGTTACATATGATTCTTGGGTATCTTATACATATATCCTTGATACCGTTCCTCCTGCATGCATGGAAACAATAATTGGAATCTTTATACGAAACTCTTGCAGATTCAGTTGAGATGATAAGCATACCAAGCATAGTAGGATAAGTTGTAGGAGTGGTGGGTTAGCCGATGGTACACCCTATATATAAACCCCTACAACTTAGCCTAGTATGCTTGTGTAGGGCTTATCACTACAGTATTAGTTAACCTATGAATTCACTCATCTACTTTTTGTAGTTGACGTTTTATTACATGTTTTCAGGAAATTGAGCAGGAAGTAGCTAATAGCTGATAGAGGCCTTAGAGAGATGAAGGCTAGGCTAGGAGTTGTTTGGAAACTTGATATTTTGTATTAAAACAATTTGTTTCATGTTACCTGGATGATGTAATATTTGACAGTTTGGTTATGTTTATGCATTTAGACTTTTATACTATTGTGCTCAATCAATCACGACCTAGTCGCCACGCCTCGGTTTTCCGCCATTACGACCGGGGTGTGACAGCCGCCTCCCTGGCAGCTCAAGAAGCTGCATGGATTAGAAAGTTCATTGCCGATCTAGGAGTGGTTGGTACCATTCAGGACCCTCTAGAGATCTTTTGTGACAACGAGGGTGCGATTGCTCAAATCAAAGAACCTCGTGCTCATCAAAAGACGAGGCACATTGAGCGGAGATTCAACTACATAAGGGATGAAGTTGAAAAAGGAAAGATATGTATTCGCAAAGTTCACACTGATCAAAACATTGCGGACCCACTCACGAAACTCCTTGAAAGGCCGAAGCATGAGGGTCATACTTGCGCCTTAGGACTTCGATATTCTAGTGATTGGATTTGATCAAAATTTGTATTTGGATATTGGAACAATTTTATTTTAACTCAATCATATGGTTTTGGTTATGGTCATGTTCTTAAGTTATGTTCCATTTTAGTATGTTTAAATCCGTGAATAATTTGAATTATTCTAAACGTCCGTAGTCGTTCATATTTGTGGGAACAAATGTGAAAGTAAGACTATTATGAACTTGGATTGGTAGATATTCATGAGGTATGAATATAGCAAAGGGTTGCTGCCAAGGTTCATAGATATTTATGGGATAAACATTGGACTGACCCGCTCTCAATTTTACTGCATGGAATCCTTGGGATTTGTGATCATAAGTAAATTTGAGTAAAGGCGAACTTCATAGTATCCTCCGACCTGAGATACATATTGGGTCTTGATATTCATCAACTATTATGCTTTGACTTAGTTCTTCGCTGCTCTTAAATATGTCAGTACATAAGCCTACGCTCAAGTATAGTACAAGGTGATAGTGAGAGACGTATGTAGTCAATATGGGATTTGTCCCTCTTATTCGTTGAGAGTTAAATGTCTAAGGCCTGACAAGTTAAATCAACAGAGAATGATCACTCTGTGTCTCTGGATTTAACATGACATTTGTGGCAAAAGGATAAATGATAATTTCACCTAAATCATTTTCAAGTATGGGACTTGAAATGGATGATGTTATTGAATGGCACTTCGTCATACGTATTAGGGGTAGTAAACCGTAGTTAGGCGGTATTTGCTACTTGCATCAATCTTCTATGTATCTTGTGCAAGTGGGAGATTGTTGGACTCGGTCTGCCCAAGAGACATATTAAATTGATATGGCTAGTACGTTATGATCCAAGTCGGGTCATACCCAATAACAAGCTAGACAAACACCGATAATATTCGTTTACATATGATGTGATCATAACAAATGAATACTAACACTTGAGTTATTTGGAAAGAGGTTTCTAAATAAAATGTACTTGTGTAATAAACAAATCATATGGATGATTTATATTTTATGAAAGAACATTACATAGTGTTATTTAAGTTGGTTAAATAACAATATGTGAATAATAATAACCAAGCATGTCTCTTAACATATAATAGGTTTTATAAGTTATAAGTTATAAACTTATAAAAGTATGTATGTATGGATATATATATATATATATATGTTTAAAGTTTTATAAAAGAAAAAAGATAATACTCTTTCAAATGTAATATTATTATATGTTTGAGTGGAGACATGCAAGGTGAGTGGAGACATGCAATGGTTATTATTGGTGGAGAGAAAGATGCCTTTGAATAAAACCAAGTCTTTCTCTTTCATTCTTTCATAACACACATAATTTCCAAGTAAACTTTTCTCTCTTCTTCTCTTGGGTATTTTCATCTAACATAAGAAAAGAAGAAGAAAATTTCAAGTGCAAATCCTAGCTAGAAGTGGTGTGTTGTTGAAGCTTGGGATATGCTAGCTTGAGGAGCTTCCATATTCAAGTTCTTACCTTTCAATCATAATCTCTTTCACCCGGTTTTGTCATATTGAAAGGAAGTAGTAACATGCATAAACTTATAGTGACATGCATGTGTTTGATAGTGTGTAATTCGTATTTGGATCCGGGTTTGGGTTTTGCATGTATTGAATTGGTTCTATACACTAAAACTAACAAGATTTAAAACTTATATCCGCTGCGTTTTTGGTAAAATAAGGATTTTATCACTTTGATAATCTTGTTAAAACCCAACACTGGGAACCTATAGTTGGTATCAGAGCGTTTAGCTCATGATTGTGTGGTTCGGGATTATCACACGAGTGGTAAAATTGCTCCGTTCGACTATTCACGGAACTATTTTACGTTGAAATATTGCTTCTGTGTCAGTTTCTCAACTATACACATCAAATACACCAGCCCATCACTCTCGAAACCTTCAAAAATAGTCGTAATCAAACCTGCAAAACCGTCCGTTCTTCTAGCGAAGTTGCTGACACCCAAAACTAGGTTTTTAGCGAACATATAGGGTTTTAGTGAAGTTGATAACCAGCGAAGTTGATAACCAGCGAATTTTATAACTAGCGAAGTTGATAACCAGCGAAGTTTATAAACAGCGAAGTTGATAACCCGCGAAGTTGATAACCAGCAAAGTTGTCAGCCAACTAAGTTGCAAGCGAAGTTGTTTTAACTTCGCTACTGCTCACTGTTCACAGACTTTAATTGTCGAGTTTTGAGTCTCGTTTCGTTCAAGTATGACTTCGATAAACATCATAGAACTAGTAAAGATGGAGGTTGAAGCTGGTTTAGCAACTAAAGCTCCAAAACTGCTTAAAGGTATTGATTTCGTTATATGGAAAGATATATTTGAATAGTATGTGAAATATCAAGAGGCAAAGATGTGGGTCTGCATTCAAGATGGGTACATTCCACCAACATCCATGTTTGAAGGTCGTGAATAGATTAAGAAGTACAGTAAGATGGAGGATGATGAAAAGAAGATGTATGAGGCAGAAAGTAAAGCACATGCAACCATAACAATGGCACTTCCACAAGAGATTCATCATACATTCAAAAAATACAAAAATGCTAGAGAACTATGGGAAGCACTAGAGAATCGATATGAAGGAAATGTTGGGATACGTACCTCAAAGAAAAAGCTACTGAAAACTCAATTCTCCGTATTCAAGTATCTGAAAAATGAATCACTTGATGACATCATCACACGATATTATCATCTGATGACCGAGGTGAATAACTACTCCATTGAATACAAGAAAGAAGAGATAGTAGAAAAGCTCCTTGATGCTCTTCCACCAATATGGGAGATGTACACAGTTCTGATGAGAGAAGATAAATATTTTGAGAAGATTGACTTGGAGACGGTGGTAAATAAGTTACGTAATTTAGAACTTAACATGGCTTGAAAGGAGACACCTACTGATCAGGTTCAGGATTCGGGAATGTATGGTGCTAATGTCACCCCGAACTCAAGTTCAAAAATAGAATCCACTGCCTACTACTCAAAGGGGGAACCAAACACCACTCAAGATGGTCCTGTAGTACTCAATATGGATGGTGACGTATGTTTTGTAATAGGAGGTAGTAGTTCCTCAACACCTCAAACCACAGCTGTTAATTTCTCAACCAATGCTTCTAGCAAGAACTACTCACAGATGCCTATGAGTATGAAATCAGCTGAACAACAGTTTGCTCTCATGCCTCTTTCATTGCCTCTTATGAGAATTACATCAAAGGAAAAATAGTCGACCCTGCAACCTTGGATGAGGACTATGATCAGATCGACGCTGATGATCTAGAAGAAATGGATCTGCAGTGGCAGATGGCTATGATAGTAAGAAGGTAAAGAGATTTATGAAGAAAACTGGTAGAAAGTTTGTTGGAGAAAGACCGGGGTTTGACAAGTCAAAGGTTCGTTGTTATAACTGTCAACAAAATGGTCACTTTGCTAAAGAGTGTACAAATGAGAGAGTCGAACGAAGTCAAAACAAGCCTGCTCAACAGATTGGGAGTGGAAGTGAAAACAAGGCTATGGTATCTCAGCAAAATGGTGGATACAACTGGAATATACACGTTGAGGAGGTGTTCAAACAGGCAAATCTGGTAAATATCGAAACTGGAAGAAGTGACGAAGAAACGGGGGAAGATCAAGCATACATGGCAGAAGTGAACGATCAACTCTCAGAGGTATGTTCTAAATCTCATTGTGAACAATGTGAAAAACTGTCTGATCAATTGAAAGCATTAACTGATCAGTTTGTTAATTTGGACAATCAATTTAAAAATTTTAAAGAAGAACATCACTATTCTAAAACTAAAGAAAATAGCTACTCGGTAAAAATAAAAGCTAGTGAAAAGGATATCAGAAGTCTTAGAGCCACCCTAGCTGAAAAAATACAAGTGATTGATCTTAGTTATGAAGTGTTAGAAGAAAAGACCTAGCTAATTGCTGAAAAGGATAAACAAATAGCTGATTACCAAGTAAAAGTGGTGGAACTAAACAGAAAAAATGAGCAATTTAGAAATTCTTCTGCGATGCTAGATCATATCATAAGTGTTCAACGTTCCCCGGTTAACAAAGGGGGAATTGGATTCTCAGAAGTCCCACCACCATACAATAATAACTATACATATAATCCTAGTAATCAGCAATCTGTGAATGTTGAAGTTAGTCAGACAGTTCCAATTAAAGTCTCTGCTAAAGAAACTAAAGTTAATGAGAGTGAAGCGAGTAAGACAAGTTCTGTCTCGAGTTCTGTCTTGTCAAATTCGGATAAATTGTCTGAATCGGGTGAGATAAAAGAAAAGGTTGTGCTACCAAAACGAGGGGAGGACTATAAGTTTGATGAAAAGAAATCTTCCCTAAATCCGTTTGTTCCACCATATGTGAGGCAAACTAATAGTAACACAACCTCATCATCTACAGCAACTTCTGAGACGAATGCTCAAAACAAGAAGTATAAATCGAACAGAAGTTGTTTTAGATGCAACAGGATAGGACACTTTATCAGTGACGGTCCTCTGAAACAAAGGAAATCTAGAAATATGAGTCCAACTGAAACTGAGAATAAAACGAATACGAAATATGATGCTGGTAAGAGTGCTAACACATCAAACTTTAATCATTGAACTAATCCAAGATTTCAAAGAAACCAGTCTCGTTTTTCCCAATGAATCACCAAACCAACAATTATAATTCCATTAATGCTAGAAATTCTCGAAGGTTTGGATGGTCTCATAGCTAGTCATCTAGATATTTTCCTTTCAGAACTTATAGAAACTCTCCTCAAACTAACTTTGGGCGACCAAGGTACTGGATGCCGGATAACAGGTTTAATCAACCCAAGACCAGAAGGTCATGGGTCTCCAGATTTTAATCAATTTCTTTAATTGTGCAGGAACAGTCGAACAGGGCTGTAAACAATATGTGGGTTGTTGACAGTGGCTGTTCCCGGCACATGACTGGTAACAATAAATTGTTACGTGATTGGAAGCGTGTTCAAGGAGGAAGGGTTAGTTTTGCAGGAGAAAGTGGAGGAAGAGTTAGTGGTATTGGGACTGTGACGAATGGAAGAATAAAGTTGGAAAAAGTGTGTTGAGTCAAAGATTTGACCAAAGTGAGATATATGGAAGATTGGAATCTTCTCAACCTCCTCAGAATTCGCTAAGTATGGATCCGGGCACACCTTAGACCTCCGAGTAAGCTTTTACTTAGCCGGGTACGATATTTTGTCTATCGGGCAAGGTTATCTTCAAGAAGTCTTCTTTAGTGGATATCCGAGCAGGGTTTGCAAATTAGTGCATTGCCGGGCAAGGTTCACTAGTTTATGTAAATCCGGGCAAGGTTCACTTGACAAGCAAGTCTGTTCTTCATAGCCAAGTAAAGTTCACTCCCGAGTAAGCTTTTGGCTAACCAAGTCCATGAAGCCAAGTGATTGGAAGACCGGGTAAGGTATTCATTAATAATAATTGTCCGAACAAGCTTGATGATTTAATGTAATATCTTTTAGTAATATCGGACAAGGTTCAACTCAAGCAAGGAACTGTACTGCCGAGTACACTTTGCTAATAAGTTATTGTATAGCAAGGAGTTGAATGGACCATCGAAGAATAAGGTTGCTCGTAAGGGTTTGTCGGGCAAAGTCTGGCAAAGTCAAGAAGACTGAAGTCTACCCGGTGAGTATTTTACTTCGTAAAATACTCTTCAAGTAAAGTCTACCCTGAAACTGATCCCGGACACACTTCTATGTTTCCAAGTTGTGAAGGATGGCAGAGTACATAGCCTACTCGGAAAATGAAGATTGATGCAAAGCCTACCCGGAAGACTTGTTTTACACTTAGAATATTTTGTGATTATGTAATTTGAATATGTATTTACGTTTGGGGTTTCTAGAAGGAATGACAGTTGTCCTTGGTTGGCAGGCCTATAAATAGAATGTTTTAGGGCACGCCGTCTACGGAACAGCTACGGATTTGTGCCTTTACACTTTTCGGATAAGAAAGAATATTTTTCTTAAAAGTGACGGCCGTCCTAGGATTCGTACGGATAAACCATCTTTCAAGAAAGCCTAAATAGATTATAGTTTGTATGATTGATATTATTATATAAATGGAAATCTTTTGAGTGAATCTTGTTTGTGTTGGTTACCTTTGAATATTGATTAAGCAACCGTATGTTTGTTACCGATTCCGCCTTTAACAAACGGAAATCTTTCTAAATATAGAAACCCGTCATTAACTCTCTTGTCGACACATCTATTTGTGTGAGTTATGACATGATTAAGTAAGATCCAGCTGAAATCGGGTACCTGGCAAGTGGTATTAGAGCTTGATTGCTGCTATTTTGGAAAGATCGTTGTTGATTGAAGATTTGAAGAAAAATGACGTAAGCAGACCACTGTTACATTGAAAAGTGACGTCAGCAGCTCTGTTTGTCATTTTTCTTCCAGATCTACAATCATTTGGTGTTTTCTCATCCTTACACTATTTAAAGTTTTAATTTTTACATATAAATCTTGTTCTAATCACATCAGACAACTCAGATCTGAATAACCGGTTTTCAGATCTGTATATTTTTCGAACTCTGTTTTTACAAAGAAACTACTTTTTATTTCTTAAAATGTCTTGTTACGAAGAACAAGAAGTATCTACTAACAAGATTCCTAGACTGTATGGACAGTAAAATTTCACAAAATGTAAGGTCTTGTTTGAAGCAGCCGTTTGCTATAATGATGTTGATATGTGGAACTCCATCAAGAATGGTCCACAAGGGGAAGTTGAAGAAGGTGCAAATCCGGCAGCAACTACTGCTGTGAGAGAAAGGATGAGAAAAGTAGATGACAAGGCTTTAGCTATGTTGAAGCTAGGTCTGTCTTGGGAAATACATATCAAGGTTGCACATCATCCCAATGCCAAGGCAATGTATGATGCAATACTTGAAATGTTTGAGGGAAATGTTGAGCTCAAAAAACATCAAGAAGCAGAGATTGAAGCAGCAGCTAGAAAGATTTAAGTATAAATAAGGAGTAAGGCTGAAGTCTATACTGGAGAGGTTCTTATCAATCGTGAATGATCTCAGAACCACAGACTATGTCATGACTGGCTTTGACCTTAATACCAAGCTGCTCAACTCTATGCCAAAGGATTGGTACACTGCCTGCAAATTCATCCTTCAGAAGCACAACTTCAATGAATTGAAATTGGATGATGTAGTGTGCTTTCTTCAAGCTGTAGAGATAGAGATGATAGAGAATGAGATGATTAAGGAGGAAAGACCCTTCTTCAATGTTTCAAATGCATTGATTGCACCTATAGGTAATTTGACTACCAAGAATCAATAGCAGATTCCTATCATTGAAGAACCTGTTGAACATAATACTGATACTCCAAAATCATTTGTTGGTGGTAGCACAATTAATCATGGAAACCAGCAAAGATTCAATGTGCAACTGATTGATAACACTGATTCTGCCTCTATGGCAAGTGGGAATGTTCCTCACACTAGTGGTGGAAATGGTCAAGGCAGTGATAGACAGGCCTTACTTTCAATGTTTACTGAGTCATATAATGCATTTGTTACAAAGAATTTAATTCACACAAGTGTAGTACAAGATGATCTTGAGAAAATAGATGCTGATGACTTGGAGGATATGGATTTGAAGTGGCAAGCAGCTATGATGGCTCTTAGAAGCAAAAGGTTATATAACAGGACTGGTAGGTCACTCCTATCAGGGCCAAATGAAAGAATTGGTTTTGACAAGTCAAAGGCCATTTTCTATAATTGTCAACAGCCTGGTCATTTTGCAAGAGAATGTAATATGCCAAGAAACTTCCAAGTGAACCAATTTCAGAACCAACCAAGAAATCAACAGTCTCAATATCAACAACAGCCTCAATATCAGCAGAGACCCAACACCAATAACTTCAACAACAACTTTAATAAAACTCCCAACAACAACTATAATCCCAACTTCAATAACTTCCAACCTCAAATGAACAATCATGATCAAGGAGTGCCTCAGAATCAAGATTTTCAGAGAAAAAACAACCAAAACCTTCAAAATATTCCAAACAACACTGTTCCAGCCAACCAAAACCAGATCAGAAATCAAGGAAATGTTGCTGTAACAACACAGCATGAAGGTAACTTTGATTGGAGCAATCATTAACAAGATATTGCAGATGATATCAAGAAGGCAAATGTGGCATTCATGGCCATAATTGAGAAAGAAACTGGATCATCATCTCAGTTACATTCTGCTCCTACTATTGATTTAACTGAAGTTATCAATGAACTGAAAATGAAAGTAGGCAAGCTGGAAAGTGAGTGTTTCAAGAAACAAAGTATCATCAATGCATATGAGGTAAGTGAACTAGTGAGTGAATAAAGAATGAAAAGTTTGGAAGAAGACTGTGTAAACAGTTACAGAGCTCAGAAGAGATTCACAACTGAAATAGATGGGTTGAAGAAAATGATTATAGAAGAGAAGATGCTGAACACAAAACTGATAGCTGACAATGAATTCTTGAAGAACTTGGTCTCCACTGGAAATATTTGTGGAATTCTAAACCAAGTTAAGGAAGAAGACAAGTACAAAGCAGTACTACCACCTTTCAATAACAACTTTATGCCAAAAGTTGATAAAGAGAAAAGAAATGCTTATCAACAACAATTCAAAAATGTTTTTCAAGACAAAGAAGAACTTGGGGATTTGTATAAGAATGTTGAGGTGAGTGAAGAAGGAGAGTTAGTTGTGAAGAAAGATTTGAAAGAAGAAAAGTGAATTGGAGTTCAAGTCTCTGAAGATGACTTTGGGTCTGATAATTTGAACCAAGATGACTTGAGTGATTTAAGTGATCAAATCACTGATGAGGAAATCAAAGCTGCTGAAAGAGGAAGAAAATTCAAGAAGCCATAATCCATTGACAAACTTCCAATGTATTCACCTGTCACATCTGGAATGAAGAAACAGAATGAAATAACAAAGAGAGAACATGTGTCCTTTGACATATGTGAAAAGAAGAAGGTAAATTACAATGCTGTAAGGCCTCCAAGCCAAGAAGTATTGGAAAGGATAAAACAGAACAACAAGAAAAGTGTGAAAGAAGATGTGAATGTTGAAAACTTTATCCCTGTTTATCCTATTTTCTCTAATCAAGAAGTCCTTGATATTGAAGAAGTGGAAACTATGGAAGAATATGAAAAGAGACAATTGTGTTTGTAAAAAATTGTGTTTGTAAAGAATATGAAAAGACATAGAGAAAATCAAGATGAAGAACCACTGAATATGCAAAAAATTGTGTTTGTAAAGAGCAAGACTGAAAGACAAGACATCAAGATTGAGGAATTTTTCCCTTTCTCAATCAACTTTGATAGTCTAAAGAATAAGAAGACTATTGGAGTTAAAGAATCAAGACCAAGTGAAAGATTCAAGAAAGAAAAAGAACATGAGAAATATAAAGGAAAGGTTTGGTACAAGAAGTGTGATGAGTATAGTCATCATACAGACTCTTATAATGAAAGACTCAAATTCAAGTCTTTTCATGCCCAGATGAAACAAAGTATGGACAAGACTTTGTGGCCTACAAAATGAAGTATGATAAATACTTGAGTATGGGAATGGTTTTTGAAGAGGAAGTTCTGAAGAATGAGAGTCAAAGGCATTCAATGAAAGCCAAGAAACATGTGGATAAACCTGTTAAGAGGGGTAAATCTCCTGTGAAACATGTGAAAAATGTTAAAAAGGTCTCTCAACCCTCGAGAATAATCCCTAAAAAGGATACTCAATCTGTCAAATCTGATAGTTCTCAAGGATCATCAAGTAGTGAGAAGAAAAGAAAGAAAGATGCATTTCCTAGAAAGAAACCAACAGAACTCATTGGTGATGAAAAGTTTCTGATGAAAAATGGATTTGAACCTGAAGGATTCCTTTGGAAACCTAAGGCTGAAACCAAAGTTGAGACAGTTCCTGATGTGAGAGACTACTCTGAAAAGAAAGACTATGTAGTGAAGGAGTGTGACACTATATCAGAAGACTGTCTAAGCTCAACCTCATTTGTTAAGAACCCAAGAAAGTGTGGTTATGAAACAGACAATTCAGACAATATAGAACTCAATCATGAAGATCCTGAACCAACAACACTCACTTCCCATGCTGTGTCTGAAACTGAATCTGATGAGCTGCAAGTTGATAAGGCTTGCACTTCAGCACTCAACTTATCAAACTTTTTCTTATGTGTAGGAACAGTCCACTCCTCTGAATGACATATGGTACATGGATAGTGGTTGTTCTAGGCACATGACGTGTTACAAGAGGTCTCTTGTCAATTATAAAGAAAAGTTTGAAGGTCCTGTAGCTTTTGGTAGTGATGTAAATGGTGGAAAGATTGTTGGGAAAGACATCTTAACAAATGGAAAAGTTAATGTAACGATTCCGGCAAATTCAGGTATACCCTAGCCGGAAAATACCATTTATGTGTTATTTAATACTGAATATATGAATTATAATGTGTTTATACGAGTATATAAGATTCACAGTACGAATTATACTCGAATGTACAGCTAGTCGTATTTGAATTACGATTAACCGATGAACGGTTATTGAAACCCGAACGAATCGGGGATTACATTACAGACAAAATATATGATGTTTAGTAAGGGTTACGAAGTATTAAAGCTTCGGGATAAGTGAATTATAGCACAGAAAAAGGATTTCGATTTAATGGTACGTCGGTACGTTAAACGAAACCTTTAATACCAAACCAAGCAAGAGGTTATCGATCAAGCCGAAAAAGATGCACAATTACCGACAATATGATGTGTTAAGTCAATAAATGTCATGGTTTAAGTTTTTAAAGTTTTTAAATCGGTTTTATATAAATTTCATTCTTAAGCCGAAAAACGACCGTTTTAGCCTCGTTTTAAGCCGACTTACACGTTTAACCGAAAAACGAACTGTACCAGATTATCCAAAACATTATCCAGATTGCGTAATCTAAACTTGTGGCCAAGAATGAAGGAGTGGGCCCCACCCCACCCCCATATGTTGGACCGATCGGACCAAGGGGGGGAACCCCTTGGCTCCCATTTTCTTTTTTCTATCACCACATTCTCAAAATCCTCTCAACCCTCCACACATTCAACCAAAAACCTTTGATTTTTAAGAAGATCCACAAGGTATAAACATGTTGTTATGGTTTAATCTTGGTTTTTAATTCCAAAATCTTGAGAAAATGAGGTTTCAAGTGAAAAATGGGTGAAAACCCGAGATGAAACCGATTCTTGCATGATCAAGTGATGTATACAAGTTATACAAGGGATCTTGGTCCAAGAAAGGAGTTAAAAGAGTCAAAAACGAATTTTTACGGTTAAAATCTTTGTTTTGATGTCTTAACCGAAACCATGAAAGAAATGGCTTGATTGTGGGTATAACTTGTTTGATGTGGTGTTGTTGTGCTTGTAGGTGTTGTATCTAGTTGCTAGCAAAGGCTAGAAAGCAAGATCTTTGCGATCTAAAGCTAGAAACACAAGGTAGTTCGGTTTTTCGTATGATTTGTATGATTTGGACAGATTGTGGTAGACTTAGAGTTGGGTCATGAAATTTCACAGAGATGATCGACACATGAAAATATGAGATCTGTGAAAATTTGGTAATTTTTGGATAAAGGATGAATATTTCGTGAGTTTAATGCTCGGTTTTGGCTAAAAATGGTGAAAAATAGCTAAACATCATGAAAAATTTTGGAAAACTTCTGATAAGCTTTTTATAACATATAAAAGTCACACACAAAATTTCAGGTTCATTGGAGAAGTCTAAGTAGGCTTTTCAGTAAAACGAGTTCTAGGGTTTTCTAGCTCGGTTTTGGTGAAAATGGCATGAAAAATGAGATTTTGGTTCTGGAAAACTTACAGGGAACTATGTGGATGGCAGGGGTCATCCCAGAAAAATTTGGGATTTTTCTAAGGTCGTTTGGTATTTTCGACATATTTGGTGTTTAAATGACGTTTAAAAATAGATAAATAAATGTTAAATATAGAAATTAATTCTGGAAATATTTTTATAAAATTCCTTACTGTCAAAAACTGATTTGTGCAAAATTTCAAGATCCGAGACTAAGCGGATATTTATTTGTGCTAAAAAGAACATAAAAACAAACTTTTAAAGCTTAAAACGCGTAAACCGGTAAAGTTCGCCTAAGCGAGCTGACCGGTGTATAAAAACCTTAAAAATGGACTATTTTCATGAAACTAAGTTAATCAAGTAAAAATAAATCATCCGAAAATAATTCGGATGATTTGGGTATTTTTACCCGATTTAACAGTTTCCGGTGTATTAAAGACGGAAATGGGCCCCGCAGCCAAACGGGGTGTCTAAACCGAGCTCTAATTTCACAACTTTAATTAAAATATCAGTAACAACTATTTCCGGGTCGTATGTGACCAAACTCATTTTTGAAAACATAAAGACGGATAACCGTGCTAGGCACGCAAAACGAGAAAGCAAACTAATGGTAGTTTTGACTAAAGAACTCTAAGTGATATCACAATCTAAGTCCTGAGAAGTGTTTCGGGGTTAACATTGTCCCCGGATCGTGTACGGTACTGGGTTAACAGTGTCCCCAGACGTACCGGTTAACACGAATTTAAGTTATATTAATAGAAATTGTGTAGTAACGACTTAGGGATCGTATTACAGATCCGGACCGGTAGCCGCGCACAGTATTACATCCTTACTCACGAAAAGGTGAGTTTCACGAGCCCCTTTTTACTGAACTGTTTTAAATATTTTCCCGGGGCGGAAAGCATGTTTTTATCAAAGTGTTTAAGTACATGCCGATCGCATGGAAATGAATGTATTTATATAATGTTTATTGTACGGGAATCGTACGGTAATGTATTAAGATGGTAATTGTCTGAGTTGCTAATATTGTAAGGCCCGAAACAGTGCTCTGGGTTAACAGTGTCCCCAGAGGTTATTAAAGGTATTTCTGGGTTAACAGTGTCCCTAGAGGTTATTAAATGTATTTCTGGGTTAACAGTGTCCCCAGAGGTTATTAAATGTGTTTCTGGGTTAACAGTGTCCCCAGAGGTTAATAAATGTGTTTCTGGGTTAACAGTGTCCCCAGAGGTTATTAAATGTGTTCTGGGTTAACAGTGTCCCCAGAGGTTATTAAATGTGTTTCTGGGTTAACAGTGTCCCCAGAGGTTATTAGATGTGTTTCTGGGTTAACAGAGGTTTCACTTGTAGGCTCAGCATAATTACATCGCTAATTTATGATTATTATAATGATTTGTCATGGTTTATTTAAATTAGTGAAACTCACAAACTATTCGTAGTTGACCCGTTTTCTTTACATGCTTTCTAGGTACACCCAAATTGGAATGAGTGATACGTGCTTGATGATGTGTGCTATTTTGTGGAAGCTTAAGGGTCTATATTTTGTATTAAACATGTTAACGTACTATCGGTAAAACTTATGTGATAACGCCTAGACGGTAACGAAACTCGGAACAATGTAATACGTTTAAATTAATGTAGTGGTGTTTTCTTTATAAGCAATGCTGTTGATATCAGATGTGTCTGTTGCATCCCGTTTACATTTCCGCTGCGGTTACGGGGTGTTACAGAACTTTGTATCAGAGCCATTGGTTATAAAGAATTAGGATGTCTTTAAAAGATACCTAAAATATAACCAGTAGCTCAAGTGTTATAGGATCTGAATATCAACTAATAATTTATTGTGACAAGGTCTGTATGAACTTGGATGGACAAGTGAGTTATTATGGTCCGGAACATAATAACAGACTTGTCCGCACGAGGGAATTCAGGGGAAGTCACGGGGGACTTTAATAGGTAAAATTGGCAACATATGTGCAAATATATGATAATATTGTTATGTGGTCAAGTTGTATAAGTAAGGGCATATTAATTTGATTATGATTTACACTATGGAAAGAACTATATGTTTGTTAACTTGTGTGCAGGTAAGAATGTCGAGAACTCCTAGTTTGTCGGTGGAGGAGGACCCGGAGGAAGTCAGCTTCGGGAACTCTGGGAACCTACGCGTATCATCCAGCTCTGAGCCTAGCGAGGCTAGTCGTAGGAGCTCTGGCCAGTCCTCCCCAGTCAGGATTGTCAGATCCCCTACCCCGCCCGCACCACAGGCCATCCCTGTCCCTCCCGGATTCGAACCCCGCCTCACGGCGCGGATCAGTGTCCCTCATGTCCCACCTACCTCACCTCCACCCAGACCTGCTACCCGCAGGGGCGAGTCCTCCAGCTCCCAGCCCGAGCCTGTGACTCCACCTGTGTGGGGTCTCCCTAGGCAGGAAGGGACGCGGCGGCATGGCTTCGAGTGCTCACCGAGCAGGTGAATGAGCACTCCGCCGCCTTGACAGTGGGAGTGCAGAGGCGGATGTATCTGGGGGACTGCATACTGGACCACCAGTATGCGATTGCGCAGCTGAAGAGGGAGTGCTCATACTCCCAGTGGATGATCGACCGGATGGAGACGCGGATCCGGGTTATGCTGGCTGTGATGGTGGTGTTGGTGGCTGTGTTGGTGGGGTTGGTATACCACCGTGTTTAGTGATGTTATGATGGTAGAAGTCATGGACCACTTTTTGATACTCTGTGTAAGCAGTTAAGTGGTGATGCTAACATAGAGTGAATCTTGTGTAGTTATAATACAACCACTGGCCCTTAGGGGGTCTCTTTTGGGGTATATCATTATAGATACTTTTGGGTATCATTCAAGTACTGACCCATTGCGGGTTATGTCGAGATGATGCCGACATAGACCCTATGTAGGAAAACTTAACTTATGTAATGATGACAGGAAAGTATGTGAACTGACATGGATGTAATATGTTCTAATGTTTGTTAATGAATGGAATGTTTGTTGTGTTTTATGATTGGAACTTGTATTAATTATATGTATTTTCTTGATGATGTGTAGAATGGCACCAAAACGATCAGCTCAAATGTCGGAAGTAGATGTGAGCCGTTTGATTGCTCAACAGTTAGAGGCGGCGATACCGGATATAATATCGCGCATCGCCGCCAGTATTAACAATTCGACCAATCCAACCCCTCCGAGCAATCAAACGACTACCAATAATGACGGGGAACAAAATGTTAATCCTCCACAGAATGATAACACGATTCCGAGTAATGACGCACCGCCTAGGGTGGTCGTTACGGACAGTAATGGCCCTATACCAACTGTAGAGACGAACCGTACTGAACCGATTCCTGCATCCATGGGATGTTCGATCAAAGACTTTATGTTGTGCAAACCTATAGAGTTTAGCGGGTCTGAAGGACCAAATGGGTTGGTTAAGTGGATCGAGAAAATAGAATCAGTTGTGAACATCAGCAACTGCCCCGAGGACTGTGTTGTAAAGTACGCCACCTGCACATTCACGGACCATGCCTTGACATGGTGGAACACGATAGTGCAGACCCGGGGTCAGGCGGCGACAAACCGCATGACCTGGACATTGCTTAAGGCTCTTGTGCTGGAACATTTCTGCCCGAAAAACGAATTGCAGAAATTAGAAAATGAATTGTGGAACCTGGAGATGCAGGGGGCAGACCATTTGGGTTATACGAACCAGTTTAATGAGTTGTCGCGATTGGTACCATGGTTGGTCACCCCAGAGTCGAAGAGGGTTGAGCGTTATATTTGGGGGCTAACTCCAGTTGTAAGGAGTATAGTCAATTCTGGGGGACACCAGACGTATGAGGGTGCGGTGACGCAAGCTGGTATCGTTACGTATGATTTCGTAAGGAGCGGGTCACTGAAGGTGGCAGGAGAATCCGCTGGGGGAAAGCGGGGTACACATGACCATAGGATCCAGGAAAAGCAGCAAGGTAAACGTGCTAGGCCCGCTGCCCAGAACTACGCCATGACTAGTTCGAGCGGAAGGCAGGAACCGCAGACAAGGACGTTTCCCAGGTGTGGGAAATGCGGTTACCAACATGGAGGCGAGTGCAGGGTGGTAGTGTGCCATCGGTGTGGCAGGAAAGGGCACTCCGCACCGAGATGTAGGACAAACCTGAACAATCTGAACCGACAACCGCAACCTATCCGTGCGCAGCCATTTAGGACCCAACCAGCCCGACAACAAAACCCACAAGGAAATCAAGTGATGACCACCAGCCGTGCTTGCTTTGAATGCGGCAGCACAGAGCACTTCAAGAGAAACTGTCCGAAACTGAACCAGGGAGGAAATGGGCGGCAAACCGCGGGTCCGACATCGTCGTCCAACCCGGCGCGAGGCCGAGCATTCGTGATGGGGGCGAACGAAGCACGCCAGGACCCCAGCGTAGTGACAGGTACATTCCTCGTCTCTGATCATTACGCTTCTGTATTATTTGATACAGGCGCCGATAGAAGTTTTGTTTCTGTTAAATTCCTATCGATTGCAAACCTTCCAATTAGTGAAACCATAGAACCTTACACCGTAGAAGTCGCTAACGGTAAAACCATGATAGTTAATCAAATAGTTCGGAATTGCCCTTTTATTCTGAACGAACAATCCTTTCTGATTGACTTGTTACCGGTAGAATTGGGTAGTTTTGACGTGATAGTGGGAATGGATTGGTTAGCACGTAACAAGGTAGAAATAAACTGTGAAAAGAAAATCGTCAAGATCCGGGTGTCGGATGACGAAGAGGTATTAGTGCAGGGTGAGAAGTCGGGCAATATGATACCGTTTATATCCCACCTCAGGGTGTTAAAATATATACGCCAGGGATGCGTGGCGTATCTAGCGAGCTTGACGGCCACGGATCCTGAGGAAAAACGGTGGACGATATCCCAGTGGTACGCGAATTTCCACAAGTTTTCCCAGAGGAACTTCCTGGATTACCGCCAACCCGACAGGTCGAATTCAGAATCGATCTATTACCTCAAGCTGGCCCTGTTGCTAAGGCACCCTACCGACTTGGACCATCAGAGATGCAAGAATTATCCAACCAGTTGCAAGAATTGTTGGATAAAGGATTTATACGTCCTAGTTATTCCCCGTGGGGTGCACCTGTACTATTCGTGAAAAAGAAGGACGGGAACCTTAGAATGTGCATTGATTACAGGGAGTTGAACAAGTTAACAATCAAAAATAGGTATCCTCTTCCCCGAATTGATGACCTGTTCGACCAACTGCAAGGTGCGAGCTACTTCTCAAAAATTGATCTTAGATCGGGATACCATCAGGTTAGAATTCAGGAGGAGGATATCCCAAAAACCGCATTCCGGACTCGCTACGGCCATTACGAGTTCTTAGTTATGCCTTTTAGGCTAACAAATGCGCCAGCAGTGTTCATGGATCTCATGAATCGAGTCTGTAAACCCTACCTCGATAAATTCGTCATCGTGTTTATTGACGATATTTTGATATACTCGAAGAGTAAAGAAGAGCACGAGCAACACTTAAGATTAATTTTAGAGCTTCTAAATCAGGAGAAGTTGTATGCAAAATTCTCCAAGTGTAACTTCTGGTTACAAGAAGTGCAATTCCTTGGTCACGTTATAAACCATCAAGGAATACACGTTGATCCAAGTAAGGTTGAAGCAGTTAAGAATTGGCAAGCGCCTAAATCGCCAAAGGAAATCCGCCAATTCTTAGGCTTAGCTGGATATTATCGTCGATTTATAGAGAACTTTTCCAGCATCGCCCAACCTTTAACCCTTCTGACCCAAAAGGATCGAAAGTATGAATGGGGTGAAGAGCAGGAAACGGCGTTTCAAACGCTAAAACAAAGATTGTGCCAAGCGCCGATCTTAAATCTCCCCGACGGAGACGATGGTTTTGTCGTGTATTGCGACGCATCCCGGAGAGGGTTAGGATGCGTGTTGATGCAAAATAATAAGGTTATAGCCTATGCTTCTCGACAGTTAAAAATACACGAGAAAAATTACACTACTCATGACTTAGAACTAGGAGCAGTTATCTTCGCACTTAAAATCTGGAGACATTATCTCTACGGTACAAAGTGCACCATCTTCACCGATCATAAAAGTTTGCAACACATATTCGATCAGAAAGAACTGAATATGAGGCAACGAAGATGGGTCGAGTTGTTAAGCGACTATGACTGTGACATCCGTTATCACCCCGGCAAGGCTAACGTCGTAGCCGATGCCTTGAGTAGGAAGGATCGGGTTAAGCCATTGCGAGTGCGAGCACTGGAAATGATAGTCCAGTCGAACCTTTCGGACCTGGTTCGAGTCGCTCAACGCGAGGCGTTGAAAGAGGAACAATTGGAAAAAGTGGGACTTTACGGTAACAAGAAGAATTTCAAACAGCGCGTGGACGAAATTCTCTATTTCAAAAATCGGATTTGGATCCTGACCCTCCATGACCTTCAAGAATTAATCATGGACGAAGCGCATAAATCGAAATATTCCATACATCCGGGATCAGATAAGATGTACAAGGATGTGAAGGAGTTCTACTGGTGGCCGGGTATGAAAAAGGATATAGCCACATACGTTGGCAAGTGTACGACGTGTGCGAGGGTTAAGGAGGAGCACCAGAAACCCTCGGGGATGTTACAACAACCGGAAATTCCCAAATGGAAATGGGAGCAAATCACGATGGATTTTGTGACACATCTCCCTAAGACGTCCCGTGGACACGATGCAATTTGGGTAATCGTGGATCGATTAACCAAGTCGGCACATTTTATTCCGATTAGAAATAATTATAACACCGAGAGACTTGCGCAGATTTATATAAATGAAATTGTGTCTCGTCATGGAATACCCATATCAATCATCTCCGATCGAGATAGCCATTTCACCTCCAATCTTTGGCAAGCTGTACAAGAAGCGCTGGGAACGCGTATTGATCTAAGCACAGCTTACCACCCTCAGACCGACGGTCAGTCTGAGAGGACCATTCAAACCCTGGAGGATTTGCTTCGTGCATGCGTACTGGATTTTAAGGGAAATTGGGATCAACATCTCCCGCTCGTTGAATTTTCCTATAATAACAGTTACCATAGCAGTATAAAAGCAGCACCTTATGAAGCATTGTATGGACGGAAGTGCCGATCACCACTCTGCTGGACTGAAGTGGGCGACACACAGGTTATTAGATCAGATCTGGTCCAGGAAACGACCAGCAAAATCCTTGAAATTAAGAACAATCTGAAGGCCGCACGGGATTGGCAGAAGAGTTATGCCGATACCCGTAGAAAACCGTTATCATTTGAGAAAGGTGATAAAGTGTATTTGAAAGTATCACCTTGGAAAGGAGTAGTCAGATTTGGAAATGCGGGGAAGTTAGCCCCTAGATACATTGGACCATTCGACATTACTGCAAAAATCGGTCCTGTAGCATACCGATTAGAACTGCCTGATGAATTAAATGCAGTTCACAACGTGTTTCACGTGTCGAACTTGAAAAGGTGTCTGTCGGATGAGACATCGGTGTTACCACTAGAGGGTGTCCAATTAAACGATAAGCTTAATGTCGTAGAGGAACCCATAGAAATAGTGGACGGGAAAATCAAGCAACTTAGACACAATAAGATCTCGTTGGTCAAAGTTAGATGGAACTCGCAACGAGGCCCAGAATATACATGGGAACGAAAGGACGAATTTCGGAAGAAATACCCCCACCTATTTCCTCAAAAGGAAGTAGTTGACGCGTAAAATTTCGAGGACGAAATTTTTGTAACGGGGGGAGAATGTAACGATTCCGGGAAATTCAGGTATACCCTAGCCGGAAAATACCATTTATGTGTTATTTAATACTGAATATATGAATTATAATGTGTTTATACGATTATATAAGATTCACAGTACGAATTATACTCGAATGTACAGCTAGTCGTATTGGAATTACGATTAACCGATGAACGGTTATTGAAACCCGAACGAATCGGGGATTACATTATTGACGAAATATATGATGTTTAGTAAGGGTTATGAAGTATTAAAGCTTCGGGATAAGTGAATTATAGCACAGAAAAAGGATTTCGATTTAATGGTACGTCGGTACGTTAAACGAAACCTTTAATACCAAACCAAGCAAGAGGTGATCGATCAAGCCGAAAAAGATGCACAATTACCGACAATATGATGTGTTAAGTCAATAAATGTCATGGTTTAAGTTTTTAAAGTTTTTAAATCGGTTTTATATAAATTTCATTCTTAAGCCGAAAAACGGCCGTTTTAGCCTCGTTTTAAGCCGACTTACACGTTTAACCGAAAAACGAACTGAACCAGATTATCCAAAACATTATCCAGATTGCGTAATTTAAACTTGTGGCCAAGAATGAGGGAGTGGGCCCCACCCCACCCCCATATCTTGGACCGATCGGACCAAGGGGGGAACCCCTTGGCTCCCATTTTCTTTTTTCTATCACCATATTCTCAAAATCCTTTCAACCCTCCACACATTCAACCAAAAACCTTTGATTTTTAAGAAGATCCACAAGGAATAAACATGTTGTTATGGTTTAATCTTGGTTTTTAATTCCAAAATCTTGAGAAAATGAGGTTTCAAGTGAAAAATGGGTGAAAACCCGAGATGAAACCGATTCTTGCATGATCAAGTGATGTATACAAGTTAAACAAGGGATCTTGGTCCAAGAAAGGAGTTAAAAGAGTCAAAAACGAATTTTTACGGTTAAAATCTTTGTTTTGATGTCTTAACCGAAACCATGAAAGAAATGGCTTGATTGTGGGTATAACTTGCTTGGTGTGGTGTTGTTGTGCTTGTAGGTGTTGTATCTAGTTGCTAGCAAAGGCTAGAAAGCAAGATCTTTGCGATCTAAAGCTAGAAACACAAGGTAGTTTGGTTTTTCGTATGATTTGTTTGATTTGGACAGATTGTGGTAGACTTAGAGTTGGATCATGAAATTTCACAGAGATGATCTACACATGAAAATATTAGATCTGTGAAAATTTGGTAATTTTTGGATAAAGGATGAATATTTGGTGAATTTAATGCTCGGTTTTGGCTAAAAATGGTGAAAAATAGCTAAACATCATGAAAAATTTTGGAAAAATTCTGATAAGCTTTTTATAACATATAAAAGTCACACACAAAATTTCAGGTCCATTGGAGAAGTCTAAGTAGGCTTTTCGGTAAAACGAGTTCTAGGGTTTTCTAGCTCGGTTTTGGTGAAAATGGCATGAAAAATGAGATTTTGGTTCTGGAAAACTTACAGGGAACTATGTGGATGGCAGGGGTCATCCCAGAAAAATTTGGGATTTTTCTAAGGTGGTTTGGTATTTTCGACATATTTGGTGTTTAAATGACGTTTAAAAATAGATAAATAAATCTTAAATATAGAAATTAATTCTGGAAATATTTTTATAAAATTCCTTACTGTCAAAAACTGATTTGTGCAAAATTTCAAGATCCGAGACTAAGCGGATATTTATTTGTGCTAAAAAGAACATAAAAACAAACTTTTAAAACTTAAAACGCGTAAACCGGTAAAGTTCGCCTAAGCGAGCTGACCGGTGTATAAAAACCTTAAAAATGGATTATTTTCATGAAACTAAGTTAATCAAGTAAAAATAAATCATCCGAAAATAATTCGGATGATTTGGGTATTTTTACCCGATTTAACAGTTTCCGGTGTATTAAAGACGGAAACGGGCCCCGCGGCCAAACGGGGTGTCTAAACCGAGCTCTAATTTCACCACTTTAATTAAAATATCAGTAACAACTATTTCCGGGTCGTATGTGACCAAACTCATTTTCGAAAACATAAAGACGGATAACCGTGCTAGGCACGCAAAACGAGAAAACAAACTAATGGTAGTTTTGACTAAAGAACTCTAAGTGATATCACAATCTAAGTCCTGAGAAGTGTTTCGGGGTTAACATTGTCCCCGGATCGTGTACGGTACTGGGTTAACAGTGTCCCCAGACGTACCGGTTAACACGAATTTAAGTTATATTAATAGAAATTGTGTAGTAACGACTTAGGGATCGTATTACAGATCCGGACCGGTAGCCGCACACAGTATTACATCCTTACTCACGAAAAGGTGAGTTTCACGAGCCCCTTTTTACTGAACTGTTTTAAATATTTTCCCGGGGCGGAAAGCATGTTTTTATCAAAGTGTTTAAGTACATGCCGATCGCAGGGAAATGAATGTATTTATATAATGTTTATTGTACGGGAATCGTACGGTAATGTATTAAGATGGTAATTGTCTGAGTTGTTAATATTGTAAGGCCCGAAACAGTGCTCTGGGTTAACAGTGTCCCCAGAGGTTATTAAATGTATTTCTGGGTTAACAGTGTCCCCAGAGGTTATTAAATGTATTTCTGGGTTAACAGTGTCCCCAGAGGTTATTAAATGTATTTCTGGGTTAACAGTGTCCCCAGAGGTTATTAAATGTATTTCTGGGTTAACAGTGTCCCTAGAGGTTAATAAATGTGTTTCTGGGTTAACAGTGTCCCCAGAGGTTATTAAATGTGTTTCTGGGTTAACAGTGTCCCCAGAGGTTATTAAATGTGTTTCTGGGTTAACAGTGTCCCCAGAGGTTATTAGATGTGTTTCTGGGTTAACAGAGGTTTCACTTGTAGGCTCAGCATAATTACATCGCTAATTTATGATTATTATAATGATTTGTCATGGTTTATTTAAAATAGTGAAACTCACCAACTAATCGTAGTTGACCCGTTTTCTTTACATGCTTTCTAGGTACACCCAAATTGGAATGAGTGATACGTGCTTGATGATGTGTGCTATTTTGTGGAAGCTTAAGGGTCTATATTTTGTATTAAACATGTTAACGTACTATCGGTAAAACTTATGTGATAACGCCTAGACGGTAACGAAACTCGGAACAATGTAATACGTTTAAATTAATGTAGTGGTGTTTTCTTTATAAGCAATGCTGTTGATATCAGATGTGTCTGTTGCATCCCGTTTACGTTTCCGCTGCGGTTACGGGGTGTTACAGTTTCATTTGATAATGTGTTTCATGTTGGAGGTCTTCAGTATAATCTACTGAGTATATCACAAATGTGTGATAAGGGATACAAAGTCAGTTTTGATGATTCACACTGTTTCATTCTAAAACCTAAATTTGTAATTCCACCTGAAATGATTATGATGATGGCACCAAGAAATGGCAACTTATATGAATTAAATATGAAAGAAGCTGTTTCAAGGGAAGGTGCATGTTTTGTGGCCAAAGTCACTGAAAATGAGTGAAAAACTTAAAGAACATGAATAGACTTGTCAAAGGTGAGCATGTAATAGGTTTACCTACAAATCTACTCATAAGCCAAAGCTCATCAACTCAATTGATAAAGTACTTGAATTACTTCACATGGATCTCTTTGGTCCTGTGAGTGTGCCAAGTATAGGGAAGAAAAGATATTGTCGAGTAATCATTGATGACTATTCAAGATATACTTGGGTTTATTTCCTAAGTACCAAGGATGAGACTGCAGAGTTGATTAAGGGTGTGTAACAATGATTGAGAACCAATTAAATAAGAAAGTTAAAATGATGAGAAGTGACAATGGTACTGAGTTCAAGAATGGAGTTATGCAAGAATTTTGTACAGTAAAGGGAATACTTCAACAATTCTCAGCTCCTAGAACTCCTGAACAAAATGGTGTTGCAGAAAGAAGGAATAGAACTTTGATTGAAGCTGCAAGAACCATGTTAGCAGATGCCAATTTACCTGTAACTTTTTGGGCTGAAGCCATAAATACAGCCTGCTATGTTCAGAACAGGGTGCTTGTCAACAAAAGGCATAACAAAACTTCATATGAAATATTTCACAACAGAAAGCCTTATATCAAGTTTTTCAAGCCCTTTGGATGCAAATGTTTTCTTCTGAACACAAGGGACTATTTGAACAAGTTTCAAACAAAATCCCTGGATCGTTTCTTTGTTGAATATTCTACACACTCAAAAGCATACAGAGTATATGTGAAAGACCATTTGAGTGTTATAGAATCATCTGACATCATCTTTAATGAGAATCAATTCAATACAGTTGAAGGTGCAGCATGGTTGTTTGATCATGAAAAGTTGATAAAGTACTTCAAGATTTATCCTGAAGACTTTGATGACTCATTCTACAAGACCAGTGTAATTGATGGGAAAAAGAAGAAAACATTGGACTTAGAAGAGTTATGGAAGAAGGTTGCCAGAAAAGAAAAGGAATATACTTTTGTGAAGAATTCCTCATGTGATATTGTTGAACAAGTTCAAGAAGATAATCAAGAAAACAATCACAGTCCTGAACATGATTATACTGAGATAAATCAAGACAATCAAGATGTACAGAATGATCAAGTTCAGAATGAGGGAGACACAAGAAACCAAACAAGTGAAGACGTAGCTGCATCTACTGCAAGATTTCAAAATCTATTTCAAAGATTGAATTTAGAAAACAATGGTGCATCTACTTCAGGACAACATAATGATGAAGCACCAGAATTTCATGATGCAAAAATTGATTTGATCATTGAAGAACCAGATCTCAATGAAACAAATCTTGACACAAATTTGTCTACAGAAGTGATTGTACAAACTCCTTAAGTGGAAAAGAATCATCCTTTTGAAAACATCATTGGAGATTTGCATGAAAGAGTTACAAGAAGTCATTCTGAAATTGCAAACATCTGTTTTTACTCCTGCTTTCTATCCCAAATAGAGCCAAAGAACATTGCTCAAGCACTAAAAGACAAAAGTTGGGTGGAAGCAAAGCAAGAGGAGTTAGCATAGTTCAGAGACCTACATGTGTGGGATCTTGTTGATAGGCCAAGAGACAGATATGCAATAGGAACCAAATGGGTATTTAGAAACAGAAGGGATGTAAGGGGTTTGGTGATTAAGAATAAAGTTAGACTTGTGGCACTATGATGCCTTCTAGAAGAAGGAATAGACTTTGAGGAAGTCTTTGCACCTGTTGCAAGACTTGAAGCTATCAGGATCTTTCTTGCATATGCTGCCTCAAAGAACATTAAAGTGTTCCAGCTTGATGTTAAGTCTGCATTTCTAAATGGAAAGATTGATGAAGAGGTGTATGTAGCTCAACCTCCAGGTTTTGATGATCCAATGTATCCAAATAGGGTGTATAAGCTAAACAAAACCCTTTATGGATTGCATCAGGCTCCTAGAGCATGGTATGATGAGCTGTCAAATCATCTTCTTGAAAATGGTTTTAAAAGAGGAGCCATTGACAAGACACTCTTCTACAAAAGAAATGGATCAGACTTACTTCTGTTACAAGTGTATGTGGATGACATCATCTTTGGATCTACAAATGAACAAATGTGCATGGAGTTTGAAGGGGTAATGAAGTCCAAATACATCATGAGTTCTATGGGAGAAATGAACTTCTTTCTTGGATTACAAGTTCAACAGAAAGCTGAAGGGATCTTCATTCACCAAAATAAATATGTGCAGGACATCTTGAACAAGTTCAACTGTCATCAGTACAACACTGCTTCAACTCCAATGGACACCAAAGAAAAGATGATTGCAGATGAAAAGGGGGAGCCTGTGGATGAACATGAATATAGAGCCAAAATAGGATCTTTAATGTATCTGACTACAACAAGACCATATATCATCTTTGTTGTATGTGTGTGTGCAAGATTCCAATCAAGTCCAAAAGTCTCCCACATGAATGCTGTTAAAAAAATATTCAGATATTTGAAGAGAAGACCAGACTTAGGGATTTGGTACCCAAAGAACCAATCTTTTGATCTTATTGCCTATACAGATAGTGATTATGATGGCTGTAACATGAGCAGAAAGTCAACCTCAAGAGGATGTCAATTTTTGGGTGAAAGGCTAGTGTCATGGCAATGCAAAAAGCATACTACTATCTCAATCTTTACTGCAGAAGCTGAATATGTTGTTGCATCTGCCTGCTGTGCACAAGTTCTATGGATTCAAAATCAAATGCTTGACTATGGTTTGAATTTTCTGAACACCCCCATTCTTAATGACAATACTGTTGCATATTTTACTGTTAAGAATCCAGTTCAACATTATAAAACTAAGCACATTGAACTCAGACATCACTTCATTAGAGATTGCAGTGAAAAAGGTTTGATTGAAATGCAAAGACTTGATACAAGTGATAATTTGGCTGACCTATTCACCAAACCACTTGATAGAACTAGGTTCAACTTTCTTCTGAAAGCCCTGGGAATGATCAACTCTGATGAGATCTGATTAAGGATGTGTTCCTAGTTATGTGCCTCTATGTGATAACTAATTATTTTGTTAGAGGTCATAATAAATGTTTAGTGAATATGCTTGATTATGTTACTTGAGTCTGATATTGATTATGCTATTTGATATGTTGACTGATATGTGCTTTTACTGATTATGATTGCATTATTTGGACAAGTTTGATCTAATTGATATGCTTGCATGATTATCAGTTGATGTGCATTTGTGATGTTAGTATAAGTGTTTCTGTTATGATTTAATTGTTAGAGTAAGCTTATTTTACATCATTGCTTAATTGCTTGAATATGTGCTTTATCTGATCACTTTATGTTGTTAGGATAGGCTTAAAACTTAAAGATTGATATTGTTTGCTTGTCCTGATAATGTTGTGAGTGATTAAGATTTGATTTTGTTACAACTGTTTGTGTCAAAATGAGTTTTATGTCAAAATTACATGATAAAATGAATTTTCTAATGAATTTTTCATAAACACTGTATTTTGATCAAAACATGAGAAAGTTGTTTAATGGTGTAGATATATGATAAGATTATTCAGTTCAAGCTTTAAAGAAGCTTAAAAGAAGGAGTTTTAAAGAAAAGTCTCAAGTAGTTGTTTTTGCTGAAAACTATGTCATTTGCCCAGTTGGAAGGACATGCATTTGTGTATGTTTGGTCCTGAATTCTCTACAGATTCAAGGATAGCCATTGACCTAAAAACTGAATGCATTTGGGGCAATAATGACTTGTTTCTTATTCCTTCACTTAAAACTATGTCAATAGCTCTGACTTTGAAAAGACATATATTCACATGTATTTTTGGTCCTATTGACCACTTGTGATCAAATAGGATAGCCATTTACCTGCCAATAAAGAGAAATTGAGGTGATTGAATATTAAACTGTTTTTATATGGGAAATGATAGTACATTGACTACTTAGCAAATCATATTGAATTAATAGGCTAAAAAAGACCTTCGTATAGTCTTTAACATGTATGGTTGCTTTCCCATGATGATGTAAAATCTAAGGTGATATAAACATAATGAATATGCTAATCTTTATGTGGAGATACATAGTTGTCTTTGCATGTCTCAAGATAAATCTCTCCAAATGATAGGCAGAAAAGTGATTACCCAGTCATACACAAGCCTGTTGTTATTTAGTCAACCAAAAATGAAACATCTTTAAATATGACAAAGAACATGTGTTAAAAAAAATTGAGAAAATATCAAAAACAAGGGGAAGATTGAATAAATCAACCAAAAGTTGATAAGTGTTTTAAATATTTTATCAAACAAGAGGGTTACAACAAGAACTACAAAGATGTTGACAAAATCTGTCTCATCTTGAATGAAAGGCCTGTTATTTGACAGTAAGTCCAACGTTCAACCTCTATATATGTTTGAAAATCAAAAATACAAAAATATCCAATAAGTTCTGTCATACAAAAACAAATTTTTGACCAAATACAGGAGGTTGGTGTCAAATTGGGGTGATCTGGGGAAAGCCAAATAAGCTTTGAGAAGAGATATGAGGCATCATAGCACAGTGTTGACCATTATTATGCATTATGCTTCTAAATGAACCTTAATCATATCACCAAAGAGATGAAATTCATGCTAAGTTTATACATGCTGTTAACCTATCTATGTTGTCATAATAATGCAGAGAATGAAGTATTGAGAAAGCTACTTAGTCAATATGATCCCATTCTTGAGATCTTTTCAGAAAATGGAACAAATTGTTTTGAAGAGAAATACAACTCAAATTTGATCTCTAAATACACCATTTGCTCTTAAACTATGATCTTTAATGGAGAAATATAATTTGACAAGTGGTTTAAGTCAACAAGTGTTGCCTTTTGCCTTTAATATGATGAATATGTTAGTTAGAGTAAGGTTTGATGTTTTATAACCTTTCCGGGCACAAAACAGTTGAATATGTTTGAATATGTATTTTAGGGTAAGGTTTGATGATTTATGACCTTTCCGGGAAAGCATAGTCATTTTTTACTAAGCTTATGATTTTCGGGCATGCTTTGAAGTGTTTACACTTTCTGGGTAGAGTACACTGTTGTACTAATTTCCCGAGCAAGCTTGAAGTCCTGAGATGATTATGTGTTATAGCTAACTTTTAACAAGAAATTCTTGTTCCGGGCAAGCTTTGCATTTAATATGCTGATTGTTATTCCAAGCAAACTTTGTGAACTTAGGTTAGTACACCGAGTAAGCTTTGTGATTTGTGTGAATATGTTGATAGGAAAGGTTTGTTAACCTTTCCGGGCACACTTAGATACTATTGTTTAAGTTTGTCATTTTCGGGTATGGTTTGATATGTTGAAATTTCTCGGGTAGACTAAAGTGTTTAGTCTAGTACTCAGGCATACCTGATGATTGAATATGTGTATCCTAGTAAACTTAATGCTAACATAGGTTATTCGGGTAAGCTCTTTGAAATTTTAGACTATAGCACACTTTAATGTTTATGTGTTTTAATTTCATTCTTAGCATGCTCTGTGATATTTGTGTTTATGATTTCTTTTGAGATTACAAGTGTTTCCGGGCAAACCTTGTTTTCCGGGAACACTTTATATTTCGGGTATATTTATGTTCCCTCAATATACTTGGTAATTTCAAAGCATGACTTTCCAAGTACACTGTCTGCTAAAAGATCTTTTCCGGGCACACTTTGTACTCTAGGAAGGTTATTCGGGTATACATTGCATAAGAAGGTTGTTCGGGCACAATTAACATTGTAAAGGTTGCTCGGGCACACTTTGCTTCCAAGTATGCTTGATTGAATATGTTTTTAATATGCTTAATTAAATATGATTCTTATTCGATAGGGTTTATGCTAGATTGAGCTATTAATTTAAAATTAAGAAACTAATATGGGGATCTTCATTGATTCCTATTAAAGAGGTTTATTTGATATTCTATACTTGATTACTTTCCTTGTGATTAATTTCTCAAGAAATATGGTATTTCGGGTAAGCTTTCTTCATAGTGTCTTGAATTTAAATTACTTAGCTTGACCAAGCAAGGTTTGATGTTTTTATTTTATCGGGTAAGCTTTGTGTAAGTTGAAGTACACGGAGTAGACTATGCAAAGGTTTACTTTTCCGAGTAAGGTTTGCTAAACCTAAAATGATAAAGAGTTATATGTTTTAAAATTGTTTTGAAATATCAATTGGATAATGTTATTGTTTGACAGCTAATAATTCACTAAACGACAAAAAGAATTTAAAACCCACTTTCAAAAGGTATATAAGAGGGAGTTAGGCAAAATTTTTCAACATTATTTTTCCTGCTCTCCTTCCACTGCAACTGCTTACTCACAAAGAAACCTAAACCGACTTATCGCATTCATTATTAATCCAAACCCTAATTTGAATCAATCCTCTAATTCCGACTCAGTAAGCAATAATAATGTGTTTTCCGATCACGATTAGACTATAATAGGCTTTGATTATGTATCTGATTACTAATACTCTATTTTTCTGTTTAGGTTATAAACTTGTCGAAGAACAGGTTCTTGATGATTTTTTTTCTCTCTTTCTTCTTCACCTTTATAACTTGAAATTACTTAAAGTTGTGAAATTTATGACTAATTTCACTTTGAACATGTTTAATTGTGTTGTTCAGATATGGCAGCAGAAGTAACTCAACCCAAATATGCCTTAGAACCAAAACACAACATGTGTGCACTGTTACAAGTCACACCTGACAACGAGCCGGTAGCGAGGATGATTACATGGATTGCTCGATCAAATGTCAGCTTTGCTTTTACTGAATGTCCTGTAATCTACATTAATCATTCACTAGATTTCTGGAGATCTGCAGAACATGTTGAGTACATCAATGGAAAGAGAATCGAAGCAACTGTTGCAAGACAAGAAATACACATAACTGAAAGGATGATAAGAAGATGCTTGCGGTTGAATGATGATGATCATAACTCAATAAACTTCAATACAGCTCACTTTATGAGGATATTTGAGCAGACGATGGGTTATCAGGGAACTATACATGATGGGTAGGGGTATACCTGATGATTGAATAAGTGTATCCTAGCAAGCTTAGTGCTAACATAGGGTATTCGGGCAAGCTTTTTGAAATTTTAGACTATAGCACACTTAAATGTTTATGTGGTTTAATTTCATTCCTAGCATGCTCTGTGATATTTGTGTTTATGATTTCGTTTGAGATTACAAGTGTTTCCGGGCAAACTTTGTTTTCCGGGCACACTTTATATTTCGGGTACACTTTTGTTCCCTCAATATACTTGGTAATTTCAAAACTTGACTTTCCGAGTACACTGTCTGCTAGAAGTCCTTTTCCGGGCACACTTTGTACTATAGGAAGGTTATTTGGGTATACTTGGCATAAGAATGTTGTTCGGGCACACTATACATCAGAAAGATTGCTCGGGCACACTATGCTTCCAAGTATACTTGATTGAATATGTTTTTTAATATGCTTGATTGAATATGTTTTTAGTATGATTGATTGATTATGATCCTTATTCCAATAGGGTTTATGTTAGATTAAGTAAATTAATTTGAATTCAAGAAATTTATACGGGGATCTTAATTGATTCCTAGTAAGGATGTTTATTTGGTGCTATATACTTGATTATTTGCATTGTGATTAATTTATCAACAAATCAGGTATTTCAGGTTAACTTCCTTCATTTTACTTAAATTTATTTCAAGAATTACTTTAACTTTAAATACTTTACCATTTCTGGACATATTCCAAAGTAACTATTCCTTAAGTAGATAAGAAATCTTTGAGCTAAAAGAGAAAACACTTTTTAAGTTTCTCACTTTACCTGGCATGAAAAAGAATGAGGTAGAATCAAATGAGCTTTATTTATAGCTTTTCTGCCAAAATTTGCAGAGATGTACTTTACATTTGTCTTAACTCTCATTAAAGGGAGACCTGCATATGTCCTTCAAAATTGAAACTTCACATTTCAAGAGTAACTCACATTTTTGTTTTGTGTAGATTTCAATATCATTCAAGACAACGGTTTGAATCGAAATATTCTTTATGTCTTAATCTTTATTTGTATCTTAATTACACTTACTTAGAAATCTAACTGACAATTGTGTGTTCATTGCTTAACAGAGAATCAGCAATGAATCCAACTCCAAGTAATTCCAATTCCTACAAACATCATCTTTCTGAAGAACTGAAAAAGGCTCTATAAAGAGTTCAAACCCTAATGTCTGAGGTTGAGAAGACCTCAGCTGCCCCAAAACAGGGGGAGAAATCACTGAATCAGGGGGAGAACTCGTTAAAGCTTCTTTCTATTTATGAAGAAAACAGTTCAGATGATGAAACATACAATGTTCCAGAAGATGAAAAGAAGGTTCTTGAGGAAAGAAAGAAATTAAAAGGGAAAGAAATTTCTCTAGATGATGATACAATTCAGACTTTCAATCTTCAAGAGAATACAATGGACTCAGACATGGATGAATCTGAATTAGAAGCCTAAAGAGTCTATGCGCAAAGAATGACAGAAATTTATGATAGAGAACTTCTAAATCAAATGTTGACTGACAAAGACTTTGAAGAACAAGAGAGTCTGTTGAAGCTATTTGAAGACAATGCGAAATTAAGGGATGAATCAAACTATGAAGATCAGAAGGAAGTTCCTCAAGAATTGATTGAAAATTGCATAAATGATGAGGAAATTCCAAAAGGTGTGCTAGTATCTCTGCTCAAGCTGATTAAACAGGAAGAACCAGAGACAGAGGTAAAAGAGAAACTAAACACTATTATTGATAAAATTTCAAAAAAACTAACGAAGAGACTGTTCAAGACAAAATGAAAGATAAATTGGAAGAATAAATGAACACTCAAAAGTTCTTGAGCAAATATGGTGGTAAACCAAAAATTTTAGTGAAGAATGAAATTCCGTTTGACTTAGTAAAAGTCATGATAAGAAAAGAGATTTTGAGCAACTTCAAGAAAATGAAAGAACAACAGTTAAACAAGAAAAAGAGAGTTGCTCAGTCTCTAGTGGGTAAGAGCAAAGGAATATCCAAAAATATGGCTGATCTATCAAAGATGACAATGAAGGGGAAATTCAAAGTAAAGGAGTTCTGCAAAAGGACAACATCCTTGGTCTCAAAACAGAACAATACAAAGAAAAGGAAGATGTCTGTAACCACTAAAGAAAAACCAAAGCAGATGCACTTGAAGATGGATAAACTCTTTGTCAAGGCTGTAGTAAAAGACAAAAACCCTTCAGTCAACCACAATGTTTTCCCAAGTGGAGTATTCAATGACTCCATGACTGAACATCTGAATGTAATGATGGAAAATGGAGAGATTGTGAAGATCTTCTCTAAAAATGACTTCAGAAAATTCAATCTATGGCAATTGACTGTGATTGCAGCACTACATCTCTCTGATTATAAAGAAAGGCAAAGGCCTACAAGTGCTAAGAAATCAGAACTGTTAAGATTCTTGAGTGAGCAAGAAAAATTTAACTTTCCTTGCCTAAACAAGCATCTCTGGCTAAACTGAAGACAAGATTCATAGTTTAGGATTTGATATGTAATGTCTTCGGACAGAATTCTGATTATGTAATTTGCTTATGTTTTTGTTGAATATGTAATTTGATTTTGATTTGATGTGTATTTTGACTAAGTGTAAGTAACCTTAGAAATGTTTTGGGTCAGCTGAGGTGTTCCAATATAGGGGATATTGTTGAGTCAAAGATTTGACCAAAGTGAGATATATGGAAGATTGGAATCTTCTCAACCTCCTCAGAATTCGCTAAGTATGGATCCAAGCACACCTTAGACCTTCGAGCAAGCTTTTACTTAGCCGGGTACGATATTTTGTCTATCGGGCAAGGTTATCTTCAAGAAGTCTTCTTTATTGGATATCCGAGCAGGGTTTGCAAATTAGTGCATTGCCGGGCAAGGTTCACTAGTTTATGTAAATCCGGGCAAGGTTCACTTGTCAAGCAAGTCAGATCTTCATAGCCAAGTAAAGTTCACTCCCGAGTAAGCTTTTGGCTAACCAAATCCAAGAAGCCAAGTGATTGGAAGACCAGGCAAGGTATTCATTAATAATAATGGTCCGAACAAGCTTGATGATTTAATGTAATATCTTTAAGTAATATCGGGCAAACGAAAAAAAAAAAAGCAAAATAAACGAAATGCTAGCCCGACAGCAAACGGATAACTTCCATATGCAGCCAAGAGGGTCCAGATCACCTTACGGGTACCTAAAATCAGTCTGATATATATATATATATATATATAAAACGTTAGCTTTGCTGAGTGAGTTCTAGTTTTAAAATCATTATAAATACTTAAAGTAGTACTCGTCATGACATACTCAAATTTGCGCAACATAGCATATAATATGGTTAATGCACTAGGTCATAAAGGGTCCATAATTGCCCCAAACAGGCCAAACACCAAGTCATAGCACCGTTAGAGGACTTCTTCTAGTGCCCTGTGGAGGGACATCTTCTGATTGACCCAACTAATGCACGACCATTAACATCATAAATATCAAACATAACATCTTGCATTCATATATATATATATATATATATCATGTGACATTTATAAACCATATCCTACATGCTCATGTCTTAAAATATTTTATGCTAAACATGCACGTTCATGTTTAAATATAATAATATGTTGATAAACTGTTGCCAGGCTCCTTTATAATTATAAGTTAGTATATAGTAGTCCTTTTTGTAAAATCCTTTAAATATATATCAGCCCTAAATCGTTAAGTAGTTTAAAAGAAAGGGAGTCTAGAACTCACCTTAATGAGTCGCGAAGATTAACGAAGTGCTAGAGAGTTAACAAAAAACGAAACCGTGAGGAACAAGAACCTACAATATAGCGCACCGTGTTATTACATACCGTAACCACCGAATCACTCGAAGAGTACATTTAGGGTCGACAACCATGCACACACAACGTTGGTCTTAACCCGAATGAGTCGGGTTATGCTCGGCGCCTACCGCACTAAACATCACCCTACTGTACGTTCCCATGCATGGCATAGATTTAAAATTACATTTAATAACTTTGCATGTTATTAATAATAATTTTGTTTAGGTGGTTCCATGCATGCAGGCATGGTTTCGAAAGCATCTAGGCCCTTTAAAAGAAATAACATCAACAAGCTTGGTTTCATTAGTGACACCCCTAACCAAGGATCACACTATCGCGAATATAACACCGATAAGACTCGGTTCTTTTGCATGTCCCCGACCCGGTTAGCCTGCCTTAGTAATTCCACCGATGTTTAGGTTGTAGCGATGGCCTTCACCGTAACCGATTCGGGCTCATGAAATGAAGCGCGGTTTGAATAACAAACGAGTGCGATCATGACCAATTCTAAAACAACAACACACTAATAGTGATTCCAGATCTCTTTTACCTGGAATCGATTGTGATAGGTGGCTAGATGAGAACGACTAGAATTCTTGTAATAGTGGGCCAAGTTCAAGAACAAAGAAACCGTATTCCTGCGCGTCAACAGAAACCAATATTGAGATGGTAAAGATCAAGTTCGTGCTAGAATCTAGTTTGAAAGACTTACTTGCAGATCCAAGGAGGAAGATCATACATTGAACTTAAGCAACAAAAACCGATAACGTTCGAGATGATTCCCTACAACGACCGCAACACCACCGCGTATGGTGAACGTAAACTAGTTAATAAACGTGGTGATGATTCGAACTATCAAATAAGGTTGTAAATTAATAACCCGCAGGTCAAGAATTACCTTGAATTAGAGATAGAAGATGATCGCGATAATCTCCGATTTGTTGCCGACGGTTTGCGCGAAGTGAGGTTTGGATGACGGAAGCTTTGTCTACATAAATGGATCATGATGTAAGTTTTCAATTAGGCCCTCAGAAACCTCCACAGTATAACTTGTTTCCAAATTCATAATTTCAAGAATCATAAAATAGCAATTCACACCCTCTAGCTTAGCTTATTAATAAACATTTTCTTTCTTATGTTACAAACTGTACAAAATTCGGTTACTTGTAGTTGGGGCGTTACATGCGAGCAATCGAATAATAATGCAAGAGAGAGAGGGAAAAGGTGAAATGAAAATTTTTCTAAGTCCCCTTTTATAGTGTATGATGTGTGCATTTGAAAGTTATTTTTAAATGATTTTTGTCATTTAGTACATGAATAAATAAATACTTCGAAAACCCAGATTTCAAATACACCAGCATAAAGTTTGCTCGGAAAAGTATATTATCTAAGCTTGCTCGTCCCATAGTTTGCTCAGGTATTAAAGTTATTAGAAATAAACTAAGTAAATAAAATGAAAGAGACTTACTTGAATATACAAGATTGCTCAAGAAATTAATCCCAAGTTAAAAAATCAAGTGTATTTGTTCAAATAGGCAACCTTGCTTGAATCAATAAAGATCCCAAAATAGTAACTTAGAGATATTTCTAAATATCAACCTTACTCATATACCTTATTATTATTAACATTGATCGAATCTACTTAGAAAAGAAAAGATTTAACAATATTTTGAGATATACATTGAGGTATATTCCAAAGTAAAGTTTACTCGACAACACTTCTAAAGTGCAAAGTGTGCTTGAGAAAAGACTTGATATTAATTTAATACACAAGTGTGCTCAAAGCAAATAGTGTACTCGGAAAGTAAAGTTTGCTTGAAAACTTCTGAGATACGCAAGTATGTTTGGAGAACACTTGAACTATTATTTTAATATACATGTGTGCTCTAACAATGAAGTTTGCTCGATAAACAAAGTTTACTCGAAAACACTTGCAATTTCAGAGAAAGGATTCAGATATATTCAATGATTAAATAAAATCAATATTTGAACAAGTATGCTTGACAATTACCATGTTTAATCGATAGAGCTAAACAGCAAGTAAATGATCAAGGTTACTTGAAAACTATTAATGTTGATCAAATTCAAACCAAAGTTATCAAGTATGCTTGAAATAAGCAAGTTTCAACTAAAACACCCAAGTTTACTTGAAACACTTATTCAAGGCATACATAGACACATCCATATCACACATTCATCAAGTATTCTTGAATGAGATGACTTTCTAGTAAAACAGCCAAGTTTACTCGAAAGTACTTATTCATCAAAGTTTACTCGAAATACATGATTACACATAGTCAAAGCACATAAGTATCAAGTATGCTCGAATGAGTTTGAACTTCAAATAAAACAACCAACTTTACTCTCATTTAGGTTCAAAGTTTAAGAGCAAATGGTGCATAATGAGATCAAATTTCAGTTTAATCCTTTCAAATCCTTATTCCTTTTTATGAAAAGATCTCAACATGGGATCATATTGATTAAGTCACCTTTCAATACTTTATTCACAGTATTATTATGACACATTAGGCAGGTTAACAGTAGGTATGAACTTAGCATGAATTTCATTACTTTGGTGATATGCATAATGTTCATTTAGGTGCATAATACATAAATTGATAACACTTATTACACTATGATGTTCCATATCTCTTCTCAAGGCTTATTTGGCTTTCTCCAGAACAACCCAATTTGACTTCAACCCCCTGATATTTGGTCAAAAGATTTTTATAACTCTACAATTAAAATTTGTTTGAAATTTTCTTTTCAAAACATTTCAAACTTTGAGGTTGAACGCTGGACTTACATGACACGTAATACGGACTTACAGGCCTTCCATTCAAGGTATTTAGGACTAATAATGATACCCCGCCTCTGTAGGTCTAGTTTAAACCCTCATTTTTGTTTATATTATAAATTTTGGACTTTTATCAACTTTTGGTTGATGTATAATCATTTTGCTCAAATTTGTTCTTTGTCATAGTTGTAAGATGTTTTATTTTTGAGTGACCAAATACCAACATGCTTGTGTATGACTGGATAATTACTATTCTGCATATCATGTGGAGAGATTTATCTTGAAACATGCATATTTCAACAATGTATCTCCACGTTAAGTTTAGCATTTTCATTATGTTTATATCACCTCAGTTTTTACACATCATGGAAAGCAACGATACATATCAATGACTGCACTAATAGTCCTTTTAGCCTATTAAATCCATATGATTGGTATAAATAATCAATCTACTATCATTTCCCATAAGGTTGGATTAACTTTCATTTAAAACATTTTAAGCTTCTTTAAAGCTTGAAATTAATAATCTTATCGTATCTCCACACCATTAACTTGCTCAGTTTGTCAAAATTGATTTACTTTGAATTTTTATTTTTTTTTCGTAACATGTTCATTTGAGCATACAAGTTTAACATCAACGCAGGGTTTAGACATAAGCAATCAATAACATACTCAAGAATGATCAAATATGAAAGGTATGCATTTAACACAATCAAACTAACATAATGTTCAATTCAAGACTAATTATGTAAAGTCTGTCATGTCCTAAGCACATCATCATTTCATATGATCAAATCATAAACAATATATCTAGATAAGTATACAGATTCAACATTTCAAAGCATATATAGACACACTTATCAAGATATCATGATCAAATACTGAAAAAAAACTAAGCATCATAGATACCTAAGCAGAACATCATCATTAAGGCACATATTAGTCAAACAGAAGCACATATTAAAACATAGATCAACTTGTTCAATCAAGACCCTTTTCAAAAGATAGTCAGTTAGCACACTAGGCATATATCATCAATCAAACTTCATCAGAATTGATCATGCCTAAAAAAGTTTTAATAGAAAATGAAATCTTGTTTTATCTAGTGGCTTGGTGAATAAATTTGCCAACTTGTCACTAATTTCAACTCTTTGCATTTTTATAAGACCTTTCTTATTGCAATCTCTGAAAAAATGGTGTCTAATTTCAATATTCTTGGTCTTTGAGTGTTGGACTAGATTCTTAACTATGAACGGAGCAGCAGTATTATCAATATAAATAAAGGTGTTCAAGTAATTCAAACCATAGTCCAGCAGTTGATTATGAGTCCAGTGGAGTTTAGCACATCAAGCAGATGCAACAATATATTTAGCTTCAGCAATGCAGATTGAAACAATTGTTTGCTTCTTGCATTGCCATGATACTAGCCTGTCTCCCAAGAATTGACAACCACCTGAAGTAGAGTTTTTGCTCATGTTACATCCATTATAATCATTGTCTGTGTATGCAAGTAGATTAAACACATGGTTCTTAAGATTCCGAATACCCAAATTAGGCTTTCCTTCAGGTATCTAAAGATTCTCTTGACAACAGTCATATGAGAAACTTTTGGATTTGATTGGAATCTTGCACAGACACATACAACAAACATATTGTCTGTTCTTGAAGCAGTTAGGTAGTCATGTTGATCTACAGGCTCCCCATTTTCATCAGCTGCCATTTTCTCATGTGTATCCATTGGAGTAAAAGAAATCTTCAAGTCTTTACATTTGAACTTCTTCAAGATGTCTTGTACATACTTAGATTGATAGAAGAATATGCCATCTTTTTTCTGTTGAACTTGCTATCCAAGAAAGAAATTAATCTCACCCATAGAGCTTATACAATCCTTAGACTTCATAAACTCGTCAAACTCCAAACACAATTGTTCATTTGTAGATCCGAAGATGATATCATCAAAATAGACTTGAACCTGAAGCAAATCTCTTCCACCTTTCTTGTAGAAGAGGGTCTTATCAAAGGCTCCCCTTTGAAAACCATTCACAAGTAGATGATTTGATTGGTCATCATACGAAGCTCTTGGAGCTTGATGTACTCCATATAGAGCCAAACTCTAATTGGATACTCGTGATCCTCAAAACATATAGGTTGAGTGACATACACCTCCTCTTAAATCTTGCCATTCAAGAAAGCATATTTGGCATCCAATTGAAACACTCTGATATTTTTAGAAGCAGCATAGGCTAAGAAGATTCTGATAGCTTCTGGCCTTGCTACTGGAGTAAACACGTCATCAATATCAATCCCTTCTTCCTTTAAGCATCCTTGTTCAACTAGTCTTGCTTTTTTCTTCATCACAATATCTCTTTCATCCTTCTTATTTCTAAAAACTCATTTGGTGCCAATTGTAAACTTTCCTCTTGGCTTATCAACAAGTTCTCAGACTTGCAAATTCTTGAACTGAGCCAACTCCTCTTGCCTAGCTTCCACCCAACAATTGTCTTTCAAGGCTTCAACTATGTTCTTGTGTTCAATTTGGGATAAAAAGCAGGAGTACAAACAGATGTTTGCAAATTCTAGTTACTCTCTCATGCAGATCACCAATTATGTTTTCAGCAGGATGATTTATTTCAACGGAAGAAGTTTGAATGGTTAGATTTGAAGCAGTTGTTGAACCAAGATTTGTGTCATTGAGTTCAGGTTCTTCAATAACTAAATCTGATGATGCATTGTTCATTTCAGCTTCTTCTTAAACAACCTGAGTTGATGTTGAAGCAAGATCACTTCCCATATTCAAGTTTGAAACAAGGTTTCAAATAATGTTTGTCACTTAGCTTGGTCTTGATCTTGCTGGTTACTTGTTTGTTCATCATTTACACTATAATTTACTTGATCTTGTTGATGATCAAGATTTTCATTTTGCCCTTCTTCAGATTCAACATCAGAAGCATTCTTATTAAAAGAAAACTCAGTGTTCTTATCAGCAACCTTGGACCATAATCTGTCCAAATCAACTTTCTTCTCTGAAGTAGCTTCAGGGACAGATGTTCTATGCAAAGTTTCATCAAATTCTTCAGGGTAAATCTTGAAATATTTGACTAACTTCTCCAGATTAAATAAACATGATGCTCCATCAACAGTGTTGAGTTGATTTTCATTGAAGATTACATCTGATGACTCTGTCACACTCAGATGATGTTTCACATACACGTTGTATGCTTTTGAGTGTGGGGAATATCCAACAAAGAAAAAATCTAAAGATTTAGATTGTAACTTGTTCAAGTAATCTTTTGTATTCAACAAGGAACACTTGCAACCAAAAGGCTTGAGGAATTTGATGCAGGGCTTTCTTTTGTACAAAGTCACATAAGGAGTTTTGTCTTGACTTTTGTTGAGAAGGACTTTATTCTGAACATAGAAATCAGTGTTAATTTCTTCTTCCCAAAAGGTAATAGGCAGGTAAGCATCTACAAGCATGGTTCTTGCAGCTTCAATCACTGTTCAATTTCTTCTTTCTACAACCTCATTTTGTTCAGGAGTTCTAGGGGCACGGAATTGTTAAAAATTTCCTTTGGCTTGACAGAATTCAGTCATTACCCCATTATTGAACTCAGTACATTATCACTTCTCATGATCTTCACCCTTGCATCTAGTTGGTTCTCAATCCTTATCACACGACTCTTGATCATTTCAGCAGCCTTATCCTTTGAGTTTAGAAAGTAAACCCATGTATATCTTGAAAATTCATCAATAATCACCAAACAATATATCTTCTTGCCAATACTTGGAATACTCACAGGACCAAAGAGATTCATGTGAAGCATCTCAAGTATTTGTTCAATGGGGTTTATGAGTTTTGTTTTGTGTGATGATTTGTGGTACTTTCCCTTTTGACAAGAAATGCACTTGTCATCTAGCTTGAACTCTTTTGTGGGTAAACCTATGACATGTTCACCTTTAACAAGATTGTTCATATTCTTTAAATTGACATAACAAAGCTCTTTGTGCCACAATTTTGTTTCATTTTCAGTGGCTTTTGACATAAAACATATACCACCTCTAGAAATGGCATTTTTCATCCTTAATTCATACAAATTTCCATTTCTAGGGGCAATCATCATGATCTTATAAGGAGGAATTACAAATTTAGGTTTTAGGATGAAACAATGTGAGTCATCAAATCCAACTTATAACCCTTATCACACATCTAAGATATGCTCAAAAGATTATATGGTAATCCTTCCACATAAAACATATTTTCGAATGACACATTTCCATTGGTAAGAATGCCTTTCCCCATAATTTTCCCTTCATTTTCATCACTACCAAATGCAACTGTTCCTTCAAATTTCTCCTCATAGTTGACCAATGACCTTTTTTCACAAGACATGTGCCTTGAACATCCACTGTCTAAGTACCATACATCAATCATTGGAGTGGACTGTTCTTGCACAAATCAAAGAAAAGAAATCAGTTAAGTGATGAATTGCAAATCATCAGCAACTACATCAACTGTTGCATTTGGTTTGGGATCCTTATAAACTAGCTCACAAGAATCAACAGATTCATAGCCATTATCATATAAGTCTCAAACATAGGTAATTATACTAGTAGTCACTTTCTTCAAGATAGTCACTTGAGTTTCAGATGTTGGCTTCCAAAGGAAACCATGTTGTTCAAAACTATTTTCGATAGAAATTTTTCATCTCCAGTCAGTGCACTTGATTTCCTTATATTGAACACTTTCTTCTTAAGCTTGCTCTCCCTTTCACAGCTTGTTGACTTATCAGAGTTAGCATATTTCATAGACATTTTAGATTTAACGGATTATGATCTGTTCAGTTTCTCAATCACTGGAGTCTTTTTCTTGTAAATAACATCTCTTTTCTTATCAAATTCAGTCTCACTTTTAACTTGATCATCATTCACCTTCTCACCTTTACTCAAGTATTCATTATACATTTTCTTGTAAAATGCAAATCCTGTCTAAATACTGTATGATCAAGTACATTTAAAGGTTCATGAATGAATCTTTCCTGAAAAGAGTCAGTGTGATGACCATAAACATCACAGACTATGCACCACACTTGTCCCTTAAACTTTTCACTTGAGTTACCCCTCTTGTATCTCTCACTGGGTCTAGGGGGTTCAACACCAATAGTCTGCTGATGAGTAATGAGACCATTAAAGTTGATTACAAAAGGCAGGACTTGCTCAATTTTTGTTTATTTTCTTGACACAGCACTCTTTGCAAAGATGATTTTCCTTAACTTGACTAGGCTATCTTGTTTATCACTTCTTTTTCTTGACCATGTTCTGATGTATTCATCCATGCTTTCCACCTCTCCAACATAAAATAGTTCTTGATTTGAGAACACATGATAGATTGGAAGAAAAAGATCATTATCCTTGATGATTTCTTCTTTTCTTCTGTTTTTCTTTACACTTGTTTTCTTTGAGGAAATATCACTTGTGGACCTTTCACTTATCTTCTTGCTTTTAGATCCTCCATAAAGATCAAATGTTCTATGTTCTCTAATAATTTGTTCAAGATGGTTCTTCATCTTTGGAGTAATATTAAGTAACAAACAGATCTTTTCCTTTGTCCTTTGTTTACCCTTTTTCACTTCTTTTAGACTTCCACAACTTGAAAATTTTTCACTTGAATTATCTTTATTCAAAAGATCATTATCTTGATCATCCAACAATACTTGAACACCAATAGATTTTTCAACTGGTCTTTCTTTTGTTTCAACAACCTTCATCACAAACTCACATTTCCCATCAACCTCAACCATTTTATAGTTTTCAACAGAATCCTTTCTATCTTCAAAAACAACTCTGAATTGATCAAGATAAGCACTTCTCTTTTCCTTGTCCACCTTTAATGAGTAATTATCATTAAAGGGCAGAGGAACAACTTTGTACTTATCCACTGCTTTGATTTTATTTAACTTTCCACAAATGTTTCCAGTGGATACCAAATTCTATAAAAATCAATCTCAACTTGAAGTTGAGTATTCTTCAACTTCTCATGAAGATACATTTTCTTTAAGCCTTTAATTTCAGTGGTATACCTTGACTGAATGTTGTAACTATCCATACTTTTGATTTGGTTTTCATATATTAGCTCACTCATCTCATAAACATTTATCATGCTTTTTTTCTTAAAGCATTCACTTTGCAATTTACCAACTTCCTTTCTTAAAGTATCATTCATTTCAAGTAATTCAAAGTTTATGGGATTTGAATGTACCTGAGATGAAAAGGATTTTTCTTCGTTCCCAATCATTTCCATGAATGCCTCATTTGCCTTCTCTATGTCTTCACCATGGTTACTCCAGTCAAACACACCATCTTGCTATGGTTGAGCCAAAGCAACATTTCCTTGGTTTCTTGGCCAATTGGCATTGTTCCTATATTGGTAGGAGCCTGTGGAGGGATTTTTTGGTTTCTCTGAAATAGTGGTTGTTGTGGGACTATTTTTTTTATTGAAAGTTGTTGTTGAATTGTCTTTGTTGGCCTTGATTCTGATTTTGGAATTGGAACTGGTTTCTTTGTTGGTTTTTGTTTTGAAACTGTTTTTGTTGGTTGCATTTTGCAAAATGAACTGGTAGTTGACAATTATAGCAAATTTCTTTGGACTTGTCAAAGCCAATTCTCTCATTTGGTCCAAAAACCAAAGATCTACCAGTTCTGTTGTATAATCTTTTACTGTCACACCCTCAAAATCCACTAACGAAGTTTTACCGTGAGAGGGTTTGAACTAACAGGATCGAAATCATTAGTTATATCAAACACCAAAATTAAAGTTTTCAAAAACAACCAAGACATACAAATCTTAAGTAAAAATGCAGAAGCGTAATTGTAAAGCAAATAGTTGTGCCACACAGAACGTCTTAAAACACAGTTATCATGATAAAATTTAAAAGGAGTTTAAAACAATAGAGTTCAGAGAATGCATGTCCTATACCGCTCGCCCGGCTCGGCAACCTGAGATAAAAATACTAAAGTGTCAACACAGGGTTGGTGAGTTCACGGGTTTACATAAAATAAGTGTTGCGTTTTAACGTTACCAAATAGTGTTATGTTAATTATATATCAATAGGTAGCTAACCTACCAAGCATGTATTACTAAGTGTTCGACACCGAAGCTGACTGTTTATACAATTGCCTTGCCACCATGTTAACCACGAACATGGTAACGTGTTAGCCAAAATTACACCCACTCGACCTACAGTCGAGTTTAGAGTTGGGTGGGGTTTGTCAAACCCAGTAGTACTACTCAACACTGACTCGCTATTATCCAATATTAACCGGTTCGATTGTTCATAAGGACTTAGTTGGTTTGTTGCCACTTAGCCATACAAGTGATATATAAAGAAATAATCAAAATCTAAAGCGTTGAAGTATGTTATATCCCCCTAATAAAAGCGTTAAAGAATAAAAGGGGCCATGAAACTCACTGTTTGCAAAGTTAACAAAAATCCGAGAAAAGCGTGAAAAAGTATAGTGTTATGTGTTAATATGTTGCATCATTAGTAAAATATCTACCACAAAGGCAAATATGTCAAACACATAGCAAACATCGGTCAAATAATCACTTTTCTTGTTAAATCAAAGAATTCAGCAGCTAAGTTACCGAGACAGATTTTAACACGTCAAGATTACTCTATTTCACTAACCATACATATAGATAAAATCACCAAAAATTCACCACAGAAGCACAACTAAGTTAGGTTTCTAAAGATATTTTTATTATATTTTTATTACATATGTTTTCTCACAATGATCAAAACAACACAGTAAGCACACAACAATCATTATCATGCGCAACAAAACATTTTTTACTATTCTCCTTACATGGTTAATCCAATTAATTCAAAGCCAATTGGTATAGATTCCTCCCTCAATTTAATAACTTCCAGAAGTAGAATCAACTCAATTGGTCTTGTCGTTTGTGATATAAACTAATTACAAAACAGCCTACAAGAAGGCTTCCCAAATCAGACTCGCGCCACAGATTTTTAAATTAATAAAAACTAACTTCCACACGTCCGAAAATTACAAACTCGGACTCTTTAGAAACTAGAATCGACCTAAAAGATCAAAGAATTAATAATCACTTCCAAACACATCCTAACATCAAGTTACAGTCGTTTTAACATGAAATTATGAATCTGTCCAGCATCAGTTTTCATCAAAAACTCAACAAACTACTAATTTATGAACTAATAATCAAGCATACAACCCTAGCTCATCAATAATCAACATATTTAACACTTAGGGTTTATGATCATCATGTTTAATCATGAAAACAAGTCAATGCAATGGATTAAGGGAGTGTTTAATTACCTAGTTAGTAACCTTGATCTTCCAAACAACTTGTAACAATTTTGTATGTGTGTGTGTGTATTGTTGGCCGATCAAGGGAGAGGGGAGGGGGTGTGGGGCTGCTGTCGCAAGAGGGAGAGGGATGGGAGGGGAGAGTTAGGGTTTTGTGTTAATAATATGTATATATATTATTACTTAATATACATGTTACACTTTCACCCACAACTCCTAATTAGTTTAATTCTAGCATAAAACATCAATCACCTCCTTAATATGATGACATACATATAAGCACAAATTTACAGATATAAGCGTAACACATAAATATATCAGGTACTTGTTTATAATATTTATTGTTTGTTCACCAACGGTTTGAGTCGACTCGTGTGTGTTTCGGTGAAACTTTGAAAGACTACTTGTGTAATGATTGTCATGTGTCATTTGACCCTAATTAAATGTAATGAGATATGCGTTAATTGGAATGACATAGTCATGTGAGTTTGAGTGTGAATTAACGGAGTTCGAGTTAACGGAGTTAACCTGAAATTGACGAGTGTCACATCATTTCCATGTTGAAAGAATTTGTGTCTCGAAAATTTGTGTCATGTCGCGATGGCTATTTGAAAAAGGCAAAAATTTTCAGTTTTTCACATCATCCCCCTGTAGAAAGAAATTTCGTCCTGAAATTTAATTCATACCTCAAGTATTTTTTGACGGTTTATCGGTTTTCACGGTTTTCGGTGCTTGGTCAACCCTTCGAAAAGGTGACGATACTTTTTCATCATTTGATCCTCGCGTTCCCATGTCAACTCTGGTCCATGTCTTGAGTTCCAACAAACTTTAATGATGGGAATCTTGCTGTGTTTGAGTGTTTTGGTTTCCCAATCCAAAACTTCGATTAGTTCTTCGACGAAGCGTAACTTTTCATCAACTTGCAACTCGCCCAAAGGAACTGCTAGTGTTTCATCAGAAATGCATTTCTTCAAGTTGGATACATGAAAAACATTGTGTACGCCACTGTGTTCTGCTGGCAATTCCAATAGGTACGCTACCGGGCCGATGCGTTAAGTTATTCGGTATGGACCAACATATCGTGGATTGAGTTTGTTTCGCTTTCCAAAGCGAACTACACCTTTACAAGGTGAGACTTTCAGTAAAACCTTTTCATCCACTTGGAATTCAAGAGGTTTTCGGCGCTTGTCGGCGTAACTCTTTTGGCGATCCCGTGCGGCTGCCATGCGATTTTGGATTTGGACAATCTTTTCTAAGGTTTCCAGTACTAATTATTGGGCAGTGATTTGGCTATCACCCACTTCTGCCCAGCAAAGAGGCGATCGACACTTTCGTCCGTACAACGCTTCAAATGGCGCTGCTTTAATACTGGCGTGGTAGCTGTTATTATACGAAAACTCTACCAATGGCAAGTGGGGTTCCCAACTCTTTCCGAAATCCAATACGCATGCACGCAACATATCTTCCAAGGTTTGAATGGTACGTTCACTTTGCCCATCCGTTTGAGAATGCATTGTTGTGCTCATATCGAGGCGGGTGCCTAGTGCGTTCTGTAGTGACTTCCAAAAGTGCGAAGTGAAACGGGAATCTCGATCAGATATGATTGAGACAGGTACTCTGTTTCTAGCCACTACTTCTTTCATGTAGATGCGATTCAGTCTTTCTATTTTATCTGATTCCTTGATCGCTAAGAAATGCGCAGACTTAGTCAACCGGTCAACGATCACCCAGATGGTATCGTATCCCGTTGGTGTTTTGGGTAAGCATGTGATGAAGTCCATGGAAATGTGTTCCCATTTCCACGTTGGGAGTTCCGGTTGCTGTAACAGACCAGATGGTTTCTGATATTCCACCTTGACTCTTGCACATGTTAAACATTTGTTCACGTAGGTGGCAATGTCGGCATTCATGTTTGGCCACTAGTAAAGTACATTTAGGTCATGGTACATTTTATCTGAGCCAGGGTGAATGGAATATCGGGACTTGTGTGCCTCGTCCATCACCATATTTCTCAAGTATCCGTATCGAGGGACCTAAATCTGGTTTTCGAAATATCAAACTCCGTCCAATTTGGTTTCAAGCTGCTTCTCCATGCTCCACATGAGTTCTGATGGGAGGTTATCGTCTTTCAAAGCTTCGAGTTGAGCATCACAAATCTGATCAGGAAAGTTGGCATGAATCGTGAGTTGTAATGCTCGCACCCGTCTAGGCTTAACGGTTTCCTTTCCGCTGAGAGCATCGGCCACTAAATTGGCCTTGCCAGGGTGGTACTTGATGGCACAATCATAATCCTTAAGTTGCTCGACTCAACGACGTTGTCGCATGTTCAACTCCTTTTGAACATAGATATTTTGGAGACTCTTGTGGTCGGTGTAAATGGTGAATTTGGTACCGTACAAGTAAATGTCTCCATATCTTAAGGGCAAACACCACAGCTCCGAGTTCCAAGTTATGGGTCGTATAGTTCTTCTCGTGTACCCGTAGTTGTCGAGAGGCATAGGCTATAACCTTCTCAAGTTGCATTAGAATGCAGCCGAGACCCTGTATCGATGCATCACAATGTACTATAAAATTTTGTGTTCCCTCGGGTAGGGCTAGGATAGGCGTGCTACAGAGTTTTGTTTTCAAAAGTTGGGTGGCAGACTCCTGCGTGTCACCCCAATTGTACTTAGTACCCTTGTGTGTCAGTGCGGTAAGGGTTGAGCAGTCTTTGAAAATCCCTCGATGAAACGTCGGTAGTAGCCAGCCAGTCCTAGGAATTGTTGCACCTCAGTTGGAGTCTTAGGTGCTTCCCAATTTTTTATGGCCTCTACCATTCCTGGATCGACATGGATACCACTCTCATTGATCACATGTCCTAAGATGTGAACCTCGCGAAGCCATAATTCGCATTTTGAGAGCTTAGCGTAAAGTTGTTCCTTCTTTAGTAATTCCAGGATTAACCTTAGGTGTTCATCAAGGTCGGTCTTGTTCTTGGAGTAGAAGAGGATGTCATCAATAAAAACAATAACAAACTTGTCGAGATACGCCTTGCATACTCTGTTCATGAGGTCCATAAATACGACTGGTGCATTGGTTAAGCCAAAAGGCATAACCGAAAACTCATAGTGACCGTACCGAGTTCTGAATGCAGTCTTTGAAATGTCTTCTTCGCGCACTCTTAATTGATGGTAACCAGATCTCAAATCGATCTTCGAGTAGTAAATCGATCCTTGAAGCTGGTCAAAAAGATCATCAATTCGGGGTAGGGGATAACGGTTCTTGACCGTCACCTTGTTCAACTCCTGGTAGTCGATGCACATGCGGAAGGTTCCGCTTTCTTTCGAACAAATAGAACAGGGGCTCCCCATGGTGATGAGCTGGGTCGGATGAAACCTTTATCCAAAAAATCCCGTAACTGAGTGGGCAACTCCTGAAGCTCCGCCGGTGCGAGCCGATATGGGGCTCGTGCTATGGGTGACGCACCGGGGGCTAAGTCGATTTGGAACTCGACTTGTCATATGGGTGGGAGTCCTGGAAAGTCTTCTGGGAAGACATCGGGAAAATATCGCACAATCGGTATGTCTTTGATCCGCTCCCCTCCGCGGGTTTCTCAATAACATGAGCTAAAATCGCCGGATGACCCTTTCGTAAATATTTCTGTGCCTTCACTAGGGTGATGATGCTGGTGGTCATACCGCTCTTCTCGCCCTATATTGAGATGATTTCACCAGAAGGGGTAGTGATATTAACAATCTTGTCGTGACTTATAACCTCAGCTCTATTCTAGGATAACCAGTTCATGCCGACAACAACGTCGAAACTACCAAGCGTAAAGGGTATGAGGTTGATATCGAAGGTATGACCTAACAGTTTCAACTTACATCCCGCTAATACATGTGTGGTTTCTATATACTTACCGTCAGCTAATTCAACAGGAAACTTAGCATCTAACGGTGTTAGAGTTATGTCTAACAGTTCACAAAAGGCTTTCGACACAAAACTCTTATCAGCTCCAGTGTCAAACAGTCGTTTACAAGAAACTTACTGGTAACCACGTTCGGAACGCTGTGGGCCTGGCCCGATCCAATGACAAAGGCTCTACCCTTAGTACCGCCTCTGTTGCCCTTGTTTTGTTTCAGTTTAGGACAGTCCTTCCTGAAATGACCGTCCTGACCACACTCAAGGCACCCTTTAGTTGTTGCAGGCTGTTTAGGAGCGCCCTTTCACGCGAGTTCTCCTCTATAGTCCTTGACCTGATGACCCAATTTACCGCATCGCAGACACTTGATACGGTCACATGGGCCAACATGGTGATAGTTACACTTGTTTCACTTTGGGTACTTTCCAGCATAGTTACTCGAACCCTGTCAGACACCGTTGCTATTGGAATCCAAATTATTGAAGTTCCGGGTGGGTTCGGGTTTAAGGTGGTGTTGTTGTTGTGGCGATGATGAGGAACTCGTGTTGTCAAACTTCCTCTTTCCATTCCCAAAGTTGTTGTTGTCGTTGCTCGAGTTGTCAATGGTTTTAGAGGTGGAACCTCTAGGTGGTAACGCACCTTGGGCCACTGCTTGATCTGTCAGCTTGTTGGCTATTCGGATCGCTTGGTGAATATTGGTCTGTTCGGAAGCCGTCACCATACCCTGAATATGGGGCTCCAAACCATCGATATACATCTCAATCCTCTTACTTGACAGATCTACCATCCGCGGGACATCACCGCCAACTCGTTAGAACGGGGGGTGTAGGCTTCAATTTCAGAGCCCACCATCTTTAAATCCTAAAATTCTGACTCTAGCTTCGAGATCTCCTCTCTAGGACAATACTCTTCCTTCATCATGTTTCTGAATTCTTCCCAGTTCATGGCATTCGCCAATTCCAGTCCGAGTATTTACACATTGGTATTCCACTAGGTGAGGGTTGAATCCTGCAGCATTCCAGCAGCAAACTTGTCTCTGCTGGCTGGTGGGCAATTGCACATTTCAAAAGCTGAGTATGCAATTGACTCCATCTAGGTGTTATCATCCTAGGATGTCGTCATCTGAGGACACATCCTAGTGTGCATCCTCCTCAACCAGCTCTTCATCTGGGTCTTCCTCAGGATCCTCCTCGGGATCTTCTTCAGGACCCTCCTCCGGTTCTGCTACGTTCAGAGCAATTTGCGCTTCTAGTGTATCGCAACGAGCTAGGGTGGCTACGAGTGCTCACCGAACAGGTGAATGAGCACTCCGCCGCCTTGACGGTGGGGGTACAGAGGCGGATGTACCTAGGGGACTGCATACTGGACCACCAGTATGCGATTTCGCAGCTGAAGAGGGAGTGCTCATACTCCCAGTGGATGATCGGCCGGATGGAGACGCGGATCCGGGTTATGCTGGCTGTGATGGTGGTGTTGGTGGCGGTGTTGGTGGTTTTGGTATACCACCGTGTTTAGTTGTGTTAGGATGGAAGTAGACAGGGACCGCTTTTTGATACTCTGTGTAAGCAGTTAGTGGTGATGCTAACTTAGAGTAAATCTTGGGTAGTTATAATACAACCACTGGCCCTTAGGGGGTCCCTTTTGGGGTATATCGTTATAGATACTTTTGGGTATCATTCAAGCACTGACCCATTATGGGTTATGTCGAAATGATGCCGACATAGGCCCTATGTAGGAAAACTTAACTTATGTAATGATGACAGGAAAGTATGTGAACTGACATGGATGTAATATGTACTAATGTTTATTAATGAATGGAATGTTTGTTGTGTTTTATGATTGGAATTTGTATTAATTATATATATTTTCTTGATGTTGTGTAGAATGGCACCAAAACGTTCAGCCCAATTGTCGGAAGTGGACGTGAGCCGTTTGATTGCTCAACAGTTAGAGGCGGCGATACCGGATATAGTATCGCGCATCGCCGCCAGTATTAACAATTCGACCAATCCAGCCCCTCCGAGCAATCAAACGACCACCAATAATGACGGGGAACAAAATGTTAATCCTCCACAGAATGATAACACGATTCCGAGTAATGACGCACCGCCTAGGGTGGTCGTTACAGACAGTAATGGCCCTATACCTACGGTAGAGACGAACCGTACTGAACCGATTCGTGCATCCAGGGGATGTTCGATCAAAGACTTTATGTTGTGCAAACCTATAGAGTTTAGCGGGTCTGAAGGACCAAATGGGTTGGTTAAGTGGATGGAGAAAATAGAATCCGTTGTGAATATCAGCAACTGCCCCGAGGATTGTGTTGTTAAGTATGCTACCTGCACATTCACGGACCATGCCTTGACATGGTGGAACACGATAGTGCAGACCCGGGGTCAGACGGCGACAAACCGCATGACCTGGACAGAGCTCAAGGCTCTTGTACTGGAACATTTCTGCCCGAAAAACGAATTGCAAAAATTAGAAAATGAATTGTGGAACCTAGAGATGCAGGGGGCAGACCATTTGGGTTATACGAACCGGTTTAATGAGTTGTCGCGATTGGTACCATGGTTGGTCACCCCTGAATCGAAGAAGGTTGAGCGTTATATTTGGGGGCTAACTCTAGTTGTAAGGAGTATAGTCAATTCTGGGGGACACCAGACGTATGAGGGTGCGGTGACGCAAGCTGATATCGTCACGTATGATTTCGTAAGGAGCGGGTCACTGAAGGTGGCGGGAGAATCCGCTGGGGGAAAGCGGGGTACACATGACCATAGGATCCAGGAAAAGCAGCAAGGTAAACGTTCTAGGCCCACTGCCCAGAACTACGCCATGACTAGTTCAGGCGGAAGGCAAGAACCGCAGAGGGGAACGTTTCCTAAGTGTGGGAAATGCGGTTACCACCATGGTGGCATGTGCAAAGAAGTGGTGTGCCACCGGTGCGGCAGGATTGGGCACTACGCACCGAGTTGTAGGACAAACCTGAACAACTTGAACCGGCAACCGCAACCTATCCGTGCGCAGCCATTTAGGACCCAATCAGCCCGACAACAAAACTCGCAAGGAAATCAAGTGATGACCACCAGTTGTAGGTTCCCCGGACGGATCACACGAGATATCCCGATATACACAGGTGCGGAATCCCTGTATAGATCGTTACGGACGTAGAATATAAACTCACGAACACACGAACACACGAACACACGATACGAACAAAACCACGTTATATTTATAACTCGAACCGTGTTACTTACAGCCTCTCGACCTCACGTCACTCGACTCAATGAATTACACGTAAATAACCAAATTAATTAACATCTAAACAGTAAACCCGAAGCCTATATAAATACACGACAACTTCGCCTCAGGCGAAGTTGTCTATAACTTCGCTCGTTCAACAAGTTCGCCTAGGCGAACTTGTCAACAACTTCGCTTGGTTAACAAGTTCGCCTAAGCGAACTTGTCAACAACTTCGCTACTAAACAAACAATTACATAAACAATATTACAGACTCGATTACAGACATTAGACATATGAACTACTGACATCTATGCACCAACAGACTCCCCCTTGGCAGTAGCTTCATATCTTGATCTTTCAGCTCTTGTCTCGTAATCCTGTATCTTCACGCGTGCACTCCTTCTCTAACACATACCGTCACAACTCGTTGATACTTTCTTGCTTCATCCTTCCAAGCTGGAATATAAAAGATCTTTTTCTCGTTGAGCATCTTCAGATCAGCTTGCGATAAGTTTACAAGATGCATCGGATCGTAAACTCAAAGTATCTCTTGTTCATCCTCATCTTCCATCACAGCTTCAGCAGTCTGGCAATCAACGTACCACCATTTTAGATTCTTCAACACATCTTGAGGCATATTCTTCATCGGAACCTCCTTGATGCATCGGATCGGCTTGTACTTCATCACCATCCATGGCTTGCCATCTGCTCTCAATCCCCTCTCTGTATCCTCCACGAGCTTTCCCTTCTGTGACTTTAATAGTTCAAACTTCTTTTCTTTTTTGCCTTCTTTCCACACAATCTTCTCAATCATTCTTGTCATATTGTTGTCACTTCTATTTATCAGGCCCAACCTGGCCAAATCTTTCACCTCGCATTCCGGCAACGTATTGAGAGATCTCAACATTCTCTTGAAGTATTGAATACCATCATAACACTTCACCACAAACAACTTCATCTGTTCATCATAAATCCAAGAGATGATTCCCTTCTTCGACTCAGCATAGCCTTTGATGTTATAGCTCTTCTTGAACATGGCTGGAACAGCAGGCTTCTTGGTCTTAATAAACCAATGAGCACAGCCTTCCTTCCACCTAGGCTGCTCCTCCCACTCAGTCTCATCCATCTCAGCACTCACGTCGGCTTTCTCAACCTCAGGGATCTCGTGTTCAACGTTTTCTTCTACTATCTCCCCCTCTTCTATTCCATCTTCAATCACAATTTGCTCACCGATCTTCTCAATCATATCACTCGGCAGCACATCTTCATCAAACAGCACATCGTCGCTGAACATATCATCATCAAGCTCTTTCAGCGCATCAATCACATCATCTTCAACTAACACCACATCATCACCAGAACCACCAGCCACGTCAGTAGACTCCCCCTCAGCTGTGGAAGTACCAAGAGCTTCAGAAGTTCTTGGCAGCTCACCACCTGCATCTTTCGATGCATTGGGATCATCGTCACGGTCATTTCTCTTCTTCGTTCTGAGCTCGTCGCCCTTACAGCTCATCTCCCCCTGAGATGCCAAGAACTCCTTCAAGGCATCTATAACTTTCCCATGCTCAACCAGGAGGGATGCCTGTAGTTGATTTGCTTCCACTAGGCTTTGAATAGTCTTCGACTGCTCTGCCACGATCCGCTCTAGTGAAGCTATTCTCTCTGAATCTGAAGTAGGCGAAGGCGAGACACCAGAAGCAGGCGTAACCGCAGGTGGTATCATACCTGATAACCCTGCAGCAGTGACGACCGTTGACTCCACAAAACGTGCAGCTACCACCGACTGAGTAAGCGTTGGCGGTGGTAGAGACACGATCTCCGGAATCGACGTCTGGATGGTAGTGGTGGATGGAATGCCAGCCGTTGATGTAGCCACTACGGGAACATCCGCAGCGCTTGTACTTGTCACCTGTACAGAAGAAGGAACAATGGACATACCAGACAGTGCGGCCGGAGCAAATCGTACAGTCCTTGAAGTCTCTCCAGCTCCCATGCCAGCACCTGTCTTCTCCCGTCTTGATCTTCTTATCAGCTTATGTATGTCTTCTTCCTCTTCCGACTCATCATCATCATCTTCCGTTCTCTTCCTCTTCCCAATCGTTCTCTCTCTAGACACCATCAACCGTCTCCCCTCATTCATAATCTCATCCAAATCGGAGTCAGCCATCGACGTAGCTGCTCTAGTCATACTCACACCCAAACTTTGTGCAGCTGAGACATGCACCTCTTCAACTTGATCCATGTCAAAATAGCCTTGACCTCCAAAGACAGCGTCAAGGTCTATATCCTCAGCAGTAGATACAACAGGCACAGCAGGAGCAGGAACAGCTTGAGTTGCTCTTGCCTGGTGCGGTTGAGGATCTCTGAACTCGTCCCCACCAGCAGGAACATACTCTGGGTTGATTAAAAACCCAAATAGAGGAGTATGCCTGGGACGACGTTCAGGGTTGCTCCTCGCACTCGACGTGCGGCATTGAGCAAAGATACGTTTGCTCACTGATTCGACGTATCTGATCGGGCGTCTCTGAGGTAGAGCCGGAGCCACATGGTTCAATATCATCTGTAAAAAACGTGGGTACATGATGAACCGCTCCCGAGACATCGCCCTTCTTTGCCTATCAATCTCGTAGAAGACCATTTGACTGAAACTATAACGCTTGTTATAGGTCAGTGCAGTCATTGCAGACTGCATGGTCGCACCCATACCATCTGTGCCCGCCTTCCTCCCCGACATGCACACTATCATAACGTGCATGAGGAAGCGCCACTGGTCTAGAAGGAAACCCTTCCTCCTCTGGGTATCTCCTAATGGACCAGAGTAGCCCATTCGAAGAAACGCTCCATCACGAAAGGGAGCTATGAACTCTGTAGGGTCATCCCTAGTCTCTTCACCGAATCGTAACGCCAACCGGATCTGTTCAGAGTTGAACTGAACCTGTTGATTGTTCACCGTCGCTCGCATGACCGGGGGCTCAATACGACAGTCATATTCGACCGTCTGCCAGAAGTCTTCCATATTCGGTAGAGATATCGGCAGTGTGTTGGTGATGGCATGAAAAATCCTCGTAGGATGAAAGTGATAATCTGGCGATAGTCGTCCACACCGCTCGCCTCCGGGTCAAGTGTAATGTACATATTGTGACCCGGGAAAAATTGTCTCTGATTGTCACCATCATCTCCACCTGCACCACCAGCACCAGCTATCGCAGCCATATCTGCAACAAACTAACCAAGTTAGAACGACACAAAGACATAGCACAAGTTCGCTTTGTTACCATGAGCGAAGTTGTGATAAACTCAGTATAGGCGAAGTTAAAGTTGAGGCGAAGTTGGGAACAACTTCGCTTCAGCTTTAAGTTCGTCTAATTAACACTAAGTAAAATTGATCTTAGGTGAAGTTAAAGTTAACTTCGCCTCATCACAACATCGCCTCAGGCGAATTTAAGTTACAGGCGAAGTTATGGATAACTTCGCCTCAGGCGAACTTAAGCTTCGGGCGAAGTTACGGATAACTTCGCCTCAGGCGAACTTAAGTTTCAGGCGAAGTTGATGATAACTTCGCCTAAACCCTAACTTCGCCTGAATCTGAATCGGCGACAGTGAGATTTACGGAACAACGTGCAGTTGATGATTCGGCTAGTTTTAGACGATTAATTACTCTTAACCACAAGTTTTAAGGACATGTTGACGATCAGTATAGTGTTCAACACGTACAAACACAAGTTATGAAAATCGGTTTCAAAACCGATGGTTCGAGGTTAATAACCGGGTCGAAACGACCCTTGATTAGCATGAAAGAACGTGTAACAACATCTCGAACCTTTGATCGGTGTGAAAATCAGAATAAATAACACGTAAACGATGTAAAGATCAAGTTCGCCGGAAAAGATATATGTTCGCCGGAAAAATATTCGCTGTGGATAAGTTCGCTGATATAATGAACAGTTCTGACCTTTGAACATCCTTTTATAGGGGCGTAGTTATACAGGCGAAGTTACGGATAACTTCGCCTAGGCGAAGTTATCCACAACTTCGCCTGTTCAACAACATCGCCTAAAGTTTCAAAATTTAACCCTTAAAATGTTAACAGTTGTCAATTAAGTTATAAATTTTCCTTTAAGAGATAAATGACATGATCAATTCTAAGTATCCAGTTAAAAAATCATAAAACTATCTAAGTACAAAAACTTAAAAATTTAAAGTATAAGGGATCAAATTTCAGTCTCGATAGGGACTGCTACGTTTTAGAAACGATCCGAACAGGAATCATACTAACTACGTGACTGTCACATAGATCCGTGTTTAGCTGTATTATGACATATAGAGACAGGTTGTAAGCAGGTATAACTTAAAGTGGTTTTCATCGTTTCTGTGATACGAGTTATATTCAATTAAGCCTCAAAATTTAAGTGGGCAACAACTCAGAAATATTGATGCCTCCTATCTCTCCCCAAAGCGTATTTGGCTTTCCCCAAGTCACCCCGAATTGACTTCGACCCATAGTGTCTGATTAAACATGTAAGTACTCTTCTTCTGGTTCCCGTTCTTCTTCTTTCTCTAAGATTGAGAAGTCTTGATATTTCGTCATCTCTAAAATGTTTCAATAACTCCAATTTTTTTTTTTTTTTTTTTTTTTTTTTTTTTTTTTTAAACAAACATAGACTTCAAAGTAGAAATTTAACTGCAAGTCCCGAATCTGGATCACTGCAGTATCTTGAAACGCTATCTTCACGGGAATCAGAACACACATGGGCTCGTGTATGACTGGGTAATCGCTTTTCTGCCTATCATTCGGAAAGATATATATGAAGACAAGCAAAACTCTTAAGGAGTTTCCACGTAAAATCAAGTAAAATTAGTTTGTATCACGTCTACTTTTACGCACCATAAAAAGTTACCATGACATACAATGGCTGTCCTAAAGCCTTTTAAGCCTAATAACTTCACTAGTTAAGCACACAAAGTTAGTATATCTATCATTTTCCAAGGTTGGATCAATTTTCCGTTTAACATAGCTAACGAACTTCTTACGAAGTAACAGACTTGAAAAATAATTTCATTTCCCTATTTTCTTTCAAAATTTAAACAAAAATCGCCCCGACCAAAACAAAGTCTTCAGGTAAACGGCTATCCCGAAGATCCAATGGATCAGCTGGACCGACCACATACTAGTATGTGTCCTTCTAACTAAGAATTATCTACTAATTTTAAGCGAAAGAACGAAAAACTCATCATAAACCGCCCCGGTCATTATCAGTAATCTGGTTAATGGCTATCCTCAAAATCTACAAGTAGAAAATGATGACCAAAACATATCCGAAGACAAGTCCTTCAAACTGATGTAACCGACATATTTTTAAGCGATTAGTGACGTTTTTTTTTTTTTTTTTTTTTTTTTTTTAACATAACATAAGAATAGCATGGTTACTCGGGATTGATCATCCCATTCAGTTCAATAAGGTTTTGAAATCTGGATTTGTCAAACGCTTTAGTGTATAAATCAGCGAAATTATCAAGCGTATCCACCTTTTCAAGAATAATCAGTTTCTTCTCAGCACAATCCCGTATGAAATGATGACGTATGTCAATGTGTTTAGTTTTACTATGTTTCACGGGATTGTTAGTTACTGAGATAGCAGCTGAGTTATCAATGCAAATAGGAGTAAGTAAGAAATTCAGACCATAGTCGCGCAGCTGTTGTTGTATCCAAAGAACCTGAGAGCAGCAGTTGGATGCAGCCATGTATTCTGCCTCACAGGTTGAGATTGCGACTGAAGTCTGCTTCTTGCATTGCCACGACACCAATCTGCCACCAAGAAACTGACAACCTCCAGTTGTTGACTTCCGACTCTGATTGCACCCTCCATAATCAGAGTCTGTGTAAGCGACCAGCTCCAAGTCTCCTCCTCTCGGGTACCACAACCCCAGCTTCGGCTTGCCCTTGAGATACCGCAGTATCCTCTTTGCACCTTTCAAATGAGATTCTTTTGGATTTGCCTGAAAACGTGCACAAAGACAAACAGCAAACATTATATCAGGCCTAGATGCAGTTAAGTACATTAAAGAACCTATTATTGCCCGATATTGAGTTGGGTCCACATCTGCATCACCGTCTACTTCAGCACCCAATTTGTGATTGACGCAGATTGGAGTATCATATGGAGAACTGTCCTCCATCTTGAAGCGCTTGAGCACATCATGAACATACTTCGTCTGATGAATGAACATCCCGTCCTTCCTCTGATCAACCTGCAATCCTAGAAAGAAAGTTAGTTCACCCATAGCACTCATTTCAAACCTTTTCTTCATGACGGCTTCAAACTCCTGACACATGGAGACTTTTGATGCAGCAAAAATAATGTCATCCACGTATACTTGTACCAGCAGGAAGTCGCTTCCATCTCTTTTGAAGAACAACGTGCTATCAATTTTCCCTCTTTCAAAACCATTCTCGAGCAAGTAATCCGATAAAGTTGCATACCAGGCACGAGGTGCCTGATGTGATCCATACAACGCCTTGCTCAACCTGTACACGTGATCTGGATAGTCTGGGTCAGGAAAACCCGGAGGTTGCTCAACATACACAACCTCATCAACTTTCCCATTCAAAAACGCACTCTTTACATCTAGCTGAAACACCTTCATCTTTTCATAAGCAGCAAACGCCAGAAACAATCTTATGGCTTCCAATCTGGCGACAGGAGCGAACACTTTGTTATAATAAATCCCCTCTTGTTGATTAAAACCTTTCACCACAAGCCTCTCCTTGTTTCTTATAATGATCCCCTTATCATCTCTCTTGCACTTGAACACCCATTTTGTGCCTATCGCATGCACATTCTTTGGTTTTTCAACCAAAGTCCAAACTTCCATCTTCTCGAATTGAGCCAACTCTTCTTGCATGGCTTCGACCCACGAGCTGTCCTTTAAAGTCATTTGATAATTCTTCGGTTCAATCTGGCTTATAAAGCAGGTATACAGGCATTCATCGATTATTCCTGTCTCCTTAATGCTTGTATAAACACAGGTGTGTTCATTCAAGCTGCTTCTCGTTTGTACACCTAAGGACACATCACCAATCACATTATTCAAAGGGTGATCTTTATGAATTCTCGTGGTCGGAACAGAACCGACATGCAAATTATCTTCCAAATTAGAAGAGATCTCATCAATGGTTGTTTCATGCTGAGAGTGAAAAGGATTGATAAATTCTTCTTCAGTTGAGGCAGCAGGGGTACCGATAGTGTTTGATGAGGAAGGTTGACATTTTTCAATCAGCTGTCTTTGCAATAGATTTTCTTCCTCATCGAGTATCATCTTCGTCGCAGCTCTTTCTTCTTCTTTATAAATCTCCAAATCCGGTACGTTAAATGACTTAAAAAGCTTAACATAGTCGAAAAGCTCAGCAGGTCCATTGCTTGGTTTTGGCGGTTGGTAACTTGTGATGTCAGTGTTACATACCACCTCCACCTTGCAGGTCGAAGTATTGAAGACACGTCTGTTGGGTGTACCAACAACATAACCGACTAAGATTCCTTCATCGGCTACTTCACCAAATTTAGAGTTTGTCTTCAAGATCGAACAAGGGGACCCGAATGGTTCAAGACCACTCAAGTTGGGCTTCCTTCCATGCATAAGCTCGTAACAAGTTTTACCAAGTCTCTTAACGGTTAACACTCTATTCAGAACATAGCAGGCTGTAGCAACCGCTTCAGCCCAGAACATCACAGGAAGCTTCGAATCTGCCAGCATAGTCCTGGCTCCTTCAATTAAAGTTCGGTTCTTCCTTTCAGCAACTCCATTCTGTTGCGGAGTATACGGAGCGCTGTATTGATGTTCAATTCCTTTCTGAAGACAGAAGATCTCCATTTCAAAGTTCTTGAACTCCGTACCATTGTCACTTCTGATGAACTTAACTGTTTTACTCATGGCGTTCTCAACTTTAGTAATCAAATTCTTCACCATTTGAGCCGTCTCATCTTTCGATTTCAGAAAATATACCCACGAATATCGCGAGTAGTCATCAGTGATCACCAAGCAGTAAGAAGTACCTCCTAGACTTTTGACATTCACGGGACCGAAAAGATCCATGTGAAGCAGTTCTAGAGTACTGGCAATTGAGTTGACCTTCTTGGTGAGATGGGATTTCTTGTGTTGCTTTCCCTTCTTGCATGCAATACATTTGTCTTCAAAGTTAAAACTTTTCAAGGGAATGCCCATCACAAGCCCATTTTTGACAATGTGGTTCATCTTTCGAAGATGAATATGCCCCATCCTTCTGTGCCATAGTTCGGATTCTGATTCGCTTGCTTTCGTCATTAAACATGATTCTCCCAAGGCCATTTCAGTAGACCTCATATCCATCACATAGGTATTTGTATCACGTGGAGCTTTCATCACTATCCACTCGTCTGGTATCTGAAAACCAGGCTTCAACACGATCGCCTCATTCTTCGTGAAGTGAACAGTATACTCCTTATCACAAATCTGCGACACACTCAGCAGATTGTGCTTCAGCTCTTCCACAAAATTCACATTCTCAAGTGTCATTTTCCCATTGGACACCGTTCCTTTTCCAGTTATTCTTCCTCCACTTTCACCTGCAAAACTAACTCTCACTCCTTGAACAGGTTTTAAGTCGTGCAACAAGTATTTGTTGCCCGTCATGTGCCGGGGAACAGCCGCTATCTACAATCCAAAGACTGTGGGCAGCCCTGTTCAACTGTTCCTGCACAATAAAGCAAATGATTAGAATCTAGGGACCCAAGACCAATTGGTCTTGGATCTATACATCCCGTACTTCTGCTTTCCAAAGTTAGCATTTGGATAATTCCTGTCAGTCCTAGTAGGAAATCTCCTTGGAAATTGAGTGTGAGGCCTTCCAAACCTATGTGTATTGAAAGTATTATATCTTACGGTTTGGTGATTAGCATTGTTAAACTGAGGTTTGTTTCTGTGAAATTCCTGTCGATAGCAAACCTTCCAATTGGTGAGACCATAGAACCTTATACCGTAGAAGTCACTAACGGTAAAACCATGATAGTTAATCGAATAATTCGGAAGTGCCCTTTTATTCTGAACGATCAATCCCTTCCGATTGACTTGTTACCGGTAGAATTGGGTAGTTTTGACGTGATAGTGGGAATGGATTGGTTAGCACGCAACAAAGTAGAAATAAACTGTGAAAAGAAAATCGTCAAGATTCGGGTGTCGGATAACGAAGAGATACTAGTGCAAGGTGAAAAGTCAGGCACCATGATACCATTTATATCCCACCTCAAGGTGTTAAAATACATACGCCAAGGATGCGTGGCGTATCTAGCAAGCTTGACGGCCACTGATTCTGGGGAGAAACGGGTGGATGATATTCCAGTGGTACGCGAATTTCCACAAGTCTTCCCAGAAGAACTTCCTGGATTACCGCCAACCCGACAGGTCGAATTCAGAATCGATCTATTACCTCAAGCTGGCCCTGTTGCTAAGGCACCCCTACCGACTTGCACCATCAGAGATGCAAGAATTATCCAACCAATTGCAAGAATTGTTGGATAAAGGTTTTATACGTCCTAGTTATTCCCCGTGGGTGCACCGGTACTATTCGTGAAAAAGAAGGACGGGAGCCTTAGAATGTGCATTGATTACATGGAATTGAACAAGTTAACAATCAAAAATAGGTATCCTCTCCCCCGAATCGATGATCTGTTCGACCAGCTACAAGGTGCGAGCTACTTCTCAAAAATAGATCTTAGATCGGGATACCATCAGGTTAGAATCCAGGAGGAGGATATCCCAAAAACCGCATTCCAGACTCGCTACGGTCATTACGAGTTCTTAGTTATGCCTTTTGGGCTAACAAATGCGCCAGCAGTGTTCATGGATCTCATGAATCGAGTCTGTAAACCCTACCTCGATAAATTCGTCATTGTGTTTATTGACGATATTTTGATATACTCGAAGAGTAAAGAAGATCACGAGCAACACTTAAGATCAATTTTAGAGCTTCTAAACCAGGAGAAGTTGTATGCAAAATTCTCCAAGTGTAACTTCTGGTTACAAGAAGTGCAATTCCTTGGTCACGTCATAAACCATCAAGGAATACACGTTGATCCAAGTAAGGTTTAAAGCAGTTAAGAATTGGCAAGCGCCTAAATCGCCAAAGGAAATCCGCCAATTCTTAGGCTTAGCTGGATATTATCGTCGATTTATAGAAAACTTTTCCAGCATTGCCCAACCTTTAACCCTTCTGACCCAAAAGGATCGAAAGTATGAATGGGGTGAAGAGCAGGAAACGGCGTTTCAAGCGCTAAAACAAAGATTGTGCCAAGCGCCAATCTTAAGTCTCCCTGACGGAGACGATGGTTTTGTCGTGTATTGTGACGCATCCCGGAGAAGGTTAGGATGCGTGTTGATGCAAAATAATAAGGCTATAGCCTATGCTTCTCGACAGTTAAAAATACACGAGAAAAATTACTCTACTCATGACTTAGAACTGGGAGCAGTTATCTTCGCACTTAAAATCTGGAGACATTATCTCTACGGTACAAAGTGCACCATCTTCACCGATCATAAAAGTTTGCAACACATATTCGATCAGAAAGAACTGAATATGAGGCAACGAAGATGGGTCGAGTTATTAAGCGACTATGACTGTGACATCCGTTATCACCCCGACAAAGCTAACGTCGTAGCCGATGCCTTGAGAAGAAAGGATCGGGTTAAACCATTGCGAGTGCGAGCGTTGGGGATGATAGTCCAGTCGAACCTTTCGGATTTGATTCGAGTCGCTCAACGCGAGGCGTTGAAAGAGGACCAATTGGAAAAAGAAGGACTTTATGGTAACGAGAAGAATTTCGAACAGCGCGTGGACGAAATTCTCTATTTCAAAAATCGGATTTGGATTCCGACCCTCCATGACCTTCGTGAATTAATCATGGACGAAGCGCATAAATTAAAATATTCCATACATCCGGGATCGGATAAGATGTACAAGGATGTGAAGGAGTTCTACTGGTGGCCGGGTATGAAAAAGGATATAGCCACATACGTCGGCAAGTGTACGACGTGTGCGAGGGTTAAGGCGGAGCAGCAGAAACCCTTGGGAATGTTACAACAACCGGAAATTCCTGAATGGAAGTGGGAGCAGATCACGATGGATTTTGTGACACATCTCCCAAGACGTCCCGAGGACATGATGCAATTTGGGTAGTCGTTGATCGATTAACCAAATCGGCACATTTTATTCCGATTAGAAATAACTATAACACAGAGAGACTTGCGCCGATTTATATAAATGAAATTGTGTCTCGTCATGGGATACCCATCTCAATCATCTCCGACCGGGATAGCCATTTCACCTCCAAGCTTTGGCAAGCTGTGCAAGAAGCGCTGGGAATGCGTATTAATCTAAGCACAGCTTACCACCCTCAGACCGATGGTCAGTCTGAGAGGACCATCCAAACCCTGGAGGATTTGCTTCGTGCATGCGTACTGGATTTTAAGGGAAATTGGGATCAACATCTCCCACTCGTTGAATTTTCCTATAATAACAGTTACCATAGCAGTATAAAGGCAGCACCTTACGAAGCATTGTATGGACGGAAGTGCCGATCACCACTCTGCTGGACTGAGGTGGGCGACACACAGGTTATTATATCAGATCTGGTCCAGGAAACGACCAGCAAAATCCTTGAAATTAAGAACAATCTGAAGGCCGCACGGGATCGGCAGAAGAGTTATGCCGATACCCGTAGAAAACCGTTATTATTTGAGAAAGGTGATAAAGTGTATTTGAAAGTATCACCTTGGAAAGGAGTAGTCAGATTTGGAAAGGCGGGGAAGTTAGCCCCTAGATACATTAGACCGTTTGACATTATTGCAAAAAATCGGTCCTGTAGCATACCGATTAGAACTGCCTGATGAACTGAGTGCAGTTCACAACGTGTTTCACGTGTCGAACTTGAAAAGGTGTCTGTCGGATGAGACATCGGTGTTACCTTTAGAGGGTTGTCCAAATAAATGATAAGCTCAACATTGTAGAGGAGCCCATAGAAATAGTAGACGGGAAAATCAAGCAACTTAGACACAATAAGATCTCGTTGGTCAAAGTTAGATGGAACTCGCAACGAGGCCCAGAATATACTTGGGAACGAAAGGACGAATTTCGGAAGAAATACCCCTACCTATTTCCGCAAAAGGAAGTAGTTGATGCGTAAAATTTCGAGGACGAAATTTTTATAACGGGGGGAGAATGTAACGATTCCGGCAAATTCAGGTATACCCTAGCCGGAATATACCATTTATGTGTTATTTAATACTAAATATATGAATTATAATGTGTTTGTACGAGTATATAAGATTCCCAGTACGAATTATAATCGAATGTACAGTTAGTCGTATTGGAATTACGATTAACCGATGAACGGTTATTGAAACCCGAACGAATCGGGGATTACGTCATAGATGAAATATATGATGTTTAGTAAGGTTTACGAAGTATTAAGGCTTCGGGATAAGTGAATTATAGCACAGAATAAGGATTTTGATTTATTAGTACGTCGGTACGTTAAACGAAACCTTTAACATCAAACCAAGCAAGAGACGATCGATCAAGCCGAAAAAGATGCACAATGACCGACAATATGATGTGTTGAGTCAATAAATGTCATGGTTTAAGTTTTTAAAGATTTTAAATCGGTTTTATATAAATTTTATTTTTAAGCCGAAAAACGACCGTTTTAGCCTCGTTTTAAGCCGAATTAAGTGTTTAACCGAAAAACGAACTGAACCAGATTATCCACAACATTATCCGGATTACACAATCTAAATGTGTGGCATGGTTGGAGATGTGGGCCCCCCCCCCACACATACATGGACCGATCGGTCCATGGGTACACACACACACACTTCATTTTCTTTTTTTAACATCCCAACTCTCCAAATCC